>NW_022279616.1:0-611689 GCF_009193385.2 Nasonia vitripennis | reverse complement strand
CATCATATTTAAGCTCAGGTGCAGACTGGGAAGATATACGTGAAAAGATCTTGGATCGGTGTCATTTACGCTACGATCAACCCAGCGATGAAATCTGGCTGGCACTTTTGGACGGAAACTTCTGGATCATCACAAACAAGGACAAACGTTTCTAATTGGGTAGTAAACTCTGTTCATGAATAATGTTTATATAAATATATGTAAAAGTCTGCGCGAATCTGTGAGAAGTTTAACACGTACCCACGAAGTTGACTAGGTACCTGCCACGAAGTTGACGAGATACCTGCCAAACCTGTTTTCGTGCCCAGTGAGTCTCGGAAGGCAGGAACCGTGCTTCGGCACACATTCTTTAAAAAGAGACAAGGTTGGTTGGGGAACTTTTCTTTTAGAAGAGTGCCTTGACTAACTGCAGTGTAGCCTGCTGCTTGTGCACAAAGTAGCAGGAGCCCTGCAAGAGTATCCTCTTAACCGCAGACTTATGATTATGTGTATTTTACAGATATGAACATCCTCACGCTGGAAAAGTCATTCAGAATGCTGGATATTCTGAAAGTAGCCAAGGCCCAAATAGTAGGACCCGTAACCAGTGCAGCAACGTAGAGGAAACAGAAACCATTACGTCAACGCCCACGCAAACACCTTAAAACGTACCTAAGATTAACATGAAGGAATCCGTGTGCTGCAAGAAAGTACCAAGGCTCAGGTCAGTCTCACTGACAAACTGGTCATGGGAATGTCAACGATAGTAAAGAAGAACGCCAGGATGAACACCTACCTGGAAAATCTGACTGAGATCATCAGAACGGATATAAGCAACTTAACTAAGTCTGTGGAAAGTTTTATAGTCAAGGATACAAACATAGTCAGTAAGCCAAAGGTTGTTAGCGATGTATGCCTGGGCGGGCCACTTAAGCTGCTTCCGAGAGGACGCGGACTCGGCTTTCACGCAGCGAACGGCAGCCAGCCTGGACTGCGAACACCAATAGTGTTAGTAGGGTATACCGACACGGGGTACCTGCTGCTGAACCCAGAAGACGATAAAGTCTACGAAAGCCGAAATGTTCAGTTTATCGAAAGCAAGGTCTTCGGAGATGTTTATAAACCCAAAGATATAAAGAATTGGACAATAACTAATGACACTTTGAACAAGGAGACCTGGTTATTCGAGTTCGAGGAGGAAAACTCAGCTCAATCCGAAAAAGTCATGATAACATGTGCTCAAATCTCACCCAAGGTAGAAATTGTCCTCCCCTCCCCCCATTGTTACACAGTGTCCTTTTTTTCACAAGTGCTTGTAAAGACCTGTTTACATGCATATAGAGTGAATGGTGAGTTGTGCATTTTGAGTCGTAAACTGTAATGGTCATCACTTGGTCCTTGGTCCTAGTGTTTAGTATTTTAAAAATAGCAAATAATAAGACTAAATTAAAATAGAAAAAGTCATCATTTACTATACTGGATCATAAATATGAATCCACATTAAATCAAAAAGATTTTATGTTTATTTTATCAAGTGGCGCGGTAGCGCCACGAAGGCGAGTTTTTTGAGTAGCAGACGAAGCTTTGGCGCCCGCGACACTATTTACTTCTATATTGGTATCCGAGATTTTACTTTAAAGAAAAATTATACTTTTCATAATTGTTTTTAAGTGATTTTTATATATTATCACATTCGTGTGTTAATCAGTGATTTTGAATAGAAGTTGTCAAAAAAAAAAACGCTGTCATTTATATAATATAAACAATCTTGTATATGATTTGCTCAAATCATTATCTTTTTCTCCAGTGTGAAAGGTCTAGGTAAATAAATCATTTAAGAACGGCGCCTAGGTGTACAGGGTGCCCGATGACGAGATCTGGGTAGTTCGCACCGTGGTTTTTGGTGTTTAGGTGTAGAAATAATTCGAGGGTAGTGTATATCAAAACAATCAGTGATTTCATGTTAGAGTTGAAAATGTTACGAAAAAGCTGTGGTCGAAAGGTGCTAAAGATGCTTATATTTTATTTTTACGACGTCAAATATGAAAAACTCAAAAAAATTTACTAAAAAGGATTAAAATCTCTAAAAAAAATTAACTTTTAAAAAAGTAAAAGGTTAGGCGAGTTTGATATATTCCGCAACGAAATTACAGATAGAAAAGAACTGAGATCAATCAAACAAAGTAAAGTTTATTATATTTATTTGTAATAAAGCGAGGAAGAACTCTCAAGATAATTACTACGCAACTTGCCATGCCCGTTTCATTTTGTTTATTGGTAAACAACTAAAATTTGCTTTTTATGTATTAGAACGTCATACAAACACCATAAATACAACAAATTTCATGTTTACCGACACGAACTCATATTGGTATCGGTAGTCATGAAATGTACTAGGTTATAAGTGTCAAATTTGTATTTAAAACCACTTATTAGCCTTTATATCATGTTTGTTTTCTACATACCTTCTAGTAGAAGGTCAGGCTCATTCTAAAACTTTACAGCTACGTTTTTACTATAAAAAGGTATCTTTTTACTGTATTGAGGTTATCGAAGTCCGGATCAAATATTCAGATTTTCATACTTTAAGGTTTAAAATGCAAATAAGGTAGCCTTAACATATATATAGGGCTTTAAAAGTATTTTTATTTAAAAAACTCAGAAAATTTCACAAAAAAAGTATTCGGGTAGTTTTAGTTAAAACTGCATTCCTTATAAGCTACAAATCATTGAAAATAAGCAAAAAATGCAAAAATTGCTTGAAACCTTAACTTTGACCAGCTAGAACCCGGAGCCAAATGAAGGAATCGCGCTAACATTTTTTTAGGGAGTCAGGTACAACACATGGAACATATATATACAGTTTGGGCAAAAATAAAAATTTTCATCTTCTATTTCACAAAGAACCACTATATATATATATATATATATATATATATATATATATATATATATATATATATATATATATATATATATATATATATATATATGTGTGTAGCCTTTCGTAGCCGACTAACAGAGCGCTCAAAGCGCCGACGAAAAGTTTCACGCCTTCACACATCATACTCCATTCATACGTATATACACTTTACACTCACACCAACATACTAGAATGCGCTCGTTTCGCCGTCGCTTCGTCATCGCTCGTACACACACATGTATGCATATCGCGGTACGCCGCTGTATATATCGACGCTCGCTGCTATTGCTTGTTGCGCGGAAGGAAAAGGGGAGCATGCGTACACATACGCGTGCTAAGCCTGCTGCTGGTTGTTGCGTCATCGCTGCTGACTATGTCAATATGGAAGAGATGCATGCTTTCTAAAATATAATCGAGTGACTTTAGTTTTTTCAATATACATTTTTAATTACAGTATATGATAATTAGGCGGTATTCGTGAGTGGGGTATTACATAGTCCCCTAGTGAAAATTTTTCAAGATTTGAAAAACTTTCACTACACTCCCAGATCAGAAAAAATGATTCATGTTTTCAATAATAATAATAATGATAAGAAGAGATAATGTGATGCTTTAATTGGAATCACTTAAAGCAATTTTTTACCTTTACTTTGACCTGAAGTCTTACGTCATTTCAACTTTTGCTCCTTCTCCTTTATCTTTTCAGCCCACCTCGAATACATCCTGGACCAAGTCCTGATATTTCGGAGTATCATACCCGTGCCTCCCGAGCCAATGCATCTGTCTGCCTGCTGAAGGTAGGATTGCCGGTGGGTTAGACTTATTCGCTTCCTCGTTGATAAACACGGGGCTGTCTCGATGTTGATGGGCAGAGGAGGAGGAGTTAGGCTCTTCTGCGTGGTCTTGTTGTTCGACGCAAGAGATGCTGGTGTTAGAGGTAGAGGAGGTGGAAAGTCGCACTGCATAGTTTGGCCATATGGCATCTTCCTTCCGCGTGACTTCCAGGTGTATGTCCATCTGGCTCTTTCCTCCTCTGACCTGGGTATCATCTTGCGATCTTCTGGTAGGCTTATTATCTGTCCAACCTGGACAGTCTAAACCCAAACGTTTTGCCCAGAGATCAATCTTTGTGGATACCTCACAGAGATTTTTTTTGACTGTTTGAAATTTCGTCCCATTTTACGGCTTTAGTCTCGAGTGCTTAAATTGTGACTATTGAAAATGAACTGGCGATTGTCGGCTATTATTTGCTCTTATATGGGCCAAAATTGTCAAGAAAAAACTGATGAAAAAACTCACACCTTGAGTCGTAGTGGGATCAAGGGGCGCGGTAGCGCCTCTGATGGCAAGTATAAGTACTAGAGTACTATAGGCGCTGTCGGGTGCACCGCAACCTTATATTCTTTGAAATGGAGTTTTCTAACCTCTACAAAATATTCAAACATTTATATCTTATTGAAATACGTTGTTTTATCAGGCAAATTAATGTTACTTTCAAAGATATTAAAAGTACTTCTATTTAAAAAAAGTTTCGTAAAAACTGAACGATCCGTTATCATTCTACAGCTGACCAAAATTTCGTGCTGTGTTTTTCTTTTCAATTTTTTTTTCTTCTCGCAACTTCCGTTTTTATCCTCAAAACTTCCGTGGTGCGAAAAATCAAATCGAATTAGAAATAAAATGTATATATAATAAAAAGACGCATTCGGCAGAAGCAAAAATAATATATGATAGAGATCAGGTTGTAAAAAATAGTGATAATCCCAGAAACCTGTGGAGAGTAATCAAACAAAAACTAGGTAAAAATGCGAAAAAAGATAGAAATATAAACCAGATTTATGATGATAGGAAAAATTTAATAAATAATCATACAGATATTGCTAACCATTTCAACTCTTACTTTAGTAGCATCGGCAAAACATTGAGTGATCAAATAGTGCAACCAATGAATGTAAATGTCAAATTACCAAAAATAAATAATAATTCTATTTTTATTACGCCTACTAATTACTTTAAAATTACTGGCATAATTCAAAATATGAAATTAAAGAATGGAGGAGTAGACAACATAAACTCTAAATCACTAAAAACTCTAACCCAGTACATAGTAGACCCACTGGTACATATTATAAATATATGCATAGAAAAATGTATATGGCCGACTGCGTTAAAAAATGCTGATATAATACCGATAGATAAAACTGGAAACAAGAGGAATATAACTAATTATAGACCAATATCTTTCATATCCAATGTAGCAAAGATCTTCGAAAAAATCATTTATAATAGAATATTGAGTTTCATTAGTACATTTAATATTTTATCCAGTAATCAATATGGTTTTGTTAAAAATAGAGGTGCGAAAGATGCTCTGGCAGAAATAACCAAGACTATTTATGAGAAATTAGACAATAGTACCCCGATTGCAATCACTTTTCTCGATCTTGCGAAAGCTTTTGATACGGTAGATCATAAGATACTACTTGATAAACTTTACAATTATGGAATCAGAGGCACGGCACACAAACTTATAACAAGTTATCTGGAAGGTAGAAATTAAAGAGTAAAAATTAATGACTGTATAAGCGAATCCAAAACAATTACTACGGTTGTACCACAAGGTACTATCTTAGGTCCACTATTTTTTATTATATATATTAATGATCTCTTGCAAAATATGCCTGCAAATTCAATAATATCATATGCGGATGATACAGCAATTATTTCGACGGATAGTTATTCGACAGGAGTAGAGGAAAAAATGACTAACTACCTGTATAAAGTATCTAACTGGCTTGCACTAAATAAGCTATCACTAAACATTGACAAAACATTGACAAAACAGTTTGTATGACTATCGGGAACTACTCTGATAGCGTAATTAAAGATTTTTTAATACAAATTGATGGCAAAGACATCAAAACAGTTGAAAATACCAAGTACTTAGGAATTATTTTTGATTATAATATGAAATGGATAAATCATATACAGTATTTAATAAATAAGTTGAAATATATGGTATTTATTTTTAAAAGTTAAATTTTTAAATTCAGAAAGCAAAACTAGGAATAAAAGCATTCAGATACCTAGGAGACTTAAGACTATAAGTAATAAGAATAGTTATATTAAAGCCATAGGAGTTTATAATGATCTGACAAATAACCTAAAAACTTTATGCTCTAAGAATTATACTTATAAACTAAGAGAATGGGTTAAGTTTCACATGTAAAAAAAAAACATTCTTCTTTTTTATAAAATTAATAAGAAATATTGATAATGTATTTATAAATTGCTATGTATTCTGTATACAAATTTTATTAAAACGTTATTAATCAATCTTTCATATTGTAAAACTGTTAAAGTGTAAGTTAGGTACTACATATCTTGAAATAGATTTTATTTTAGTTATAAGGAACTATAGTTAGTAAGTATACCGGCCTCGCGAACAGGTAACTGCGTTTACCTCTGCGGGAATTTTACTGTTATGTAAATAATATGTAATTTTTTGTCTGGTTAATAAACAAATAAATAAATAAATGAAAGCATTTTCACGACATTTTCGCGATAATACTATACGAAAGGAGAAGACAGAAGCTTTGTCTACATTCCTTCTTTTCATATTTTGTGATGTAACATAAAGCCTTATTTGCATTGCCCTAAATGAAATCATTAGTTTGTTGGTTAAATTTCTCTACAAGTATTTAGTTTAAATTGAATGTTTTTGTTTTCTTTAAGAAGAGAATAGTTCTTGTAGAGTTTTTTTTTATAGATTGAATAATTTTTTTTGAATATTTAGATTCTTATATGTCTATTTACATTGAAAATTTATATATCTATATATATATATATATATATATATATATATATATATATATATATATATATATATATATATATATATATATATATATAACAATATATATATATATATATATATATATATATATAACTCATTTTAAAGTGAAATCATTATTTTTCTAAAGAATTATTTTATTTCTCTACACATTTTCTTTCATATTTCTTTAAGTCATTTATGTGAAAACATCCTTTTTGCTTATGGTTTTCCCGATCAATTAAAAGGTATGAATTTTTTCCAATTTTCCTTTGAATCTCATATGGACCTTCGTAAATAGAGAAAAACAAATTTTCTTATTTTCTTGATCAGATATATGTTTTAACTTTAACAGGACTTCGTCGCCTTCGTTGAAATCTACAAAAAATGTTTTTTTTTTCTAAATTGAATTTATCAGCACGTTTTTGTGCCTTTGATTTTATACGTTCACGTGCAAGAACAATCATTTGCTCATTAAGAGTCTCATTATCTGAATTAATTGGACTAATCCAATTTTTCTATGCGCGTTTAGGTTTAGTATATTACGATGCATGTGACTTAAGCGGCCCATTATTACACGCCGTATAATAATGGGTCGTTTTGAGTCACAAGTATCGTATACTATTTTATAGCATCTGCCTGCCCTAAGTCCGCTATATCACAACTATCCGTGACATAAACAGTCCTGTACTGCACCGTGCGGTTAGCGTCCGAGCGTAGCGAGGACGATAAAACACGGTGCAATAAAGGACTGTTTATATCACGGATAGGCGTGACTTAATCGCGGACTTAGGTCACGCAGTGCTATAATAATATTAAAATGTAATTCGATTGGTGTAAATTGCGCCGTATTGTGATGCGTTTCATTAATTATGGTTTGGATTATATCTATATATCCAACCCACCCGGTATGTTTTTCGCTCGTGAACGTACGGAAGAATCTACCGAGTTCTTTGTTTACACGCTCGACAATGTTACTTTGAGTACGTCTTATAGACGAACAAATTCAATATTTTCTTCTTTTAATTTACTGATCTAAGCTCTCGCGGTAAATTGTGAACCGTGATCACATAAAATAAGTTTTGGTTTTCCGTATAAAGGAATGTAATCGTAGAAAATTTTCTTTATCGTTATTTTACAAGTCTGTCTTCGAATTGGGTATAAAACAACGAATTTTGAGAACGCATCTATGGTTACGAGAATGTGTTTCATTCCACCGCGTTCCGTCGGTAAAGGACCATAAAAATCTATAGACAATAAATCATGTGGCGCTTCTGGAATGATAGATTCCATTGGCGCGGCACATGTACGAGTTGAGATTTTATGTCTTTGACATGAGTCGCAAAATGCAATTAACCTTTGCGCTCTGTGTTTAATATTTTTGATTTAAAAATCTTCTTGTGACATACGAACAATCTTTTTTGCGCCAACATGGCCATATGTTTCGTGTATTTCAAGAATGAGGTATTCAATCACGTTTTTAGGAACCATGATTTTTATTATGTATATAGTAAGTACAACGGGCACTCATACGTCCGCCAAACGCAGTCTAGGACAGAATATCGTCCGCACGCAAAATACACGTCCGCGCAGACTAGCAGCGCGGGACATCCTCAATTCCACAGTCCGCGTGAAACAGAACAGGCTCTCGAGCCGAAGGCTAGTTCTCGTGAATAAATAATTATTTGTAAGACTCGCGCAGCCCGTTCTACTATCTAGTACGGTCTTTACACGTTTATCATAAAAAAGAAACATAAACGATTGAAAATAAAAAAGCAACATGTGAATGAAAAGGTAAATTAAAAATTAAGATAAATGCCCTTCCCCATAGGAACCGAGAGAGATTAGGCGCCTCGATTCTGAGAAGCGATAAGGAACTCGGCACCGAAAGTCGGGAAAAGATATCTAAATTTAAAACAGCGTACAAGAAAAATAAAATAATCACAATAAGATTTTATTAAATTAAATAAAAAATTAAGACAATCGCGAATAGAACCAAATTCGCGAAAATAAAAAAAAATCTTGATGTAAAAATCTAAAGCGTGCAGGGCATTCGTCACAGTGAGAGTCCGAGTTCGAATCTGAATTCGAACTCGAATCATAATTTGCCAACAACACGAAGTACATGCTCCAGGAACACCTTAAATAATTAAACACCACAACGAAGTAAAGATAAACACCATGCTTGCGCACAATACTCGGCAAGTAACGGAGAATAGAAGAAAACAGCAAGGAGGAGATATTGCGCATACAAGATAAGGAATTGCTCAAATATTCGCAAGAAACACAACGTTCACACGACATCTGCACGTCTTACACATAATATTATAGAAAAACATAATATTACAACACATCAAGAGTATGTGTCTCAAAGCTAAGAAATCGTCAACACACGCATGGACCAAGCGCAGATCAGGTCGTAAGAGTTGCGATAACTCAGATAATAGAGCGCGGGGACACGTCGGAAGGCGAGAAGAGGACCAGCCGCATTGCTAGAAGAGGAGAAATTCTTATCGACCAATAATAAAATTCTGATTGGTCCACACTTCTCCAAAATTTAAACGCCGAGAGGAGAAAATCGGCGTCTAAGCCTCTAATTGGCTAAGTACTCACCCCTCCGGGAAATTGGAAGAAGACGGTTACAAGATGCGGAGGATATAGAAAATACAGAGCGCAATCTGAAAAGACTGTCAATTTTGATAAATTTTGTTGGACCATGCGAAAGCTCTGCCCGTTTTCTGATTGGTCCTCATCGTAAAATCTCTGTAAAAACTTTACTTCGCAAATAAGGTTCTATTCGAATAGTGTTACGAGTTTGGATCGAATTATGTCAATAGTGTAACCTTGTATCGCCGTCGTAAATTATAATATTGCAGCACCGTAGTAATTAAAGATACAAATACCTGAAAACACTCAAATTGCATTTATGAAGGAAGTGAGAAAGGGAATAAGTAGTCGGGTCCTTAAATGAAAAATGCAGCAATTTCGCGGTTAAACTAAATATAAAACAATAACTTGCCTAGGCACAAAAACCCTCACGGAACAGAGGGAAAAGCCTGAGCAAGCTAGTGAAATAGAAATTATTTATTTATCAAATAAATGAATGGATCTATATAAGCATAAAATACAAAAGTCAAAAGTTATTATCTAATTTAATTTACGTAGTGAATGATCGATCCTTATATTTATAGAGCGCTCGCTTACCTAAGCAAGCGCTTACCAACCCTAGCACGTCACAGGGCTCCAACGTCTCGAAAACGAGTTCAGCCCTAACTCCTTGAAAGACTTGAGACGACTCGTCGAGTCATCGCGACTGGGACATATAGCGAAGATTCGCTATGCGATGACAGCACGCTTGTGTCTCGCCCACACGGAATTACAGGCACTTTATTTACACGATTTATAGAATAAAGGAAGGAATCAAACGCGAGTGATTTACTAACAAATATAATTAAAATCAAAGCGATTACTAGGAATGAAGGCGCGCTTCGCGCGCTCTTAATTCTATCTCTGTCTAATAACACTGGTAGAAAATCTACCATAAGTGTTGGGCGGCACACTAACGTCTGCTAATATTTGATAAGCATGTAACATGTTACTAAATCCATCAAAACTATTTTTTAATAAATATATTAATAATGCTCAACGTCGTCATCATTGGTTTAAATAGTGAATTTGAAGAAAAGTTCAGTATAAGAGTCAGTGGGTTTGTCTATCATTCAAATGCCATTTATTTGCATTATAAAAAAGCTATACAACTGAAATTTTACACAGATACTTACTATGTTACCTAGAAAACATGAATATGATTTAACTGTTGTCATTCATATTTTCACATCGAGGTCCATATGAATTTTTTAATTTAGTGTATCAAATTTTGCTTGTAGGCAGTTACACAGATACTACCATCTCTAGCACATTGTATTTCTGGTTTCAAGTATTTTTACATGAAGAAAATGATAAGTATTTTAGCTTTTTTGTCAAGGCATTAATTAGAATTTTGACTTTTAACAGTTGTGAGAGATTTTGAGACCGATACCTGTTTCTCCATTTTTTTCTCATTCGAAAACTAACAGATCTAGAAAGCTCATATTTTGCATATAGATTTCTTTTGTGATTGTGGAAAGATATTTAAAGTTGAATCGACCTTAACTGAAAAACTTCTGATTTCGACTCCGACACTGATGTGAATGCAAACTCATGCTATACGACTAAATAATTATCATGGGTGTTGTAGTCGAACACAAACAGGTATCGGTCTCAAAATCTCTCACAACTATTAAAAGTCAAAATCCTAATTACCTAATATCTTGACAAAAAAGCCAAAACATTTATCACTTTCTCCATGTAAAATTATGCTAGAAACCAGAAATACAATGTACTAGAGATAGTAGTTTCTGCGTAATTGGCTATAAGTAAAATTTGACCTGCTCAATTAAAAAATTCGCATGAGCCTGGATGTGAAAATATAAACGAAAACAGTTAAATCAGAATCATCTAGGTTACATATTTTTAGGTAACATAGGAAGTGGCAGTGTCATATTTTAGTTGTCTAGTAGCCTTTTTACAATTCAAAGAGCATTGTATAATGATAGACTTAAACGTTACCGAGGGCGACTTTGGGCACAGAGACACACTATATCTTCAAACTCTTTATTCTTTTAATTGAACTTTTCATTGACATTTAAAAAAAACTAAATAATATTCACACACTATATTACTACTTCAAATAGGGTTAGGGTGTTACTTTTCAATACACATGTTGTAATACTACGTTATATTACATATATTTTATCTGCTATCAAGGTTTCCAAATTTCATTTTAAACACCTCAAACATTTCTACCAGGGTTATGAGTTATGACTGTTTTGAGGGTTATGAATTCAAAGTGCGGTTCTGATCTCGTTGCCTAGGTAACCAACCAGCAACCAATCAGAATCACGTATTAAATGCTTCACAACCAAGACCATCATTTTTTTAAAAGAGGACTACAGGTACTATAAAAAGGCTACACGCGAATAGAGGCTACGCTTCGGATCACACTGCTCTTGATCGATGCCGAAACCCATCTGACGCTCTTGCGCGCGCTAATCGATCTCAGACCGCAGAAGGGCTTACGCATGCTTTCTTACTTTTTTTTTGCGTGCCATAATTAACGCGTCATCAAGAGGCGCGAGAACCAAACCGTGCTAGGTGATACATATATTATGCGGAGACGTATAATACGCGAACAACACCCGTGTGGGTAACTGTGTAATTCAACTGTGTCGAAAAAGCCGTTGGGTGCATTGAAGAAAAGACTACCAATCAATAAGAGTGTGTATCTTATTTCTGCGATTTGCTGAACCTACTGTGCAGTGCGCCGATTTCCTTTGCGCTATCATCTGAGAGGACGAGCAGGCAGCAGAGCGGTTCAAACCAGGGTGAATTGAAGGTAAGTGTTTTTTAATACGGCATTAAGCCACTATTGAATTCCTCTCTTTTTCTCACCCTTTTCACACTAAAAGCCGTGTAGTTCCCCTTTCTTACGAATTGACGACGTAACAGATAAGAGTTATGTATAACATTTAATTAGTCGTGTATCGGTTTTCTTGCCGTTTTATTTGTTCTCTCGGACAGTTGTCTCCGGCTGTACTTCAGGTTCGTCGGCGCCCAAATCTATCATTTAGATTCTCTGTCGCTCTCCGTACTCTCGCATTTTAGATAACCAGTAAACGTTACTGTCCGATTAAGACCGCCGAGTTCAGGACATAAAAGGTTATTTATCATTAACTTTTTTGTGCATCGCGTCCGGGAAACATTTTTGAAACACAAAAAAACCGCTTGATTTTGAAAACTTTTGAAACTTTTGAAATTCAAATAATATTGAATCAAAAATTTATAAAGAAAATGATAATTATTTCGCACAATTCCTTATTATTTCCTCACCTACGAACAGAGAATCGCTTTAATTAGCGACCTGCTAAAAATTTAAATAATTTTCCGTGAGCAGAAAATCACTTTAACTAACGACCTGCTAAAAATTTTAATAATTCTCTGCGAGCAGATAATTACTTTAACTAGCGATCTGCTAAAAATTTAAATGATTCTCCGCGAGCAGAGAATCGCTTTAACTAGCGACCTACTAAAATTTTAACGAATTTTCACAAGTAGAACGTCATTTTGAAAAGCAATCTAGTCCCCTACCCCTTGCGTGACTGAAAACAATCGACATTTAAATTACACAAACAAAATTGAACGAATAAAACTAATTCAAATAACGCTCCGTGGAAAAATAGAAGAGGTGGAAGAAGGATATCCATACTCAAAACCGCGATTAAAAATAAAATTGTAGAACAAGAAGAGAGACCGATCTCCCCATTAGAAAATCACAAAATCACCGCGAATCCAAGCAAGCCCAAAGAGGGAAAAGTTATTGAGTTATCGGAGTTCCAAATCGAGATAGGAAAAAAATTTGACGCGTTGTTTAAATTCATCAAAAACGAAGCGGAAAATCAATAAAAATCCTTCGATAAAATCTTGTGCAAAATGAAAGTATGTTGGACAGCGACGACAATAGAAGCCATGATCGAAATATAAATAGAACTTGAGGCAATCGGGTTTTTGACGCAGATAACAGTTTATAAAACGAGATTTGGACGTAATTACGCGATTTACGGAATCACGCGAAAAAAATACCGAAATCGATCCTGATTTTGAATACGAGGCGAGTCATAGTTATACGCGAGTCGAACATAGCTTAGCAGAGTATAATTTAGAAACTCCTTATACTTTGCACAAACCTCGAACGCTAGCCCGTCAATCCCGGAATCTTAGGCGAACCATAATTAGCGAATATCGGGAAAAAGAATAAGACGATAGCACTGAGGGAATCTCTGTCCAACCAAAGAGATTTTGACGCCTTTGGAAAAAAGCTCCCCTCCGAAACCGTTTCGTTTACGACCCTCTGTGTTAAAAATACAAGAGTCGGATAAGCCGAACTTGGGCGCTGACACAGCCGTCGGACTAACCGAATATCCCGCGACTCCGCCCTTATTTCCAAATCTCATTCACGAGCAACGATAAAATTTTACCGCTGATTTAAACGATACTATTCGGAAATCAACAGTGTAAAATCGGGATAAAAGTTTATTAAACGGAGCAGTCCCTGAGTTAAAAATCACAGAATCCACAATAAATAAAACCGCGAGCGATTTTTCAACCAATTTAAAAATTAATAAGACTACCGCGTTTATTACAAGTGCGACAAATTAGCTAACACACGAAAACTCTGTAAATAATTTAAATTCTGTAAAATCAACGAAGTCAGTAGAGTCACTGGTAAATAAACAAATAAAGACATTATCCAAATATCCGTTAACTGCGTCCGAGGAAAAAGTCGTGCAAGAAACCAAGAATTCACGCGAAAAATTTATAAGCAATTTAAAAACTCGATTAAGCCCTTGCAAAGAAGGAAGCCTTGGACGAATATTTCCAAAGCCCCGCACATGCGGACGAGTTAAGCGAAAAACTCAGAAGCAGAGAGAAATTTATAAATGTTTTAATTTGCTGTCGGATCACATCTCTTTGAGGATTAACTGCGTTAAAATCTAGCCCTTGCAACAATATTAAGAGCACGGAAACAAACGACGAGTGTTATACTCCCACGGGAACTCGTATGCACCCAAAACTTAATAATATTTTAAAAACTCGTTTAGAATTTGACGAAAGAGAGGGCGAAATCAATAGTGAAAACATGGCCTCACAAGTAAAAGGGATCTCTCTCAAAGATACCCTCGATCTAATACAGCGCTTTAACGGATTAAACATACCATTGACACAATTTATTGACGGCTGCTCGGGACATGCTCCCCGCGGGCTATGAAGAGGATTACGCGAGCCTTATTTGTATGCGACTTTTCGGGGACGCGTTATCATGTGCGATAGGGAGTACATTTAAAACTATTGATAAAGTAATACAATTTTTTGAAACGAACTTCGGGTCATCAAAAACCTATCATGAAATTTTGGGCGAATTAGCGAAAATCAAGCAGCGTCCATCGGAAAGCGTGTAAGTGTATTCGAATCAATTGCGCGAAGTCGAAAAAGAGATAAAAAAAGCGGCACCTTTGTGCCATGAAGGTCAAGCACAGTGCTGAATTTCGAGAAGAACAACGAACAGGTAATTAAATCAGCAAATTGTAATAATGTTTCAAAAAATCATATGCGCGCATAATGCAATTAGCAAAGGCGCGATTCTAAAAGTCATAAAAGTGAGAGAAAAAGTTGGAAGAATGTCACCCTTGCAAAATAATTATGAAGATTTTACGGATATTTTTGAAAAATTTCCTCTAAACAAATTCACTGATTCCTTTAAAAGTGAAAAGAATTTAACAATGTATAAATTTGATGCGATAAATGTAGCCCTAGTGAATATATTTACGATTGAAAGTAGAGAAATCGTGAATCCACAGTCCATAACGTCATTTGAAAAGAACGATTCATCGGACGAAGAGCAATATTTATATAAATGTGAAAAGATCGAGAATTTGTTAAATAATCCTCAAAATCCGTACGGAAAGCGAGATAACGAGATACAGGGGCTTTGTGTTATATCTAACTCGCCCGCGTGTGAAAATGTAGGCGGGGCCAGTCACAGCGTCATGCTAGTGGACCGTATAGAATCCGAAGTCCCCCGCCCCGAAGCAGTCAAATCATTTTTACGACTCAGCCATCTTAAGCCTGATGAGAGAAAAGCTATCGAGAAGCTGGTTGACACCTATCATGAACAATTTCATTTACTGGGAGAAAAACTCACGACCACTAATATAATCCAACATCGTATATCGACTATAGACAATCGCCCTGTAAATGTCAAAACTTACCTCCCCCCAAGGGTATACAGAGGGCCTATCATGGAGAAAATAAAAAAATTCTCGATGGTGGACTTATCTCACTCTCTAATTCCGATAATAATAGTCCCCTTTGGTGTTAACGCAAAAAGAATGTTAGCCACAGTAATCCTAGATATCGAATTGTATTAGATTATTGTAAATTAAATGAAGTTACGCTAGCAGACAATTATTATTATTATTATTATAGTTGGGTGGACCCTTAGGTCCTGATGCCTAGGCTCACGCCCTTTGCATCCCCGATAATTATCTAGTGGTTATACCAATCTAGCTTCGTCCCTTGAGGATCGGAGTATCAGGTGGTATGCACCATTCCTGTATCTCTTATCCCTCAGGGTGATCTCGTATCCCCCATTCCTGCGTATCTTATCCCGTTAGTGACTTGTACAGGTATATCACCTTCCTAACGGTCAGTGATTGGATCGCTGTTGGTTCGCAAATCATCATCCCCAGTGCCCTATGCCTCTTCTCGGCTAAGGCTAAGCAGTGGTATAATACATATGTACTGCTTTCCTCGTTTTGGTTACACCACCTGCACATTGGTGAGTTCACTCGACCTATTATGTGCTGATGGTATCTCAGCGTCCCGTGTCCGGTAATTAGTTGAGTGAAGATCTTTGCCTCCGCCCTGCTTAGATCCCGTATCTCCGTCGTCCAGTCCTCTTTGATGCACGATCCTATTAGTGCTTTGGCCTGTCTACACCCGGTGCTGTCGCACCATTCCTTTAGGTGGCGCTCTTTCAGCCAGCCGTGCACCTCCTCTCTGACGGTGCACGCCTGAATGCCAAGAGCAGGTTCCGGTCCAAGTAAATCTTGTCCCGCTGCTATTCCGGCAAGTTCGTCCGCAATCTCGTTTCCTCTGATTCCGTGGTGTCCTGGAACCCAGTAGAGGAGGAGTTTGCGTACTTCTCCGCCGAGTCTGTTCAGGGCCGTTATGCAGTCCCATACCAGTCTGGAGGAAGTGCTGGAGCCGTCTAGCGCTGCTACAAACGGCACTGCTATCCGTACAGATGTTGATACAGTCCTGTCTTTTTTCTTCGAGCGCGAGTTGCGCGCAGAGCAGGATTGCTGTTATTTCCGCTTGGAAGACGGTGGCGTGCTCTCCGAGCGGTACGATAAACCTCTTTCCGGGCCTTCTCCGGAAGACTCCAGCTCCCGCCCTGCCTTTCTTCTTGGCTCCATCCGTGTTCCAGGTTTCACCTGAAGATGGACCAGGGTCGTGCTCACTCCAATCTTCCCTTGATGGGATTTGAATGCGATATCTTTTCTCGAAGTTGTACCTGCGTACTGTCTTATCAAGTCTCATTGACAATACAGCGTTCTCTTTTCCTTTAATCTGCTCTTTTGTGTGTTCCCCTTTCTCTCTCCACAGTCCGTAATTTTTCAGGCGCTGTGCTGCTATAAAGGCTGCCGCCTGGATTGTTCTGTGGAAAGGCTCGACGTCAGTAATGGCTCCAAGGGCCGCTGTCGGGGTGGTTTTCATGGCCCCTGTGGCTGCTCTTAGGATCCATCCTCTGAGCGTTTCCAGTTTCTTTTGTACTGTCTTGAGATCCGTCCTTTTCCGCCACACTGTTGCCGCATAGGTCAGTCTTGGTTTCAGGATGCAGACAATTACCCACTGCCAAATATACAAGATATTTTTTTCGATCAACTCGGCGGTTCGGAATATTTTACGGTTTTTGACCTCGCGTCGGGTTATTATCAAGTACTTTTACACCCCGATGATCGCCATAAAACCGCATTCACCGTAATGAACGCAGGGTTTTATGAATGGAACGTTTGCCCTCAAGGCCTAACTTCTATGCCTGCTACGTTTATGCGGTGCATAAACAGAATCATTTATAACACACCCATCGAAGAGGACGAGAAACTCGTGAGCCCACACCTTATCTCACCTGAAGACGCAGAAGAATTAAATTCTGGGCCTTTAGATGTATGCGTGTACCTTGACGATATCATTATATACGCAAACGGTAGAAGAACATAATGACGATTTCGCAAAAATATTGAGAACATTAAAAGCCGCCAATTTTAAATTATCACCTGATAAACGCGACTTTCTTCGTACAGAAGTAAGTTTCCTTGGGCATTTAATAAGCAATCATGGAATCTATCCAGATCCTAAAAAGGTAAAAGCCGTAAGAAATTTCCACGACCAAAAACTGTTAAAAATATACGACGATTCTTAGGATTAGCCGGTTATAATAGAAGGTTTATCGACGGGTTTTCAAAAATAGCTAAACCATTAAGTAATTTACTCAAACAAAATGTGCCTTTTGAATTGAATGATAAGGCACAAGAAGCTTTCGATATATTACGAGAAAAGTAGTGCAAAGAACCGGTATTAATTTTTCATGATTTTTCAAAACCATTCATACTTACTACCGATGCTAGTTTAACCTGCTTCGGGGCAGTGCTCTCTCAAGGCACTATAGGCCAAGAGCGCCCGATCGCATATGCTTCTCGAGTAATAAATGACGCAGAAACTCGTTACGACACGTATTCCAGAGCAGCATTAGCAATGGTTTTTGGTATTCGCCATTTTAGACGTTATTTGTTGGGCACTAAATTTACAATTCGTACGGATCATCAGCCGTTATAGGATTCTCGCGATGGAAGGATTCTCGCGATCTAGACTCACGTGCAACACGATGGAGTTTAAATTATTGAAAACGATTACGGGAGAGACTTCACAGCGCACCCGAGACGGACGGAATGGTGACGGGTCGAATGACACGAACACGTGTAGGAAAATTGAGTAGGCCGGACTATCGAGACATTCGAAGAAAAATTACCAATAAAACCGGATGGACGAAGGAACTTAGGGGGAAGGTCGGGATAGAAAAAAGTTATAAAGAGATAAGCGAAGTAGGAAAAACGAGAGCGAACTCTAAGTTAAACAAGATAGTTAATAATTTTCCAAATGCGGAAGAAGTCACACAAGAGCCTGTCGATTTCGAAAATATCGAAACCGAAAATATTAACGACAATGAACTATCCATAAGTAAAGAAACTAACATTCTCGATGACTCTGCTTTGGATATTAACCTTCAGAAACGTCGCAAAGGTTACGGTAAAATTTTTGCAGACAGTCGTGAACAATTGTCTATACGGAAAGATAACTATCTATACTTTTTATCTTCTATGAACGAGCCTTGTGATCAGAGAGCGCGGCTCCTGGCAGATCGAGTAGAGTTACCGCGATTACATAACTTGTCCCCGGGAGAATTAAGAGTAACGCCAAAAAGCAATCGCCGTTAACCGATTAATGGACGAATTTTCTAAGTAGTTTGATGAAATGAGCCGCGAAAAGATTTCGGATATCTCAGTTTAAAACTACGGCTTTTTATCCTTAATCAAAAGGTTCTCTCGAAAGAAGTCATCATGTACTTAGCGAATATCTCAAACAATTCATTTCACAAGATGCGCAGTGGGATCAATGGTTAGATATAGCCGCTTTTTTATCTAATACATCTGTACATGAAGCTACGCAGCATACACTGTATGTGTTAGTTTTCGGTAGACTAGCACGCGCCACGTCGAGCGACCCGCTAGAAGAATAACAACATACAAGATATTGCACGCGAGAAATTGATTGCAGCGAAATGGAGAGCTAAATATTACTATGATCCGAACGCAAATCCGCAAAATTTAAAAATCAGCGACTATATTTGGTTATTAAAGGGGGAGGAAATTCATAAGTTAAAAGACCAATATAAAGGTCCTTATTTAGAAGCAAAAATTCTAGGCAATCGTAATATTAAAATACAATTAAAACCAAATGAACAACTAAAATTTCCTTTTATGTATTAGAACGTCATACAAACACCATAAGTACAATGAAACGGGCATGGCAAGTTACGTAGTAATTATCTTGAGAGTTGTTCCTTGCTTCATCACGATTAAATATAATAAACTTGACTTTGTTTGATTGATCTTAGTACTTTTCAATCTGTAATTTTGTTGCGAAATATATTAAACTTGCCTAACTTTTTACTTTTTTAAAAGTTATTTTTTTAAGAGATTTCAATCCTTTTTAGTAAATTTTTTTGAGTATTTCATATTCGACGTCGTAGAAATAAAATATAAGCATATTTAGCACCTTTAGATCAAAGCTTTTTTGTAACATTTTTATCACTAACATGAGATCACTGATTGTTGATATACACCACCCTTGAATTATTTCTACGCCAAGACACCAAAACCCACGGCGCGAACTATCCAGACCTCGTTATCGGACACCCTGTACACCTAGACGCCGTCATCGTATGATTTATTTACCTAGACACCAAAAACCACGAAGCGCACGACCTAGACCTCGTCATCGGCTACCCTGTATACCTGGACACCGCGTTCAAGTGATTTTTACACCTAGACACCAAAAACCACGGAGCAAACTACCTAGACCTCGTCATCGGCCACCCTGTACACCTAGACACCGCCCTCGAATTATTTCAACACCAAAAGCCATGGAGCCCACGACCTAGACCTCGTCATCGGCCACCCTGTACACCTGGACACCGCGTTCAAATGATTTTTACACCTAGACACCAAAAACCACGGAGCGAACTACCTAGAACTCGTCATCGGCCACCCTGTACACCTAGACACCGCCCTCGAATTATTTCAACACCAAAAGCCACGGAGCGAACTACCTAGACCTCGTCATCGGCCACCCTGTACACCTAGGTACCGCCCTCGAATTATTTCAACACCTAGACACCAAAAACCACGGTGCGAACTACCTAGACCTCGCCATCGGCCGCCCTGTACACCTAGATGCCGTCCTCGTATGATTTATTTATCTAAACACCAAAAATCACGGAGCGCACCACCTAGACGTCGTCATCAGCTACCCTATTTATCTAGACACCTTCCTTGAAAGATTTTTACACCAAAACACCGAATACTACGGAGCACACATTTATAATTCAAGCAGAGGAGCAGACAATGTAGGCTCAATAGCTTGTGCGGCCAACTTCACAGTCTAACCACTCGGTCAAACTGCACGCAGCTAACTTAACGGTCTTACCACTTTTTGGGCTGAAGAAAAATTAAGCAAGTGATTTCAGCATTTTTGTTCACCTGCATACTTGTTTATTATGTTAAAGCTGGTTTATTGCTGATATTTTGGTTTAAAATCATAGTTTGGCATACCAGTATAAACATTTATCAAAATTAGCTGGTTACATGAATGATAAATAATTTATTTCCTTAATTGAAAATTCGAGAGACCAATATAGAAGTAAATAGTGTCACGGGCGCCGAGGCGTCGTCTGCTTCTCAAAGTCGCCTTCGTGGCGCTCCCGCGCCACTTGATAAATTTAAAGTAGTACATGTTAATCGCGTACGAATATCGTATATAGAGCCAAATCAAAAATAAGTATAAGGAAAAATATTATACTGTTTTCATAAAATTTTGATTCATGTTGTTATCTACTAGTATAACTTCTTCAAAAGTGAATACAATAGTTAGTATATTTTGTTTTACTTATTATTCGATTAGTCATATTAATTTCACTTAATCTTAGAAAGTAATTTTATTGTGTTGACTTTTAAAAGAATTAAGTAATGATTATTGTATAGAATCATTCGATGTAATCTTATCAACGAATAATTTTAATTCAACGAAATTCATTGAGCGAGAAACGTTTTAAAATTGAAATCTCAACCATTGCTTCAAATTATATAAAATTTTAAAATTGAAAAAAAATGGTAAAGCTAACGTGTTGTACATTTTTTATCAAATATTTTACCATTCTTCTAAAAGTAAACTGAAACGTTGAATAGGCAAATGTTAAATATAATAGCGATTTTAAATACTATAACAAAATCGGCACGGTCATAATAGTTATCCTGATACTGCATTAGTGAAAATAGACTATCAATAAAAGAAAAATCATCATCTAGACATTCACTTTTTGTGCATATTCAGCATAATCAGAGAAAAAAAGCATTACTTTTAAAGTATAAAGAATAAAGAAATCATGCCAAACTTACCCGTATTCCTGAATTGGTAGGGTATAGTACCACTCTAGTTGCCTGACTCATCGGTTGTTGACAGACGAAACATTTTATATGAATCGTCGGATCGACAGTGTGGCGAAAATACGGATACTCTTCCGCAATGCAGGGGACAGTAGTTTTAAGCTGTAAGAGAAATAAAAAGAAAAAAGAGATATTAGCAAATTTTCCTATCTTAAGCTTTATCAAAGAAAAAAAAAGAGAAAAGGAAATACTTACGAAGTGGGAATAATATTCAGGAGATTTCGCTCTAATCCGACCATTAGAGCAATTAACGATCATCTTCTTGTCCTGATCCATTGTATAATTTTCCAATAATCAATAAAGCGCTGGAAGGAATTCATAGTAGTGTGAAGTTGACAAATGAAGTATTTGCAAGGCACGAGGAATTACTGTCTCACTTCACCCGCACACAGAAGATCACAAGTCTTAAAACTGATCACAGCAACACGACAACTATCGCACAACAGACACAAAAAAGTTTAAACAAACGTGACCTCCCGAACTGTTCAACCAGAGGGATCGAGAGCTGCGGGAGAACTAATTGCCGAGTTCAAAAAAATAAAATTTCTGACACGAAGTGGGAATGCCCAAGAAGAGAGGGGATCGTTTAAAACAGAAAAGAACCAATCAATTCATTAGAAAAAAAATCCTAAATACTTTACCCCGCTTGAAGGATCGCAGAAGTAAAGTCAAGAGGGAGGAGCATGTGTTGCGGTGCTCGGGGTCAGAGCTTCGAGTAACGCAAGCCTGTGCTGTTATCGCGAAGGCAAGGATACAAGGCGAGCCCGAGGAATGTGTCAGAATGATATTATTATGTGTAAAAGTGTGTATGCGTGTGTACCTGTGTCTATGCTATGAATACCTAACAAATTACTTCTTAATTAAAGTACATTAATGAATTTTGATTATAGGGATTAAAAATTTTATCACGATGAAACATTACTAAAATTTAAATGAATAAAAATCTCATCCGTAGTGGTTTTAGAACCCTACTCAGTAGACGCTTCTTTCAATTGATTAATAATCCCTAAATTTTCTTACATAAAATAATTAACGAATCGCTAAATCCTTCTAACCATAAGAATCCTTCTGTTTCATAGATGGCGTCGATCCCGAAAGAATTAGAGTTCGAAAAGGCACTAATGCTTCCATTGAGACACGGATTATACGTAACTCTCATGCGAAACGAGATAACTACTGGGAACGGGCAAAGAATAAAGGATCGGATTACCGAAAATATAGCCATGGATTCGCTTGTGAAGACTGCGATAATCAAAGCAGCGGCAAGAGAGTCAGATTTCGAAATAGCAAAGTATTGTCCTAGAGCTTTGTCTAAAGAAACCGGACTACGCCTATGCTCTGCACTATACTGGGCAATAAGAGCCGAAAATAATGAAATGATACATCTCTTGTAGAGTTATGACGTAAATAACCTTTTGGCATATCCATTTTATTCGCCAATAATTTACTTGACGATTCAAGAGGGACGATACGACATGTTAAGAAAACTGATTAAATCAGGAATTAGTATCAAGATGGGCAAAATTTAAAGTTATAAATCATTGGTCTAAGTTGCCTGTCTAAAACATAAAAGCTAGTTAAAAACATTGATTACAATCGGAATTTTCGTGAATAGCGCTGATCACGAAGTGAAGACCGTACTATACGATACCCTACTAAGAAATGATTATCAAGCCCTAAAGCTGTTATTGGACGCGTGTGCAAGTGTGAATGATCATGAGTATTTAAGGTTAGCTTGTTATTGCAAACCGAAAATTCTGAGAATGATGATCGATCAATCCAAAGAAATGAATCAGTCAATAATGTCCCGAATCGATTTAGTAACAATGGCTGCTTGCGCCGAATATGAATATTCGGTAAATAACACAGTCATGCTTTTAGAAGAGGGATTATCTGCAAGTTCTTGCAGCATAACAGGTGAATTTGCCATTGAATGCGCAGAACGTCACGAAAACACTGCTACGCTAGCAATACTCATTAATGAAGGCGCAGTTATAGATGTGCCAATCCACACGGGAGAAAATCTATTGTTCCTCGCTGTCGAGACAGGAAATAATATCTCTCTTAGATTACTTTTAAAAGAAAGAAAGATTGATCTTAATAGTTGGAATCAAGAGGGCAATACCGTACTTTATCTTGCATATTTAAATAACAACTATATGCAGTCGAAGCAATTAATCGAATATGGAGCATTACTATATCCTCCACGTTTCGTTATTTTTATCCAGATAAGGTATCTGAAGCAGCTGCGGAATGCGTTCTACCTCAACTAATGCGAGACTCATTGGCGGGACAGATCATAAATGCAGAGGAAATCCGCACTATCAAGAAGCATTACCCCAACTACTATGAGGCTTATACGAAATCCTGTCAAGAGTGGCTTCGAATGAAATAGACGCGCATCCTTCGAGAAATGTTGTATACAGAATTAGTAGAAAAGACAACGGAAATACTACTTAAATTGTCCAAACCAGAAATACCGTTTCGATATATCAGCGCTTGTCGAATTCGCTTCCCTATTTACCATTTGGACATTTCACAAGCGCTGAGAAAATTATTAAAGAAAAGAGCGAATTGGATAGGTCATGAGAAAAGGCTTCAAAATGTTAATTCCAATAAACTTCCTGACCTTGTTATAGAATTAATTGCTTATCATTTAGCCGTAAAATAAATACAAATCATATTACTCCATATACTCCATTATACTCTAGTATGTGCATTCATACAATTATAAAAAAATATTAATGAAATTAGAAAATATTAGTTTTAACAAATTACGTATGTTCACGCCACATGCTCGATCGCGCTTATAGCAGAAAGTATCATACGCGAATTCGCTCTCCCGCCCCTCTTGGTGTGCGAAGACGCTCTTGTGACCACCTCTGCTCGGACCTCACGAGAGTTTTCCGGTCAGAACTGGTTAGGCTACGGCACCTGGCGGTACGAATTGTCTCCGAGCTAGAGTAATCGTCTCTAAGCAAATATATTTCAAGTCAACTCATTTTTTCGTAATCAGCAATCTGCACGTACACAGAACTCAAAATTGTTAAATAGTTTCAGTGTCAATATTAGTGACAATACACAATATATTTGAAAGATTATTCAGAGTTTTTCATTTCCCGACGATTCCTGACGCACACTCCTCACGCCGCCTACTATTCACTGCAGCTGTTCCAGGAAGCGAACTCAGTCGCATCTACAACGTATCATTGAGTCTTAAGAATAATTAAGAAATTCTATACTCCAATATGTACGTATACATTTATTAAGAATAATGATAAAATAATAAAAATAAAGAAAAAAAAACGAAAAGGGCTTATAAGTTTAGTATAAAATAAGACAAAATTTATCAATTGATTAAACCTTTTCTCTTCGTATTCCACAGTATGTGATGCCCAATTA
Organism: Nasonia vitripennis; assembly: GCF_009193385.2. Taxonomy (NCBI): domain Eukaryota; kingdom Metazoa; phylum Arthropoda; class Insecta; order Hymenoptera; family Pteromalidae; genus Nasonia; species Nasonia vitripennis. Next base: position 586,614 of record NW_022279616.1, on the reverse strand, counting down.
CTGACAAATGTTAAGAACGGCCAGGATGTCGATAACAGGAGGGAATAACGAAGACTCACGGAGGTTACTGACAGAACTTACACCATCCATGATATCGACAGAAATAGCATTAATAATAATTTATCAATGCATCTGGACCAGACAGAATTCACAGAATATTGTCTTGACTTCTTGTTTAACCCTCGATTTTTACAACATTGCACTAGGGGGCGAGGGGGGGGGGAGTACTAAATTGCTTCATCTGGCAGTAGAATCAGGAAATACTAAAAGCATCGAAATTTCACTTAAAAGGGATATTTATCCTATTAACGCTACTGATAGTTGGGGACAACATGCGCTTTTGATTGCTTATAGAATTAATAATTATGATAAAATGATTTTGTTAATGCAATATGGGGCGGAACTGTATCCCTCGGGAAGTTACGTCCGGTATATAGGTCAATGACATTTACCTGGAATAACTTCGTATTTAATAATTCTTTGTTTGGCACAATAAGTTTTATATCCTGACTCGTACCAACAGTTTAAAGATTCTAAATCCAAATGTCAAAAATTGACTAAGACGAGATTTTACGATAAAATCACTTATCACGATTTAATAGAACGACCAATTCGAAGTTTTTTGAGTACTAGTCGAACGTACTGCCATAGGAAATTCGAAAAGAAAGATCCTAACGTATTATTTCCATTATACGGTCCGACGCTCGAACAAGCCTTAGGAAATATTAAACAATTAAGAAAACAGTGGGAATTAAGGGAACAAATTTTAGAACAAATTACTTATGGAGTTATTTCATTACCCATAATCGAACAAATAAATCTATAAAAAGAAATTAAAAAAGGAGAAAAGGAAATAGGAGAAGAATAGTGATAGATTAATAAAAATTAAGAATAAAGTGTTGTATTCCAACCACTAGGCCAAAAGTACTTACATTTATATTTATATTGAAACGCCATCGCACTTGTTGACATATTCTCGTCATCGAGGCGCTACTGCATTTCCTAAATATACTTGTTATCGAAGCACTACCGCACTCGTTGACATATCCTTGTCATCGAGGCGCTAACGCAGGTGCCGATTTATCCTTGTCTTCGAAACGTTATCATGCCCGTGACATATGCTTGCCATAAAGGCACTACTGCGTCAATATATACTTGTCATCAAAGCCTTACTGTGCTCAATGATCGAGGCAATGTTACGCTTATCGGAGCGCACCAATTCAACCGTAATAATTAATTATAAGTATATAAGTGCGTCAACTTGATTTTCAAGCCTTGCACACCTATTCTTACACTGACATAGTCTGACAAGTTCGTCTCTCCTTATTCTACAAATGACCAATTTCATCGGAAAAATGCGTACCTGGATCGACTTTACATTTTTGTGTCAACAAGAAAGGATTCACATCATACGACAAAATATCTGGCGCAAGAAGAGAAAAGACGTGAAGAAATTTCTATGTAATTTTCTATGTAATTCTACGGATATTAGCAAGATTTTTGACAATGGAAGAAATGTGTACGATTAACGAAGATGCCGTCATTGTTCGCTATGAAGAGATAGTGAAATATAGCATCGAAGTATATCCACGAAAATCAACATTACGGCTAGCTGAAGCTATGTCTTTAGCTGTAATAAGAAACGACAAGAAAATAATATCAATACTGTTGAAGTATACAGTTTATTGGTCTCAACTGTCTAATTTCTGGCGAATTCCAACAATATTTACCGCTGTATATTTTAAACAATTGGATATATTAGAAAAATTAGTAGAGCTCGGAGTAAATCCTGAAGCGAGCCGTATCTGGTTATGTTCTACACTATGTCAAGCCACCAGATACAATGATGTGCACATACGTGCAACTACTCGTCAAGGCCGGAATTCAAGCCAAATATTCAGACTGAGTCGGAGATGTAGCTATGAAATTCGCCATAGAAAGAAATAATTTATCAGTAGTTCAAATGCTACTGGATATGGAAGTTGATGCAAATTCCAGAGATTATTATAACAATAATCCCTTGGAGCTAGCTTGTGCCTCTAACTCCGAGAAGATATCCGATAGAAGCAGCCATAAGAGAACATAATGATGATACTCTTAACCTTTTATTGCAACAAGGAGCTGACGTGCGAATGAGTCGAAGGATGAAATATCCTTTAGCCAGAATGATATTGTCGATTTATTTACCAGCTTGCGACACATCATCTAGATGTAATTGTCGATTTATAAAATGAACATAGCGAGTGACAAATTATTATTATTTAATTATTTATCATGACTAAAACCAGTTTTTATTCTTTTTTGCCTTACCAATGTATATCGCAATAAATTTGTATAATCATAAATGTTTTAATAAATCATCGATTTTTATTCATAAATATAAATATACTTGTTTTCTATTTTATATATTCATTTACTTTTTCCATTTCTCCTCCCATTGTATCTTCATATTAAGTAAAAAGTAAAAAAAGTAAATATGTTCGAATATTAGTTTAATATGCGAAGAGAGAGCGAGAAGGTTCGAGAAGCTTGTCACCTTAAGTTCAAATTCGACGGTTTTCGCTAGCCCGCACGGCACCAATGAGGTTGCCATGGCAACGCGCGCTCGCTCGCTCCTACTCTGTCTCTCTCCGCATGTTTCGCGAGCGGTCTTCTGCCGCTTTCGCTGATTTGTGTTATTCAGTTTTCGTATTGCCGAAGCGCTGTGAGGACTCGCCTCACAGTGTCGACCGTTAAACAATATCGTTTGTTAACGAGTCGGTGCTCTAACACTCTTCTAATACTCTTCAATTTTCCATAGTCAAGACATTTGTAATCACACTCTTTTCTTTTCAATAAACATGAATAGTTTGACGGTATACATAGTATACCTTTTCATCTCAAGTTTAAAGCGCGTGTTATTATTTTCACATTAATTGTTTTGATCCACAAGTCTCTATCGAAGTCGAGAGACTAAAAATATTGGTAGCAGAGCGTGCAGTATCGTGGCATTAATTGTTTTGTGTACGGAAAAGTTTTTTGTTTTTTGCATAGTGAAGGCGTGTTAAAGTACTTCGGCAGCTGTTCGACTATTCGAAGTCGCAACGGTCGGAGAGCGTCCAGAATCTTCCTAGAGCTCGCTCTCGCAGTTGGCCGCAAGGGGCCTAGCTGCCTGTTGTTGTTGTAACAATTTAGACGTTTAGACGGTTAGAAGTATTTATTTGTTTAGAGGTTAGACGTATTAGAAGTTTAGAGGATTAGAGGTTAGAGGTTTAGAGGATAGAGGTCAACGGTATAGATTTGAACGTCGAGGGATGCCAAGAGTTCGCTATTTGGGGCACAACGAGGGGAAATAAGAAGAAGACGGCCATATTGGTACCGCATTCCCGCCAACTTCGGACGACGCGACCAGTACGCAAAGTCATCATGGGAGTCGACGGCACCGGCGTAAACGAGGTTTGAATTTCATTCTCGCCCTTTCTCTCTCGCTTGCTCTGTCTCGCTCTCGCTCACTTGGCGTCGTTAGGCCACATTGAGGCAGCAGCAGAGTGGTGTTCGCTTTTACTCTCTCTCTCTCTCTCTCTCTCTCTCTCTCTCTCTCTCTCTCTCTCTCTCTCTCTCTCTCCCTCTCTCTCTCTCTCTGGCGCTGGTGGTAAGCTAAGCACGCACTCTATTTCGCTCTGTGCAATAATACTAGTTATTAATATTCTCTTCACTCTTTCGAGTAACATTTTACAGCGGAAGAGTCTTCCCAACGGCTCCTAAGCGTCAGGCAAAAAAACTGCAATCTGTTTGCAATTTTAAGAGCCAGGAAGGATTTCCGCAAAAAGTTGTGCTACATAACCTCAATCATCCAGAAACGTGCTTTACTATCGTTGTGGTCCGCCAATCTCCGACTCAGTCATCCGCATCGCTGCAAGGCACAAGCTCAGAATTTTTAATCAGTACAGTGTTGTGAGTGGAGTGAAATCGTGCAGTGCGGTGTTTATAGACTACGAAAGCAGCTATAGCTATAGCTATATCTCTATCTCTCTCTATTCGTCACAGCGTTGCCAGTCGTTGTCGTTGCTAAGCCGGAGCTTTATTTTTCTGACACCAGAGGGCAACACTCTCCGAGCCAGCGAACTGCAGTATAGTACAGCAGCTCCACCACCAGGTGGCCCCGAGACGGCAAACACGCACCCAAAAGAGCGTCCTGAAGGCTCTTATACAGAGACTACTCTGTCCACCGCACACCACAGCGCTCTTCACCTTATTTCCTGCACCACTTGTCGACTGAGCCGAATTACCTCCCGTGGATAAAGTCGATTGCGTCATTTGTTTTAAACACTATGTTGAAACCTGAGGGAGATGATGAACAACTGTTGGTGCATACATCGTGCAAGACTTGCACTGATGTCATTGCTTTGCGTAATCCGCGCAAATGCGACAAATGTGGCTGGTACTACCATCCTAAGTGTAGGAAGGTGGCAAGACTATACAAATCTGCATGAACTGCTTGGTAGCTGCTAATAAAACTCCACGCAGCACCTCTACCTCTTCTCCATCTTCACGAAGCAGCAGCCATCTGCCCCAACAACAAACACGCTACAGGAAACCGGTTACTGCACCACCATCGCGCTCTTCTAGTCCTTCACGTAAAGAAGATCCCGTGCTCTACAAAATACTGGACAAGCTAAATAAACTTGACAACATAGAGAAGCAGCAGAATGCAATGAATAACCAGCTTTCTGAGAGCAAGAGTTTTCTGAAGAAGAGAATGACAGCCATTGAGAAGTCCCTGGAGCCGCTGAAGGAGATACCGGCGCTGATTAACCGTGTAACGGTGGTGGAAGGGGATGTGGCTGCTTTGAGGGCTGAGCAGGAGGAGATTAAAGCTAAGCTTGAACAACTGCTGGCGAGTGGTGCTGGCTCTTCTTCTTCGTCTCCATTGAATGCTCCGGCGCTGTTTACCGAGACCATCCAGCAGCTCCGTGAAGCCAACACGAGAATCCAGGCGCAATTGGATGGTGTTGTGTCGTCCCAGGCAAAGCTCTCTGCAGAATTGGTCATAACCGGCCTGACCTTTTCGGAGACGACATCCTTAAGGCACCTTGCCTATGCAGCTCTTCGGCCATTGGACGCTGAGCTAACGGAGAGAGACATTATCTCTGTGCGACCCCTGGGAAGGGTGAGAGTAGCCCGCAATGACACTGCGGACGCTTCTGATGCTAGCCCTGGAGCAGTCAGGTTGCCGCTCTCAGTCTCATTATCCAGGACGCTCATGTACTCTCTCATCTCTGCTAAAATGAAGATTCAGAAGCTACATACTACGCAGCTGTCTAGCGAATTGCTGCATAAGTCCCGCGTTGCACTACCGCTTCCGGATTCGTTCATCAACGTCAACGAATGGTTGCCGTCTGATGTCCTTCGGCTCCGCAAAACTGTGAGGGAGGCTGCAAGAGAGCACGGCTGCACCACGTTTGTGAGGGATGGTTGAATATACATCAAGCTAAAGAAGGAGGATCGTGCTGTGAAGATTGCGTCGGATGAAGATCTGAATAATTTTTTTGGCTCGATCACAGCCAACTGAAGTACACACCCCACTCCTAAGGCAACTCTATCTGAGGGTCTAAGAGTCTGCCATTTCAATACGAACTCTCTTACGGGTCACATTGAGATGGTCAGGCTCTTCTTGTCCACTCGTCCCCTCTTTCACGTGATAGCTGTGACGGAATACTGGCTTGACGAGAAGGTAACTTCTATCCCTTCACTGGAAAACTATACGCTCTACAGACGTGACAGAAACAGGAATGGGGGAGGTGTGGTCCTCTATATACATCACTCACTGACTGCAAACATATTATCATCCTCTGATGGAGCTTGGTCAGGCAAGCCGGACAAACCGGAGTACCTTTTCTGTGAGGTCTCCGCGAAGGGAGTTTCACCCATCTTTGTGGGAGTCGTGTATCGTCCACCACATGCCCCTTTTATTCAGGATAATAACTTCATTGAACAGCTGACTACTTTTATGCACAACTATTCCACAAAGGTCATTATGGGTGATTTCAATGCTGACCAACTCTCCTCATCCGAAGATGCCAAGTTCATCAAGGCCTATATTGAGGAAAACTCCTTATTGACGGTCCCTTATGGTGCCACGCACCATAAACAGGACTCCGACACCTGGCTTGACCTCTGCTTAATTGATGAGCAGGATCGCCTGCTATCACACTACAAGACTGATACTCCTTTCTTCAACGGACATGACCTAATCACTGCCACTCTCGACGTACAGATCCCACGCTACGTACCTAAAGCATACTCTTACAGAAACTACAAGGGAATCTGTGCCGAGAAGCTAAGGGACTTCCTTGGCACATGTGACTGGTCATCTCTCGCTACGTCATCACTCGACGAATGCATCACCCTTCTTAACGCTAACTTAACGAACGCCATAAATCATCTCGCCCCATCACGGACTGTTACTCCAAGACGTAAACGTCACCCGTGGTTTACCATGGCTCTTCGTGACCTCTTGAATGAACGGGACATACTTTACAGAAGGTTTCGCAGAACTCGTCTACCTTGTGATCGATATTTTTATAGAGTAGCAAGGGACGACGCTCACTGACAGGTTGAGGAGGCCAGGCTGAATTATTATTATTCACGCCTGTCAACCCTAACTGATGTCGCTGAGATCTGGAGGGAGCTTGAGAACATTGGTATCACCACCTCTAAAGCACCATCACCTTCTCGCTTCTCTACAGATGACCTCAACAAACACTTTAGTTCCATCTCCAATGATCCACTGGCAGTTGAGGTTTTTCTGCGTACCCTCGAGAGTCTAGACTTCCCTGAGCATTTCAACTTCAAGGTTATTACAGAATCGGACGTTTTGGCTGCTGTGTCGGACATCCACACCCAGGCCAGAGGCAACGATGGCATTCCACAGGTTGTAATTTCAAAGGCACTATCCGTACTCGCTCCTTTACTATGTCGGATTTTCAACCTGTCCTTAAGCGAGTCACGTTTCCCCTCTGTCTGGAAGATGTGGCTGGTGCGAGCACTGAACAAGGTCAGTTCACCAACAGCCCTGACTGACTACCGTCCAATTTCTCTCCTCTGTTTTTTATCAAAGGCGCTGGAGTGGCTGGTGCACAGGCAAGTCTCGGAATATCTTGAATCAAGACTACTCATTGACAACCTACAAACAGGCTTCCGCACCGGTCACAGCACACAGTCTGGCTTAATTAAGCTGACTGATGATGTCAGGCTTGGCAAAAACAAAAAGAAAGTCACGCTTCTGTTTCTATTTGATTTCAGCAAGGCGTTTGATACGGTGTGTCACGTCAGGCTCCTGAGAAAGCTATCCTCTTTCGGCTTCTCCAAGCAGGTCATCCGCTGGCTTGCAGCTTACCTTACGGGAAGAAAGCAGGCCGTTATTGGTGACAACGACGCGTCCCGCAGGGATCGGTTCTAGGTCCCCTGCTGTTCGCGTTGTACATCAATGACATTGGTTTTTGCCTAGATTCAGATGTGTCCCATCTAATCTATGCGGATGACTTGCAAATATACAGCCAATGCCACCTTGAGGAGCTCGATTCTCGTTCTGACAAGAGCTAATGCCGAAAGGATAATGGGCTGGGCTGCACAAAATCGCCTTAAACTTAATGTCCTGAAAACTAAGGCAATGGTCCTGGGCTCCCCCTACTACATTAATGCTTAACCAACTGTTGCTAACACCTACATCTACATAGGGGGAGCCCGGGTCGACTATGAATCATCCGTTAGCAATCTGGGGTTGGTGCTTGACTCCAAACTAACGTGGAAAGAGCACGTTACACAACTATGCAAACGTGCTCACTCATTAATGTATAGGCTTTACTTTTTCAGGAAAAATACCAATCTCAGGTTGCGTAAACATCTCGTGCAAGCACTCCTATTTCCAATCATCGACTACTGCTCATTGGTATACTGTGACCTGACCCAAGAACTTGACACAAAACTCCAGAGACTCGTAAACACGGGAATTCGATACATCTATGGTGTAAGGAGGGACGAGCAAGGTTACGCGGTCGTTAGGGCGCTGGGGCCGCACCACACAGTGCATTTCTTCGCGCATTGGCGTCTCGACGGCCATATTAATTAGTGTCCGTGTGTATGCGGACCCTCGGCGGCACTTAAGTATCGTTTTTATATTTTTTTACTCGTTCTCTACTCGTAGTTCGATCGCTGCTAGAATTTCTGAATGAAGCATCATTCGTATTTGATCGAGTTGGCACTCTGTAACAATGGCTGATGCGGCTGCAGAGTTAGTTAAGCAGAAGCGCATAAGCGGGCTCTTGCTGAATTTCAAACGTAACACGGCAAGATTAGCGGCATCTGCTCGCACGCTGCCGCACATGCGCACGCGTTTGAGTTTGTTAGAGTCGTATTGGTCCGAGTATACTTAAAGGGATCTGGTCCTGCAAGCGAATAGGTCGGCTTTCAAAGGCGAGGCGTACTTCGAGAACGACGAGTATCTCGAAGTTGAGTCAAGTTATGTGGAGAGTAAAGCGGATGTGCTTCAGTCAATTGAAGATTTAGAAATCGCCGCGAGGCCACCGGTAACCGCTGCAGGCGCGCAAAATAATCAGGTCGTACACGCACCACCTGTTCCGGGTCAGTCGGAGTTCGCAAACATGCCGAAATGTCAAATCCCGAAATTTTCCGGAAAAGCCGAGGAATGGGAGACCTTCAAGGAGCAGTTTTCTTCGATGGTGAAAAACAATGCCAACTTACCGGATGCTATCAAGATGCAATATTTAGTAGACTCGGTTGAAGGGCCTGCAGTGCTCAGAGTAAAGGGTCTTTCGTTGACGGGTGCTAGTTTTAACTTGGCTCGGAAAAAATTGATGCGCAGGTACGATAACCCTACGAGACGCATGCATACGTATATGGAATTGCTGATAGATATGAAACTGGTTAAGCGGAAATCTTCGGGAGAGTTGATCGAGTTACTGGATAAGGCAGAAGCCGCGCTTAAAACCTTCAAGGATCTAGGTTGCCCTTGCGAACATTGGGACAGTTGGCTTATCCATATGGTCGAGCGCAAGTTGGATAATGAGACGCGAGAAGGGTGGCGTATTTCGCAAGAGTCTGTGGTAGGTTTTTCGACATTTTCAGCTCTCACAAATTTTCTCGAAACTCGTGCGTCCTCGCTTGATCAGGATGCAGATAGCGATGTGGAGTCGCCTACCAAACAATCTAGTCAGAAGGGTAATGGTTCGAATCGTTCGTCTCGGCGTGAGTCAGTCTCAGCCAACGCCACTAGCACGTCGTTTGCTAAAGTCAATCGCAATGTCTCTGTAAAATGCAGCTTATGTAGGGGTCCTCATCAGCTTCAAGCGTGTCCAAGGTTCAATGGTATGTCGACTTCCGCTCGTTTTGAACATTGTAAAAAGGAGAGATTGTGTCTCAATTGTTTGAGATCTGGACATTTTTTGGCTGATTGCACCTCTCAGAATCGTTGCGCCAATTGTAAGGGCAGACACCACACGAAGATTCACTCGGATCGACGACAAGGAGGAGAGGCTGCGGATTCTTCAAATTCAACAGGTCGAATAGGATAGGAAGGTATCAGCAAGTACAGCAGTGGTGGGTAGGACCCGGTTGATGGCCACAGCCAAGGTTTTACTTCAATCCGTAGATGGTAATTCGATGTACGCTAGATGCTTGATTGATCCGTATGCAGAGGTCTCTTTTGTCACGCAAAGAGTTGTGCAATGTTTGTCCGCAAAGATTAAGCCTGTTTCTGTGTCTGTGGTTGGTGTCGGTGCAGGTCCTTCTGCGGTGTCAAAGGGTGAAGTTTTTCTTCAATTAAAGTCCAGGTTGAACACAGAATTTTGTTTGGAGTTTTCAGCGTTGGTGTTGAGAAAGGTAACGGGATTTTTGCCGCGAGAGGAGGTCGTAGTGTGCAATTGGGATCACATTAGGGGCTTGCAGCTTGCTGATCCAGATTTTGCTTGCTCAAAGCGGATAGACTGCGTGCGCAGCGCAGAGGTGTACGCTGCTATCATTCGGTCAGGGCTCAGAGTTGGTGCAACTGATACTCCTGTTGCTCAGGAGACCGTTTTTGCGTGGATTTTGACGGGTAGAGCGTCTTCTGCTTTTGATAGAGCTCAGAGCGCTCAGGCCTGTCATGTGGAAGTAGAGCCATCAATTTCGACGTTATTAGAGAGGTTTTGGGAAATGGAGGAGATTTCTACCTCTAAAGTTTTGTCCGAGGATGATCAGTATTGCGAAAATTATTTCGCAGATACTGTTTATCGGGATTCCAAGGGCAGATTTGTCGTTCGCTTGCCATTCTCTGAGAGGTTGTCAGAGGTTTCTTTTGCACACACGAGGCAGATTGCTGTGGCATGTTTGCTCCGCTCAGAGAAGCGTTGAGCGTAGGATTATAGGGTAGATAGTGCCTATAGGAAATTCATGGAGGAGTATTTGATTTTAGGTCATATGGAGTTTGTAAATAGTTCGCATCGAAAGGACAATACGTTCTATTTTACTCATCACCCAGTTTACTCGGCTGAGGTGGGGCCGGAAGGCAAATTTCGTGTGGTTTTTAATGGTTCCTGTGGAAAAATATCGCTGAACGACGTTCTTTTAACGGGTCGCAAATTGCAGTCGGATGTCTCGATTATTATTTCGATGTGGAGATTTTCGAAGATTGTATTTACGGCTGATATCGTCAAGGAGTTTAGGCAGATCCTGATTCACCCAGATGACGTTGATTGGCAAAGAATAGTCTGGCGATCTGACGTTTCGAAGCCTATCGAAGATTATAGGTTATTGGCGGTTACGTATGGTACGCGCTCCGCTCCATACCTCTCAATTCGAACTCTTCTTCAGCTAGCGAGTGAGGGAAGTGTAGAGTTTCCCTTAGCTACGCAGGTGCTCAGACACAATATGTATGTAGATGATGCGTTTGTAGGCGCTGACAATGAGTCTGAGGCCACTGAGATTCGGAATCAGCTGATCAAGCTTCTATCATCAGCAGGTATGGAGTTGAGTAAATGGGCGTCAAACAGTTCGGCTATCGTGGAGGATATCTAGGCGGAAAAGCAGAAAGAGTTCGCTGTCGAATGGGATGAGGCAGTTTCTGCTTTGGGCCTAAAATGGACACCATTGAGCGATTCGTTTCGTTTCGAGGTTAAGATTCCAGTTTCGCCAAAGGTTGTGTCAAAGAGATCGATTCTGTCAGAGATTTCGAGGTTGTTTGATCCACTTGGTTGGCTGTCACATGAATTAGTCAGGGCCAAACTCATGCTCCAGGATTTGTGGATTAATGGTATCGACTGGGACTCATCTCTCACAGAAGAACTTCTAGATCAGTGGCAAGCGTTGAGGTTTTCTGACGCATCTCAGAGAGATGAAAGACTGAAGAGTTTCCCAGTGTCATCAATCGAAGAGATTTTACACACAACACCTACGCTGTAAACTCACTTAGCTCGTGAATAGATAGCATCCTAGTCGAATGTTTAAATGCAGATTCATTAGAGTCAAGTTTTTATTTTGTTCTTTAGCTTGCTAGAAACTTTGCATTGGATTATTCAAGAATATAGGCGAATTTAACCTTGTAACAAATTTTATTGTAATGTTGTTAAACTTAAAGCATTGTAAACTTGTTGTTGATCGACTGTTCGTTAAGGAATTGATTCCAAAGAAATTTAGTGAGAACAGTTCGATCGGTAGAGTCATGGTAGGGATTAGCTTCCTTCGAAGTAGGCTTTCCTATCTTTAAATTTAATTTATTGTTATTGCCGGTCTCTTTATTGCTGCGAGGCAGCAAGAGAGGCGGTATGTTCGAATATTAGTTTAATATGCGAAGAGAGAGCGAGAAGGTTCGAGAAGCTTGTTACCTTAAGTTCAAATTCGACGGTTTTCGCTAGCCCGCACGGCACCAATGAGGTTGCCATGGCAACGCGCGCTCGCTCGCTCCTACTCTGTCTCTCTCCGCATGTTTCGCGAGCGGTCTTCTGCCGCTTTCGCTGATTTGTGTTATTCAGTTTTCGTATTGCCGAAGCGCTGTGAGGACTCGCCTCACAGTGTCGACCGTTAAACAATATCGTTTGTTAACGCGTCGGTGCTCTAACACTCTTCTAATACTCTTCAATTTTCCATAGTCAAGACATTTTTAATCACACTCTTTTCTTTTCAATAAACCAATAGTTTGACGGTATACATAGTATACCTTTTCATCTCAAGTTTAAAGAGCGTGTTATTATTTTCACATTAATTGTTTTGATCCACAAGTCTCTATCAAAGTCGAGAGACTATAAATAAAATATCACGATTAAAAGTATATAATTTAAATTATATTATATATTAATCAATTATATACACATTTGAAAAAAATTAAAATTAATGTGCGCTTGTATAGAGGAAGAAAGAATGCGTGATTTCACCTCATCCCCCCTCCCTCCCGTCACCCCCCATGCTGCACTGGTCCTTCGTGGTGGGGGTAACCGCGTGTTTGGTATGGCATCGTGTAATTTGACTTTCCCCTTTCCCCCAATCATCTCGGACTATGGCGCGGACAGGCCCCCGTGGATGGAGTTTGTTTTGACGCGCCATAGTCCGGGGTATACTACTGTTGTAAATTGTGAATATTTAAAAATGTTCATTAGGGACAGTTTTGCAAAAAACGGGAAATTTGTATAGAAATTCGTTAGTATGACGTCTTTTTTCAATGAGAAAATGATCAATTTGGTTCTGTGTAGCCCCGTCCGGCGATGTCCACGTTGCTTTGTATATGTGCTTGTGCTTAAAACACCTAGTTTTGATTATAAGAACTTTTGCTGCCGCGAAATTTATGGCCCTAATACCGTTATCGTTGCTGGCTTCGTGCAGGCTTTCCTTCCCTATAATAGGCCTAAACATTTCCTTCCTACCTATTTTAGCATTGAAATCGCCTACTACTATCCTTGTGTCGTAAGACGCGAACTGATCGATTCCTATCGGCTGTCCGCGGCTGCTTATTCAATATATAACCTCCTTCTCAGGGGCTGTTCCTCTATCAGCAACCTGAGGACGCGCTGTGTAGTGGTGATAGGCACCCACCCGTCCGATCTGGACGACAACGCCCAAGATCCGCTTAGGGTAGCGGCATTGTAACAGAGATATTATTGTGTTAAACATAAAAATGAAAATTTAGATATAGCAAATTATCCAATCAAATAAGATATAAGCAGCAGAAAACTACAAAAAAAAAAAACAACTACCTCAAAATAATATTATATTAGAATTAGTTGTAAAGATTTAATAATGAATTATATTTATATAATAATAATTAAAAGAATAAGAAAAAAAGGGGGGGGGAGGGAAACTTGAACTATATTGCATATGTACGTCTATAAATTAATTATAAAACTATATCACTGTAAAACAAAATCAGGAAGTTTACCTTGTGAGTGTCAGAGGATCACCTCAGTACGCTCATACTAGGGGAAAGGTGTGAAATACTCACTTTTTTATATTTTTAAATCGTTTATAATAAAAAAGAAACATAAACGATTGAAAATAAATAAGCACCATGTAAATGAAAAGGTAAATTAAAAATTAAGATAGATGCTCTTCCCCATAGGAACTGAGAGAGATTAGGCGCCACGATTCCGAGAAGCGATAAGGAACTCGGCATTGAAAGTCGGTAAAAGATATCTAAACGGCGATACAAGAAAAATAATTAAATCACAATAGGATTTTATTAAATTTTAAAAAATTAAGACAATCGCGAATAGAACCAAATTCGCGAACATAAAAAAAATTTTGATGTAAAAATTCAAAGCGCGCAGGGCATTCGTCACTGTCAAAGTCCGAATTCGAATCTGAATTCAAACTCGAATCATAATTCGCCAACAACACAAAGTACATGCTCCAGGAACATCTTAATTAATTAAACACCACAACGAAGTAACGATAAACACGATGCTTGCGCATAATACTCGACAAGCACACGGAGAATAGAAGAAAACAGCAATGAGGAGAAATTGAGAAGATAAGATAAGAAATTGCCCAAACATTCGCAAGAAGCACAACGTTCACACTACATCTGCACGTCTTATACATAATATTATAGAAAAACATAATATTACTACACATCAAGAGTATGTGTCTCAAAGCTGAGAAATCGTCAACACACGCATGGACCAAGCGCAAAGCAGGTCATAAAAGTTGCTATAACTCAGATAATAGAGCACGGAGACACGACGGAAGACGAGAAGAGACCAGCCGCATTGCTAGAAGAGGAAAAATTCTTATAGACTATTAATAAATAAAATCCTGATTGGTCAACACTACTCCAAAATTCAAACGCCGAGAGGAGAAAATCGACGTCTATGCCTCTAATTGGCTAAGTACTCACCCCTTCGGAAAATTGAAATAAGACGGAATAAAGAAATAAAGGATGCTGAATGGATACCCAGAAAAAAAATCCGAGAAAATAAATGACAGTGCCTTTAAGGGTTACAGGACTAGGTTGAGCTGGATCCCTGGAAGCGACCGTACCAAGTAGTAATGAAGAAGATAAAGTAAGGTTATATCTACCCTTCTAAGAGCCCGGAATTGCTGGACCGTAGTGTGACTACACTGTTTCCCCTTCAACTGAAATTACTGGCTGCATGCAAAATAATTGAGAACAGCAAGGCTCTAGGCCTAGATGGCATACCCAATATTGCATTAAAACAAGCTATACAGTCACGCTCCGATGTCTTTGTGGACTTGTACAATTCATGTCTTAAAGAAGAGACGTTTTCTAAGAACTGGAAGAAACAACGCCTGGTGCTACTACTAATAGGAGATAAGCCACCTGAAGAAGCTGCCTCATACAGACCACTCTGCATGCTGGACTCCCCGGGCAAGATTTTAGAGCGCATGATCGTCGTTAGAATGGACTAAGTCATTTAAAAAACCAGGCGGACTAGTGGAATATCAATACAGCTTCAGGAAATACGCTCCACTCTTGACGCCGTAAGCTTAGTAGTCTACACCGCTAGAACTGCAATAGAAGGAAATGGACACTGGATGTTAAAAATACGTTAAACTTAGCCAGCTAGGGCAAGATACACGAAGCACTACGGAAAAAAGAGGTACTCGCATATATAAGAAAGATTATGTCTGACTACCTGAAAGACAGAATCCTTTTGTATGACACAGAGAGCGGCACAAAAACCTATTAAGTAACCGGAAGGGTCCCACAAGGGTCAGTGCTTGGCCCATGATTGTGGAACATCATGTACGATGGAGTACTTAGGCTAGAGCTACCCGAACAAGCGACGGTTGTATGGTTTGCAGATGGCATTGCAGTAGTGGTAGTAGCAAAGCAAAAGAAAGAGGTGACGGAAATCGCTAACGAGGCAGTATGTATAATCCACGAGTGACTAAAGCAGACTGGACTTGAGCTTGCTAGCCATAAAATGGAGGCTATCCTTATATTTAGTAAGAAGAAAATAGAGAGAATAACGCTGTCAGTGGACAAACACGAAATAGATTCTCAGCCGACTATTAAGTACCTGGGAATCACCATGGACGCCAGACCAACGTATAAGCAGCATCTCGAGAGGGTGAGCAGTAAGGCAGCAAAAGTCGATGCTGCACTATCGCGACTAATGCCAAATGTAGGTGGGCCATCGCAGGGTCGAAGGTTACTCCTAGCCAGCGTAACTACATCAATTATGTTATACGGTGCTTCAGTATGGGTGGACGCTATGTTGGTAAAGTCCTATGCACGAAAGCTGTCAACATTTTTCAGGAGAAGTGCATTGCGGGTCGCTTCTGCCTACCGAACAGTATCAGAAGATGCAGTGTGGGTTATTTTAAGTATGACGCCTATTGACCATCTAGCAACCGAACAAAAGAATGTATACGAAGAAAGCCGGCGTAGTGACAATACTCAAAAGGAAGTTTGGAAATCCAAAAAGGAACAAACCCTAGCTGAATGGCAAAGACGATGGGACTCCAGTAGAAAAAGGCGATGGACGCACCGCCTTATACCACGTATTGTTGCCTGGACCAATAGACGACACGAGGAAGTGAATTACTACCTTACACAGTTTTTAAGCGGATATGGCTGCTTTCGAGCCTACTTACTCCGCTTTAAGATAGAGGATAATCCAAATCGCGTAGTATGTTTAGAAGCAAACGAAGATGCGGAGCATGTCTTCTGTAACTGTTTGCGATACGAAATGGAACGAGAAGAACTCTAGCATCTCCTTCAGACTAGGGTGACCACTGTGATAGCTGTATGTATTTATGCATATGTACAAGATGTAAATAGAATGCTGTAAACAATTATTTGTGCAGATATGTTCTTTTATTAAAGCTGTCTTTTAGTAAAGTTGAAATGCTGACTGCCGTACGTATTAATGCATATCACACTATGTAATCTGCAGATTCGGTCCAGATAAAAGTGATGCTGCAAATAGTTATTTGTGCAGGTATGCTTTTTTTCAAATCCATGTGTTTGTAAATATTGTTACGTCATATGATGACTGTCAACGGACGAATCATTTAGTGGTTATTATATTTAAAGTAAACACGGAGACGATTTGAAACTCGAGAGAGAATTGAACGTTTCGGTGTTTAGACACTCTCGCGATCAGAGAACGGCGAAGAATGCCTGAACGGGAAACTACTTTATTAGGAATATTATTGCTTATGACTAATGTGGGTCTAACAACAATCTATCTATTTATCTCGATTGTCTGTTATTATAGTTGTGTTGCACTCTCTCTCTCTCTCTCTCTCTCTCTCTCTCTCTCTTTTAATATTTGACACAATCGCTCTAATAAGACGTGACTCTACGTTGTGGCGTCTTAATAAATCTCGGTGTAATAGTTGGTTTTTATAACTTAAGAACGAATGTGGGTTTAGTATATTCGGATTTTCAGTGATGTAAATAGGACGTTAGCGTTTTATCCGCAGTATAAGTTCAGAGGGAGAGAAAGAGTGAGAGAGATTTTAGATTTTAGATTTATTAGATTTATTTGGCGTACAATATGTTGTACGATAAATTGTATACAGCAGGAATAGTAGTACAGCAAAAATGTGTATTGTGATAGTATGATAATGCGAAGATGGGTCAAGCGAGAGTGTGTGAGTGTGTGCGTTTGCGTGAATGTGTACAAGCGTGTGTGTGTGTGCGTTTGAGTGAATGTACAAGCGATTCAAGTGTTTGTATTTTCAAGCTCAAGAAAGTGCTCTTTAGCTAGTCTCTTGAAACCTGAGACAGATGTAGTGTTACGAATGTGAGATGGGAGGTTGTTCCATCGGTATGAGGCGCTGATATGAAACGAGTTCCTCAGCGTCTCCGTCGCGAATGTCGGAATATCCAGAGGTATCACCTCCCCCCTAACAGGCCGAAGTGTCACGCGGAAGTCAAAGTATGCCAGTACGTATGATGGTACGGCTGTGTTAAACATTTTTCTTAGGAAACAAACAGTGAAATACTTCCTGCGTCCGGCAGTGGTTAGCCACTGCAACTCCCGCCTGTATGGGGAGATGTGCTCATCTCTTCTTACACCATAGATGTACCGAATTCCTGTATTCACGAGCCTCTGAAGTTTTAGGTCGAGTTCCTGCGTCAGGTCACAGTATACGAGGGAACAATAGTCTATAAGAGGAAACAGGAGGGCCTGCACTAAGTGCTTGCGCAACCTGAGATTGGTGCTTTTCCTGAAAAAGTAAAGCCTGTACATTAGTGCGTGAGCACGCTTACACACTTGTGTAATATGCTCCCTCCACATAAGCTTAGAGTCGAGCACCAATCCCAGATTACGCACGGAAGATTCAAAGCTGACCTGGGCACCCCCTATGTTAATGAAAGTGTTAACTTTTGAGGGTAATGCGTTTATGTAGTAGGGAGAGCCCAGGACAATTGCTTTAGTTTTAGCAACATTAAGTTTTAGCTTATTCTGTGCAGCCCATCCAGTAATCCTCTCAGCATTGGCACTCATCTTGTTTGATAAAGAATCGAGCTCTTCAAGGTGGCATTGACTGTAAATTTGCAAGTCATCCGCGTAGATGAGATGGAAAACATCGGTATCAAGGCAGAAACCGATGTCATTGATGTACAATGCAAACAGCAGTGGACCCAAAACGGACCCCTGCGGGACGCCGATGTTGAGACGCCGAGGAGAAGAACGTTCGTTATTGTCACCAACGACGGCCTGCTCTCTACCAGAGAGGTAGGAGGCAAACCAGCGGATGACTTGCTTTGAGAAGCCAAAGGTGGATAGCTTTCTCAGGAGCCTGACGTGACACACAGTATCAAACGCCTTGCTGAAGTCAAAGAGAAGGAGTAGTGTTACTTTCTTTTTGTTTATCCCAGCTCTGGCATCATCAGTTAGCTTAATTAGGCCAGACTGAGTGCTGTGACCAGTGCGGAAGCCTGTTTGAAGGTTATCTAGTAATAGCCTTGATTCAAGGTATTCTGAGACTTGCTTGTGCACCAGCCACTCCAGGGCCTTGGAGAGAAAGCAGAGAAGTGAAATCGGACGGTAGTCAGTCAGGGCTGTTGGTGAACTGATTTTGTTGAGTGCGCGCACAAGTGACAATTTCCAGGCAGATGGGAAGCAGGGTACGCTCAGAGACAGTCACTTCCCCTGGCCTGGGTGTCAAAGTGCGATCCGCAGCCAACACGTCCGATTCCGTTATAGGGCTGAACTCGAAATGTTCCGGGAGGTCAAGACTTTCCAGGGTGAGAAGATAATCCTCAACAGCAGGAGCCAACGGATCGTTGGAGATCGCGCTGAAATGCGTGTTGAGTTCATCTGTGGTGAATCTAGATGGTAAGGGGGCCTTGGTGGCAGAAATTCCAAGTTTCTCCAGCTCTTTCCAGATCTCAGCAATATCGGTCAAGGTGGACAGGCGTGAATAGTAATAATTCAGCCTGGCCTCCTCGACTTGTTTGTGAGCATAGTCTCTAGCTAATCTGTAAACGCGTCGATCTGATTCGAGCCTGGAGTCCCTGAAACGCCTGTAAAGTATATTGCTCTCGGATACAAGGCCACGAAGAGCCGCAGTGTACCACGGGTGACGTTGTCGTCCTGGTGTCACAGTCCGCAATGGAGCGAGGTGGTTGATGGCGTCAGTGAGGTTAGCGTTAAGTAAAGATATGCAGTCGTCAAGTGATGAAATGGTGAGAGATGACCAGTCACATTCGCTAAGAAAGTCTCTCAGCTTCTCAGCGCTGATTCCTTTAAAGTTTCTGTATGAGTAGGTATTTGGTACGTAGCGTGGAATCTGTACGTCGAGAGTGGCCGTGATAAGGTCGTGTCCGTTGATGAAAGGTGCGTCTATCTTCCAGTATGACTGCAGGCGATCCTGCTCGTCGATTAGGCACAGATCAAGCCAGGTGTCAGAACCCTGTTTATGGTGCGTGGCACCATAGGGAACGGACGAAAGAGAGTTCTCATCAATGAAGACCCTGATGAAATTGGCATCTTCAGATGAGGATAGTTGGTCAGAGTTAAAGTCCCCCATTATAACCTTCGTGGAGTAGTTGTGCATGTGAGTTGTTAGTTCGTTAATAAAGTTAGAGCCTTGGAAAAAAGGAGCATGAGGTGGACGATACACAACCCCCACGAAGATGGGAGAAACTCCCTTGGCCGATATCTCACAAAAGAGGTATTCAGGCTTGCCTGGCTTACCGGACCATTCACCGTCGGATGATGAAATAACACTAACCGTCAGAGATTTGTGTATATAGAGGGCCACACCTCCACCGTTTCTGTTTCTGTCTCGTCTGTAGAGCAGGTAATCATCCAGCGAAGGGCTGGATGTCACCTTCTCGCTTAGCCAGGTCTCAGTAACAGCTATTACGTGGAATAAAGAGCGAGTGGATAAAAAGAGCCTGATCATCTCAATGTGACCCGTGAGAGAGTTCGCATTAAAATGACAGACCCTTAGACCTTCAGACAGAGATACCTTAGAACCCGATGAAGACACGGCGGATGAGCTTGATGGCGGACGTGATGGGATGAAATGTATGTGTGGCAGCTTCATTGTGGAGTGATGTTTACGGCGAGCGGGATCCGAGCTAAAAAATTATCCAGCTCGGCGTCGGTGGTGATGACGGTGGCACGCCCATTGTCATCGTTGCAGCGTACGAACAGTCTCCCGTCCCTGATGAACGTTCGGCAGCCCTGCCTCCTCTTGGCTTCCAGCCTAGCCCGTGAACGCAGCTTGTGGACGTCGGTGGGGAGTAGCTCATTGATGTTTATGAGCCCTTGGTGGTCAGGGCTCAGAGCTTTGGCATCCTCCACCACGGTTGCGTCCAGCTCGTTGGTGTGGAGCTTGCGTTTACGAGCTTTGGCAACGACGATTGCTCGTGCTAGTGCACTCGACGAGAGGGTGACGGCCAGTGGTGGCAATCTGCCGTCACTCCTGGCGGTGTTCCGGGGTGCATCGAGCCTACCCATGACCCTGACGAATGCAACATCTCTCCGCAGGACCGTTGGGTCAAGTGCGTTTATGACTGCAAACGCGAGAAGATGCAGCGAGGTCTTACGGGTGTAGTGCAAGCCCGTGATGACAACAACACTATTTGAGGTCTGCTCCTGCCGTCGTTTGACCTCAGCCAGCTCACTGCGGAGGCTGTTAATTTCCGCAGCGCTGCTGCTGTTGTTGCTGTTGTTGTTGTTGTCTTGCTGCAATGCTGGGCTCCTCGATGAGAGATCTTGGACTTGTGCCTGCAACTCGGTGATGGTGGACTCAGCATTAAGTATGCGAGTCTTGAGTGCAGGCAGCTCATCGAGGGCCTTTAGGCGCTTCTTCAGCGGGCTAAGACGTTGATCAATTCTCGAGATCCTCTCCGACACGATGTTTTGTGTCTGGATGGCTTCCGCATGAGCATTGCGGATGTCATCGAGAGCTTCACGAATGTCCTTCAATGCAGCTTCGATGGTTGGTGATGAGCGAGCTGGTGATGTACTTCGTGAAGTGTTGGCTGATGGTGGTGCCGATCTCGTCTTCTTCGTCCCCGGTTGTTTTGGGGTGGTCTTAGCCGCTGTTGTCGCAGTCACCCCCGCCGCCGATGTTGACGTGAATCCCGCTTTGGCACCCTTGGCGTCCGCACAGGGAGGACAGGCTATAAACTGCCTATCGTTTACCACGACTGTCTTGATGTTGATGGTGTTCAGACATTTGACGTGGTAATGGAGCTTGCAAAAAGCACACCTTTTGGGCTCCTTGTGCTGAATAGGCTGTTTACAGCTGCCGCATTGCCGAAAAGGCACTTCCCCGCTCTTTTCGCCGTTCTCACTCATTTTCGTCGATAACTTACTGGTAGTCGGTAGAGCAGAAATTCGTGGTGTGATGTTAAGTTGGTGTGATGATAAGCAGGTGTGTAGGTGAGACAGAGGTGTGTGATGGCTTCTGTAGCGGAGAGGTCCAATCAAAAGGCTTAGTTCCTCTGTGTCGTCATTTTCGTGAGCTCGCTATCACACGTACATAGGGTCTAATCCCCTTCCTAGGCCATTTCCCCGCTTGTGCATTTCTTATGCTTATTATTCTTGGAAAGAATAATAAGCATAAGAAATGAATCGGTTCTTGTTGCTAGCCGGCTTCTCCTCTTTTGGTTGTTGTTTGTCGTTCCGAGTCGTGCCGTGCCCTGCTTTGAGGTATGCGACTGCTTGTTTACACAGCTGTGGAGTGCTGGTGGCTACTTGCTTGATTCTTGTTTTACGTTCAAGAATATTCGCAGCTCATGTCGCTTTTATTTGAGTGCGTATATATGGCCGTTTGGTTTTCTGTAATCAGGCCACCTCTCTTCTTCGTTTGCTAGGCGGGCTTTGGAAGACTTCTGGCTCGTGGCTGATGCAGGGCATTACGCCTTTCCGTATGTGTGTTAGTGCGCCTCTTGTAGATATTTGTGTGTGCGTTTCTTGTAGTTTGTAGTGTTTGGTTTATGATGCTGTGATTTGGGGATTCGCGCTCTTATTAATAGTTTTGTTGTTGATTATTCAATTTGGTTGTCTTTAGTTTCGATAAAGTCTCTCTCGATTTCGTCGTCTCTCGTCTTCTCGCGTTTCTGTATAATATATTCGTAGTGCATTCTATTGAGTTCAAGTGAGTCATCATGTTCTCTGACTCTATGCTATTCGGTCTCTTTATTTATGCTGTTGTCGTCGGCTGCTCCTTCACTTACGCTGTAACTTAGTGGGATTCTGTTCTAATATGAGTTTTGATATTATTTTATACTGAAAGTAGAAATGCGAAATTTTTGAGCATTTCACACCTTCCCCCTGAGTTGAGCGTTCTGAGGTGAGCCTCTGACGCTCACAATTTTAATTTTATTACAATTTGATTGTTTATTGCGCTAGTTATCCTCTTGGGTGTCTACAACGATACGGTTTTCTTAATAATCAAAATTAATAATTTTTTTATTTAATTCCAATTCTTATGCTTAAATCAATTGATTTCTGTAATTTTGTTGAAAGCTGATTCTACAATGATTTTCTATAATCTAGAAAATTTATTTTATAATAATTTTTTTTTTTTGTAATCTTAAAATTATATTCTTATAATGATTTTTGTAACCTTACTTTTTATTCTTGTAATTTCAAATACAATGATCTGTAATTTGGGTTTGGTGAGTTTGTTTATTTCTTGAAAATTATTCTATAGGAATCATAACGATTTTATGTAATCTAAGGAATTTGTACTCTTACAGGTTGTTGACATATAATGATTTCTGTAATCTGGAAATTTGTACTTTTACAGATTGTGGACTATAATGATTTTCTGTAATCCGGAAAATTTGTACTTTTACAGATTGTGGATTTTATAATTATTTTCTGTAATACAGAAAATTTGTACTTTTACAGATTGTGGACTATAATGATTTTCTGTAATCCGGAAAATTTGTACTTTTACATATTGTGGATTTTATAACGATTTTCTGTAATCCAGAAAATTTGTACTTTTACAGTTTATAAAATGTATAATAAGTCTTAATAATATGTGTACCAGTGCTCTCTATTATAAATTTTCTGGAATTTGTAATCTTAATTCTAATTTACTTGTCACTATTTGATATTTGTTTTCTCTTATTATTTCTTAACCCAATAAAAACCAGGCAAAACCTGGCAGAGATATCGCGAAACGAACCGATCCTTTGCATAACCAAAAAAAAAAAAAATACCCGTGTTTTTTCTTTTATCGATCACAATTGTTTATAACAAATTATTTAAACAAATAACCCAAAATGTTGTAATTTTGCAAAACTGAATGCGGATGTCGATTCTACGGGCAAAAACACGACAAAAACCTATGTAACGTTTTTTTATCAGAGTTGAATTTGTTAGTGTAAAATAAGGATAAACAATCGTGCGCAAAGTAATAAAAGTTTCAATAAGTTTCCGAGTTATGAACCCAAAAAATAAGCTCATCCAATTGTAGCATGCAACACTACGGTATTCCGCAGGTCTACATCTAAGACGGATGAGAAGGATGATTTACATGTGAAAAGTTTGTTCCTGTTTTAGACTAATAAATTGAACTCTGACAAAAAAACGTTACATAGGTTTTGTCGTGTTTTTGCCCGTAGAATAGATATTCGCATTCAGTTTTGCAAAATTACGATATTTTGGGTTATTTGTTTAAATAATTTGTTACAAACAATTGTAATCGACAAAAGAAAAAACACGGATACTTTTATTTTTGGTTATGCAAAGGATGGCACAGTTCGTTTCTCAATATTTTTGCCAGGTTTTGCCTGTTTTTTAATGGGTTAATTCTTTTTGCCAAAGTTCGAAGGTGCGTAGTCGGTCCATGTGGTTGGCGTATTCTGGATATTTTGGATTGAATGTTCGCTGGTATACTTTTAAAGATGCTAGTATCTTGGCTTGATCGGACGTGCTAGTATTTCGATTAGCCATTCTGTAACTGACAAAATTATTTTATTTGCTTTGCTGTTTTAATATTGGTAGGGTTTATTCTTCATTTTGAAGGAATAGATTTATTAGTCCGTAAGGGTCGTCATCTAAGGGTATGCAATTTACTAGTTCTTCTGTGGTGATGGTGATTCTTTCTTCAGTCTTGGGTAGTCTTGCTAAGTTGATTAGGGTTGATACATCGGTTACGTCCGTAAAAGTTTTATATTTCGGTCTGTAGTGCGTCTTGCAGAATGAGAAATAATGTACTGTTTTAAGGGATCGGTTGAAAGTGTAAGTGACTCTTCGTATATATTCTCTCCTCTCGTCTCTCAGTTTTTTGAAGCACGTGCTGCAGTATTTCTTTCTCTGTAAATCTGTTCTGGAATATAGTTCACTCCTGTTACAATGTACTCCTGCCATCTGAAATTATGGTTTATTTTAGTTTATTTTCTTGTTTTAATCCTCTCTCTTCTCATTCGTCGTTTATTTATTGTTAGGTCTCGTTTAGAAAGTAGGGGTCTATTTCACTCGTGATGTGTGTCGTTGTGACTGTGTCGAATATCTTCGGTGTGGATGTTAAAGGCTATAGCCGGGTTACTATGGTGAAATGGCCCCCTTGGAAAATGTATATATGTTATATACCATTCGATGGGGGATAAAAAAAAACTCCCATAGCCAAATTTTTAGCTCTCTGCCTAGTGCGCATGCGCAGTAATGTCGATAAACGTGTTTTTTTGATTTTATTTTTTTCTGTAGTCCCTATAGGATAAAAATTTTTTTAAAAATTCACATTGGTGTATTTTTATGTCATGAATAACTGCAATTTTTTTGGGATTACATAACCTCAAATATCGGATCTAAAAAAATTATTAAAGTTTTCAATCGATATTTTGACCCCCTTGTTTTTGAGGTGCAACTTTTTAAGTAGACTTTTTTGTGTACTTTTTCCCGTTCTTTACGATGGCACTAACATTTTTTCCTTAAAAATGGTGGCACAACTCGATTTGAGCCAAAAACTGATTTTTTTGCCATTTTTTCACGTTTTTAGCTGGTTATGTTACAATTTAGTTACTAAAGTGACTCCTTTTGAGTAGTTTTGCATATCTTCCCATGAAAACATAATCAAATGAAATATTTTGTTCGCTCCAAGCCGTATTTTTTATATTATCTTACGTTTTCAATGATGGTCTTATCAGAATTGTGATATCACCTTATTATAAAACTGATGGCTAATGTTATGTTCTTTTTAAACGTTCTGTGATTGGTCGAAAGTATTGTCTCTGTCGCACTTTTTTGTTTATTGTTTATTTTTATTTATAATAAAAGGTTATGCTTGGCCGCGCGGTTGACGCGGCGGCTGCAATGCAGACGATCTGCGTAGTGAATGGTCAATCATAAAATTAAGAATTATCAGGAGCATAAACAAATAAAGTATTTTGATTTCTTAATTAATTAAACGATGCGCAAACCAATGGCCAACATTGTTTTTTTCAAAACTAATTTTTTTTTTTCTTACAATTGTCTATATAAGGGAGAAAGTACAATACGTCCCGTCCCGTCCCGTACCGACCCCGGGACATACCGTCTGAAATAAGTCACTTTTATATTATTGGCTAATTCTGTTCGATAACCCAATCGACGGTACAGAATTAGCCAATCCCGTAAAAACAGCTTATTTCAGACGGTATGTCCCGAGGTCGGTACGGGACGACGGACTCAATTGTACTTTCTCCATAATATACTAATACAAGTGAATGGTGAAAACGCTGTTAGTATAAGTTTATAACTTTTAAAGTAAATTAAAATCTAGCAAATAAAAATTGTTTCGATTTTTCTTTTTACTATTTCGGCTTTTGACTGATAATTGATAGCAATACTAGAAAAAATAATAAAGTAGTTAAGTATTTATTTTCAAATACATTGGAGTTAGTTGGAACCGAAGGCTGACGCGGCTACTTTAAATCTTTCTGCTGTTTACTTCAAAACTAACAATCTTGTATATTTAAAGTGAGTACTATATATTTTACATATCTTTTAAAAAAATGAAGATTTAACAAAGTTTTTCAAAAGTTTTGACATCACAGATTATATGCTTTGATATTAGGGTTATATGTATTTCTAATACATATTACACAATAAATTAATATTTTGTTAAATAACTTCTTTAAAATCAAAACCTATTATTAATATCTAAAATGTTATTTTTATGCCGACACTTTGAGTTTTGAAAAAAATACTGTAACCAACCTACTGATAAATAAAAAATCTCCCATGTATTTATAATAAATACACTTGTATTTTACCGGTATATGCAGAGTAAGACTTATTAATGGGTAGAAAAATAAAATTTTTATTATAAATTCTGTAGTATTAAGAGTAATTGTATCAAAAATAATGACAGATAATATAGTAATATAATAATATGATATAATAATATAATAATATGATATAATAATATAATAATATAATAATATAATATAATAATGTAATAATCATAACATATAATTATTAGACCTTTTTATACGCTAAATAAGAAAAACATGTTGTGTACGTTATTAAATTCTTGCATAAAATCAAAAGTTTAAACCAACATTAAATTATAAACTGTTTTAGTACTCGCATAAAGATCCGATCTTATCCTAAAACAAAAATAGCAATCAGATTTTAAATCAATAAGCTAACAAAAAAGTAATTAATAAAAATGAATTTTCAATCCTATAGATATAGATATACGTACAATGCATGTAAGGGGAACGAGTCTTTATCTATTTAACTTAACCAATTTAGGCTAATCACATAAAGTAAAATGAGAAATTAGTTAAACATAAAGTTGTTGAAACTATTAACTAAATAAAATTAAGAAGGAAAAACATTTGAATAAAATATGACAATAAACTTTTGCTAGAAACGGATTTGACGATTGATGAGTTGCATGTTTTGATGTAATGCGGTATATTAATTATACAAGTATGATTAAATTGATAAAATATAGAAAGTCTTGAACAATAATTAATTTGTTTATGTATAAAATACTGTCAAATTAATAAAAAATGCACATAAATATCTGCATATGATTATATATGATGTGATTTTTACTGTAGTTAATTATTATGAGATGAGAAAAAATATTTGGTTTTACATAAAAACAATACATGAGAAATAATAAAAATGAAAAATAGAACTAATAGGATGCGAACTTATTAATTGTCAATTAACTTTTAAGTTAAAAAAATGTAAAATGAATAAAGTAAACACAAGCTAACCTATGCTTTAAACACATACGTATATGAAACATCATTAAAAACAACATTATTTATTTATTTTAAAATACACTATTATTCATGTCTAGATACAAGAACATATTTTTACAAAAAAACAAATTGAATATAATAATTTCATAGGTTTGTTGATTTTATAAAATCACTAGGTGCAAGCACTTCAATACAGTTTTTATGACAAAAAAAATTATTTGCTTAAAAAACTTATAAATGAAATACAACTTATTTCACTTTTACTAGGCAATATTATTTTTTTACTTTTCATGTAAAGCTACTGAGAAAACTGGATTATACAAGAACTTAGATTATAATATTTTTGTAATATTTATTATTCATTCTAGTTTTTAATTTAAAAAAAGGCAAACAATTTTTTTAGATTTTTAAAAACTAATTAACAGCATTTTTAAATGTATTGTAAAATATTTATATTTTATTATTTCAGAAGTGATCTTCTTGTCTAATGGTTAAATAAATATGGCATCTAATAGTAATGAAGAGTCAGATAACATCAGGAAACGCGATGATCGAAGATGTGCCATGTGTAATATTTATACTAGAAAATCAATTGGTCGAGAAAAGGAAATCGAATCTGAAGTTGAAATCGAATATGCTAAACAATTATCAAATAAAGATATTTACATCCATGATGTAATTTGTGATTCATGTAGAAAGCGATTAGCCAAATACATATCAAGCTCTAAACCTAAAAAGGTTAATGTTCCAGCAACTGCTTCGTCTCAAGATTCAAATGTTTCTGAATCATTTTCTCAGCTAACTGTCACTTCATCATCTCAGGAAAGTACACAATCATCTGTATACACAATAAAGGAACAAAAAGTACGAGCAACCACGGAATTACTTATTCAAAGGACGATTGCGACACATAAATATTGCTTTGTTTGTGGGTACCAAAAACAGACTAATAATATATTAGTTCCTTTAGAGGCCCGAATTCAAGTTTATAGTAAAATGAATGTTTTTATTCCACATGGCAATAGATGCTGTTGCACACATTTAATTAAAAAAAGATTTTATGAAGATGAACTAAATAAAATTAATATTTTTTCCACTACAAGTACGGTATATATTGATGAATTACTACAATTTTTGAGTCAATTATCAATGAAAGCAGACGAAACTTTATTAGATACAGTAGCTGAATTTTCCATGCCTGAAAAAAAATTGAAAGTTTTTACGGGATTAACGTGGGAAAATATTAATTATCTTAAAGATCAACTCACTTCTCTGAAGAATTCCTGTGTAAGGACAGCGACACAAGCCATTGTCGTATTTTTATTCAAAAAGCGCTCTGGGAATTCTAACTCGCTCATCTCTACAATATTTGACATTGAAAGCGAACAACAAGTATCTCGTTTTTGTCAATCAGTATTATTATCTTTCGAAAAAGATTTACTACCAAAACACTTTGGATTAGAAAATGTAGACAGAAATGAATTGATTGAAAATCAAACTTCTAATATGGCAAAGAAATTACATCCTGGTAAACAACTTATTTTGATTGCTGATGGTACTTATATAAGGCATGAAAAAAGCTCTAATAACGAGTACCAAAGAAAATCTTAATCAGGCCAAAAAAAAGTTCCTCTGACTAAACCATTTACTATATGTACTACTAATGGTTATGTTGTTGACCAGTTAGGTCCATATCTTGCAAATAAAAATGATGCTACAATACTGATTGAAATATTGGAAGAGAAGCAGAATATTTTACAGAAACTTCTTCGCCAAGGGGACATTTTTATACTGGATAGAGGTTTCAGGGACATTAAACAAAAATTAGAAAATATGGGTTATATTGTTTTGATGCCTGCACTCAAAGGTTCAAAATCTCAACTTTCTACGCAAGAATCAAATGAAACAATATTCACGACAAAACTGCGATGGGTTGTTGAAGCAGTGCACGGAGTTCAAAAGAAAAAATATAGGTTATTAGATCACAAACTTGATAATAAAATGGCGAAAAATACTGGATCTTATTGTAAAATTTCTTGCTACTTAAATAACTTGTTTGGCAAACGCCTAGATTCTGATGAAGACATGCAAGATGAAATATTTAGTGCTATGCAATCTAGAAAAAATGTTGAAAATACATTAGCAGTTTTAGTAGCAGACAAAAGATGGAGTCGTCGGAAACTACCATTTAAAATAATAACTTCGGATGATTTACCAGACTTTCCTGAATTAACAATAAAAGATTTGAAAATTCTGTTTACAGGAACATATCAGCTTAAACAGACAATATCTTACTTAGCGGAAATGCTTGACGCAGATAATAATTTGAAGATTGGATATTCAAAAGAGACTAACAATATGCTCAAACTTGAAGTTCAATCCAGGCATATTAACAGAAAACAATACAAATGTTTCGTTGAGTATAAACCAAATGGTATTGGTTATTCTAGCATCTTAAGACACTGTTGTGATTGTGCTAACGGTAACCGTACTATAGGATGTTGTGCGCATATTGCTGCCATAATCTATTATCTTTCACATGGAAGATATTTATCAAAAATCATACGACCAGCTGAAATTCTGTCTAAAATGTTTCTTAATGATCAAATTGAAGTGTGTATTGATGAAGATAGTGACAATGATGAGTGAATCATTTTTTCTATTGTGAACATTCGTTATTTTTAAAAAGCTACTTGTATACGTTCCATAATTTATTTTAAATAGCCTATGAAGATAATAAATTATACTTTGTACGAATTGAACATACTTAACTTCAATTCCTTTTTACCTGATAATTATTACTGTCAATAGATTTTGAATAATCAATTAAGTAGAGGCAGATAAGCCAAATATGGCCTTTTTAAGACCACAAGACGCCAAAAGTACCCTCAAACGATCGATTTCAAGGCTATGTTTAGCTAAAAACAGGCTTTTTTGCGTGAAAACCCTTGCATTATGACATTTTTAGGTTAGTTTTGGGTTACATGGTACCAAAAATGGCCTTTTTCGGCGTTAAATCACTCAAATGAGGGCATTTTTAGGTTAAAGAGAAAAGCAGACACTGACAGCGGCGATATTCTTTTTATATATAGAGAGAAACCCTTTATTACCTCAAATTCTGATAAGACCATCATTGAAAACGTAAGATAATATAAAAAATACGGCTTGGAGCGAACAAAATATTTCATTTGATTATGTTTTCATGGGAAGATATGCAAAACTACTCAAAAGGAGTCACTTTAGTAACTAAATTGTAACATAACCAGCTAAAAACGTGAAAAAATGGCAAAAAAATCAGTTTTTGGCTCAAATCGAGTTGTGCCACCATTTTTAAGGAAAAAACGTTAGTGCCATCGTAAAGAACGGGAAAAAGTACACAAAAAAAGTCTACTTAAAAAGTTGCACCTCAAAAACAAGGGGGTCAAAATATCGATTGAAAACTTTAATAATTTTTTTAGATCCGATATTTGAGGTTATGTAATCCCAAAAAAATTGCAGTTATTCATGACATAAAAATACACCAATGTGAATTTTTAAAAAAATTTTTATCCTATAGGGACTTCAGAAAAAAATAAAATCAAAAAAACACGTTTATCGACGTTACTGCGCATGCGCACTAGGCAGAGAGCTAAAAATTTGGCTATGGGAGTTTTTTTTTTATCCCCCATCGAATGGTATATAACATATATACATTTTCCAAGGGGGCCATTTCACCATAGTAACCCGGCTATAGCCTTTACGTCCTTGTTTATGATGAAAGTATTCTACTTTGTACAACTTTCCTTTATGGTGCTCTTCCATCTGTAAAAGAAAGTTTACTCTCTTAAGATTCTTAGTCAATACATTTGATTTACGGCTTCTTTTCGAGAAAAATAAGCATCTTATAATAATAAATATATAATAAATAATAATAGCCAATAATTAGCTGCACATGCATAGTGTACTATGCTACTCGCTTATTGCTACTCGCAATAAGCGCTAATTCGCGAACAGCCGGGAGCAAGTTCGCTGATGCGTCAAAAGTTTCACTCGGCGGCTCTACCCGCGGAACGTTATGCTTCGAACAGGCCGAGAATAGAAACCTTCCAGACGAGTTGTTAATTCGTTTCGGATGCGGATGGTACACCGATCGATCAATATCGAGACCACGTCGCGCCCGGGCAGAAATACAGAACCTAATTAGTTGTCGTTATTTTTATCTGTAAATTTCTGTCACTCGCCCGAGGTGGATAGTCGATTGGGATCTGATTGGCGAAGCTATACGCGTCGAAATAACACTCCGAGTCGTAGGAATCAGCAGAAGATTGTCCTGGGGCGGCCCCCCGAGGAAGCTTCGCTGTGACTCGTCGAATCCGCGGAATCCCATCATGCCGCCCAGCTACGCGTGGAAACGACGTTTGTTTAGCATCGGTATATAGGTATGCGAGACAGCGATAGTGGGGCGGCAGGACTCTCGCGCATCTCCGCCGCTGCAATAGCGTTTCCACTGCTTACGTCAGCAGTAGCGCGCCTATTTGACCCGACCTCG
Organism: Nasonia vitripennis; assembly: GCF_009193385.2. Lineage (NCBI taxonomy): Eukaryota > Metazoa > Arthropoda > Insecta > Hymenoptera > Pteromalidae > Nasonia > Nasonia vitripennis. The sequence goes on along the minus strand of NW_022279616.1, from coordinate 554,965 downwards.
ACCCTGACCTCCCGATAGGCAGGCCACTTATCGGTCCAGCGCGAATTTATTTAGCTGCAGCGTACACACCCTTTTTTGCAGGCTTCGCCGCGCCGGGGCCTATAGGTATGTGTATCAAGAGCATCGGCGCTATAAGCGGGGGAGGATCGCTTCGATTATTCATAAAGACTCGCCCCCGCTGTTTCTTCGCTTTGTGCGCGCCGCGAGAGAAGAAGACTGCAGAAGTGCCTTCCGAGAGAATGGGCTCATCTTCCGGAGCGGCCGGGCGTGTACCATCGATGAAATTACCGACTCGTATTTTCGTCAGCGAGGGTCGCCGAGACCGAGGGCGAATGGATTATTGTTATTTCGGGGGATATCAAACCGGATTCTTATTCACCGCGCGAGACAGCTTTTTCGAGCAGGCGACTCTTCCATGATGATTTATTTCGGCGGTGCTGGGAAACGGAACGAAATGCACCTTTGCGTCGAACAAATTGATCCGCTCGCCAAAAGAAGTGATTCTCGTAAAAAAGCGTAAAAAAGTATTACTCCGTCGTAATTTTCTTGTGTTGTTTCCGTAGGCTTCATCATTTTATTTGTTTCCTATAATTTATAGATTAAAACAATGATCTGGTTTATTTATTATTTTCTCTGCTCAGTCTCTTTGATTTTTATGTCGCATTCTTTTATTATTGGTATTTAGATTTGTTTAAGGCGGTGTTCGATTTTTAAAACGTGTAGAGCTGCTTCTTTTAGACTTTTGTATTTGCAGGGTGCATGTAGATATCAAATTTTATTCCTAATATATAACCAATAATGGCAGTTTCTTCTGTCTCTGATGATGTTTCGAACAGTTCCTTTTGATTTTCACGGGTCAACTTTAAAAGACCCCGATGTTCATTTCGTAGTGTTGGTAAAACTTCTTTGCTGTTTCTTGTTCGTTTTGTTTTGCGCATGCTATATCGACTCTTTTTTCAAAATCTCTTCCTACGACATGTCGTTAAAACTCTTCTTATACTGTTTGATGATTCGATTGATCGAAATTTTGGTCATCCGATCGCCCTTCGACGTCGTCGTAGATAGGATTGTTGGTCTTCTGTTTCTGAATTTTCTCTTTAGATAGTTCAGCGTGAGGTTGAGGTTTCTGTGGTTTGCGGTTTCCTAAATGTAACAATAATTGTGAGACAGAATTCCAGATTGATCCTAGGAGGTGTATGGAAAATCCGTATACACTATAAATAGCATAGCCGTGTAACACTGTGTCGATCAGTAGCTTGATTAAGCGAGCAATCATTATTATGCCTATAAGCGCTGCGCTAGCGGTACCGAATGTTAGAAATTTTCCCCACATTCGTTCCCATGTATTGTTTGCAAGTGCTTCTAATACTTCTGGGTCTAAAAATTGATTTATTGAGATTCCTTTTCCGTGTATAGATTTTCCATTCTTTCCCATTGCTACGTTATTTAAGACTAATGATTTTTCTAAGGGCAACATTGTGTGATCTCTCAAATCATTTAAATCAGATTCGGTATATATTCCACTTATAACTAATGCTTGTGGCGCAGTGTATTCCCAGGTGCTTTTAGTTTGTGGCCGTAGTGTCTCGTGAGGTATTACGACTGAGGGAGCACGTAGGAATTGTATCCAGTTTAGCCCTACATTGAACATAGGCGGCATGGCACCACTGCAACTGATTTGAGTACCTGCTTTTGTCAATATTCTTGTTCGTCGGGATAAAAATAACGGTTCTGTACCTCTGAATACTGGTAATTGGTTGTAGCATTCTCTTATGTCTCTTCTCTGTACTTTGACTTGTAAGCATTTAATGAGGTGTACGACTTCGCCTGCTGTTACGGCCATGTAGCCCGGCTATTTCATTAATCGGAAAGCGAATTCATCTGGTGCTTGCACTGCGATTGACAAAGCGTTAATTAGTATTTTTCTTTCAAGTTCACATTTGAGCATCAATAAGTCGTAATACATTTGACTGATTTGTTTCTTGAAATGTCTTTCAACGTATACAAATTTGGAGTTTACATAAGTAAATATATCTAAATTTTCTACTGGCGAATCTGTTTTTGGCAAAAATGTATTACCACTTGGATTTTATAATATGAATAATTTTTCTAATATGAATGTTCTGTGCGAATTAGATTGTGTCCGCATACTTTTAGGTTGCCGATACTGGTTAACCCATTAAAGCCCATGCTAAGACTGGTTGAGATAGCGACAAACAAACTGTGCTATCCTTTGCATAAGTGAAAAATAAAATATACGTATTTTTTCTTATGTCATTTGCAATTGTTTATAACAAATTATTTAAACAAATTACAAAAAAATTTATAATTTTCAAAATCTGAATGCGGGAATCGATTCTGGAGGTAAAATCGAGACGAAAACCTATATAATACTTTTTTGTCAGAGTTCAATTTGTTAGTGTAATGTAGGAATAAACAATTGCATGTTGGGGAGAAAAAGTGACCATGTCAAGTCCCAAGCAAAATCTATCTGGAATAGCAAAAAACAAACTGTGCCATCCTTTGCATAGCTGAAAAATAAAATATAGGTATTTTTTCTTATGACATTTGCAATTGTTTATAACAAATGATTTAAACAAATTACAAAAAATTTCATAATTTTCAAAATCTGAATGCGGAAATCGATTCTGGGGGTAAAATTGAGACGAAAACCCATATAACACTTTTCTGTCAGAGGCCAATTAGTTATTGTAATGTAGGAAGAAACATTCGGCCTCCTGAGAGTGTTTCAAAAAATCGTATAGAATGAAGCTAATTATTGTATTTATCCATCAATATTCACATGAATTATTGTAAATATGTTCGGTGGGATTGAATTATTGTTCATTACCGTGTCCTACTTTATAACTTTTGCAAACAGGTATAGAACATTTCTCACAATACCATTCCGTTCTTGTCCGACATGTTGAAATTCCACATTTCCTAAGACTTCCATGTTTCATCACGTGTTCTTGGGATGAAGGTTCACTCGGTTTCTGTCGTTTGGGGGGACGTTTGGAAGATAACTTGTCAATATAATATTCACAAACATCTTGAACAATATCTTTGGAACCTTTTTTTCGTCTGGATGTAACTTATTGTAAATCACTGTAGCGTTTGCTAAGGATGCTTGGATTAGTCGTAATACAAGGCACCATATCCATTTCTTACTTCGAATTGTAGGCATCAAAGCATTACAGTGTTGATCATGTAGATCGACGCCACCCATGTGTTGATTATATATAGAGAAACAATGAGGAAAAAGAATAGATTTTTTCGATGATTCCTGCCATCTCTGCATTTCAACTTTTGGTTCATTCCCATATTTCGAAGAGAGAATCGATACTGGCTTTGAGTCCATAACTGTAATATAATTCAATTTTGAATTCACTTCATGCATTGAAATAGTGTATCCTCTTTCAGCTTTTTTTGGCATTTCGACTTTCACTTTCAGACGATTATGCCGAACAGTTCCTGTCGCCGATAAACCATTTTTTTTCAAATGTATCATAAGATCTGGGTTCGTGAAAAAGTTGTCAAAATAAATATGATATTTTTTCAGTTCTTCTCTTTGTGTTTTTTCTAATAAAGTCGAAAGTAACTTTATCACCACTCTAGACCCTAAACCAACGGCAACTAAAGGATTTCGTTCATCGATTCCTGATTTACCAGTGTAAATATCAAGATCATATATATACCCATCAGAAGAACAGAGTGCCCATTCTTTTATTCCAAATCTGATGGGTTTATTTCTTATACATTGCTTGATACCAAACCTACCAAAGTATTTTACCATTATTTCATCTATTGATAAATTATAGTCAAAGAAACCAAATTGCATACAATTCTCACGAAACATATCATACAGAGTTCTAACCTTCCAGACTTTATCATTTTGATCAGTGTCTTGAAGTTTATAGAATCGTATGTTCTTTTTTATGGCAACGAAATTATTTCTAGACATAAGTTCCGCAATTACTGGACACTGAAGGATTCGCTTTTTTGACCAGTAATCACGAATACTTTTTCTAGAATTGAAGATAGTAATCATTATGATTGTAATGAATTTTTCTAGATCATCCATACATAAATCAAAATGATTTTCAGAAGTGGCTTCAATGATATGGTTTTTCATTGATTTCGAAAAGAAAACCTCAAACAACTCCAAAGCATTTTTGGATTGCAATGATGAAATAGGTGAAATATTGAAGTTGCTCTCGACATGAGGAGAAATATCATTCAAAGCATCATTTTTCCAACTGTACTTATGATTCGGTTCCAACAATTTTTGAGTACTTGTGTATGTACTTTTAACATGTTCGTAAGAACCTGATGGTAATTCATTTGATAATGTATCTTCATTTGGATCACCGTCCGAATCTCCATCTGAACTTTCATATTCATTAGGAATGAATGCTACATCAATATGTTGACCTTCATCACTATCAGAATCTTCAACTAAATCTGGTAGATCTCTAATTCTCCGTCTCGGCATTATCAGTGACGTTACCAATGTAGAACAAAATAAAAAAAAAAGTTTTCCGAAATTATTATTTCAAAGAATAGATCCAATGTATGAATGTTTTCAACCGTTAGCCCGCCACTCAAATGTGATCTCTAACACGGAAGGATTTGCGAAATGAAATAAACTTATCCAATTACAGTATAAGATCTCAAAATTTATCAGTAAAAAATACTGATATGATTCCACATACCATGCAAGAGAATGAAAACACTTATTTGTCAATAGTTTATTTCTACATAAAGATAACAAATTGAACTCTGATAAAAAAGTGTTATATAGGTTTTCGTCTCGATTTTACCTCCAGAATCGATTCCCGCATTCAGATTTTGAAAATTATGAATTTTGTTGTAATTTGTTTAAATAATTTGTTATAAACAATTGCAAATGACATAAGAAAAAATACGTATATTTTATTTTTCACTTATGATGAAATCACTCTTTTGTTAGCATATCCTTCATATAGAATTGTGTACTTTTTGCTTCCGCAGGTATCATCTGGAAGTGGCTCCCAGTAAGCGTATCGTTCTAAAACATCTCTGCAATGATTGTCTGTTAATTTACAGCTCGTGCCAGATCTGAGTTGTATTTTGTTAGTGTTTACGCTCATCGTGGCGTAGTAGTTAGTGAGCGAAATTTCTACATGTCCTTGTACTACAACGTCGTTCCATTGCCCGTAGGGGTCAACGAACGATGTTCCTTTGCAGTGTCCTTCTTGATCGATTCTTCCTGCGAATGTTATTGGTGTTGAGAAGGTGGAGTTCATTGCTAAATTTTGTATAGATGTGCCTGCTATAATTGTATAGCCTCCTTCTTGCATTCTTATGCATTCGTCTTTTCGCACCTCTAAAAAGTAGCTTATTTCTCCGTTTCTTACTGGTGTAGAATGAGGATGCATGCCACAGTGCGTAATGGTACGCGTTACTTTAATTGAACATTGCATTACATGCGTCTTTGCAAATTCATTAACTTGTAATAATTGTATGTATTGATTAGTAATATTTAATTCGGGTTCCTCTATGTCGCATTCTCCCACATCTAGAAGAGATATAATTGTTAAGTTTGTCAGTTGCTCTCAGCAGTCAAATCCTGCTAGGCGATTGCTTGAGCTTAGCTTGATTGTTATTATTATTAATGCTATAAGCGTCTTAATCCCCATGTAGTAATCTGAAACACAAAGCGGACTTCCTCTACTCTCCTCGTGTTTATTGCAATATGTTTATATAACGTAATGTTGTAATAGTCTTTTAACTCTATTTCTCACTATTTCCTTTGTTATACTGGTACTGCAGAGAAAGGGGGATTTAACATTGTTGGGGGACGGTTTATGCAGAAACGTTCGAAAATTTCTTCTATCGGTACGTTTACGTCGCCTGAACGAGTGCCGTACTTTACTGAAATTTCGTCTTCGTTATTTTTAATACTTTTGACGATTTTTTTCATACAAAGTATCGTTATTACAAGTCCGAACATAACGCCAATCGCTGTTACTGCTCCAATGGAAATCATTAGTAATTTTGCTTTCTTTTGTTCTTGTTCTATTACTAGTTCTTGTAACATTATTGCTTCTGATTCTAACTCCCAAACAGAGTAGACAGAATTCATACGTTCGTATGTAACGTTTTCATTTCGTAAAACGATTAATCTCGGAAACATACCGATTAGTGGGCATTTCTCTTGGATTCCTAAGTCAACTCGAGGAAATACTATGCGTGTTAGTGACATAGCGGCATTGGTAAATAACTGATAGTTATTTGATATAGCTTTACATCCTGGCTGTAATTTCAACGTGCCCGTCGCGTTAACCATTAAGTGATCTCGATCATGTCCACATACTATTTCTAATTCTGCAGGTTCTTTCAATGAAAATACCCATAATTGCGATTCTTTGACCTGTGCCCAATATGGCGTATACATTTCTTGGTATTTAATATCGCAGCTCTTGTAGTCGGTATCTCTTGGGTAACGTAATAATGAATATTCACAACTTGTTATGTTTGTTTCTAGTTGTATCGTTTCCTTTATAACCTCTCTTAGGGTTCGGTAATCAAGGACTCCTGGGTATAATTGTTTTGACCGGAAACTTCGTGCTACTTCTATTGTTTTTCGGAATAAATCTGTGTATAGATTTATATAACGTTCTATAGTTTGCAATAAACTCCTCGCAACTATAGTGTAATTAAATCGATCCGTGTCAATTAGTGATCTTGTCTGATTATTTATTGAATCAAGTATGAATGTGGTTTGTAATCCTTTAAATCCATCGAGGCTGCTTCTGATTATGTGAAATCTTTCGTTTCTTGGATTTTTATACTCTAGCCCTAATTTTTCTAGTTCATGTGTCCGGTTAGAGTACGCAAGTAATTCCGTATCATTCATGTCTTCTCTTATTTCACTTAATAATATTATTAAATCGCCAAATAATCTACTCGTTCTTGTTAACCATCGCGTCAAATTTTCTATCTGGCTCTCTTGATCGGCACACAGTTTCCGGGGGGTGCAGCGGGTTTCTAGTAACACTAGTGAGTGTGCTATTTCCGTGGTGTTGTATAGTTCGGGATATAAATTTAAATAAATCACGTAGGCCCAGTTGTCTTGGATGAGCTGTAACTTATATATACCTTCGAAGTATAAGCCGGCGCTTCGCTCAACATTTTCGACTGAAAAGAGTGGTGCGTACCTTTGGGCCCTTATTATGCTTCCGCAGGTCAAGAGGAGAAAATAATGCCCGATGTCCATCACTCTGGATCACTGAAAGGGAAAAATCGCCCCTTTAGTGCGTGTCTGCGACTTCTGTAATTTATCGTTATCAATATTCTTATTGCTATTGTTTTATTAATACTAAATATTAGTGCATTGGAGTGGCAATATACGTTGTCTAATTTCATAGTAACTATTCATTCTCTCTTTATTTTATGAGGTTAATTAATAATGATTCTTGTTTCTCTTGCATTTGCTTATTAGCTTTCTGTTTAAATTTAAACATTGTTTGTTGTCAAATTTTCACATTATCTTCTTATTTGTTCTTCTTGTGACTTGTTAGATTAGTTAAACAGTTACACATTGATCAATTGCACATTCTTTGTGTAGATGCCTGTATACTCTCTCTTCTGTGATAGCATATTCTTGTCCTTTATAGCATTCTCTCGCGGATTGGTTAAGCCGTAGTACTGTAATGGTTATTCTTAGATTTGCGATTAATTCTTTCCTATATATGTTTTTTATTTGCATTACACTGTCATAGAACTCTAAAAATTTTCCTCTTTTGGCTTGCTTGTAAACGGCATTTCGCCGTGGTCCTACAAGTGAACTATATAGACTCCTTCCTGTTGTAATGCCTCTTTCGTCTCCCCGCATGGCTTCGAGTGCGTTTCTGCATTCGTGATACACCTGTAGTAGGCGAGGTTCCAGATTTATTATTAGGTGCTCTGTCGAGTGTATATCCCCTCGCAAGTGGTTCACTAAGGCCATCCTTCTTACTAGGGCTTCCTTTGTTTCGTGTTTCTTCCAGCATCGCCTCTTATTTGCGAGTTTCCTCGCCAATTTCAAAATAACCGATCCGTATGTTGGAAACCTATCATAGTAGAATTTTCCTTTTTGTTGTTGAAACACGAAGGTTCTAGATATTTCTAGAAGATGACTGATTGGTTTTGTTACTAAATCTCTAAAAGTGATTTCTCTGACAAAAGTCGTCTCGATCATGCGTTGCCACTCAAGGCATGCGTTCTCAAACATCCTCGTATAGTACTGGATGATTGTTTTTTAGGGTAATTTCGTCCTCGATATTTGTAGTTCGTCCTTCTACTACTCTTACTAGTAGCGGAATAAAGATCGTAAGAGTAAGCCAGGGCAACGGCTCGTGGCTTATGTACTGTACTTGTCCCCCGGGCGGGTATAATAAAGCACCCTTTTGTAATAACATGTCCATTTTCTCGTAAGCATCTGCTCTGAAAGCGATTTTTAGCGCTGTTTCGCCAAGAAGATTTCTCTCGTCAAGAGGGCAGTTTCCTCTCTCTAATATTATTTTAAGGGCTCGTGTAGTGCCGAATCGTGCTGCAACATGTAGAGCATTCTCGCCCGGTCTGCGGGTTACTCGTAAGTCAGCTTTGTAATTTATTAACGTACCTAAGACGTCATCGTTTTGATGTATAATAGCCGTCACGACTGGACACCTGCCGTCGTGAGCCCGTGAATTTATGTCGATTTCTTCGTTCAATAGCAGCTCTACATTTTGTCTTGCGTAGAGGTAAGGGGCTAAGGTCGCTTTCTCAAGTAAGTGCGATTGTGCACCTGGATTATTAGTTTTTCGTGCATATTCTATGACTAATTTTAGAATTTCAGGGCTTCCTCTACAGGCTTTTTCTAGCGGTGTTTGGTCGAAGTGGTCAAGATTATTCGGATTAGCTCCTGCTTCGAGCAGTATTTTTGTGGCTTGATAGTTTCCTCTGCTTAGGGCAAAGGGTAACGAGTTTGAACCACATATACTCGTAGATTCAACGTGTATGCCGTTTTCTAATAATAGTTCTAAATATCGCTGGTCGTGTCGATCTATTGCCATACTTAAGGCGCTGTAGCCCCAATATCGATTTACTCTCTTATCTAATTTCCCTGCTTTTAGCAATCTCACCAATATATCCAAGCGTCCATATACCAAGGCTATTATTATCGGTGGCGTCCCGATTATTCTTTTTGATAGCGACCAATCTACTGGTGTTCTTAAGAAGTACTCGATTATTATTTCTTGGCCTCCGCGTATGGCCATTTCAAATATTTCGGCTAAAATTAATTCTCGGGTTCTCGGATACGATTCTAAGCATATCCTTACAGTGTAGGGACAATTGACTTCGACTGCGGCATGTATAATAGAGTTAATTTCTTCGGGAGTCATGGCGATGGACCATCTGCGTATTAAATCCCGTACTGCGTATCCTTGATGTCTTGATACCATATCTCGAATGACTCGTACCTTTTCCTTGTAGCTTGGCTTAAAAATAGCTATTGTTCGGCTAATAATTTTCCAAAGGTAAGCATCCATTCTTCCGCTGTAAGATAAATAGGAAATAACTGAATCAGATTTTTTTATTGTTTTTGATGTTGACTTGAATTATTTACTTTCTTTCCCTCCCGTACATTTACTTACGATTGATTTGTTTATGTTTATTATTTTTATTTTGGTTTTGCGTTAGACTCTATCCTCTGGCTTTCTATGGCTGCTCCGTTCACTCTCGAGCAACGCAGGTAGCTACGAGTCGCTCTATTGTTGTTCGGAGCGCGACAGGCTCGGCTCTACTCCCTCTCTCGATTTACATCTGTGAGGGGTGCGGTGGTTTGTCAGTGTCGCGTACGAAGGACTTAGTGTGTTATGACAGGTTAGTTTCGTTGTGCAGTTCACGGAGTTCGGTTGTCTTTCGTCGTGTGTTCGCAATTTCGCCTTTCCAGCTGTTGCTCCGGCGTGTTACTCATCGAGCTCGTGAAGTCTTATTAGTTCTTTTACGAATTTAACAGTGGTGTTTTAACGATAATTATCATCCACGGATTTCAACAGTGATAATGGTGGCAGCACTTTTGGAGATTTTGTTTTAGTTAACTGTTATTCTCATTTTTCCTTGTCGGAGAAGGTAAGTCGTCGTTCGCGATTCGTACTTTTCTTGTATAGTGCTCCTTTTCCCAATCAAGTTGTTTATTTATAGAGAGGCGCGGAACCTTGTCATAGTAGCAAGGACCTTGAGAGGAACTGTCCGATCTGCTTTGAATCCACGAGATCGCCATCAAATGTTAATCTCTTCTTGTCAAGAGATATCGTTGAGGTGAGAATTTTGTCTCTTGGTGTCTATTTAAAACGTTTGTCGAATAGTAGAAATTTAACTGAGGACATTTTTTGCTTCTTTTAGGTATCTTATCCGGTTTTTGTGACAAGCCCTCAGACTCCTGCAGTAGGAAAGATTCTAACAGATTCTAACAGATGCGTCTTCTGTCATACGGAGACGTGGGACGATCAACTGGCGGCTCGTAACTGCGCCTATTGCGGAGACTCCTGCGGTCGACCGCCAAAATTGATAAGATGGGAGAATACTGGTGTTAGAGTTTATTGACGAGTCTCATTTATAATTTTTTTCTATTATTGTTCTTATTTTTCTAAATTTTTTTATTTCAGCGGTGGATCTACCGATTCGACTTGGGACATCTCGACACAGCTGTACTTTGGAGAGGATTTTAATTATTTAATTTCATTCGTGTTATTGTATTGACTTTGAATTATTTTTGACGTACGTGCGAATACTCTATTAAACAATTGCTTAAATAATTAACCGAATTTCTTTAATTTAAATAATTGTTCAATTCTTGTATGCTTGTGTGTATATAGTTTGAGTGATTGAGTCTTTTGTCAATAGTGGTCAGCGTTAATTTAGGCATAAATAGAAAGCGATTCGTTCTATTATGGAGTCAGGAAAAGTTTCTAATGTAATTTTTGTTAAATCCTTTTCTGTGTCTTCCCATTCAACGCGCCTTCCGTTTATTATTTTTAGTGCGTGACTAATCGTGGCAGGGTATATTGGAAATTTAGTGTTATGATTCTCTTTCTCCTTGGCGCGAAATTCAGCGGATCTATTCACATGTAGATATGCGTTTATTAGTTTTTCTATCAAATCTCTGTACGTAACGTTTCGTGCGAATTTAGTAATGGACATATTTCTCCATTCAATTTTCGCTCTTTCATATATGTAGTATACCTTGGGGTAAAACGACCGTAGATCTTGTAAATCTCTATGATTTATTTTTCTTCCTTCCATTTCTTCGTGTGCTATACACACAATTAAAAATATGGCTGTTCTGTGTGGCAGATAGTGTGCGCGAATATTATGGTCACATTTGTCTTGGAAATATATTTCGGCGCCCTTTTCTAATATTAAATTCATAGCTGTTATTCCAATAAGCAATCATTAATGCTGTGTTTCCGTGACAATCGCGATCATTTATATTTTTATACAATTCCTTGTCTAATATTAATTCAATATTTTCGTCCAGGCCTGCTCCTACGGCCAAATGTAGTAGATTAGTATCATTCCTATTGTATAGTTTTAGTAATTGCGGTTTGCTATAAGAATCGACACAATATTTTACTATTTTAATGTCATCGCTCAGTATAGCCTGATGAATTATTAGTGCTACTTCTTCTGGCAGCATCGAAGGTAGTAGACAACTAATTTGTTCAATAGCTCTCTTTGTTGATCCATTTATAATGAGCATCCTGGTTCTTCGCAACATTTGCTGATAAGTCGACATCTCGTTTCTGTGGAAAAGCGAAGTAGTCAGAAGAATTCCTTTAATTTGTGTATTTCATTTAATCTGAAACTGCGTTGGATTTAATTGTGAGACTCTGATGTTGATAGGTGTCAATGATTTCTCGTTCCTATTATGTCAATAACTCTATTTGCTTCTTAGTCTTGTTGATATTATTATTATTATTATTATTATTTTTTTTTATAATCAAGCGTTGTGCGATTTATTTATGTTTCATAATGTATAATGGCTACGCTGGATTTCATTTTACATTGGTTTTGTTCCTGTTTATTGATAATTATTGAATATCCAATTGTTGGTACGACTGTGTTTTTATATAATGTTCCTTTACGCGTTTATATGAAATACTTATCCATCTGCACATCTGTGGGCATTAGTATATACTTTTATCCTTGAGTATCTCTCTTATGTGTATAAATATGAGTGTAGATCTCGGGTTTATATAACGTACGTGGGTAAATGCGTGTGAGCGTGTATGTGTAGTGGATGTGTACATGTTTTTTATGTGACTTCTATAGGTAAATTTGTGCCTGTTCAAGCGTGTAATCGTTCCTGTTTTACCGACAGGTGAGCGTGAGCAACTCCTTGCATTTGCGTATATACTTATTGTGCGTGTAAGATTTCTTGTATGCTATTATAGGTGTAAATGTATGTGCGCACATATGTGAAGGTGTATACGTGTATAAGTTCGTGCGTTTACGTGAGTTTCAAATTTTGTTAGCGTCTGTATAGTTTTTATTTAATAATATGCCTACGTGCGCGTAGGTGTGCATTTCGTGTGTATGTAGGTGTATGTGTGTAGGTGCATGTTTCAGGTTAGTTTTAGTTTTGTATGTATTTGTGTGCTTCTTCAATAATATGTGTGTGTAGGTGTACATTTTTTTTGTGAGTTTTAATTTTGTTAATGTGCGTGTATGCGTGTGTGCATATGTGTAGGTGTCTATTCTTTCTTTATTTATTTAAAATCACGATTGCATCGCTGGAAAACATACATTCATTCATTTCGATTCTGCCCATAGTTAAGGCGTTCTAATTTATACCCATAGGTAACTCCTTGCTCTTCTTGCTCCATTCCTCTGAGTAACGCATACAGTCATTGTCGAGCAGCAAGTCATAGTTGGTCGTGTCCCGGGGGGTAGTCGGGATGTTGGTTTCTGTCATTGTTGTCTCTAAGATACTCTCTTTCAATTGCTTTTGTATATCTTCTCTTGTCCCACTCGTCGTAGGCCGCTGTCTTCATCGCAGCACTATTCTCACAGGCTATCTCGATAATGGCTGCAAGTTCATTCTGGCGATATGGCTTAATCCTTTTATTCTCTGGGCCCTCTCTTCCTTCGGCCAGATAGTTTAATTCTTCGTTTTCCTCTTTCTTTGTTGTTTATGTGCTGCCCAGCGCACCATCGCGTCCTTGAATTTATCTCGCGCTTGGTCTTTGCCGTTGATGTGATTGGCCATCTTAGCTGTAATGGTCTTGCAGTGGTGTTCGGGTGACTTGTTGTCGACTGTGCGGCTGGCCGGTGAATGACGTATACCTTTTGAGTTTTTCCTCTCTTGGAATTTTGAATTCAGGAGGCGGGCCTTTTGCTGTGTGGGGTCCCACTGTAGTGGCTGCTTTAGTAATGGGCGTGTCTTTGCTTAATTTGCTTAGAGATTTTACTTTAGCAATTTATCGAAACTTTATCAACAATTAATCGTTATTTACTAAATAAGTTATCGTAATTTCTTTGAACTGAAATCGTGATTTGTAATATTGAATAACGAATTTAACGAATCTTTGACTTAGAATTGAGATTTTTAGAGCAGTTTATAGTTGTTAATAAAATTTGGCGGGATCGGGATGCTGCTATAGCAATAGGTTAAGAATAATAATTATACAGCGGCAACTATTTTCCTTTTCTTTTGTATTATTATGCATTGATCAGAATTGCATTTTTATAACATTTATCGAATTTTACATAATTTTACTTTCCTCTGGAATTTTATGCTTCCAGAATTGTTCCTCCCCATTCCCAGTTTTCTTATTAGTGTGCAGTCGCCACATTGATCTTGAAGGAGCGATGTTTGGTCTTCTTCGGCGTTACATCCCATCGACAACTCGAAAATATTCCTGCCATTGTATTTTGTGTTTAGATGATTACAAATGATACAGAGTCTTTGAACTGGGATCATCTCACGGCAGTTATAGCATTTCCGGTGATTTTTCTGGTTTCCAAATCCTTCACCTCCGTATTCATATAGTCCTAATAGATTTGCGTAAGTGTAACCCTTTTCCTCTCTTTGCATTCTGAAAATGAAATTCTCCTCCGAAGCTCTGTAAAATTTGATGATTACCTGGTCTCTTATTGCAAACGTCTTCTCTAATTCGTACACTCATATATTCTTTCCTTTTGGTATTGGGTGTAAAACGTGTTGCATTTCCTCATTTTTTTGTCTCAGTGCTTCTCGAGACAAAGTGATGGTTAGGCACCCTCGTCTTATCTTATCTCGCGATTCTTTGTGGGTCCTATATAACTTCAATGCGGTTTTATGGTACTGATCTTCGTATTTATGCAAGGGCTTGAGTCGGGAATCTATCCGATGGCGTAGAGAGTGAGTAATGATTGCTTCGTCAGAATATGCCCAGTATAAGGCGACGCCATCTATACCTTCTTCTACAAAATCACTTTCAAGAACTTTCTTTTCTATCTCTCGGTCGATTGCTCGATTAGTGATGTCGGTGAAGTCCCACGCACTATAAAGTCTTCCCTTCTGCAATTCTGGAACTTCATCGATGTCAAAGTCACTGTCCGTGGGAGTCTCCATTGTGATAGTAGTATTCGAACGTACTCTCGCGAGTATATGAATTTACTTTTTATATGTAATTTAGTTGTAGCGTATAGCAAGCGCGTCGTATAAGGACTGACTTGCTTTCCCTATTTTCCTTTACCTTTATATACCATTTTCTTGATATAGCTTATGGAAAATACTCTTACTTATGGCAACTGTTAGCTCCGCCCTCTCTCACGTGTGGCCCTATAGCAGTGGCTGCTTAGGTAACGACGTTTCTTTCTTTACTCGCATGTGTTTTCCGTATTTCAATGATTTGTCGTAAAAACCTCAAAATCGTTACTAAGTAATTTAATATGGTAATTTACTAGTTTTTATAATTTTGTCGATTCTGGATTTTAGTATAATGGTTATTCGACTTGAATGGAATTTTTGCAAACTATTTTTCTCTATTTCTAGTTACGGTTTGTTTTAATATTAGTCTTCCGTGGGATGCTCAATGTATGATAGTCGCACTCTATTCACATGCACTACCTTGTATTTGTTTTGGCTTATCTGTATTTTAATGTTGCCGTTCCGTAGTATATCAACTACCAAATAAGGGTCTTCATATTGATCTTTTAGCTTGTGAATTTTTCCGCCTTTTAAAAGCCAAATGTAATCGCCAACTTTAAAGTTTTGCGGATTCGCGCTTCGATCATAGTCATATTTTGCACGCCATTTGACAGCAATCAATTTTTCTTGCGCAATTTCTTGAATATTATTTAGCCTTGTCGTTAACTCGATAATATAATCAGAATACGTCGGGAGTCTATCTTCGGCTTCGAGCGGGTCGCTCGACGGGGAGCGCGCTAACCTCCCAAATACTAGTTCATACGGCGTATTTTGTGTAGCCTCGTGCACGGACGTATTATATGAAAAGGCAGCCATTTCTAACCACTGATCCCACTGCACATCTTGCGAAATGAATTGTTTTAGATATTCACTCAACTCATGGTGACTTCTTTCAAGGGAGCCGTTCGACTGAGGGTGGAAGGCTGTCGTTTTAAACTGCGTGATCCGGAATCATTTTGCTACGCGTTTCATTCAATTACTTAAGAAATTCGTTCCTTGATCGGTGAGAATTGCAATAGGAGCGCCGAATGTACATATAAAGCGTTTAATTAGAGCATCAGCTACTGATCGGGCTGTCGCATCTTTAAGCGCGATCGCGAGTGAATATTTAGTTAAGCAGCATTGTATAGTTAGTATGTTATCATGCCCTTCTTCAGTTTTAGGGAACGGTCCGACTATATCGAGAGCTATTTTTTCGAAGGGTTGAACTGGCGTATCTTTAATTACCATTGGATTTTTCGTTTTTACTCTGACAAGTTTTTTTAATTGGCAGGGTAAACATTTGCGGATGTACATTTGCACGTCAATCTTCATATTTTCCCAATAGTACCTTTGTTTAATTCGTTTATAGCTTTTATTGACTCCATTATGCCCTCCCACGGTCGAACAGTGAGCTTCTTCTATAATTTTTATTCGTTCGCTCAAAGGTGGGTGAATAATAGTTCCTTGACAAATAACAATTTTTACATTTAACCCGCGTAGGCTCGTTCTAATTTTTATGGCTATCTCGTCCCATGACACATTTTCTATAGAGCTGCTCTTGGCAATGCTGATTGATTGCGTTCCTTCTTTCATTATGAATGTTTTCAATTGTTTCAACCCGCTCATTAAATTCCCAATTATAGTGGTCATGCTTTCACCTTCGTCACCTCGTAATATATATTATAAAGTGATGCTTGTTACTTTTGGGCATTATTTTTAACTTACCTACTGACAAGTTGTATAATCGCGGAAGTTCATTGCGTTCTTCTAACAGTCGTGCACCCTTGTCACACGGTGTGGCTCTGGAAGTGAGAAAGTACAAGTAATTATCTTTCCGCATGAATATTTGCTCTTTACATTCTACAAAAATTTTCCCATAGCTTCGAGAATGCTGCTTCGTAGCCTCGGTCTGCGTCTCTTCACTCGGCTCCGGAAAATCCTTTGAAATGTTGATCTCTGTTTCTCCCGACGGCTCTACAGCGCTATAAATTTCCTCGGCATCAGAGCGGTCCGTGTTTACAGCTTCTGGTTCTGTCAATGACGCGATGACCTCATGCGGCGTAGCTTCGAGAGCATCGCCTACCCGTAGTGCAAGTGCAAGTTGCGACGCTGTGCCTCCCAACACAGGTGCGCAACACTTGACGCCTCGTACGCGCGTAAGATTTTTCATTAATCTCGGGATTTAACGTAATCGCCGACGTTTGGGAGAACGTGGGGGAAAGAAGGAGTTAGTAATCACACAATTTATTAAATTGTATTGCACGTATATTTATCCCAGCCCTTCCTTACAACGTGGTGGCCGTAGCTGCCCACACATAATAGCCACGCAGGGCTTGCCGTCACACCTCCACTCTCACATACACGCGCGCGCCTCGAAGCTATCGCCTCTGACGTCGCGCAGTTTAACCCGTCTACTCTCTCTCTCACACACCCGAATTTCGGCTCGGCGCGACCCGCTCTAGTAGCTACACGGCCGGCGCGCTCTCTCTCCCGTTCTCTCTCTTTCCCGCACGTATACTCGCGAGCACAGCGCGCGCTCACTGCGGCGTTGTCGGCCGAACCAACGCGGTCCCCTCTCTCTACTCTCGGGCACGCACACACGTATCTGCGCGCTCACCAACAGCTCGCGCCAGCGGTCCCGGCCTGGCGATGCCTGAACCGACGCCGGCGTAGCTATCTGCTTTCCCCCCCTTCTGTACTCTCTCCCGCTCTTCTCGGAGCTCGCGCGCACCGACTTTGCCTCGCGTTGGCAGCAAGCCCGACCTGCTGCTACCGAGCAGCGAGGAGTTCTCGGACGCCCCGATGCCTCTCTCTCTCTCGCTCTCGCACTCACACACTCTCCCGCGTTTCTTCTGCGCTGCGCTGTTCTCTCCTTTTCCCGCTCTCACGCACGCTGACCCGATGCCCCGCGTAGATGACGTCGAGGTGTGCGCCCGCACCGTACACCGCTCTCTCGTCTCGCTCACTCTTTCTCGTACACACCCGCTGCTTTCTCTCTCTCTCTCTCTCTCTCTCTCTCTCTCTCTCTCTCTCTCTCTCTCTCTTCTCTCGGCGGCCTAATGGCTCGCACCGAGAGTATCCCGAGCAACCCAAGGGTTCTTACCTGGTGTAGGAGAGACGAACACGAGTCTCTCGTCCCCCAGTGGAAGCCTCGCTAGCCCAGGAGGTGCTGGCTTCCCGTACTCTTTCTCTCTTTCTCTCTCTCTCTCTCTCTCTCTCTCTCTCTCTTTCTCTCTCTCTCTGCAGACTGGGGAATGAAGGCCTGGCTCCCGTTCCGGCTTCCTTCCTCTGGCTGAACGGCTGGACGGTCGTCTCCGGGGAGGGATCTCTTCCTCGGGGCGGTGGTCCAGGTCGTGGCGCTGCTGCTCTCTCAATCTCACTCTTTTCGCAATTCCCTCTCGCGCGCTCTCGTCACGTCGAAGTGTTATCGACAAGGCTCGGAAAGGAACTGCCGAGCCGCTCTGCCGCGCGCACTCGGCGTCTCGCCGTCGGCCGTCGGACCCGGTAACGTAGCCCGATTGGCTGCGCGAGGCGCGAGACGTGCTAATTGGCTGCTCGTTTCGCTCTAGCTCGAACCGGCGAGCTCCCCCCTTGGGTACGTCGGCGTCGGCGAATTCCACGAATTCCCGGGACGTAGCTCGCGTCCGAGAAAACGCGGGCCTCACTGGAACCGATCGCCTTTTCTTCCTCGCATCGAGTGAGGTTGCCGCGCAAACAACAACGCGCGATTTGCTCGGCTGCGACGTACAACGTCGCAAAGTATGTTGTCGTCCGGTACGGTTTTCGCCTTCCCCCTTTGTTCATTCTTATTCCTGGTATTGTTTGGAGCTTTGTTTCGAGTGTCTTTATAATTCGAACGTTCTAGCTTACCTGCGCGCGTTCGGGTCATTCTGTCTAACGGCAGTGTCTCCGTATTAGAACCCGCGGAATCTCTGGAATTTATTGGTCTGCCTTCTTGATTTTCGATTTGCGATTCGGTATTATAATCAGGCTGTTGCTCTTGACTCGCACAATTTCTTTCTTCCCTTTCTTGCAATATGTGCATCACGGTTTCAGTACTTTCTTGAATTGGGTTGCGTGAAAGTGCGTCTGCATTTAAATTAATTCAACCTGGCTTGTATACAATGTCGAAATCATATTCAGTTAATTTCAGCCTCCATCGAGTCGCGCGCGAATCGGCATCTCGCGAATCTTTCCACCAACATAGGGGTAAATGGTCGGTGCAAATTGTAAACTTGGTACCTAATAAGTAATATCTAAAATGTCTTATTCCGAAAACCATAGCGAGTGCTTCTCTTGAATAAGTATCGTAACGCGTCTCGGCGTCGTTGAGCACTCTAGAGGCGTATGCTACCGGCCTATCTTGACCTATAGGTCCTTGAGATATCACGGCTCCGACACAGGTCTGACTAGCATCGGTAGTAAGTACAAATGGTTTTGTAAAATCGGGATAAATTAATATGGGTTCTTTGTATAATTTTTCATTTAAAATATCAAAAGCTTCTTGTGCTCTATCATCCCATACAAAAGGTACAGTTTGTTTAAGTAAGTTACTCAATGGTTTTGCAATTTTCGAAAAACCATCGATAAATTTGCGATAATATCCTGCTAAACCCAAAAATTGTCGTACATTTTTAAAAATTCTAGGGCGAGGAAATTTTCTTACTGCTTCCATCTTTTTCGGGTCAGGCCGTACGCCTTCTTCGTTGATAACGTGACCCAAATAACTTACTTCTCGGCATAAGAAGTCGCATTTATCAGGTTGCAATTTAACGTTCGCGGCTTTTAATCTTCTCAATAATTTGGCAATTTTATCATTGTGTTCTTCGGCTGTCTTAGCATATACAATGATATCGTCAAGATATACACATACATTCAAGGGACCGGAATTCAACTCTTGTTTGTCTTCGGGCTATATGGTTGGGGAGCCTGTGCCTTCGTCCTTCATGGGCGTATTGTGAATTATTTTATTTATACAACGCATAAACACTGCAGGGCTAGATTTTAGGCCTTGCGGTGCTCGACACCATTCGTATTGGCCTACGCCATATACGGTGAATGCAGTTTTGTGGCGGTCGTCGGGATGTAATGGTATTTGATAAAATCCGGACGCGAGATCTAGCACGGTGAAATACTTCGATCCCCCGAGTTAATCAAAAATATCTTGTATATTTGGCAGAGGGTAGTTATCTGATAAGGTGACTTCATTTAATTTGCGAAAATCTAATACGATTCGATATCTCGGATTGCCGTGACTATCGTCCTTTTTCCGTAGGCACCAAAGCGGACTATTATAATCAGAATTAGACAACACTATGAGCCCGCTGTCTAAAAATTCTTTAATTTTATCCGCAATCGGTTTTCGATGTGCATTCGGAGGCCGATATTGTTTAACATTAACAGGCTGGTTATTTATGGTAGGGATACGTGGTTGTAACAAATGTGTAGCTTTGAGTTTCTCTCCAGGTAAATGGAACTGTTCGTGGTAAATGTCAATAAGACCTTCAATTGTTTCCTTCTCGGTGGGCTCGAGGTGGCTAAGTCGTAAAAGGGCCTTGACTCTCTCGGGTCGCGGGGTCTCGATTTCTATAGAATCGACAAGTAGGATGTATTCTGAAACTTCGTCGGCGTATTCATGGATCGGCGTACTGTTTATAACACATAGTCGTCTCGCTTCGTCATCTGGCTTTATATATGAACCTTGAGAATTCTCCAGCAATCTTTCTATTTTTTCGCATTCTTGTAAATATTGTTGTTCAGAACTTTCCGATAAAGGTTTATTTTAAACAGTAGCTTTCGTTTTATCAGGACATGATGGGTGCGTTCTCAATCTAGATTTTGACTTAAACTTCTTTCGGAGTGAACTTTTAGTTATATCGTTATTCTTTCGTTTATTAGTAACGATTGCATTCTTACATTT
This sequence comes from Nasonia vitripennis, assembly GCF_009193385.2. Lineage (NCBI taxonomy): Eukaryota > Metazoa > Arthropoda > Insecta > Hymenoptera > Pteromalidae > Nasonia > Nasonia vitripennis. The sequence continues at coordinate 534,359 of NW_022279616.1, read as the reverse complement.
ATTGGCTTGCACTGCGTCATTCTCTTCATCATTAGTATCTAATAAACTTGACTCAAATTCGCGAACTTCGCATAACTTCTCATCACGAAATAGGACTTTACTTTTAGTTTTCTTGTTACTTCGAATTTTTATTGCCGATTTAAGCGTGATATTCGGGTTTTCTGGCATTTGTAGATTTTCCTTCGATGTTTCTTCACTCAACGGCGGCTTATGGTCTCGCTTGTTCGTGGGGGCAGGTAGACTTCCGTCTCTAGTACAAAAAGACTCCTTTGTCTCCCTTTCGCTGTCTGATTCAGTAAGATAAATTTCAACCTCGTCGCTCGAACTCGTATTCTCGTCGTCATCTTCCGGTTGCACTACTATATATTCATTTAACTTATTATCAACAATTTCTTTGTCTATTCCCTCATTTAATTTACTCGTTTCGAATTCGTCTTTCTTGACTGTTGAAATTTCCATAAATTCTTCATCTGACTCTTCTGTACTCGTTTCGCTTCCAACATTAGCATCATTTTCTTGACGGATAACAGTTATATTATTAATTTCATTAGATTCTTCAATATTTGTCGTGCCTTCACTAACGCTCTCTCGGCGTGTAAGCGCACAAAATTCCACTTTAGATTCATTCACTTCTTTCGCGCTTTCTACATCACTCTCTCGGCATGTAAGCGCGCGGAGTTTTTCTATTATCCCTGTACCTTGTACATCGCTCTCCTGGCGTGCAAGCATGGATAAAATTTCCATTATCAATTTATCAGTTTTTCCTACGCCTTGGGCGTCCATCTCTTGGCGTGCAAGCGCGCAACTTTCGATTCTCTTAATTTCATTAATTATCTCTGCGCGGAACTCGTCGCTCTCCTGGCGCGTGGGTTCGCGAAATTCACAATATTCTTCAAACTTCTCTGTAATTCCTGATTCGTGTAAATTCTCATTAACTTCCTCTGTATAGTCAAAATTTTCAACATTATTTCCCGAGCATCTTTGCCCACACACGTCTTTTTTCGTGTTATAATTTCCCGTTATTTGTTCATTTTCAATTAATTTCTCTCCATTAATTTCATTTTCAATATCACAAGTTTCAAGCTTAAATTCTGTTGTATCTCTCTTCATTTTTTCTCGCGACTTAGGAGGGGTTCGGCGGTTGCTACCTGTATCCGTTGTATGTACACGCAGCTGTGGGCTCCGCCCTCTTGTTGTATCTCTATGCTGTCGGTTTCAATGGAGTCCGTTCCTCGAACACTGTCTTTTACGACGCCTCTCGATTCTTGATGGCTATCTATAAATCCGTCTTTATTTCTCGAATACACCGAATATCCTCCCAATTTCGTTTCGCCTTGAGAAAGCCTCTCCGACACGACTTTCTGTGACGTATTACGTGGCGAGTACTCTGGTTAGTAGTCGTACTCGTCATTTATTAAAATTTGTAAATTTTTATCGAGAAAAGGAATTTCCACGCCGGCTAAAATAAGGCAATTTTGTTCATAACATATTTTTGCGCTTGTTTGCTTGAAAAATTCGTTACCTAATATACTGGCCTCTCTAATTGGGAAATTATCCGGGACAACGTTAAAATGAATATTAAGCCCGTCATAATCGACTGTGACGGTCCCTAGTGTTTTAATCGAAGAGGGTGTGATGTCCCTTAGAATAATGATCTCTTGTGTGTTAATTGGCAAGTAAATCGGAACTTATGATATTTTTAATAGATTAAGTGATGAGCCGGTATCTAGCATAAAGATTGTAGGGCGTGTTAATTCTTTTATATCGATTTCGACGTTTGGAGTATGACCGGTTTGATTTAAGTGGACGGTGGTCTCGTAGAGGGCGTCTTCTCTTCTTGGGTCCCGGATTTCGGGCGAGCACTCGCGTTGGCTTCCCCATTGCCCGCCTGAGGATAGCCACGGCCGTTTCCCGTGCCTAAAGTTCCACCAAGCATGTCCTCTGCGTATTTGTTGCAATCTCTTTTTAAGTGCCCCACTCGGTGACAATAGTAACAAGTAATTGGTGATCTACTGTTAGTGTTATTATAGTGGCCTCGATTGATCCGGCTATTATTTTGATTATTAAATTCTCGATATTTACGTAATTTGGTCTCGGATTTCTATTCAAGTCATTGTATCCCTGATTTTGTCCGTTATAATTATTCACTCTTGGTTGTTGTCCATTATAATTGTTATTATTATTATTATTACATCTTGTCGTAGTAGCTTGATTTTGTAATTGTAAGCAGAATTTTAAACAATTTAATGCGGCATGTCCAACTTCATTGCAAAAATTACATTTCAACTCGAGCTCCGTTTCTATCACGTTGACTCGACGGAACTCTTTTGTTCTTGATCGCGAGTCATCTCGCTTCGTCTCTTCTTCCGGCTCTCCGGTGTACGCGAAGTCTCTTTCTATTTTAATGGCGGTTTCACGCGCTTTCTCTAGCGTTTTCGGGGTGCCCATTCTTGCTTGTATCTCCCAGCGAAGCCCTCTAATAAAGAATTTAATACAATCTCTTTCAAGGTCTGTGTCTATTTTTCTCTTTTCACGTAACGCAGCTTTCTCTAATTCTCTCTTTATTTCGAAAATTCGGTTAGCATATACGACTACACTCTCCGATGAGCGCTGTTTAGCTTTAGCTAATTCTGCCGTAACATTTAATTAATCGAGTTAGTTCAGAGTGAGCAGATTCTGGCAGTATTGCTTTCGCCTGCATACAACCGTCGGTAAATAGTGTGAGGGGTGTGTTGGCGCCATTAAATCTCGGGATGATGTCAATCGCGTCTTTCAACGAAATTCCTTTAATTTGGGGCGCCATTTCATCTGAGTCGTCGTATGACTCGATATCGACGAGGTGGCCTGTTCTCGTACCTTCTAAACTGTTTGAAAAGCTCGAGGACGTGCTTCCTAAGGGCGTGGAGAAAAATTCGCTTGTGTTCGTGCTACCAGCTGGTTTTATAGGAGTAGTCTCTGTGGAAAAATTTCCATGTACACTAGATAATCTCTGTTTTATGAATTTATAAATCTGTGGGAATCCGATTCCTCTTTTGATTTTTACACTGAGCGCTTCCACGTTTTGCGGATTTCCCAAATACTCTTCTAGGACCTCCTTCTTTACTATCGGACTTAAACCTTCTTTGAGTTTGTTTGTAAATTGATTCTCTAATTTCCTGACTTCTTCTGCGGTCTCTCTTATTACTTTATCTAAGTCCTCGTTTCCGTTGAAAAATTTATTTTCGGGTGGATAATATTTCTTTACTGATTTCGGCGTCTCAAAATTCGCGCAGTTCGATTCTTTTAAAATATTCTCCGCGTTCTCGGGAGTGTTCGCACCTTTTGTAATTCTGAAAATTTGATTATCAGACTCGTAATTAAATGGACTCTCTATGACCGTTTCTGAATGTGATTCTGAATTTTGATTTTGAAAGAGTCGGTGTAGAAGTAGCGTTTGTATTAGAGGGAACAGTATGGTTCGGCGCCCTTTCGCTTGGAAATGCTAGACTCCCTGTTGAGTCGTCGAAGATACCTGCTTCTTCGCCGATGGAAGGCGGTTCGGGTGTTGAGTTTACTGTGACAACGGTCGTGTCGGTACCCGATAATTTGGTTTCGACTACTGTCGTTTGGCTAATATTAAGACGAGGACGTTTTATAACAATAGTTTTCTTTATTATCGGCTTATTTATGGATTTAGTACTTGAGTTTGCTGTTAATATGGTTAAATTTTCTAATGCGTAGTCTTCGTTTTGAATTCTATAAGAGTTGTACGAGTCTTTGTCTCTCTTTAACGCGATTGACGCTCACAATCAAACTTTGGGGAAGGGGGTATGGATTATCGATGTTATGTTTCGCGAGACTCTTGTCTAGGATTTTATAACTTTGACGTACTTGATTTTCGAATATAGAGCTGGGGATTATTTGGTTTTCTTGTAATTTATCGTATTTCTCTTTATCTTCTAAATAGTTATTCAAAAGACTATCATCAAGATCAATCTTTTTAGTTCCTCGGGTGTGATTTACGTGTGGATTTTCATTAACGGTTGTATTTTTGGACTTATCGCTACTCGACATACTTATTTATTAGCACAATTTTCATTTTTTTTATGTCTAATATTCTCTAATATTCTTTTCATAAGTTTTATTCGTTCGGGCTATTAGTTTATAGATGACTCAGATTGATATTACGATGAATTTTCTTCGTTTGATTTTAACAGCTAATTTTTATGTTTATCAGTTGCTCTGGGCTAGGATTTGGTTTCGACAAATCGCTGATTAAAGCAGATCTTTAGGAAAATTACCGCTGATTAAAGCAGATGCTTAGGAAAATTACCGCTGATTAAAGCAGATCAAGGGAAGAAATGATCGCTAGTTAAGCAGATCAAAAGGAAAATCGCTGATTAAAGCAGATTTTTTGGAGAATGACCGCTGATTAAAGCAGATCAGGAAGAAATAATCGCTATTTAAAGCCGATCAAGAGGAAAATCGCTGATTAAAGCAGATTTTTAGGAAAATTACCACTTATTAAAGCATTGTTAAATTCATTGTTTTTCTTAGTTTTACTCGGTTTTAAGAGATTTCTGGAGTAATATTTCTGATTTTTGAGAGATTTTAATAAAATTTTAATAAAATTTTACAATAATTTTCCTTTTTCAAGCGGTTTCCCGGCCGATGCACCAAAAAATTTAATAAATAGATAACCTGTTACGTTCTATGTCATATGATGACTGTCAACGGATGAATCATTTAGTGGTTATTATATTTAAAGGAAATACGGAGACGATTTGAAACTAGAGAGAGAATTGAACGTTTCGGTGTTTAGACACTCTCGCGATCAGAGAACGGCGAAGAATGCCTGAACGGGAAACTACTTTATTAGGAATATTATTGCTTATCACTAATATGGGTTTAACAACAATCTCTCTATTTATCTCGATTGTCTGTTATTATAGTTGTGTTGCTCTCTCTCTCTCTCTCTCTCTCTCTCTCTCTCTCTCTCTCTCTCTCTCTCTCTCTCTTTTAATATTTGACACAATCGCTCTAATAAGACGTGACTCTACGTTGTGGCGTCTTAATAAATCTCGGTGTAATAGTTGGTTTTTATAACTTAAGAACGAATGTGTGTTTAGTATATTCGGATTTTCAGTGATGTAAATAGGACGTTAGCGTTTCATCCGCAGTATAAGTTCAGAGGGAGAGAAAGAGTGTGAGAGAGAGAGAGAGAGAGAGAGAGAGAGAGAGAGAGAGAGAGGGAGAGAGAGAGAGAGAGTATCTGTCTAGCTTATATTGAGTATTATGTCGACACCTACCTTTTATAGTCCTTGCTTCTGCTTCTTCGAATGCACTGGATCTGCTCGTCCTTAGTGAAGGTGCCGGAAATACGATCGAATTATGTGACGAGAGGGATGGCGGAACAAACGTTTGAAATTAACTTCACTCACGATTCGTACCGTAATAATTCAGTTTATTGGATTAATTAACCAGTTTCGCGAAATTTATGCTCCTTATAATCTTCGATGCTTTGCAATCACAAGTAAAATCGATGATTTATAATATTAACTTTAAACCTTTTAGATTCCGAGAGACGATTGATTCGAGAGACGGTGTAAGACAATCTGTGGGAGCTGATATCGAATTTAAGCACGATTTATTTTAAGTTCGTTATTTCGAGAACTTCTAAGTTAATTTTATTAAAATGATTCTGAAAAGTCCGACGCGAATCTTAGTTTATGTAGAACCGTTTCGAAGATCGTACTAACGTGTAGTGTCTGTAGTGTAGAATTACTAGCCGCTCGTGCGGTCTATGCTGGGCCCTTTTATATCATGTAGTCGCTTTTGAGATAAGTTGGTGTGTAGGTGAGACAGAGGTGTGTGATGGCTTCTTTAGCGGAGAGGTCCAATAAAAAGGCTTAGTTCCTCTGTGTCGTCATTTTCGTGAGCTCGCTATCACACGTACATAGGGTCTAATCCCCTTCCTAGGCCATTTCCCCGCTTGTGCATTTCTTATACTTATTATTCTTGGAAATTCGGTTCCTGTTGCTAGCCGGATTCTCCTCTTTTGGTTGTTGTTTGTCGTTCCGAGTCGTGCCGTGCCCTGCTTTGAGGTATGCGACTGCTTGTTTGCACAGCTGTGGAGTGCTGGTGGCTACTTGCTTGATTCTTGTTTTACGTTGAAGAATATTCGCAGCTCATGTCGCTTTTATTTGAGTGCGTATATATGGCCGTTTAGTTTTCTGTAATCAGGCCACCTCTCTTCTTCGTTTGCTAAGACTTCTGGCTCGTGGCTGGTGCAGGGCGTTACGCCTTTCCGTGTGTGTATTAGTGCGCCTCTTGTAGATGTTTGTGTGTGCGTTTCTGGTAGCTTGTAGTGTTTGTTTTATGATGCTGTGATTTGGGGATTCGCGCTCTTATTAATAGTTTTGTTGTTGATTATTCGATTTGGTTGTCGTTAGTTTCGATAAAGTCTCTCTCGATTTCGTCGTCTCTCGTCTTCTCGCGTTTCTGTATAATGTTTTCGTAGTGCATTCTATTGAGTTTAAGTGAGTCATCATGTTCTCTGACTCTATGCTATTCGGTCTCTTTATTTATGCTGTTGTCGTCGGCTGCTCCCTCACTGACGCTGTAACTTAGTGGGATTCTGTGCTAATATTAGTTTTGATATTATTTTATACTGAAAGTAGAAATGCGAAATTTTTTAGCATTTCACAATATGAAATGCCTAATGCTTTGTGTATTCATGCATATCATTAGATGTTTTCTGCAGTTTTGGTCGAGATCAAAGGGATGCTGCAGATAATTGTATTGTGCTGAATGATCTTTCTTTTAAAACTATGTGTTTGCAAATATAAAATGACGATAGCTGTATTGTATTATGCATATTACAAGATGTAATCTGCAGATTTTGTCCAGATGAAAAAGATGCTGCAAATAGTTATTTGTGCAGGTATGCTTTTATCAAATTCATGTGCTTGTAACCATGAAATTACGAATGCAGTATGTTTTCATGTACATCACAAAATGTTATCTGCAGATTTGGTTTTGATAAAAGGTATTCTGCGAATAGTTATTTGTGCAGGTGTGATTTTTATTATTGAGCTATGTAGTTGTAAATATGAAATGACGAATGCTGTATGTATTCATGTATATCACAAGATGTAATCTGCGCATTTTGTATAGATAAAAGAGATGCTGCAAATAATTATTCGTGCAGATTTTATCTGATAAGGGTTTTGATAAGGGTAAAGAACTTGTCAATTGTGAGATTCAAGAAATTTTGAAAAAACATGGTATAACGTGGTACAGAGTGGCGCGTAGTCTTGATAGTGAGGCGGCTATTAGGGAAAGATTTATATGAACTATAAAAGGGAGAATTCAAAGATATACTACACACTAAAATACGCGACGATACATCGATATTTTGCTAAACATAATAGAACCGTATAATAATACCAAACATTTAGCGACAAAGATGACACCTGCATCTGTGACTGTTCAATGCTACCAAGGCTTGTTACTAATGCTACCAAGTCCTGAAAATCTAAAAGAACGATATGATCATCATGGTAGGAGTCCGGTTAAATATAAGCCCGGACAGCTGGTACGATTCAGCCGTGCGCAGAACGTTTTTGCGAAAGGATACGAGAGTGTCTGGTCACTAGAGATATTCAAGATTACTCAAGTTTCGGAGACGCGTCAACCACTAGTGTACTATCTACAAGATCTACGAAAAGAAAAATATGTACTGGTGAAAAAGATGCCGTATAATCCCGTGGAGAATATTACTTTGATAGAAAATACAAAATATGATTTTATGGATTAAAATGGAATAATACTGGACACTTTAAGTAGAGGTGCATCTTAACTACACCCAGAAGTTTATGAAGATATAGAGTCCTTGGTGAGTAAATTGAACAAATTAGTTTGTGTAAAGAACCACCTGGAATGCAAACTTTAGCATGGAGGCTATGTCAATCAATAGAGTCTGCGCAGAGAGTACATGCCCAGGATTGCCATATGAAGTATGTTTAGCCGGAAAATTACAAAAAATCTTAGGATTTGAAGCCAGAAATCTTGTCTTTGGGAGGAACGAGTCGATTGAGGTCAATCGACTAGCCCACCTCTCCTATGCTTTACCGTCCATGCTTATGATCTATACCGACATTTGCGAGCCTTACGTAACCGGCGATATCCAATCACGGCTTTTAAGATCGTTTTCGATTAATATGGATAGCTACCCCTATACCTGTACGGAAATTAAAAGTTTTTCCCCACCCATGTACCTACCTCTATTATTCGGCTTAATTCAGACCGTTGAAATTGATATAAGTTATCAACATCGGCATCCTATACCATTTGACAATAGAACTCTGACAGTGACACTTCTTTTTTAAAAGTTGACGATTAAGAACTGCTGAATGGACAGATAAGAAGCATACTTAAACACACAAGCTGGGTACATTAACAGCGGTGGTGTCAGACGGGTATACATTGGCGCCCTATATCAGAAAGGTTATGGTGGTATTGGTTCTTCTTCGGCTGGTATATTTCGATGTGTAATACTGCTTTTGATACGTGGAGCCAAAGCTGTTTGCAAGGAGGCATTGCGTTCGGGGATGAACATAATGTCTGTCGTAACAATGAATAATACTCCTATTAAAGGGTCGTTTCACAATCGTATTAGAGAATCCGATGAAACTCTCAAGAGGAAAGCTGAAGAGAAATTGGATAACTAAATGGAGGGGTCAGGATATAAACGGTTGCGTCGCGGCCGAGCCAATGCTTGGTGGGCCTCGTAGCATCGTAAAACGTGAAAAGACTACAAAAAAAACATATAGGTTTCCAAAAGTCGTATAAGAGCTAAAAGAGATAAATTGAGAAGCGCTAAGAAGCAGGAGAAGAAGAATAAGAAAAGACAATTAAAAAGAACAAAAAGAAAAGGGTAACCAGAGCCATTCTTGATAGCTCCTTGAGAAAAAATGGCGTTTTTACATACCCAGTCGTGTGATTGTGTAAAATCGGAGCTGCTCAATCCTTTTAATTTTGAACACTTCAATATGAATTTTTTTGTTTATATGTTGACGGTATACAGATACAATCGAAACCTTTACAACCAGATCTTAAAACAAATAAATTATAAGTTGATGCGTATCACACCTTATATTCGGGTACAGGTATACATGTTCTTAATGAAGGTAATCAAATCAAGCGAGAGTCATATCCGGATGTGTATTGTCTATTCGCATTTGATTTGACACCCGATTCGTCTGCTAATAATAACACTCATTGGAATTTAATAAAGCATGGCAGTGTTTGATTAATTATACGGTTTAATTGTATGATCCTTTGGCTAATACTGTCAATCGCATTGTTTACACAGAATACAACAATATCTTGGAAATAAATGCATCGCGTCAAACGATCATGGACTTTAGCGATTAAAATTTTCACATGCAGACATTGCTTTCTAATATTATATATACTGGATAATAGTATAGCTTGTTAGGCTGTCGTGCCTTGTCTCTCGAATGCTGTGAAAAATCTTTAAAAAAATGGACATCATCATTGAATTTAGAAAATGATAGCACCTGTCCTGTTTTTGATTGTTTATCGTCCAATGCATATCGTATATATCACGCTGTTAAATCCTTCTACCAAAGATATGGATGTGCATTGAATAACGCTAAGTACTTAAAAAATTGTTTGCTCTTACAAGAACACCGATACTTTCATCCTGCGGAGTAAATTTGTGATTGTCAGCCTTAAATATTGAAAATTCTATCATGCATGCAATCGCACTCTGTAGGTGTATTTCCTGCGGACCAGATACCTCGTGTGTGGTCTAAACCAGTTGCGTTTGTTGTAAATACTGACGATCATACTAAACCAGGAATGCATTGGGTTTCTGTACACGTTAGCAAATCGGGTAATACTAACAAGGAAAGGTACCCAACCCGAACTCACCGATTTTGATGATTTTCATATATGTTGTAGAACATAAAAAAACAAGAGACACGTATTTTTTTTATCGGCTAATTTTCACTTTTAAGGGGTAAAAACCTCCCCTAAAGTTAACCCCCAAAAAGCGTTTTTTTTAAATATCTCGGCTTAAAATTAATATTTTTCAATGAAACAAATTGGAGGTTATTTCTTACAAAAAGAGCAAGTATTTCATGGTGATTTGAAGAGTAAGGGTAGCAGCCCCTATTTTTTAGGGGTTGAAAACATATATTTTTTGGCATAATTTTATAATAAAAATGTTTAAACCGACTAAAAAAAATTGGAAAAAATTTGTAAACATCTATAATAAACAAATTAAGTTTTTCGGTTTTTTCATAGATACTTCCCCTTAGGGGGGTAAACCACCCCTAACACAAAATAACTATAAGTATACTTCAATCCATAATATTTTGTAGAAGGTTTGTATATAGAGGTTTTCGAGGTCGCTGATTACAAATCTGTTATCAGATTTTGAAAATTCAAACTGGCGGATCCAATATGGTGGACGGAAATATCGAAAAAAAATTTTAACTTTCAAAAAAACTTGTTTACAAATGTGTGATCTTTGTAGCCTGTACATGTGAACTAAAGAGCCTTAAACCCTAAACCCCTAAAGAACAAATAGGCTAAATGGTTGTGCATTTTAACCAAACGACTCCAAACCCCTAACCTCCAGACAAGCCGAAGGCCTATGCTTTACCGTAGACACGAGTATAGACATATTACCGATATTTTATTCTATCATTTTGTATGTAACAAATAACGTCTCGTTTTGTTTCAATCAAAGATTATTTATTTTTCTGCTTTTATAAATTAGCATAATTTCAAAAGTAATTTCATAAATTATAAAGTATTTCATAAATTGCATAATTATATAATTTTATAAATTCAAAAAGTCCACACTTTTTTGCAAATGAAAAAACATAGGTTAATAAAATTAGTTTATCAAACTCTTTTGCGTTTTGTAATAAAATTTAATGTTGTCAAACTTTGGAGTTTTTCATTGTTACAATTATTTCGTAAGCCGAAAGTTTTTTAGATGAATTCTCGAAGTAATGATTATTGTATCTATAGTAAAATATTTACAGTCTGGAATTCCATAATAATACTATTTGCAACGATTTAATGAATTTATCAAAAAATCTAAATTTAATAATAAATAATATTCTAATTATTATTATTATTTTTCATTATCATTGCTATTATCAGTATTACTGTTATTATTGCTATTGCAATTATGCTTATTCTTCTTCTTCTTATTATTATTATTATATTACTATGATAATTTTTGTTATTGGTAAAAATACATAAAAGAATATTAATACTCGAACTTCATTTGCAATTAAAGAACACGTTGTTATTGAAAGGGAATTTTATATGCATTCATTAGTTTAATGAATGTTATCGTACATTCAATGATAATTCCACAGATAAATGTCTTTCACTCATAAAAGTTGTTGACAATATGTGCGAATTAGTATGTTCTTTTTTTAGATTGTTTTCATCGAGTGTTTACCTCAGCTGCCTGTGTTATTTTTTAGGCAGTGAGTGAGTTTTGTGGGTATTCTAGTTCGATGCCGGAAAGCACGAATAGTACGTCTTTTTGTTTGTCAGTGGTATCATACAGTTGTAGAAAATTTTCTTTAGTGATTTTATATAGATTTACATTATTCAATTTCAAAGTGATAAAAGTTGAATAAAACCAAAAATAGAGTTTTCCGAACATCACAAAGTGGAACGAGAATTCTTCTCCAATGCATAAATTAATGATTTGATTCAATTTACATTCACTCGTTTTATTCTGGTAGAAATGTAGCAGTCGTGCCTTACATGCAAAAACACAGCTTGTATAAATTTTACCGCTTGTTTTCATTTTAGATTGAAAAATGAAAATTAATCCGTTAAACGTTCTAAACTTATTATTAGCATACTTTCAAGCGTTAAACATACCAGATAGTGTCACGAATTATCACGAAACAGAGTTGGCCGAAAAAATAAAAGAAATTTTAATAGATGCAACACATGATTTCAACGATGTAGAAATGATTACTGATGACTCTTTGGATTTTCAAGAAGAGTATAAAGACCATAATGCGGAAATAATTGAAGATGAAGTGCAACATCATTTTCCTGATCCGGATATAGCACCAACAAATCAATGTACAGCAGATAATGAAGAACTAGATTTTGAATACAAAAAAAGAGCTGTAGAATTTTGGAGAAGTAGCAAAACGAAGCAAAATTTAAGTCTCAAAACAGTGCAAAACAGATTCAAAAAAGTATCATCTATTAGTCAGCTACGTCGTTGGGCTCATTCAATTAATAAAGGTGGCACGTATAGAGAAAAAGTAGCACAAATTTGTCAGTATACCCTGGATAATTTTCAAGCAGCTCTCGACAGTGGTTCAATTATCCATGATGAAGATATAATTCGATGGGCCTTACAAGCTAAAAAAGAAATTGGTTTTGATGATATTAGATTCAAAGCTTCTAAACATTGGTTACTCAAATTTAAGCGAGCACACCGAATAGTTTCTAGGAAAATAAATAAGTTCATAACAAGAAAAACACTAGAAAGTAGTGCAGAACTTACGGCTAAAGCTGAAGCATTTATCGATGACGTTAAATCGTGTATACCAAGGATTGGACTCGAAAATTTGTATAATACAGATCAGAGCGGATTTCAGCTAGAAATGCATTCTGGAAGAACATTAGCAGTAGAAGGAGAAAAGCAAGTGCAATGTCTGGTACAGTCAATTTCAGCAACAACGCATAGTTATACTATACAGCCACTAATATCAGCTACTGGACAACTGTTGTCACCGCTATTTCTTGTTTATAGGAACCAAGTGGCAAGTTTGGCCCTATTGTAGAACAAAACATATTTAGACCAGAAAACGTGTACGTGGAAGCATCCAAATCTGGAAAATTAACAACAAGTAAGGGAACTAATAACAATTTTTACATTGTAATATCGTTGATCAGTTAATTAGTAAGTCGTTTAATTGCAGATCACTTCAAAATCTGGTTGGAAAAAATATTTTATCCCTATGTAGGCCATCACTCAATACTATTACTTGATTCTTGGAGTGGTCATTGTGACAAAGTTATAGAAGAAACAATGCCACAAAATAAAATTATTAACATAAAAAAATTCCAACTGGAACCACAGGAAAGATACAACCACTTGATGTCTATGGATTCCGTATTTGGAAAAACTTTGTCCGAACATTTTCTGATAATGTAATGTTAATGGATCATGATATGAATTTACATGTGAGAAATAATATAATTAAACTTCAATCATTGGTTCACAACCAACTGTCTTCACCGAGATATATAGATTTGTTTAAATATTCCTGGTATAAAAGCGGTTACGTCAATGAAAAACCAGATAAATTTGATAATCCTATAGATTTCAGTTTTGGAAAGTCTTGTGCAACACATTGTGAAATAGAAGGGTGCACAAACATTGCAATTGTACGATGTGGTTGGTGCAAAAAAGCATTGTGCTTTAAACACTTTTATGAGGACTACCATTATTGTAAAAACATCGTAAAATAATATATTTTATGCTCAATACAAAAAATGCACTATGGCAAAAGATAAAAGATTGTAGATTATTATTATACTCTAATATTATAAACAAAAATACATTATAAGTTGAATTTACAATAAAGGAATTTCAATAACATTCTGATAACAATTTCTACGGAAATTATAAAACTGCTTCACACACAGAATTTTCTTGTTTACAAATTTAGGAATTTGAGGTGGTTTGGTTAAAAAGCACAACCATTTAGCCTATTTGTTCTTTAGGGGTTTAGGGTTTAAGGCTCTTTAGTTCACATGTACAGGCTACAAAGATAACACATTTAAAACAAGTTAAAATTTTTTTTCGACATTTTCGTCCACCACATTGGTTCCGCCATTTTGAATTTTCAAAATCTGATATCAGATTTGCAAAGAGCGATCTCGAAAACCCTTATATACAAACCTTCTACAAAATATTATGGATTGAAGTATACTTATAGTCATTTTGTGTTAGGGGTGGTTTACCCCCTAAAAGGTAGTATCTATGAAAAAATCGAAAAACTTAATTTGTTTATTATAGATGTTTACAAATTTTTTCCAATTTTTTTAGTCGTTTAAAACTTTTTTATTATATAAAATTTTTTTTCGATATTTCCGTCCTATTGGTTCCGCCATTTTGAATTTTCAAAATCTGATAACAGATTTGTAATCAGCGACCTCGAAAACCTCTATATACAAACTTTCTACGAAATATTATGTATTGAATTACATATTTACAGTTATTTTGTGTTAGGGGTGGTTTACCCCCTTAGGGGTAATATTTATGAAAACACCGAAAGACGTCAACTAAATTTTGTTATTAAGGATGTTTAAACATTTTTTCCAATTTTTTTAGTCGGTTTAAACATTTTTATTATAAAATTATGCCAAAAAATATATGTTTTCAACCCCTAAAAAATAGGGGATGCTACTCTTACTCTTCAAATCACCATGAAATACCTGCTCTTTTTGTAAGAAATAACCTCCAATTTGTTTCATTGAAAAATATTAATTTTAAGCCGAGATATTTAAAAAAAACGCTTTTTGGGGGTTAACTTTAGGGGAGGTTTTTACCCCTTAAAAGTGAAAATTAGCCGATAAAAAAAAATACGTGTCTCTTATTTTTTTATGTTCTACAACATATATGAAAATCATCAAAATCGGTGAGTTCGGGTTGGGTACCTTTCCTTGTAAGTATTTTGATAGTTTTGGTATGCGACCGTACTGGCTCACATTAATCGTTTGCGAAAAAATTATTAACAGTTTCGATGAAATGCGGTTCGCCTGCAGCATAAGTCATCTAATGTATCCTGTTTGCGAACAATATTGTATTATGTTTTTACATTATATGTGTGATGGATCAGGTTTCAAAAAGTTTTTTCATAATTTCTCCGATAACTTGAAAACAATGATAAAATAGTTAGAAAGTTTGTGAAATACGAGAAAAATGCTGACAGAGATTTTGTTGGAAACGGCGGTTGTATAGTCAGATGTTTACAAAGCAGCAACTCTAAAATGTGATTGTTGTAACACTAACCTACTGGTATTCTTCTTCTTACATTCCAAATAATTTGATACTTGTCATGCGTTGGTAATGTTCACTTTGTTCATGAAGCGTTTGCGCTTTCCACCTCCGTCTTACATTGACCAAGAGTATATTAAGGCTTGACTCCAGAGCGCTGCACAGCATTCATTCAAGAACAGTCGAGGATATTAGTGAGCTCAGAAAATAAAAAAGATATAAAAAATAGAGCATCAAGAAGCATCCATTAACCATCAACCACACCGGTTGTTTTGCGCCTTCTACCGGCTCAACAAGTCTTATTCGAAGAAGGTTATCGTCGTCTGGAATACGATTTTTTTAGCGATCAATACTTCAATAAACCAGTGATGCGATTATTAAATTTGGACTACACTAGTATCGCTTTCTCATACGACAGGTGGCAATAACTGGTCAAATTTCGCTAAAATCTCCAATTATTTTTCTAAAGTATATAACGAGTTATATACACACATACACACACACATATATATATATATATATATATATATATATATATATATATATGTGGTTCTCTGTGAAATCGAAGATAAAAATTTTAATTTTTGCCCAAACTGTGTGTGTGTGTGTGTGTATATATATATATATATATATATATATATATATATATATATATATATTCTATAAGTCGAACCTGATTCCCACAAAAAATTTCAGCGCGATTCCTTCATTTGCCTTCGAGTTCTAGCTGGTCAAAGTTGAGGTTTTAAGCAATTTTTGCATTTTTTGCCTATTTTCAATGATTTGTAGCTCGTAAGGGATGCATTTTTAACTAAAACTACCTAAATACTTTTTTCTGTGAAATTTTTTGAAATTTTTAATAAAAATACTTTTAAGGCCCTATATACAGGGTGACCCATTTTAATCGCCGCACCCGAATTTCTCGGAACCTAAGCTAGATAGAGAAAAACGGTTCAAACAAAAGTTATAGGGGACAAAGGTGGTCACACAATGGCGCTAACGTTTTTGACCTTGAACTTGACTTTTAAGGTTATTTCAAGGTCAAAGTGGTTTTTTCATACTCCACATCCCCCAGTTCCACACATGCCTACACCACGCATGCTAATCCCACATACCCCAAACCCATACATCCTGAACCCTGAAAATTTGTTCTCAAGGGCAAAATGGTTTGTTAACGGAATCTTTAAGATCGTTGAAGCTTCTGTTATAAATTTATTAACCTTAGTTTTTGCGCTACCCAGAAACAACGATGTGGACGTAGTAAGGATTGTTTCCTTTGGGGTGCTTGATTAAAGTGAGTCCCCTTGCTTCTCACTGTTCGGGGTGCTTGATTAAAGTGAGTCCCCTCGCCTCTCACTAATGTAAATAATTTTTTAATTAACCTCAAAGCAAGTGTTCGAAATTACGACCATTTGCTTCAAGGCACATAGTCAAACGCCTTTGAAAATGGCGAACGGTGTTTTGCAAAGTTTGTCTCGGAATGGCAGTGCATGCTCGACGAATCCTATCCTGCATATCTGTAAATGCATAAAAACAGTATTTTTTAAATACCCCCATAAATAGAAATTTGGTGATGTAAGATCGGGTGAGCAAGCAGGCCAGTTAACCGGACCTCCACAACCAATCCATCTGTTACCATAGTGCTCATTTTAAAAAAGCCTTACAATTCGCGCGAAATGTGGTGCTGCGCAGTCCTGCTGGAGCCACATTCTTCGTCGCGTTTCTAAATCAACATCTTCCATCAATCCAGGTAGTTCATCTCTTATTAGCATCAAATAGGTATGTTGATTTACATTTTCTTCAAAAAAATAAGGGCCGATCCATTGATAATCCCGCACCATACCACAATACCCCAACGTCTTTGATGGTTTAGAGTTCTGACCTAATGAGGATTCACATCAGACCAATAATGGCAATTATGCCTATTCAGTTCCCCATCACTTTGAAATTTTGCCTCATCAGAAAAAAGAACAAAGTTAAAAAAGTCGGATCATTTTCTATCATTTGTAAAGCCCACTGGCAAAACACAATACGCTGTTGGAAATGCTCAAACTGTAGCTCTTGAACCAAAGTAATATGATATGCGTGATGTTGAAGCACCTTCATAATTCTTAAAAAAGTATTTCTTGGAATACCAATTTCCCTTTCGACTCGACGAGCGCTAATGTGTGGGTCAAGATGAATTATTGCAAGGGTAGTTACAACTCGAATATCATTTACATCATACGCATGGAGACTACGTTGACGAACCATGTGTCCACCACGAGCTCTTTGAGTTAAACGTCTGATAGCTCTATCGTCAGGGTGTCGTCTATCAGGATAGTGTTCAGCATAAAGTCTTGTCACACCACGATAATTATTTTGGCTTTCTCCTAAAACCAAAATCATATCAACGATCTCGTTGGGCGGATAGTCAGCCATTTCAGAGCCAGCTATTGATTACTATTAAATTTAAATAGTAAAATGGTATCAAAAATATTAATAATTATAAGGCTCGCCCGTATACGGTCGCGCCTAAAAAGGAAAAACGTTGGAAAATTACGGTAACTTTATTTAGCTAACTGTAATTGCTATAATTATTTCGTTTGTCACACTTTATTAATTTTAAATTTTAAATTAAAATAAACGTTAAAACATTAAAGGTATTCAATTCAATGAAGCATCATTTCTTATTTTGATTGCAAATAAAACTAAAACTTCCTTTTATTTTTTTGTTTTATGTAAATAATGTGAATTAGTAACGTTCGAATTTCATAAATACTAATTTTGATAATGTAATCATTAAAAACACATCTACGAAGAAAATAGGTTCCGTCAATGGTTCTTTTAATTAAATCTGAACTGCACGCCGATTTTAAGATTTTCCGCCCATTTTTAATATTAAGTTTTTTTTTAATAGCTCGATTCTAAAAAAAATAGCTTCGATGATTTTTGTACAAAATAAAAGGGGAGGCAAGGGGACTCACTTTAATCAAGCACCCCGAACAGTGAGAGGCGAGGGAACTCACTTTAATCAAGCACCCCGAACGGTGAGAGAGGCAAGGGGACTCACTTTAATCACTTTAAGTGTAGGTGGTAAGGATGTGCGAGTTTGAGTTTTGTTTACTAGGATGTGAAAGTTTTGGGTTTGGGGTGTTTGGGTTCCCCTATTAAGCCGAAGCTCAATTTGAACCAGCTTAGCCTGTGGTTCATGGAAAAAACTGATTTTAAACGTACTTTTCGGAGTTTGACCTTGATTTGACCTTGAAATAACCTTGAAGGTCAAGTTCAAGGTCAAAAACGTTAGCGCCATTGTGTGACCCCCTTTGTCCCCTACAACTTTTGTTTGAACCGTTTTTCTCTATCTAGCTTAGGTTCCGAGAAATTCGGGTGCGGCGATTAAAATGGGTCACCCTGTATATGTTAAGGCTACCTTATTGGCATTTTAAACATTGAAATATGAAAATCTGAATGTTTGATCCGGACTCCCTCAATGAAGTAAAAAGATACCTTTTTATAGTAAAAAAGTAGCTGTAAAGTTTCAGAATGGGCCTGACCTTCTACAAGTAGAAAACAAACATGATATAATAGGTAATAAGTGGTATTACATGCAAATTTGACACTTATAACCTAGTATATTTCATGTCTACCGATACGATACCCGATACAAACACATGTTGGCTGACCTCCAATAAAAAGAGGCCGGAATCGAAGTGTGCGGTAAAGGTAAACAGCTGACCGCACCCCGGAGTATTCCTTACGACCAATGCCGGGGTGGATCAAGAACAGTGAAAGAAGGGTTTCATTGGTGAACTCTTATCGGTTCCGGTTTGTAGCGGTTGCTCTGAGGCGCAACCAGCGGGTTTGCACTGAGGAGGTGCGTTTAGAGGGTAGTCCAAAGGTTAGCGGGAGCCTTACACTCAGGGTAAAACCAGGTTGGCGATCAAGCGCTTTCAGAAAAAAAATTATTATTATTTTTATTATTATTTATTTATTTATTTTATTTTTTATTTATTTATGACCATATACATTAAACTTTTTAAGGCTTCCTATAGAGGCAAACAAGTTGCCTGTACATAGGTATAGTACAATAATTACAAAGATAACTTAAAAACTAAAATTAATCTATTAATATTGTTCCTTTTTGCACTGATAACAGAAGTTAAAGTAGTGTCTCTTATTCTTATTCATTTCATACTATTAGATTTCTTATGAAATCCTTTTATTTATTTTTAATACTTACTTTTCTAACTGTTAACTCTTTGAGATTATTAGAGACTAGATTACAGATTTTCACAGCCATGTAGTAGCTGCTTTTCTTACTAGTAGTTTTCGTATTTTTACTATAAATATCTCTTAGTTTTCTATAGTGAAATGTTATTGCTTCAATTCGAAACAATTGCCTAACTAGTAGTGGAAAATTTTGTGTTTTAAAATGATTTCTGTTAATAATTTTTAATAACTTCTTTTGTACTTCTTGTATTGGGCGAGACTTGGTGTCATTCGGATTTTCTGGATTATTTCGTGTGCTCACGACAATAATCTAAGATTCAGGCTCCGGTGCTGCTAACTAGTCGTCCCGTGAGCTCACTAGACGATTTCGTCGGTGAGGGTCCATCTCTGGCTCTCCCTGCTGTATCGTATGCTCACGGTACTGCCTAGATCGGAAGCTCGAGTAGAACTGCCCGTTGCGCCACGCGGTCGGCCTTATAAAGCCACGCGGCGCGAGTGTGGATAGGTGCGTTCGCGGCATTCCGCAAGCGCCGCTCCCGCCGCCTGGCACGTTACGGCTTAGTCGCTAGTCGGCCTCCGCAGTCCGCGCTCGTGCGAACTTGCCTTTCGTTTGATGCGCGCGCGCTCATTACGTGTTGTGCGGATTCCCCTTTTGCGTGTTGCACGCGCGCGCTCGTCTCGCATGCCGAGTCTATTGCGGTTACCTTCACATATGTTTATGTGCAAGAATCGTGTCTCGTCACACTTTTAATTTTTGCAAAGACAAAAATGAAATATCTTGTTCTTTTTACAATAAAGTTAATGTGTATATTCCATTTCATGTTGTAATCAAAATGTAACCCTAAATATGTATGACTATCAACCCTATTTATAAAGTTGCCACCAATTTTAATATTTATATCCTCTGGAACACCATCACAGTAGTTGCCATAGATTATATATATATACAGTTTTATTTACATTTAACGATAGTTTATTGAACATCAGCCATTTGGAAACTTTGCTAAGATAAAAATTTATCTTATCCTGTGCTGCCGACCACGAGTCATTACTCGAGATGATGACCGTGTCGTCTTCATAAGACATTATAGAGTCTTTTAGCATATCTATCAGCAGGTCATTTACGTATAGGATAAATAATAAAGGACCTAAAATGGTTTCTTGCGGAAAACCTATGGAAATATCTTTGTATTCACTTTTAAAATTATCAATCTCAACGCATTGTTTCCTACCTTATAGATAACTGGTTAAGAGTTTTAATGCACATGCTTTTACCTTTCCAACTTATCCAATAACATTCTGTGATCAACAGTATTAAAAGCTTTGGCTAGATCTAGAAATGTCGTTATTATTGGTTTACTTTTGTCTAGGCTCTTGTATATAATATCCGCAAGACAATCAAGTGAATCTGTTGCTCCTCTGCCTCTGACGAAACCAAATTGTCTCTCTGATAGTATATTATGCTTCATTATAAAATTTAAAAGTCTGTTGTATATAATTTTCTCAAAGAATTTAGTTATATTCGAAATCAGTAATATTGGGCGATAGTTTGCAATACATGCACTATCTCCAGACTTATGAATTAGTACTATATCAACTCGTTTTAGCGCGTCCGGTCAAATTGATTGCTGTATACTTATATTAAAAATACGTTCCAAGGGCTTTCCCAGGAACATAACCCCACCAGCTTTTTTCTTCATTTCGTTTATTATTCTATGAATTTCGCTAATATTGGTTGGTTGTATATATATGGATTTGCTATTTCTTGCTGGCAGTCGTATTTGATCATCGCACTCATTATTTATTTAGTTACTTAAGTCTATTCCAATTTGACTAAAATAATCATTCATTTCATTCGCTATATTTGTCTTGTTTACTATTTTTTGGTTATTCACCACCATACAATCAGACATATTATAATAATTATTATTATTAACATTCCAATTGTTTTATTATTATTATTGTTTCTAGGCTTTATAAAACATATAAAGACAACAAATTTGTCTACTTTTTAATGGAAGTATGTCTTGGAGGTGACGTTTGGACTACCTTACAAAGGCGGCGTCGTTTTGATGACGAAACATCTCAGTTTATGATAGCTTGTGTAGTTGAAGCATTAGATCACCTTCATTCTATGAACATAATTTATAGAGATTTAAAACCTGAAAATTTAATGTTAGATAATCGAGGATATGTAAAACTCATTGATTTTGGATTTAGTAAAAGAATAGGTCCATCAAAAACATGGACTTTTGCTGGCACTCCAGAATATGTAGCTCCTGAAATTATACTTAATAAGGGACACGACAGGTAATACATTTAAATCATACGATGGATTTAAGTAAATAAAACAAAAATCATATGCAAATTTTATTCTAGAGCTGTTGATTATTGGGCCCTTGGAATACTAACGCACGAATTATTAATTGGCAGACCACCTTTTAGAGGACCCGATCATATGACTACTTATAATAAAATCCTAAAAGGAATAGAAGTAGCTGGAATACCTAATAATGTTAATAAGAGCGCTAATTTTTTTATTAAAAAATTGCTTCGGTCAAGTCCTTTAGAGCGATTAGGATACCAACGTAACGGTATTCAAGACATACGAGACCACAAGTATGACAATCTGATTAAAATAGATCATAATTACGTATGTAGATATTTTTAAAATTATACGTTGTATGTTTTAATAGGTGGTTTTCTAATTTTAACTGGACAGCATTACAGAGATTAACATTACCTGCTCCGATAGTACCTACAGTAAGTAAAATATTTTTAAAATTTCCTTTATACTTATATGCACTGCAAAATGAAGTACAATTTTTAGAAAATACAAAAGTTTACTTTAAAATGTTCAAATAAATATCCCCCCCCCCCCTCCTTCTCATACTCGTGCATAACTTGTGTACAGGTTGACATATTGATCAATACTTTTGCATTCCATATAATTTTCGTGAAGCACGAATTTTTCTTCATTTAGTTTTTAAAGCTATCTAGGATCCGTTGCAGGATTTTTTGTGCATAATCTAACTAGCAATATTAGATCCTATTAGTAATAAAAATTGCTGGATCGCACGTCGCGTATTGTTTAGGGCTAAAAACTACTTGTGATTTTATTTTTTTTTTGTATACTTAAACCTACAATTAAAATCAAATTCTTATTTCTATTAAAAAAACTAAGCAAATAAGTTTAAATAAAGCCTTGCAAGTACTTTAAAAGCTAAACTATTTTTATGTTAAATCCTCCCTTCGATTTCTAAAATATATATATAGGTAGTTCTAGCCAACTTTTAAAGAATGCTTCGTGGAGGCGGGGGTCTGCTAATATTACCGCCGATTTTTTCTCTAAACGTACATAAAAAATGAAGGCTGTTTCTAAATTTTTAGCCCTCTAGGGGTCAATTGTGCCTCTGTAAAACTATTTCAATTTTCAAAAATTGCTAAAAAGTGGCTAAAAATATTCCCTCGACTTTGCATATTAATAGTGCAACAAAGTGCGAAATTAGGTAGATTTGTGCATCGATAAAATACAACATTGCGCAAGCGCAAGGCAAAATTCGGGGTCTCGCGTATGAGTCGCGGTCCATCGGACAGACAGATAGCTTCCGGCCATACGTGCGAACACGTTAGCAAAGAGTAAAAGTGCGCAATCGTGAGGGGAAGACGTCTCAAACAACTTATGCTACCACGACGGAGGATGACGCGGCCTATCGACCAGCGATCGAACGGGGAATGTCGGCTCCTTCAAGTGAGTTATCAACATCACCAGGGCTGAGTGTGTGTTGTGCGATGAGTGCCCATCGAGAACGGCGACTTCGAGTAAGTTGGGCTGAGCCCTTTTCTTGTTTAGTGGTAGCAGCGGCTACAGCTTTGCGACTTAATACAGCGGTACCGAGTAGAGACCTTCTCGTTTAGGCGCGTATGCTCCGTGAGATACTCTCCACGCCGGGTTAATATTGTTGTAAATCGACTTATAGTTGTGTAGAAACAAGATTAGCTATACAGTACATTATTTCTTTGCTGTATCTCAATCGGGATTTGTTTCATTTTCCCGAATTGTTGCCTCCCGTTCTCTACGCCCATATTGCAAATACTGCTGCCTGCCGGGCGTTGCAACAGACCATTGCAACACAAATCTGAGAAGCCGGCTTCGCACAGAAGAATGTGAAAGGAAAGCACACACCGAGAAAAATATATAGTAACTATAACCAGAATTTTACTATAAACGACAATATTTTATAGTAATTATCACAAATAAATTTATAGTAAAAACTGATACATTTATAGAAAAAATAAGGGTAAAACTCTATGATTTAGTTTAGAATGAAACGGTTACGGCTCTTCTCGGTCCGGTGCAAATATTTGATTTATATTATTGAAAAGCTGTGAACATTTACTGCCCTGTGCCGTAATTCTGACAACAGGTCAAAAAAGAGAAAGAAAGAAAGAATGTAATTAATGATTTTAGTATAATGAAAAAGAATAATGCTTAAATCTACAATTATTCTTATTTATATACATTGTTTACAGTTTTGTCAAGTTTACGATGTATTTTAAGTAAACGTATATATATAAATTGTTATATTTCATCAAATTTATACTCTACACTGAAAATTCATTAGAGTTTTAAAATAAAGCGCTGATAATGCTACAAATATATTTTATAAGTATATTAAATTTTATAAATAGCGCAAGTGTGTATTTTACGCCTAAATTGCAATAGAGTGTTTACTAGTGAGCATAAATTGCTACTACTAGTTTGTGTATGTATGTTCATGAATCTACGCTTAAGTTGCTGTAGAGTGTGTAGTGACTAGAGCGCTGAAAATGAGACAACTAGTAGCTAGCCCTAGGCCGCGCATGGCCTTTTATAGGGAGCTAAGCGAGCGCGTATTGAGCCGCCGAAAAATCTATACATTCACGCATAATATACCGAAGTGCGCGCGACTCGCCGTCGCTACGTCATCGCTCGCTTACTGCCGCTGCTGCTTGTAGGTAAGGAGAAGCACATGTGTGTCGCTGAGCCTGCTGCTGGTTGTTAGGCTGTTACACAATCTTCGAGTCCGCTGCTGGCTTCGTAGCGATAGGCAAGAGTAGGGAGACGGAAAAAGCCCGGACATTCGCTATAGTAAAGTCGAATGTTTTTTAATTTATTTGTTTGTATGCTTGGATGGATCGTGTACGAGGCATTACAAGAAATCAATGATTTTTTACTATATCCGAATAGTAAACTATAAAAAGATTCTATGACAACCTGACGAAGAGGGCTGAAAAATTTTACCAAAAATGTATAGTTACGATTACAAAAATATTGTTACATTTACTATAAATTTTGTGATCACTGCCATATTTCAAATTACTATAGCGTATAGTAATCTCTACTATGTAGATTTTTCTTAGTGCACCTGCGAACACAACGTTCGCGAAGCAGCTATCGAAGCGAGCTGCGTTGCAACGTGGGCAGATCAGAGGCGTTATGGGGGTGCTCTGCCGCACCGAAGAATTGTAATCCGGTCAAATATTGCCGAGTTTCCCCTCCCCTCCCCCCAACCCGAAACAAGTTTCGTTACAATCTAAAAAAAATTAACTTTTTAAAAAGTAAAAAGTTAGGCAAATTTGATGTATTCCGCAAAATCTTCTACATAATATTAATTTGCTTAAATTTCTGTCCAAAACGTCATTTCCAGTTCAATTTATTCAAATCCCTTAAATTCTAATTGAAATTTTTTTAACTGTCACATTAGTCCTAACATTTCTACCGTTTTATTTTCTTGCTTTCTTCTAAAGGAAGCTTTGTAATAGTAAAATTTTGAGTTTCGTCAAAACTTCTAGAAAATACTTTTTGGTGTGTTAATACTTCAAATTAAGTGTTTTTAGAAAATGTACGTATGTGTGTGTATAGCGTAATATTTCTGGAACTACTCTGTCAATATCAATGAAATTTAACATGCATATCTATATTTGGATTCTGAATTCGGCAAAAACAGTTATTTTTTATTTTCTCAACTATTTTTTTTATGGCCATTTTTTGATTTTTAAAAAACACTATTTTGCGTTTTTTTTCAATCATCCCATTGTTACAAATAATTCAGCTAAAATGCATTTAAAAGAGAATAGCATTATCTATTTTTCCTCGTTTGGTCTTCGGAATCAACCGCTTTGTTTGGCAGATAAAATGTAAAAGGTGATATTTTTAAAAAATTCGTATCTCTGAAACTGCACATTATAACCTTACAAAAAAAAATTATGTCATTATATTATAAAATTTGATTTAGTGATTCACCATAAAAAAATCTAGCTGCAGCTATAATTTTAAACTATTTCGTTAAGCGGTTCTCAAGTAAAGAGCTAAAATGTAAAAACCATTTTTCTCAACACTTTTACTTTCTCTTATAGGGGTGTCGTTAAAGTCCCTCCCTATGAATCTATGTCATACTGATATATGTATAAATAAATAAATAAATATTTATTTATTTATTTATTTAGAGATTGAATGATTGAATCTCTTCTTCTACGCTCCCTAATAGGAGATAAGGTAGGAAATGACGAACAGACAGGGTACAGAGTATAAAGATAATACTAAGTGCTGATTATGACTGGATTATATTAAACTATGTACAAGATGACTATGTCTGTTCGCACCAGCGGCCAGGCCGTGACTGATCCACGAAAGTGACTAAGCTTCTAAGCTCCCCTCGCGCTCACCACGTCGTGGTGCTCCGCTAGGCGGCGCGTCGGGCCGCGTGTGGTGGTAAGAGGGGACTGCCACAGCTACTCCTCCACCAGTGACAAGTGCGGACTTCCCGAGGAACGATGATGAGATTCCTGTAGAGGAGGCCCTGCCTGGAAGGGATGCTGCGGATGCGTGACGTGGCGCCTGTGCTGATGAGGGCTGCTGAGCTCGGATAAAGCGAGGCTGCGATGATGGTGATGGTTGTGGGCCAGAGTCGCCAGATCCTTATTGGCTGGATGAACTTGGGCTCAGAAATATGTCCGCAGAAGCCTATGGCCGGTGATGCTGGTTGAAGAAAAAAAAAGATGTGCCTGGGCTGCAGTGTCCTCGCCCGGAGGTTGCTGCGCAGCGTCCGAGAGTCGTTAGCGGAATGCCTGAGAAGTGAAAAGGTCACCCTCAGGAATGGCCTTGATGGTGTTAGTGGTGCTGATGCCGACGACCCGGAGCCCTAGAATGTCGGCGTTAAAAGGCGTCCTTCACTGAACATCCTCGGGTACCGGATGTGCCAGGACGTCGGTGCCAAAGATGCGGTTGAAGGTGACGCTGCGTGGTGGACTACTGCTGCCAGGTCGACGATCAGCTATGCTGCGTCGTCGTCGAGAGGATGCTCCGATGCTGACAGGGACGGCTCGCTGGAGCGAAGCCGGTCGGTGATGAGCGTGCTAGACGACGGCGATCGGCTGCTTGCGATATCTGCAGGATCCGGCGATGGCGTCGTCGTCAGCATAATGCAGGCCCAGCGATGTGCTGATCTGCGCGGCGTCTGTCGCTGTGAGTGAGGTATGCGGCTCCTTGCTGTGCCGTGACGCGCGAGAGTGGGGCGCGCGCGCGACATGTCGCAGCTCGGCGCGATGAAGCGTGAGAGTGGAGCGCGCGCGATATGCCGTAGCTTCGACGCGAGCTGGCGCGATGCTGGAACGGCCAAAAATAGCCGGTGTCAGCGTGAAGCGACGGCGTATGTCGGCGATGCTGGCGTCCGCGCGATGATACGAGCTGGCGTGGCGTCCGAGCAATAATGCTGACTTGCGCGGCGTCCAGCGTCCATGCGTCGATGTTCGCTGATGTAGTTGTTGCCGCTGTTATTGGCTCCGCTGCTCGCTGGTCTCGCGACCGATGTTGCGGTGTTTTGTGGGTCTCACTGGCTGTAGATGAGCCGGTGAGAATCGTCCTCTGCGGCTGTGCGTGGGCTGCAGCGCCGTTAAATGCGTCGTCGCGCGGCTGTAAAGGGGTCGGCGCGAGACGTGATGTCCGGAAGAGTAAAAAGCGTCACCGCGCGGCTGAAAAGGGCCGCGCAAAAAGACGTGTGTTTTTCGGTGTAAAGACCGAGATGAGAGCTAAAAGCTCGAAGTGAGCGAAAGGCCGCACACGGCTAGTGTTGGCCACACAAGGCTAGTGTTAAGACCATGAATTTAGCCGCACATATTGCTTTCCCACATACTTATACAGATCAGTGGGATTACTGATGTAATCACGCATACACCGACCAGCGGGACTACGAGGGGAAGTATTTTTTTTTTTTTTTTTTTTTTTTATTGAATATCAAGTAGAGCGGTAGCGGTAGCCAGGGTAGCCGATGACGACGTCTAGATGGAGTGAACCGTGTTTTTTTTTGTGTCTAGGTGTAAAAATCATTCGAGGAAAGTGTCTAGAGGTACTGAGTGTCCGATGACGTCGTCTAGATAGTGCACTTCATAGTATTTGGTGTCTGGGTATAAAAATAATTCAAGGTTGGTGTCTAGGTGTACAGGGTGGCCGATGACAAGGTCTAGGGGGAGCGCTCTGTGGTTTTTGGTATCTAGGTGTGGAAATCATTCAAGGGCGGTATCTAGGTGTACAAGGTGGCCAGTGACGAGGTCTAAGTGGCGCGCACCGTGGTTTTTTGTGTCTGGCTGTAAAAATCATTCAAAGAAGGTGTCCAGGTGTACAGGGTGGCCGATGACGAGGTCTAGGTAGTTCGCCCCGTTGTTTTTAGTGTCTAAGTGTACAAATCATTTAAACACGGTGTCTAGGTGTAAAAGGTGGCCGGTGGCGAGGTCTAGGCAGTTCGTAACGTGGTTTTTAGTGTCAGAGTAAAATTTTCTTTAAGTCCATGTGTTGTATAATTAGTGCACTGTATCATAGACCACGTACTGCTATCCGGAATGTGATTTTGACCCTTGGATATCGTCTTCTGAAAGTGAAAATTTCCTTTTGGTACATTCGTTGTATATTAAGTGCGTTGTATCATAGACCATGTCTTGTCATTCGGAAGGTATTTCGACACCTGGACATCGTCTACTGGAAGTGGAAATTTTCGTTTATACGTTTGTTGTATACCAAGTGCGTTGTATTTGGAAGGTGATTTTGAAACCTCGACATCGTTTACTGGAAGTCCAGATTTTCTTTTGGTACATTTGTTGTATACTAAGTGCGTTGTATCATAGACCATGTCTCGTCATTTGGAAGGTGATTTTGTTATTTATTTATAATAATACACTTTGCGTTTAACAGAGTTGAAACTGTCATTATTTAGATATAACAATGAGTAAATGAATATAATTACCTAAATTTTTATCAAACTAAATTGTACTATTAATCTATTAAAATATAATAAGAGTTAAGTATAATTTTAATAATTCTAATAATCAAGTATAATAAATCATATTAAATATGCAATAGTTTAAAGTTAAGAGTAGTAAATAATTATAATAAATAAGAAATACGATTCTAAAATATGTGAACTATGCATAAAATGTTTATACTATAATACATAATAATCTTAATGTCAGAATATATCGAAAAATTAGATAGCATATCGAAAGAATCCCGCATTTATATTATTGACAATATATGCGTATATTATATAAGTTTTGTACGCTTACTTAATTAATACTGTTTGGATAGTTAGAATAAATAATTTATGGTCAATACAATTATTTTAAAAAAGTAAATGTTAAAGATAATATAATTTAGGAAAGTTTATTCAATTAATTGATTTGTTAAAATGCTTAATTAATTCTACCATTACAAGCACATATTTGTATTAAAATTGAATTGTAATTATTTTGGTTATGGATATTTTGATTTCTTAATTTTTATAATATATTATCTATTGTAGATGTTATATTAGGGCTACCAAAAAATAAAATTGGTCGTTGCAATTGTTATCTTTTAATTTATTAATTATTAAAACTATTTAGAATTATTTACTCATTAAAGCAACTTATTATTTATTCCTATTAAATGTGATTTACTTAGTGAAAAGAGGTTTTGTAGAGCTACTATTCTCAGAGTAGGAAATTATGGAACATATTTTGAAAGTTGTAAAATTACTTCACAAAATTGTAATTTTACTATTTTGGGATGAATATGTAGGAATGAATATAAATAAATAAAATAGTAATTATCGATAATACTAGAAGATACGAAATATAAAATAGGGTAAAAATTGTATAATTCAAAAATTTTGCAATAAACAACATTTTTAATATAAATTTTTAGATTATCATTGAAACATTTATTTAAATAATTAATTTATCATCTTGGTTTGCTGTTATTACTGAATCTTCTGCTAATATTATTTTTAAATTATTTTTCTGACGTACTCTAGATAAAGCAACATATAACTGACCATGACTAAAAACTGAAGAGGGTAAATATAATTCTACACTGTCAAACGATTGACTTTGAGATTTATTTATAGTCATTGCGAATCCTAATCTAAATGGAAATTATCTTCATACCATGGTAAATGAAACTTCTTCAATTGAAGGACTTAAATCAATTCGGGGTATTAAAATAATTTTACCTTTAGAGGTACCAGTAATAATTTCAGCTTTAATAACATAAGATCGTAATTCTTGTATCATTAATCTAGTTCCATTGCATAAACCACCACCTAAATTTAAATTTCTCAATAAAATTACAATCGCATTAACTTTTAATGTTGATTTATGAGACGGAAGTCCATTGGGTGTTGATGAATGGATAAATCTATTGATATTGAAATAAACATATCTTCATTTTTTTCTGTGTTTACTGAATCAATACTTAAATATGTATGACTTTCTCCTTCCAATTGATCTAATATTTCGTCGCTAAAACTGAAATACTTAAACCCACCTACCCTACGCACTGCAGGAATATATACGTTGGCACATCGAAGGGAGGCGAGCCAGGGCGAGAATTAAATGAATCTAAAACTATAAAACATAAACCCACCTACCCCACGCACTGCGAGTGTAAATACGTCGGCACATCGAAGGGAGGCGAGCCAGGGCGAGTATTTTTTTACATAAAACTGAAATACTTAAACCGAGCACACATTACGAGTATAAATACGTCGGCACTTCGAAGGGAGGCGCGCAAGGGCTAGGATTTTTTATATAAAAATTAAACACGTAATGCCGCCTATTCTACGCACTGCGAAGTAAAGCAAGCTAGGGCGAGGAATTTTTATATAAAACAAAATATTTAAACCTACCCACCCGATGCACTGCGAGTATCATTACGTCATCAAACGGACATTGTAGGGAGGGGTGCAAAGCGAAGATAAAATCTGACACCATTATGCACAAACCTAACTACCCTACTCTTTCCGAGATTAACAATTTATATAAAAAAAATCTAAGGCACATTAAAGGAATGCGAAGGGAAGCGTGAGATAAATCTAAAACATAAGTGCCTAAATCTAACTACCCCACGCTTTCCGAACTCAATAAATTATTAAAACAACACCTCGGCTACACCTCCCCTTCTATTATCTATCAAGCTCGAAGAGCGTAGAATAGTGAATTTATAGCACTTTTGTTTTACATTTTATCCTAGCTTTCTCGTAAGTTATGAGGCGAGCTGCTAGTCGAGAGTTGAGCTTGTTTCGATCAAGTTTTAGAGCTTGCGCGACAGAGACCTAATGCGCCGCGCGTGCAGCCCAGTTCATATGCACAGCTGCTTACTTACCTTGTCAAAATTCTCGTGGGTTTCGAGGCGAGCTGCTAGTCAAAAGTCGAGCTCATTTCGATTAATCAAGAGAGCTTGCGCTCAGCAGCTTGAATGTGTCGTGGGTGACAAGGCGAGCTGTTGGTCGAAAGTCAAAGGCATTTCGATAAATTTTTCGTGCTTGCGCGACTGAGACCTCGTGTACTGCGCCGCGGCCGCGTTATTACGATGAGCTGCGAGTTTTAGCAGCTTGAATGTGTGTGGGTGACGAGGCGAGCTGCTCTTCGAAAGTAAAGCTTATTTCGATTAATTTTTCGAGCTTGAGCGACAAAGATCTTGTGCGACGCGCTGCGGCCGAGCTCATACGCTTAGATGCATGTTTTACTTCGTCGAAATCTACGAGGCGAGCTGGTATTTGACAGTTAAGTTCTTTTTTGAAATAATTTTTGAATATCTGAGAAATTTATATGACCAATATTGTTTCATTCATGGCCAAAAATGATTTTTTGGTCACGTTTATCAGTTAATTTTTAAGAAAAAATACTAAATGTTTGAAGTGAAGTCTATTATTTAGAATGTTCCACAACTAACATGTGAAATTGTCTTTTGTTGGTTATTGACTTCAGTTTTCTTTTCTGATGCGTTTTAATATTTCAACAATTTTGCATTAAGTATGTTTGTTAGGAAAGATGTCTGTAACTTCTTGCTTTTTCAAAAACGCAAGTAAATACGAGTGCTTTGTAAGTGTTTTATCAACGTTCGATGATCCGGAAAGTTGCAGTTTCCAACGTCTCCGCAGTGTTTTTGCTTTAAGGCCAACAACCTCTAAAATTGCGAACTTGAAAAGTTTTATAAACATTTACAAGAGGAAATATTGTCCCATATTCAGTAAGTTGTTCAGAGATATTTTAAAGTAAATTGGATAATTTCTAAAGTTGTATGAAAAATTTTTTTTATAGGTTATACCAGAATGAGCCAGAAGCGAAGATATTTCTGAATGAACATGTAATAGATATTTCTGCCAAAATAAAACTTTTTGACGTTGTGAAAAATTGGGATTTAGAAACGGCCAGCTTCGACACTCCATTTTTGAAAACTTATATGGAAAATGCATGGGGAACGCAGGCACCGACCAATGGACTGTCGTTCGCAAAATCTTACGTCAGAAATAAGTTCCAAGCAAGGAGAGATAATAAGGAGTTACCTTTTCCGGAAAATTGCATAGGCTACCGAATTATTGAGGTTATTTTACTATTAATTGTCCCTCTACCTACCTGACAAACACATACACTCACACAAGCGCGCGCATTCGCCCACGACAAGCCAGTACAGAGAAGCCGGCCTCTCTCCCTAGCTTGCAAAAAGCTCGCATACACACGCTCACACTAGGACAAATTTTATTTTATAGTGGAAGGAGATCGAGAATATCGACTCATATTCAGCCACTTAATAATCCAAGAGCATGAAAGAGATGCTGAATTTCTTAACAGGATTCTGTGGACGGACGAGGCCACGTACGTACGCACTGTAATGGCTAATGCGCACAACGAACATTATTGGGCTGACGAAAATCCACACTTAGCCAGAGAAGGTGAACAAATTTAAATGATACTTCGACCAATTTACATCACGACCATGATAAACCATGAGGCTAGATGCCTACAATTATTTAGAGTTTCTGCAAAATGAATTGCCCCGCCTTCTTGAAGAATCTCTAACAGAAAAGTAACGGTAAAATTTAATATTTATTCACGCTGGCGCTCCTGCACACTTCGTCGTTGATGTTCGTAATCATCTGGACCAAGTGTAGCCAAACAGATGAATTGGACGGGGAGGGACAATCCCTTGGACAGCGCGCTCCCCCGATTTCAATATATTGGATTATTTCTATTGGGGATATTCCAAAAAGCAGGTGTACCACAATGGTGCTCCTGCAAATGTACAGCAGTTGTGGCATCGTATTGAGGAGCATGCTATCAGTGTACAGCGTGAAAAAATACAACGAGCGACACAAGATATCCTCCGACGTACGCGAGCGTGCATTGAAGAGGAAGGCGGCCCGTTTGAGCACTGCGGACGAGCTCCAAGAGAATAAGAAGAGCCTTGAATTATTTTATAGAATTTTATTATTTATTATTAATACATTTTTATTATTCTAATATAAGTTCTCCGTTGAATTATTGTCACTTTAAGCCGCGCGTCGCAGGTCGTCTCTATCGCGCAAGCTTCGAAAATCAATCAAAACGTGCTCGACTCTCGACCAGCAGCTCACCACGTCACGCACGACACATTCGAACTGCTAAAACTCGCTCAGTGTAAGAACGCGCAGTGCATGAGGTCCGTGCCGCGCAAGCTCCGAAATATCATCGAAATGAGCTCGACTTTCGACAAGCAGCTCGCCTTGGCCGGACTCGTGGGAGCAGCAGGCGGACAACAACGGCGTCGCCGATTGCTTGGACAAGTCCGTCAAGAGTAAGCTCTCCTCGCTAGACGTCAACGCGGTGGATTTTGTACCTTCGTTCTGCATCAGCTCGACGCCGGATCAGGCGCACGTGCCACCGCTGCCGCAGATGCAAGTCCCAGACAAGCAGACCCAGAGATAGGCACGACGACGAATCCGGCTGCGACGACGGAGACGACAGGCAACGACAGATCTACTGCTGGCGATTTTCGAAGCTGGATTTATTTTGGAGCCACACACCGGCCGATTTAGCGCGACGCTACGCTTGCTCCTGCCCTGACTAAACACTTGTTGCCTTATCAACGTGAGCATGCAGGTCATCTCTGTTGCGCAAGCTCTCATAATTAATCGAAACGAGCTCGACTTTTGACTAGCAGCTCGCTGTGTTACTCACAAGAATTTCGGCGAGGTAAGTACGCACCTGTGCGTATGTACTGGACTGCAGCGCGGCGCATTAGGTCTTTGTCGCGCAAGCTCCGAAACTTAATCAAAACAAGCTTGACTCTCGACTAGCAGCTCGCCTCGTCATCCACGACACATTCCAGCTGCTGAAACTCGCAGCTTAGCCTAAGAACGCGGCCGCGGCGCGGCTCACGTGGTCTCTATCTCGCAAGCACCGAAAATAAATCAAAAAAAGCTCGACTGTGTAAGGGCTACTCGCTCCGTCACCTACGACACATTCGAGCTGCTAAAACTTGCAGTTGAGCGTAAGAACGCGGCCTTGGCGAGGCTCACAAGGTCTCTGTCACAAGGCACAACTGATCGATCGAACTTTTCAACTGCAGCCTCGAAATCGTTGCATTTGTCAACCTCGTGCGACAAGTCATACCAACTATCGCGTCATAGCCGAGATAGCATTGACGCAACAATTCTAGTCGCATTATTTTTGAGAAACACGACGACACTGCACGTTAGCTGATCGTCAGCCGCGTGTTTTATTTTTCGCGCTCGTCTATTGCCTCTCTCTCTCTTCCTCGCCGGCCGCCTTAGCAACGGCCGTCCCCACTCTTCGCTGCCAGCTCGACGGCGCTCTACCTCTCTCCCCGGGGCACGATGGTACGGCTGGCGGCAGAGCGTTTCTTTCTCCTGTACTCGCGCTCTGATTGGCTTTCGCTGAACTCATTTTCCACGGAACAATTTCCCGACTAATTTTCCTATGCTTAGATTTTTACGCTGATTACAGTGATATATAAATGTTGCATTGTTTTAGAATCACCCTGTATATATAATAAATATTGATTTAAAATTTATGATTAGGAACAAAAGATTCTATAGAAATATTAGGATGTACTGATTTACGCAAACAGTGGTGTCAGAATAAAGAAATGATTGTATTATTGCGAGGTTGTGATCACTCGTTTTGGTATAACTTTTAAAGCTTCCGAATATATCTACCAGGTGGTCACTTTTGCCTTAACTTGCGAATACTTTAAACGGGATCAGTTACCATATTATGGCGCGTTTTTCAAAGTTATAACTATGTCAGATTTATCTATTTATTAGTTTAGACAACAAAATTTAATCTAATTATAAGATTATTTTAGATGATATTTCGCGATTTTTAACTTCACTTTGTATTTCGTTTCTACTTAACTTTTCAAATTTGCTTTCGTGTACTTACACGTTGGTTCCGGATTTTTTCATTGAAATGGACCTGATACCATTGTTTTGAATCAACGGTGACCTTGGTACTTTTGCTGGAGGAAGCTTAACTTTGTAGACGTTGTAGGCAGATGCGGGATGTGTGGCTTTCTTTGTTGAGCGGCGTAATCGTGACGTTCACTGAGAAGCAGCGTGCCTTTTTCCTCGAGTGTAGATCGTAGTTCTTCTTTTTCTTTTTATTCACTTGTGTCACTGTTTACGAAAACCGATCTGCGCAGTGGTCGCGAGCGGGGCTCATAACCTGTCGGGATTGAGGATATTTCCTACGCGTGATATACTAAGGAACATGATAAAACACGAAATTAACACACTCGAATAGAATAAACGAAATAAACGTGGCTTTATTAATTGAACGTGACAAAGCTTGGTTATGGAAAACGTGGCGTTGTACGGAAGATGTTGCTTGCTCGGAGGGATGGCGAATAGTGAGGCGGCAGCCCGTGCGCGCCGCCGAGCTCAGCAGCAGACAAAGTGACTGTGTCGACTCGACGTCATGGGCGCTGTGAGCAGTCGGTACGGGACGTGTGTCGGGTGTTAGTGCCTATATTCTAACTGTAGATTGTTAAACGAAATAAATATAATTACTTAATATTGATTAAATGTATTTTTTAAGATATAAGTTCCAATGAATTATTATTAACTTTATATATTGATAAAATTATATTTTTAATACAAACTAATTCTAATCTCTTATTTATTATACTAGGATTAGATCAGCGTGCTTTGCGCTTGATAACTTAGATTTTATCTGGTAATAATTTAATAATTTTTTAATCATTTTTTGTAATACTTAGAAAAAATTTTAATATAGGAACTTTTGCACTATAAAAAGGTATTAATACTTTATTACTTTTACTTTTACCAATATTAAGGTTTAAATGGCTGATAAGATAGGTAAAAAGTAATTTAAAAATCTAAAAAAATTCAGGTGCATTGGAAACTGTTTCTGGAAAATATTTACCGTGAGTTAAAGAAAAAAAATGTTTGATTATATATTGTAACGGGGTTTCCGAGAACTAATTCGCACCCAAGTAAAGCGACGAGGAGGATTCGACCCCACGTCCCCGAGATCTCAAGGCGCGTGCTCTAACCACTGAGCCAACGACGCACTACCTTCGACTCGCGCCGACTAGCTCTTACGGGTGCTATCTCCGCCCGTTACAAACTATAAATTATTATAACAAATATTTAGATATTATAATAAAAATATATAATACATTATTCAGAGTACATAATTTATTGTAATGTTTGTTTAAAACATCTATTTTAAAATTTGGTTTATTATAAGAAGTTTATATTGTTTAATATTAATTTATCTTACTCTACTGAAAAAACTGCTATCAATTCTTTGGCACGTAGCTTCCTCCTAGAAAATGTATAATTCCAATAGATACAGTATTGTTCAAGTAATCGGTATATTAATGATTCTTAAAATACTATCAATCTTAATTATTTTACTGAAGGAGCACCAATATTTTAAATACCATAGAGTCCTCATGACCTTATAAAATCACGAATTTTCTTAAAACATTCTGATTTTTAGTTAGTGGGTTAAAAGGTTTAACAAAAATAGTAATTTTCAGTTACACAAGGTATACAGGGTGAGAGACAAAGGATTTGAATCCTAATATCTTTTAAACTAAATAGTTTCATCAGCAGCAAAAAGAACCTAGCCGAGGTGATAAGAAAATTGATATTTCCCCAAAATTTTAACTTCACTAAAGCCTTTTTACTCCCGTAATCGTATGCCTGTAGAAATCCATATTTTTTAGTTTTCGATTTTTAGCTCGAAAACTAGTCATCAAAATGTTTTAAAATATTTACAGCAAATAGATATTATGGTTTTTTAAAGTCATAAATTTTTTCAAAAAGTTTAACAATTTAGTTTTAGAAAAGTAGACAATTTTATGCATTTTTAGATATTCTATTTGTTGAATATATTGTATTAATCATATCATCAAAGAAAATAAAAAATATTATAAAATAGTCAGAATCATAAAAGAATTATAATATAACAGTAAAACAATTATATTTGCACGAATTATTTTTGTCAGCATCTCTTTTATTTCGATGAAAACTGCAGATTAGATCTTGTAATATGCACGAATATTACAAGCATAATAATTACAATAATACAGCATTTCATGTTCACAAACAGATAGTTTTAATAAAAGAGCATATCTGCACAAATAATTATTTTTAACATCTTTTTTATCTGGACTGAATCTGATGTTTACCTCTTGTGATATGCAAAAACATATACAGCATTCGCCACTTCATATTAAGAAACTCATAGCTTTGAAAAAAGGGCGTGTCTGCACAAATAATTATTCTCAGCATCCCTTTCATCTCGACCAAAACAGCAAATAAAATTTTTTGATATACATAAATACATACAGTATTCCTCATTTCATATTCACAAACATCTAACTTTAAAAAAAGAGCATATCTGCACAAATTATTATTTGCAACATCCTTTTTATCTTGACCAAATCTGCGGATTACATCTTGTTATATGTATAAATCCATACGGCGTTCGTTATTTCAAATTCACAAACAGATAGCTTTAAAAAAGATTAGATCTGCACAAATGATTATTTTCAGCATCCCTTACATCTGGACCAAATTTGCAGATTACATCTTGTGATATGCATAAATACGTACAGCATTTGTCATTTCATGTTTACAAACAAATAACTTTAAAAAAGAGCATATCTGCCCAAGATATTTTCCTAGCATTTCTTTTATTTCAACCAATACTGTAGATTACATTTTGTAATATGCATGAATACATGCAGCATTCGTCATTTCATATTCACAAACAAATAACTTTGAATAAATATCATATCTGCAGAAATAATTTATCGCAGCTTTCCTATTATCTGGACTGAATCTGCAGATTACATTTTGAAATGGTCCCGAAGTTACTGCTAGGAAATTACGCAGTGTAATTCGTGACCTTTTGGTTTCACAGTCGCTACGTAATTTTCTTATTCCTTCAAAAACTTCATTGGCCTTTCTCCTGTGAAACCCTTGAATTTTGGTATTTCGATTTTGATTCGCCGTGTGATGTCGGAAGTAAGATCACTGCTTAACGCGTGGCCCTGCCTGCGAATCAATTTTTCTACTCGTGTGGTCTCGCTGGATAACTTTTCTGATATTTTTCGGATTTCCTCGCGAAGCTGTGTTACTGACACCGTGGGTTTTATTTTTTCGGATAATGCATCAATACTGGTTTGAAACGTTACATTCTTCCCGATTATCGTATCATTTTTCTGCTTGAGGGGTTTTACCCTACTCTGCAGTCGCAAATTTTCGTGTTTAAAATCATCAAGATCGCTTTTTATTTTGTTGATCGCATGAACTAAATGTTAATAGTTTTAGAGGTGGT
This sequence comes from Nasonia vitripennis, assembly GCF_009193385.2. Taxonomy (NCBI): domain Eukaryota; kingdom Metazoa; phylum Arthropoda; class Insecta; order Hymenoptera; family Pteromalidae; genus Nasonia; species Nasonia vitripennis. The sequence goes on along the minus strand of NW_022279616.1, from coordinate 495,910 downwards.
TAATGGTAATTTGATATTAATTTGAAACAGGCCGATCGATTAATTGTCTTCTTTTGATTCTAGAATTTCGACCTGCTCTTCGAGTGATGTTTGTAGCTCGTCTAGTAATGCTAATTCTTCCGTAATAATTTGGTTAAATTCGCCTAATTTTTCCATCTGGTCCTTCTTCTCTGAATCTCTTAATTTTTGTAAGATAATCTCGAAACGTTGTTTATTAGACGATTTATTTGCTACCGCCATTGTGTTTGAATACGTAAATGAAGATAATTTTTAAAATGTTGATAAAATAATTCTGAAATGCCAGATACAAGTAGTGAATTATTATTATTATTATTATTTATTACCAGAAAAATTTATAAGATATAGGGTTCATACCTGAAATCCTGCAGAGGTACACGTAGGTACCTGTTAGCAGGCCTGTTTAAAACAAAAATACAATATAAATAAAGACTTAAAACTATTATATACATCTTACTTAGTTGTTAAGACATCTTCGTTCGTACACGCCGCAATAACAAGATTATAAATTTAACAAATTGCACCTTCTCTATTCTTTAATGGCTCTTTTGAAAGTACATTTCTTAATTCAAAACTTTTAGTTGATTTAGAAGTAAATTAACAATAGTGATAGCTTTCATATAGCTATTTTTATTACTAATTATTTTGTTTGTTCTAGGTATAATAATACTTCGGTTTCTAGTAACACTATCTGACGCTATATATTTCTCTTTGAGATCATAGTAATGTAATTTTAAAGATTCTAGAGCGAAAAGTTGTTCTATATTTAATGGATTTTCATTTAATAGAAAATTATTTTTATTGATATTTTTTAAAATTTGATTTTGAAGTTTTTGTACTTGGTCCCGACTATTTCTATATGCTCCACCCCAAGCGATGATACCATAGCTTATAACGCTATGAAAGAATGCATAGTATATCATTCTAAGTGTATCTGTAGGCATGGTTTAAGAAATTTTATAAAAAATGTATACTAGATATTTTGTTTTCCCAATAATATATTGCATGTGGCTGTCCCACTTTAGGTTACTGTCAAAAACAATTCCTAGATATTAAAAATGTTCTACCCTTGTTACATTTTTGTCGAGAATTTTGACATTTATTTGAGTAGGTACACTTCCAATGCTGCTCCCAAAAGACATGCAAACAGTTTTTCCTACATTTAAGGACAGCTTGTTTACTGCCAGCTACTCCGCTATCACAACTAAGAAATTGGTCATGGTAACTTGGGTTTCTATCGAATCATTGCCAGAGGTTATAATAGCAATATTATCTGCATAGGAAATTATGGACTCAGGAGGGACCTCCTTTAAGATATCGTTTATGTACAGAATAAAAAGCAGCGGTCCTAATATCGTTCCTTGCAGGACACCTGCGTTAACTACCAAGCTATCGCTTTCAATACCGTCTACTCTGACTACTTGGTATCTGTAACTTAGATAACTGGAAAGGAGATCCAACGCTTGTCCCCTGATTCCAATACAATATAATTATGCTTGTAGTATACTGTGATCCACTGTATCAAACGCTGTCGCCAAGTCTAGGAAAGTTATTATAGTAGGCTTACTCTTATCGACATTATTATAAAGTACATTAGTTATATAGTTTAAAGCATTTTTCGTACCAATCTTTCTCATGAAACCAAATTGTTGCTTAGAGATTATATTACTCTTCTCTACAAAATCATGAATTCTATTATATAAAATTTTTGCAACGTTGGATATGAGAGAGATCGGTCGATAGTTCGTGATTTTATGTTTCTCGCCAGATTTATAGATCGGTACTACTTCGGCCCTTTTTAGAGCATCTGGCCATATCACTTTTTCAATACGTTTATTGAAGATATATGTCAGAAGACCTATTATATGGTTACATAATAGTTTCAAAGTCATTGCATTTATCTTATCAACTCCACCATTTTTCAATTTGGGTGTATTTATTAAACTTGTTATTTCTACCGTACTTGTTGGCTTCAGAAAAATCGAAATAGGATTCATGTCCGGCATTTTAAGTTCCGTGTTTACTGGATTAACGATATTCGCACTCAGATTTCTACCTATTTCACAAAAAAATCTATTCATATTTTGCGCTATTTGGAATTTGTCGGTAATATTTTGATCATTTATCTTTATATAATGGTATCATTTGATTTTTTAACTTTTCCAATTTTCGTATTTATTATTTTTTCACAGTTTTCTTGGATTATTGGAGTTTTTTTGCACAAGATTTAATTCATTTTTCATTTTGGCATCGGTAAGTAACTTATCCAAAATTTTTGCATAGCTTTTATACTGTGTTTTTAGTTGTTTATTCTGCACATCTAATTGCAAATAAATTAAAAGCTAATCCATAAATTATATAAAAATTCTTTTGTTTCGCATGACCCTATTATTTTATTAGTAATCCAGTTTTTCCTACCAGTGTGTCTTTTTCATTTCTTTTTGTTTTCGCTAGTTCTACACATAGATTAATCTCACTTAACAACTTATCTACGGCCAGATTTGGATCAGTTATCGACATAATTTCATTCCAGTTCCTTGACTTTGCAGCATTTATTAATTTTTTGTAGTTTAAGAATACATATGGTTCCTCAGTTACTGTTTTCAGCTTATTTACTGCAATAATAATCGGATAATGGTCCGTTATATCATGCTTGAGCTTATATGAGGCTGTGTTTAAGTTATGAGATTTAATGAAAATATTGTCGATACATGATTCTTTAGCTTTACCGATAGGTGGCTTTGTAATACCAACAAAACTATGAATTGTTGAGAAAATTGCACAGAAAATCTTGACTATAGTGATCAGTCTAGTAGGTCAATGCTAAAATCACCTATCACTAAGTGATTCTTAATATTTCTCTTTTTAATTTATTTAGATATAGTATAAACTCCGTTTCTGGTATCCCGTGCGATCTATACAAGGCCGATATTTTAAGACCACTCTTATCATTTAAAATTATCTTAGTATTTATTATTTTGATTCTACCTGTTTCAACAACTTCGGTACTTTGGACTAGATTATTATTTACAAAAACAATGACTCCATCATTCCTGTTAATCCTACTTTCATTATAATAAGCTATCTATTCATAGTCTGAACCATCCAGTTGATATAACTTAAAATTAACTTGGTCAAAGACTTCGAAACATACCACAATCGCTGGTTTGATAACTGAACTTGCTATAAGTATTTATAATTTGTCAAAATTTTCATTCATACTTCTAATATTTACATGCATGATAATATCCCTTCTATTGTTTATAACCTTAGTGAAATTTGCAATACTACCGCATGTCCTTTCTTTTTGAATTGACTCATTTTGAAACCTACCTAAGCAATCAAAAGTATCCATGTTACCTATTTCTTAGTTTTGTTTTTATCGCTTCTGATGACTGGCGTTGATACAGTAGATTGCAGCTCTGGTTAAATGTATCGAAATGTATCGAAACTATCTGTATGCACAGTATTTGACGAAGTTAGTGTGAGCCATGCAATTAGATCCGCAGATCCTTGAGTTTGTAGCTGATATCATAGATTTGACTTTCGAGATTATATAATCAAGATTCTAAATTGATTACTTTAGTATTAGACGTTAATAAATATCCTGAACAATGCGACGTAATAGACATAAATTACTACCTAGTAACTCGACTCGTTCCACTGATGCATCGAAAACTTTCCACCAATCATCGAGCGTATTCTGAACTTTAGTTAACTTATTGTAAGTTTTAATAATTATAGCTTTTAGTGCGTTAATTTGTTATTTATGCTGCTTCTCATTATCGCGGAGGCATGCGACGTCAACCACTAGTCAGTTAATTCGCGAATGTGACCATTCCTCTTCAAAACAAATAACTTTTTTAAAAGAGCATATTTGCACAAAGAATTATTCGCAGGATCCCTTTTATCTCGACTAAAACTGCAGATTACATTTTGTCATATGCATGAATACATACAGCATTCGTCATTTCATATTCACAAATAAATAACTTTAAAAAAGAGCATATTTGCTCAAATTATTATTTGCAGCATCCGTCCATTTGAAATGAATCTGCAGCTTATATCATGTGATATCCATGAATACACAGAGCATTCGTCATTTTATATTCATAAACACATTGCTTTCAAAAAAAAGATCGTATCTGCACAAATTATTATTTGCAGCATTCCTTTCACTTAGACCAAATCTGCAGATTACATCTTGTGATATGCACAAATACACACAGCATTTATCATTTCATGTTCACAAACAAATAACTAAAAACAAGAGCATATCTGCACAAATAATTATTTTCAGCATCCCTTTTATCTGGACCTATCTAATCTATCTTGAGATCGTCGCTGATAATGTATGTAAAATATACAAATATATCTACGTGTTGCATATGATTTACAAAATGATTTAGATTCAAAATACAAATAAAAATATTTGCTATATTTTTTTGAGAAGATTATTATTTACAGCATCCGACATATCTGGACCAATCTTACTATGTTGTATGGTATATGTATACATATACATTATTAGTAATTAAGTACTAAAAGAATGACATAAATATATATATATATATATATATATATATATATATAATATTGTATAACTGTATGTAAATATTGCTGATTTATGTAAAATTAGCAAAGAACTCTTGCTTCGCTCGCGATTTACGGATTAAAAAATTTCAATTAATTAAAACGCTTGATTGAAAATCGTATCATAAGAATCAAATGGCGGAACAGCGCCACGAAGGCAAGTTTGAGAAGCAGACGGAGCCGCGGCGCCCGCGCTACTATTTACTTCTAGTTGGAATTTGCATTTATCATTACAAAGAAATAAATGCGTTTCTTTATTGTCTCTAATATATTTTGACTTATATCATGTTTAATAAGCCAAACTATGATTTTCAACAAAAATATTGATAAAAACAGCTACCTTTGATATAAAACACGAGTGTAGTATTCATAAAATGCTCAAATCAAATAAAAAAATGTTACGACTGTTAAGTTAGCCGCAACAAGTGTTAGAACCGTGAAGTTGGCTGCACAGCTATATACAGGTGGATATTGCTTTCTCATCGGTTTTCTGCATGCTCGCTCACATGTAGTTTTTAGTGTCTAGATGTAGAAATAATTCGAGAGCGATGTCTAGGTATACGAGGTGGCCGATGACGAGGTCTAGGTAGTGCTCACCGTAATTTTTTATGTCTAGGTAAATACATCACTCGAGGGCTAGGTGTACAGGGTGGCCGATGACGAGGTCTAGGTGGTGCGCTCCATGGATTTTGGTATCTAGGTGTAGAAATCATTCGAGAGTAGTGTATCAGAACAATCCGTGATTTCATTTCATAGTGATAAAGATGTTACAAAAAAGCCATGGTCGAAAGGTGCTGAAGATGCTTATATTTTATTTTTAGGAAAAATATAAAATACTAAAAAAAAATTACTAAGAAGGACTAAAATCTCTAAAAAAAATTAACTTTTGAAAAAGTAAAAGGTTAGGCGAGTTTGATATATTCCGCAACGAAATAACAGATAAAAAGAACTGAGATCAATCAACCAAAGTCCAGTTTATTATATTTAATCATCATGAAGCAACAATATTTGTTTGGTCAAAGAAGGGCTTACTTAACTTAAGTTAAGTTAAGATATATACTGATCAATTAGAAAAATGTGGCTGTCTCGGGGACAGCCGATAGAAGTGAATACTTAAATAGATGGTGTGGAATTTTCGAAAATTTTGAATAGTTTCGTTGCTAAAGAATCAAACGTATACGAAGTGAGAAATGTACTAAGTCTTTGCAGCGGTTCTGCAAATGTACTTTATAGTCTTCGACGCAAGATATATATATATATATATATATATATATATATATATATATATATATATATATATATATATATATATATATATATATATATATATATATATATATATATATATATATATATATACAGGGTGTCTGAAAAGTTCCGGAACGGCATGATAACATCCGAACTAACAAAGGTAAAAAAAAATAAAAACACATGGTTGTTAGGATTTTTTCCCAGCTATCCGATGGGAACCTTAAATTTGACCTTGACCAAGTCCTTCAAGGTCATTTGAACGTCAAATCGATTTTTTTAAATAGGACATCCTATTTTCGACCCCGGAAATGAAAAGAGCGGAAAATTTTACGTTCAAATATGGTCTAAAATATATTAAAATTTGACCATGGAAGGTTTGGACAAGGACAAATGCAGGTTTGATACGATAACTCGAAAATCAGAACTCGTAGAGAACAACATTTAAAACGTAATATTCATAATAATTATCCAGCTATTTGATGGAGACCTTGGTTTTGACCTTGACCATGACCCTCCTGATGATTTGAAGGTTAATTTTTTTAAATAGGACCACCCATTTTTTTGTCAATTAAGGCAGTTCTTGGTTTTCTCCAAACAATTAAGGCAAAAATCTATCCAACCAATTAAGGCAAAACTTGTTGTTGTCCAACCAGTTATGTAAGACCTGGTGTTATCCAAGCAGTTAAGATAAGACTCGGCCCAACCATTTAAGGTTAGATGCGGTTTAATCAATCAAGGCAGGTCTTGGTTTTTCCAACCAATTGAGGCAAGAATCTGTCGAACCAATTCAGGCAAGACTTGGTGTTGTCCAACCAGTTATGGCAAGACTTGGTGTTATCCAACCAGTTAAGGCAAGACTTGGGTTATTGGGTTTGTCCAACCAGTTAAGGCAAGACTTGGGTTATTGGGTTTGTCCAACCAGTTAAGGCAAGACTTGGTGTTGTCCAACCAGTTAAGGCAAGACTCAGTCCGACCAATTAAGGAAAGAATTATTTTAGCAAATGTTCAAACTGATGACCTTCGGTTTCTTGACAGTAACCTAATCGATAATAAAAACTATGAATAGAATTTTGAATGTGTTCTGCCGAAATCAAAGTGCTTTCATCAATTATCCTTTGCCGTAATTCAACTAAATTTTGTGGCTTAGTTTTATAAACACGATCTTTTAAGTATCCCCAGAGGAAGAAATCTAGAGGAGTCAGATCAGGTGATCTGGCGGGCCATTCGATAATACCTCTGCGGCCAATCCAGCGATCAATGAACACAGTATTCAAATACTGTCGAACATTGCGTCCATAGTGAGCTGCTGCACCATCCTGCTGGAACCACGTGTGTTCAAAATTGGCTCCCGTAACCTCTATAATTCTAGGAACGATTTGCATCCGTAACATGTCCTCATATCTTGCTGCATTTAAATTACCCTCTATGAAAAAGGGACCAATCAATTGATTATTCAATATTCCAGCCCAAACATTTAATTTCTCGGGATATTGGGTTTTGTCTTCGCTCATCCAGTGAGGATTTTGCTGAGCCCAATATCTGCAGTTATGCCTATTCATAGTACCAGTTAATTGGAATGTAGCTTCATCTGAAAATACTATATTGAAGGCAAAATTGGGATCTTCAACAATCCTAGACATCATTTCTTCGCAAAACTCAACTCTCCTATCAAAATCATCTTCATTCAGCTCTTGCACAAGATTAACCTTGAATGGATGGAATTTGTTAGTTTTTAATATTTTCTGAATAGAAAACTTGCTTATTTCATGTTGTTGAGACATTTTGCGTATTGAAGAATGGGGATCCTCTATGAGTGACAATAAGACATCTAGTGATTTTTCTTCATTTGTTGCAGTAGACGGTCTTCCAGAACGAGGACGATCTTTTACACTTCCTGTATCATGAAACCGTCTGACAGCCCTCGATACTGTAGATTTAGAAATTGGAGTAAGGCCAAGTCTGAAAGTTTCATTGAAGAGAGTTTTGGCATCTTCGTAAGATCGTCTAAGTTCACCCCAGCCTATCATCATCAAAAGTGAAATTCTTTCTCTTTCATTAAGGCGTTGCATGTTTATATGCAGATAATAAATATGCACGACTGCGAAAAATGACAAATTAACTACTGAAAAATATTCGACAAAAAAATGACCAATGAACAAGAAAACACTATTTTCAAGACAAAATTAGAGAAATACTTCTTTTCCAGAAAAAATGTTGTCAACCTCTACATATCACGAGATACTAAGAAATAAAAAATGAGCTTTGGTAAATTGAAATTGGATAAAAGATGACTGAGATTGAAAATATTAAACGAAGAAATTTTTTAGAAATTCTTGATTAACAATATCTCTGATGGTCAAATTAAAATTTAATTTTAAAAATAGTTGTATGGTTTATTATGAACCCTTCTTTAAATTGTTAATGTTCATTATTCATTTAAACAAGTCTTGTCCATTTAATAGAAGGTTTAAAAATTGACACGTTACTATTATTATTATTATTATTATTTGTGTCAAGAAAATTTAAGCAATTAAAAAGTGAAAGTAGAAGTGGAGTAATTTGAGTCTACGGGGTGAAAACTATGCTGAAGCAGTTTAGAAGTAAGATAATGATAACTAAAAAATTTATAATGTCAGGGATGTTCAACAATGGGGTTGCTTGACTATCGGAATAATTTTAGTTGATGATGTAGAATTTTGCGATGAAGCAATCAAGTTAAGTTAAGATTAAAATTGGATACGTTTTTAAGACGCAAAATTATCCGCGATTTAATCTACAAATGACCTTGAAGGTCATAATCATGAATATTGTGTCTTAAATAATTTTCTCTACGAATTCTGGTTTTCGAGTTATCGAACTGAACCTGGGATGAACCTTGTTCATGACCTGCAAAAGTCAAAATTTAAAAATGGTCAAGACCCTATACGAACGCTAAATTTTCCATTCCCTTCATTTACGGAGTCAAAAATGGAGGGTTCTATTTAAAAAAATCGATTTGACCTTCTAATGACCTTGAAGGTCATGGTCAAGGTCAAAACCAAGGTCTCCATCAAATAGCTGGATAATTATTATGAATATTACGTTTTAAATGTTGTTCTCTACGAGTTCTGATTTTCGAGTTATCGTATCAAACTTGCATTTGTCCTTGTCCAAACCTTCCATGGTCAAATTTTAATATATTTTAGACCATATTTGAACGTAAAATTTTCCGCTCTTTTCATTTCCGGGGTCGAAAATAGGATGTCCTATTTAAAAAAATCGATTTGACCTTCAAATGACCTTGAAGGACTTGGTCAAGGTCAAATTTAAGGTTCCCATCGGATAGCTGGGAAAAAATCCTAACAACCATGTGTTTTTATTTTTTTTACCTTTGTTAGTTCGGATGTTATCATGCCGTTCCGGAACTTTTCAGACACCCTGTATATATATATATATAGGGTGTTTCATTTTAATCCGACCACGACAAAAAACCATGGAAAAACTAATTTTAACGAAAAATGACCTTAACAAAAGTTGAAGGGGGTAAAGGGGGCCATCGAATGACACAAACACCTTTGACCTTGAACTCGATTTTCAAGGTCATTTGAGGGTAATTGTGATTTTTTTAAATAGGAACCTCTATTTTATACCTTGGAATCGGATAGAGCGGAAAAAATTACGTCGCAAAGGATATATTAAGTTTGCTTTGGTGACCTTGAGAAGGTCAATTCAAGGTCAAATAACAAAAAATCTGCTAAACAGCTGTTTGTCTGGTTTTATTTTACTGATGTCGAAAGATGACCTTGATAAAAGTTGAAGGGAGCAAAAGGGGCCATCGAATGACACCAACACCTTTGACCTTGAACGCAATTTTCATGGTCATTTGAAGGTCATTGTATTTTTTTAACGGGAACCCCTATTTTTGACCTTGGAATACGGAGCAGCGGAAAAAATTACGTCGGAAATGACATTTCAAGTTTGCCTTAGTGACCTTGAGAAGGTCAATTCAAGGTCAAATAAGAAGTATCAGCCTAAGATTGTTTTCCTTTCAATTTTTTCGTAGAATTATCATTTTGTTATTGTGATAAACATTAAGAGAATAATTGACTTAAAATGTGATTATGCTTTGCTGACTTTAAAGCCATTTTTTAAGGTCAAAAGTGCAAAAATGCAATATCAAATGTTATGTGAAGTCCAGATTTATATCCTAACTTTAGCGTTACCCAGGAACAACGACGTGGACGTAATAGGATTGTGTTCCCTTTGGGGTGCTTGATTAGAGTGAGTCCCCTTGCCTCTCACTTTTCGGGGTGCTTGATTAGAGTGAGTCCCCTTGCCTCTCACTTTTCGGGGTGCTTAATTAGAGTGAGTCCCCTTGCCTCTCACTTTTGCTCAAAATTCAACGCAGGTGCTCAAAGACACCACCATTTTGTTGGATACACAATTCAATTCGCTGCTGAAAAAGTTCTACTGTTCTGAGTAATACAACTCTTGGGATGTTTTAACAAGCGGTTTGAATTCTGTGGATCATATCTTCCCTTGTTGTAGTTTCATGTTCATAAACAACATCTTTCAAATACCCCCACAAATAGAAATCGGGTGATGTCATATCTGGAGATCTCGGTGGCCATCGAACACCCAAATCTCCACGTCCAGTGCGTCCAATCCACCTGTCACGGTAATTTTGATTAAGATATTGTCTAACTATTCGAGCATAGCGCGCAGGAGCTCCATCTAATTGAATCCACATTCTTGCTCTTGTGTATAAATCTACTTCTTCAAGAAGTCCTAGAAGACGTTCTCTCAGGAACTGTAAAAAATTATGGCCATTTTCATTTTCATCGAAAAAGTATGAGCCTACAAGGTATCCGTTAACAATTCCACACCAAACATCAAGACTCCAACGATTTTGGTTATCTATCTGCCTGTACCAATGCGGATTAACATTCGACCAATAATGACAGTTGTGTCGGTTAAGCTCTCCATTGCTTTTGAATTTTGCTTCATCAGAAATCATTACGTATTGAAAAAAGTGACGATCATTAGCAATCATTTGTCGTGCCCATTGGCAAAACTGTAGCCTTAACCTCATATCAGCAGGTGTGAGATCCTGAGTCAAAGTAATATGATATGGATGATAACGTTGACTTCTCAGTATTCTCCAAGCAGTAGCCATAGGTATACCACTTTGCCTTTGAATTTCACGGGTACTAACGTGGGGATTCAAATGAACCATTGCTAAAACGACCATTACACGAAGATCATCTTCGTTGTAATTACGACGTTCTCTAACCCGTGCTAGTTGCCCTTGTTGAGCTGAGTAACGCTAAAGATAGGATAAAAATTCGCTTACGAAAACATCCCAAGAACTGAATAGAATCCAAAAAAATGGTGGTGTCATTGGGCACCTACATTCAAATCTGTACATAATAAAAGTGAGAGGCAAGGAGACTCACTCTAATCAAGCACCCCAAAGCGAACACAATCCTATTACGTCCACGTCATTGTTCCTGGGCAACACTAAAGTTAGGATATAAATATGGACTCCACATAACATTTGATATTTCATTTTTGCACTTTTAACCTTACAAAATGGCTTTGAAGTCAGCAAACCATAATCACATTTTAAGTCAATTATTCTCTTAATGTTTATTACAATAACAAAATGATAATTCTACGAAAAAATTGAAAGGAAAACAAACTTAGGCTGATGCCTCTTGTTTGACCCCGAATTGACCTTCTCAAGGTCACTAAGGCAAACTTGAAATGTCATTTCCGACGTAATTTTTTCCGCTGCTCCGTATTCCGAGGTCAAAAATAGGGGTTCCCGTTAAAAAAATACAATGACCTTCAAATGACCTTGAAAATCGAGTTCAAGGTCAAAGGTGTTGGTGTCATTAGATGGCCCCTTTTGCTCCCTTCAACTTTTGTCAAGGTCATCTTTCGACATCAGTAAAGTAAAACCAGACAAACAGCTGTTTAGCAGATTTTTTGTTATTTGACCTTGAATTGACAAGAATTAAATATATATATTGACCTTCTCAAGATCACCAAAGTAAACTTAAAATATCCTTTGCGACGTAATTTTTTCCGCTCTATCCGATTCCAAGGTCTAAAATAGAGGTTTCTATTTAAAAAAATCACAATTACCCTCAAATGACCTTGAAAATGGAGTTCAAGGACATAGGTGTTTGTGTCATTCGATGGCCCCCTTTACCCCCTTCAACTTTTGTTAAGGTCATTTTTCGTTAAAATTAGTTTTTCCATGGTTTTTTGTCGTGGTCGGATTAAAATGAAACACCCTGTATATATATAGTATTCGCGGCAAAACTGAAATAATTTAGTCTCCGATGCAAATTCAAATGTGTCTTCGTTGAGTGCAAAGTACTAATCTACAAGGATACATTTAATTATGACTTTTTTGATACATTTTTATAATATTTTGATTTAGTGATTTTGATGCGTAAATCGCCGCCATTTTCTTATTTTTCCAACTTAATCGCAACTTTGACAGAGAGATAAAAAATCTCAGGTAGAGTATAGGTGAAGTAATCATTGATCAACTAGTAAATTTAGGATAGGCAAAATATAATACGAATAAAGAAAATATAATAAGAATAATAGTATCGTATGATATTTTATGACACAACGTGCGTAATCCGAGATGTAGAAAGTGCATTTTTGCACAAGCGTGCGGTATATCGAGGTTTACGCCAAGGCGTGTCGGGCAGTAATAATGTTTACCGCAATAAGTCAATAATGTTTACCTGCAAACGTTTTGCGCATATTAAAAAAGTCATGTCGTCTAGTTGACGCAGAAAAAATTGAAGTACCATGAAAAGGTACCGCTATATTAGCGCGTCCGAAATCCGAGAAAATCCCCGGCGAGACTATAGAAGTATTCACTTCAAAACTCTCAAGATACTTACTACGTAACTTGCCATGACCGTTTTATTTCGTTTATTGGTGAACAACTAAAATCTTCTCTTTACGTATTTTATTATAACGTCATAAAAACACCATAAGTACAATGAAACGGTAATGGCAAGTCACGGCGTAAGTATCTTGAGAATTCTTCCTAATTGATCTGTATATAATTTAACTTTAAGTTAAGTGAGCCCTTTATTGACCAAAAAATATTTTGTTGCTTCATTATGATTAAATATAATAAACTTGACTTTGGTTGATTGATCTCAGTTCTTTTTTATCTGTTATTTCGTTGCGGAATATATCAAAATCGCCTAACCTTTTACTTTTTTAAAAGTTAATTTTCTTTTTTTATGTTATTAAAGGTGTATTTTTAAAAAAGTTAAGAAAAATGTGTAGAAATCCGAAGATAGCTGTTTTGATTGGCAACAAACTAGTGAACGTAGAAGACAGCAATTATAAAATGAAGAAAACTGCTTTGAACTATTAAAAAACAGTTGTCTTCACTTATTAATAGTTATTGTCTGTTGTATTCATTTTTTTATTTATTTTCTAAAATTTCACACCTAAAAAAAAAGAAATCCAACTGAAGTATCTAGAAACTAAATAAAACTGAAGACAACAAAAGATAACTGTTATCTGTGTCTCGATTCCGACATTTTTCTGCTATCATCTGCAGTTAATAACGCTTTTTTTAAAATTGTTTTCATTTTTCTTTTTCGTTAGCATTTGAAGATTTCGTTATCATTTAATATAAAAGTAAATATCGTATTATGTATTACATTTTACTACAGAATATAAATGTTATGATTGTTATAATCTCACAATTTACATTAATTTATAAATGTAAATAAAAAAATGTACAATTAATATTATTTTTTGTTAGATGTTGATAATATAATTAATACTGTAATCAAATAATTACAACAAATTTAAAAACATTTTTTAATATTCAAAATTTATTTCTATTCTATTCTATAATTTTAAAGCTGGTCCTGTGTACTAGTAGCTATAACTGCTTTTATAGAATATTGGTTGTATTGAATATATTCATATATACTCGACGGTAATTAATTCTTATCAAATGTTTCTAAAGTCGTGCTTTTGATTGGTTAGAATTTATCAATCTGGTAATCTTATCGGAGCATTTTAAAAACGTTCCACATGAATTAACTACCATCGAGTGTACATCTAATATTTAACAGTATATTTAATATCGACACGTCAAATAATTAAGGGGATGTGGGTGCAAAAGCTTTGCGAATCTACCACAGAATATTTTGTATTTTCAAACTTCTAGAAAAACAGAAAGTCCGATCAAATTTTTCTTTCGGTAGAACGATTCATTAAACTTAACACTACGACGCTACAGACTCGGTTTTTCATTTGCAAGCTTTATTTAAAAAGTTTTGTGTAAAATTAGATTTTAAGGTTAGCGCTGCAATCGCATAAGTACGACGAAGTACGCGTAAAAATTTGTTCGTATTCCCAAGATTTTATAAAAACAAAAAGTTCGATCGAAATTTTCTTTCGGTAGAACGATTCATTTATCTTAAGGTAGTAAAAATACATGGGAAGCATAGGCTTAATCTAAATTCAGTGTAGATTTTGTTTAATTACGAAGAAAATAAATCATACATCTCTCTGAAAAACTAGGTCATTATGTAAAATTATAATACAAATCAAGGAAATCAAAATTTGATAGGGCAAGCGGTGCTTTTTGAAAAGTTACAGAAATCGAAAGTTTCAATTCTATGCTACCAGTATATCTATATATTCGCACAGTGTTTCTCACTTTTTTAAGTTTTGAGAATATTTGATGCTCTAAACACTTTCTATCAATATTTTGATATACAAAACTAAAAATTCTAGAGTTTTCACACTTGATAACTGCATAATATTTAAAAAAAAATAATTTTCTAATTCAACCTCGAATTGAGCACCACTGGGCCAAGTGAACTACCATTACACTACGGCGCTACAGACTCGGTTTTTTATTAGCAAACTTTATTCAAAAAGTTTTACATAGCAGACAAACAGTGTTTTTTGGGACGACATACCCTTAAATATCATCACAATTAATTTGTTAATCGCGAGCGAAGCGAGCGTTTTTTGCTAGTAGATGATATGATTGCTTATAATAATAATATAACACCTCCTGAAATAGTAATGTCATTAACACGTGATAATCATACAACGAATAAATCATGTTTCGCAACATATAATGAAGTTGCTGTTGTATATATAGGAAATTGTGGCGAACCTCCGTTTGACCGTGATATACGTATTCATCCAAAAACTGAAAAACCACAACAAATAAATATTCTCAGTAAACATCTTGACCCAATGACATATCCTTTGATATTTCCTTTCCGTCATCCGAGATGGCAACCTTATATAAAATGTACAAAAAAAGAATATAAAAATAATAATATATCTACATTACAGTTTTGTGCATATAGATTAAGCATGCGTGGTGATATCAATCCTTATTTGAATTTGTAAAATTCATCACAACAATTCATTGTTGTTGTTTGGACAAGGATCGAAGGATATCGATTATATTACTTACGTACTCACTAAGCACAATTAAGAACTGAAATGTATAAAGGATTAATGGATTACGTTTCCAATCGGGCAAATATTGATAATTCTCGAATTAGAAAAATGGTAATATTATCATCATCTTATATGGGTAGTCCTAAATTAATACAACAAAATTATTTTGATTCAATGACATAACTACAAGTTGACGGAAAACCAGATATTTTTAAAACAATGACATGTAATCCAAATTGGAAGGAAATTCAAGAGAATTTATTACCGTATGGAAGCACAATAGATCGTCTTGATTTAATCTCAAGAGTCTTCCATGAAAAAGTTACAATTTTAAAAACCAAACTATTAAAAAATAATATTTTTGGTCCTAAATATTTTCATAAAGGTCCTGATACAGCTTTTGTGAAATTTGCAAATGAACATAATCCAGGTAATGAAGACAATGTAAACAGAAATAATGATACATATAAATATGACGAAATATCACAACATCTCTCCACCAGATATGTATGTGCACCTGAAGCTATTTATCGCATATGGAAATTTTTACTACATGATCAATCTTATGTAATTAAAAGATTAGCTGTTCATGAACAAGATCAACAATATGTTTTTTATCAAGAAGGATGTGAACACGAAATAATTGATCAAAATGTCCAAACTACATTGACATCTTGGTTTAAGGGGTCAAGCCTGGGTTAAATCCCGCAAAAAAACAATAAGATATTCTTCTTACCAAAAAATTTTTGATTTGATGTAATTTGAAAAAAAAGTGCTATTGAAAATATATAAAATATACACCATTTTTATCGAAAAAAGCATGTATATACCTTGTAAAATCATTGACCAAAATTCATGACATTTCACTATATAAATAAGTGTTTTTAGTCACTTGCCACGGCTTTTAAATAAATTAAATAAATCTCCTTAAATAAATCTCAAGGCCAATCGATTGACAAAGTTAGTTTATATTTATCTAATCCAATATTAAGTCACGGTCAGTTATATGTTGCATTATCAAGAACAACATCAAAAGAAAAATTAAAAATTTTTAAATGATGAATCTTGCATACAAAAATAATAAAAATATCACAAATAACGAATGTAAAAAACGAAAATTCAACGGCGAAATGAAAATTCACACAAAAAACATAGTCTATTCTGAAATATTAAAAAATTAATTATATTAATTATAGAACATTACTATACTATCAAGTATCTTTTGATTGATTGAGGAATCGCTAATAATACAACAATACTAAAGTATAAATTATCTATTGATTTGCTGAGACTTCTTCACCATTAGTACATTACTGAAATCTACGTTATTTCCACTAATAGTACATTACTCAAATTGAAATTATTTTTTTTGATTGGTCGAATAATCGCCACTAATTATACATTACCAAAATTTAAACAATATATTATTGATTGACTGAGGTCCCAGGTTGAAAATAATTAGGTGAATTTAGTATATGATATTGTTACATAATTTTATTACATGTTTTTATTATATGATTTTTTAGTCCTAAATATTCATGTAATAAAATCATATACTAAAATCATATATAGTAAAAATATATAACAATATGATTTATGAGGGGAATGACACATATACATATAGCATTACAAGATAAAAGGTAGACAAAATGATAGAATATTTTATAATAAATATTGTATATATGTTTTTTACATATTTACCATATTTCAATAATAATATAAATTAGGCCCAACAGATAAATATGTACAATTATTGGCATTCACAGAAATACATATTTTTCAATTCTATCAGTTTTAATAGCTATATCATCTTGAGAAATATTTACAAGTCTTTTTACACATAAACAATCTATTAAGAAATTCTCAGCATTTACAACATTACATATTACATATTCTTTCGTAGTGATTTCGACAACAATAAATTGCTGTATCCGAATGAAACGTTCGTCGTCAGTTGTTGCGATTGAATTATTCGACCTAAGCCTGGGTCTCCTGCTAGACGTGTAGAGGCATCCTTCTTAAATCATTTTAAAGAATGATAAACTATCAACAGATAACTGTAGTTGTCGGATCCACGTGCTTTTTGTTCTTTTATGCCATTCTAAATATCTCGCGTTTGACAATTTTAACGTTCCTTCAGACTCAACACAACAACATAATACACAGACTTAAATTCGTCGTTCTTCTCCGTTAATGTTGTACTTACATTTCCCAGTTTGTTCATATAAGAAACGTGAGGCTTCAAAAAAATATCCATATCAGGTTTGTCTTTTTCAAACCATATACCACAAGTCAGAGTATTAAATGTTGTAGTTATAATGTTATTTCTTTCATGTAATGGTATCGACTGTATAAACTTTTTGTGTGCAATTCGATCGGTAAAATCTTCAACATCCGAATTGATTGTATTTCTTTTATCAAGAACAGAATTGAAGTCTTCAGAGTTTTCTTTCATCAACTAAGTGATTTGGTTACAAATATTAGAAATAGCAAAGTAATCTACGTAAGTTGGACTTTTTAATGAAACTCTTTCATTAAAAACGTGTAATAAAATATTCATTTAAGATCTTACACACGGTCGTATACAAGATCTTGCATAAGAGATTACGTAATATCTTTCTCAATTTCATACATAAGATCTTATGCAAGATCTTACCGCCATGATCAAAAGAAATCTTTTTATTAATAGTTAATTCAAAATATTATGTAAGTTCTTATCTAATATTTGATATAACACTGAAAGAGATACCGTTCTATTGATCACTTACTCAAGATATACATAGGATCTTATACAAGATCTTGCATACGATCTTGAGTAAATGACGAATAAAAAGAAATCTCTTTAAGTGTTACATAAGGTCTATAATAAGAACTTACATAAGATCTTGAATAAATAATAAATTAAAATATTTGTATCGATCATTGTGGTAAGATCTTGCATAATATCTTATGTAAGAACTTGGGAATGATATTACGTAATCTATTATGCAAGATCTTCTATACGATCTTAAATGAATATTTGATGAAAATATTTTTTTTTATCATGAACATACGATCTTGTATAAGATCTTATGTAAGGTCTTGCGCAAGATCTTCGCCAAGATCTAATATAAGGTGTTACATAACTTATATAAGACCTCAAGTAAAATTTTTAATAGGGTTATTAATTCTCTGAGTAATCGCCATTAATTATAAATTGTTAAAGTATTACTTTTCTATTGATCGGCTAAATTATCTCCACTAATAGTACATTACTAAAATTTAAATTACATATTAAATAGCTAAAATAAAGTTATTACTTGGAACTAAATATCATATTTCATACTGATAATTGTAAATAAAATGTGAATTCAACATAATTATATTAAAATTAGAAATGTAAAATATTAGCCAAATAATCGCCACAGAAACTAAATTCAAAATCTAAATGTTAGATATACTTAAGGGGATGTCGTCCCAAATAACACTAATTTTCTATTACTTAAAATTTTTTGAATAAAGTTTGCAAATGAAAATTTCGATCGAACTTTTTGTTGTTTTAAAATCTTGGAAATACGAACAGATGTTTACGCGTACATCGTCGTACTCATGCGATTGCAGCGCCAACCTTAAAATCTAATTTTATATAAAACTTTTTTAAATAAAGCTTGAAAATGAAAAACCGAGTCTGTAGCGCCGTAGTGTTAAGTTTAATAAATCGTTCTACCGAAAGAAAAATTCGAACGGGCTTTCTGTTTTTCTAGAAGTTTGAAAATACAAAATACTCCGTGGTAGATTCGCGAAGCTTTTGCACCGACATCCCCTTAATAATAAATTGTATGAATATTAGATAAGTATTCGTTAAGTTTATTTTAATCTAATATTAATATAAATAATCATTTACAATAGTATCATTTCCAGGGTTCTGTTGAAAACAGGCATGAAACAAGATCATATCTGCACAAATGATTATTCGCAGCATCCTTTTCATACGGACCAAATCTGCATATTACGTCTTGTAAAATGCGTATATACATAGAGCAGTCGCCATTTCTCATTCACAAACAAATATCTTTAAAAAACCAGATCATATTTGCAAACGATATTTCATTAGTACTTATTGTATAAACTGTCTCGTGATTTTGTGAGATTATTTTTGTCGATACTCTTTCATATAATATATCATACTTATTTTTAAAACAACTATCAATGTATTTATTACTGACCAAAATGTATGGCTAGCTCGTATATCGATACAATGCTGCTCCGAGAATTTACATACTGTCCCTGAACTTAATTTTATTTTATCATTATCTAAGCTTACATCTCCATATTCCTCTAAAAGTGTAATTTTTATAAGTCCCTGTACTAAAACATCACTCCATGAACCAAAACTATCCGAATATGCTGCACCTGTGCATTTCTTTTCTTTAATGCTTCCCGCCAATTCAATTCCTGTTTATTTGGTTTAGTTTACTTTCAAATTAGCTACAGTGTTAAAATTGGCATTTTTGAATGTTCCTGTTTCATGGATTGATTTGCAATTTCCATAGCTTATATCATAAATATATTCTTGTACGCCTTGTTCTACCGCACCTATATGACTAAACATTCCGCAATGATATACCGTACGCTCAATTTCTATTTTACATTGTATTACCCTTACTTTTCTAAATTCTACCAGCTGCAGTAGTTGTATGGTGGCGTTTACATCTTCTTGATAGAAATCGCACTCTTCCGAATCCAGTAGAGAGTACGTGGTGATGATTGGATCGGATGCCCCACAATCAAGTCCTACTATAGCTTGACTTGTTTTAAAAATTGCAAAAATTAGAATAATCTCAGGAATCATTGTGTCCAAATTTCCTTTTCGGTTTCCCATTGTAATTTATAGTTACGTTACTATTTTCATTTACTTTTATTATTTCATATGGCCCCAGATTATGATTCTTTTCAAATTTACCTGGTTTTGGTTCTTTGATTAGCCATACTTTTTCGCCAATTTTTAGTTCTATTGGTTTTACCGATCATAATATTCTTTTGATTTCATTTTTGAATTGATAAAATTTTCTCTAGGAATCACTGTAATTTCTTGTAATTTCGCTACTGAATTTTCCAAATAACCATTAAAAGTAGGCAATTGTTCGTTTTTCTTTAATGGTTCGCTAGATAGAAATCTAGCTGGATAACCAAAAACTAGTTCATGCGGTGTAAATTTATGAATAGTGTGGACACTAGTATTATAATTAAATTGAGCAAATCCAAGTAATTCGTCCCACTTCATTTTCTTTGAAGAAAAGTTCTTTAGATATTCGCATAGCGGGTGATGTGCTCTTTCTAACGAGCCGTTAGACTGAGGTGAAGATGCCGTGGTTTCTACTTTCTTAAATTTAAATCTTCGAGCTATTTGTTTTATTAATTTGCTTGTAAAATTTTCTCCTCTATCCGTGAGTACAAGTTAAGGTGATCCGAAAATACATATGAATTTCTTTATTAGAGCATCTGTTACTGATTCCGCCGTTTGATCAGGCAAAGATACAATTACTACAAATTTTGTAAATTGATCTTGTATAGATAAAATATATTTATTGTTATTTTTAGTTACATTTGCCGGTCCAACTATGTCCATAGAAATTTTATCGAATATTTTTATTGGCGTATCAGTGATAATCATAGGTTGTTTAGTTTTTATTCTTTTCAGCTTATTTCTTTGACATTCCTCGCATCTTTGTATCCTTTTCTGAATGTCTACTTTTAAATTTTTCCAATAATATTTATCCTTAATTCTATTATACGTTCTATTAACGCCAGAGTGTCCCCCTATTTTAGTCGCGTGTATCATTTCAAATATTCTTCTTTTATCTACTCTACAAAATCTCTTTTATTTACGTCTATATGAATTATATTATTTAAACAAATTATAACCTTAATATTTGTCTCGTTAAAAATATCTTTAAAGATTTCTTCGATTTCATCCCAACTTATATTTGTTATTTTTATATCTTTCGATATACTAAATATTGCATAATTCTTTTGCAAACATATAGTTCTTAATAATTTAAATAAATTAATCAGATTTGTTTTAACCGTTATTGCTGATTCCACTGTATTTAAAATTAATACTTATTACTTATTAATTAATTTAAAATAAATTTTGTTATTACCCTTGTTTATTATCTCAATTTCATTACTATCTAGACTTTTATCCCAATAAATATTTTTAATTTTTAATAAATTCGGTGTATTTTCATCTAGTAATTCACCATTATTATTAATTTAATGTATTACATTATCTTTTCGGGATTGAATTGCGTTTCTAGAGTATACTACATTTTTCTGTATGCTCTCTTGCTTCTCGACGTCACACGCAATTCTATTCTTTGGGCCTTTAATTTTTCTTTATTTACGATTTTTACCTTCAACTTTTTCTTACTGATTTTCGTCTTTTGTTCATTTACGATTTTAATTTTATCTTATTCTCTTCTTGCTTTTTCTGCGCTCTAGTTATAACATATATTTCAGCTTCTGCCACTGGATTTCGTGACAAGGCATCTGCATTCGTATATTGCTTTCCAGCCTTATATATGATTTCATATTCATAGTCTAGTAATTTTAACCTTTATCTTTGTACTCTTCCATTATTATCTGCTGATTTTAACCATACCAATGGCTTGTGATCCATTACAATCATACATTTATTACCATAGATATAACTTTTAAAATTTTTTATGGCATACATAATCGCCAAAGCCTCTCTCTCATACGTCGCATACTTCATTTCAGCTGGTTGCAATACTCTAGATGCATAAGCTATAGGTCTGTCTTTACCTATTTTGCCTTGAATGACACATCCTAGAGCATATTGACTTGCGTCGCTTGTTATTATAAATGGCTTGTCAAATTGCGGGTATTGTAAGACCGGTGCAGAACATAACACCTTTACCAGTTTATCAAAAGCTTTTTGTTGTTGTTCTTTCCAAATGAATGGTCTATCTTTTTGTAATAATACTGTTACTGGTTTTGTAATATCAGCAAGATTTTTCATGAATCTTCTATAATTAGCAAATCCTAAAAATTGTCTCACTCCTATGACATTTTTAGGTATAGGAAAATTTTTGACGGCCTCTATTTTCTTCTCATTCGGCCTTATCCCAGCTTCGCTAATTATATGCCCTAAAAAACAAACTTCTGCTTTATAAAATTCACATTTTTCTGGTTCTTATTTTAATCCTGCCGCTATTAATGCTTCTGCTATTAAATTAAATCTTTCATCCAATTCTTCCGTTGAATTTCCAAAAATAATAATGTCGTCAATATAACTGTAGCATATTTTATTAATGTATTCGGTTAGGATTGTATTTATCACTCGCTGAAATGTCCTAGCAGAGTTCTCGAGACCGAACGGTAAAACAAGAAATTCAAATCTTCCCAATGGCTGTACACTAAACAAAGTTTTCTCTATATCTGAAGGTCTCATTTTTACTTGATGAAATCATGATTTCAAGTCTAAAACATCAAAATATTCCTTGTTTCCATAAGATCTGAAATTTCGTTAATATTTAGAAGTAAATAAGGGTCCGCTATAGTGACCTCATTTAGTACCCTGTAGTCAATCACTAACCTGTATCTCTTCTCTCCCGTTACAAGTTCTTTCTTTGGCACAACTAATGCCGGTATTGAATGGGCTTTTCGTATTTCGGATTGCTTTATTTATGACTAATTTCTTTGTTTCACTGATGGCAATCTCTTTCTTTTTGTGCTCTAATGGAAACTACTTTACATAAATAGGTTTATCTGTTGTTAAATTTATTTCATGTTATTTTATGTTACACGTTCCTAATTAATTTCCTTCGATCCAGAACACATCTGTATATTTATTTGTGATTCGTTCAATTCTTTCTTTATTCCTTTTACCACCATTTTTTATCTGTAATTTCTTTCGTAATACTTCCTGCCTATTAGGCTTCTTGAGTTTGCCTTGTTTAGTTTTCTTAAATGCATCGATTGCTTCTATATTTAAAATTAAACTTTCCTCTATGCGCAGTTCGTCCACTAATTGAGCTCCTTCAGGAATATATTCAATATCGAATGATATATATATTGATTCTTTTTGATTCTTTTCCATCAAACATCAATTTTACTTCGGCTTTTGACAATTCTTCTCCAGTTTCTTTCATTGTTGTTAATATGTCCTTGAAATCACATTCTTTTGCTTTTGCGCTGATTTCTTGCGACTTTTGCTCCTCTTGCAATCCTACGGTAATGTTATATATAAAATTTTCAATATTCTTATTATCGGTTTCCAAAAAATCTCTAAAATTTTCTGGCTTGTTTTTCTCTTTGTTATTTTTGTTTATTATTTCCGCCTGAGTATTATTACTGACTTCATATTCTTTAGTTATTGTATTCAGGACTGTTTTCACATCATCATTAAAAGTATTTTCTATCGCTATTTCATTTTTTTCGAAAACTTTTGTATTGTCGAAATTTTCTGCCTCTTGCTCCATGCTTCGATTTACACTGATTTGTTTATTACTCTGATGCCTTATATTTTCTTTACATTCATTTTCAGCTGTACTCTCGCTCCACTTATTTTCATTTACGCCTTCGTATACAGGGTGACCCATTTTAATCGCCACACCCGAATTTCTCGAAACGTAAGCTATATAGAGAAAAACGGTTCAAACAAAAGTTGTAGGGGACAAAGGGGGTCACTCAATGGCGCTAACGTTTTTGACCTTGAACTTGACCTCCAAGGATATTTCAAGGTCAAAGTGTTTTTTTCATATAGAAACATCTAGTTTTGACCCGGATTCGGAAAGAGCGAGAAAATTTACGTTCAAAATCATATTGAGAAATTTTTTAAGGTCATTTCAAGGTCCAATCAAGGTCAAACTCCGAAAAGTACGTTTAAAATCAGTTTTTTCCATGAACCACAGGCTAAGCTGGTTCAAATTGAGCTTCGGCTTAATAGGGGAACAGACACACCCCAAACCCAAATCTTACACATCCTAGTAAACAAAACTCAAACTCGCACATCCTTACCCCATACACTTAAAGTGATTAAAGTGAGTCCCCTTGCCTCTCTCACCATTCGGGGTGCTTGATTAAAGTGAGTTCCATCGCCTCTCACTGTTCGGGGTGCTTGATTAAAGTGAGTCCCCTTGCCTCTCACTGTTCGGAGTGCTTGATTAAAGTGAGTCCCCTTGCCTCCCCTTTTATTTTGTACAAAATGCATCGAAGCTATTTTTTTTAGAATCGAGCTATTAAAAAAAACTTAATATTAAAAATGGGCGGAAAATCTTAAAATCGGTGTGCAGTTCAGATTTAATTAAAAGAACCATTGACGGAACCTATTTTCTTCGTAGATGTATTTTTAATGATTACATTATCAAAATTAGTATTTATGAAATTCGAACGTTACTAATTCACATTATTTACATAAAACAAAAAAATAAAAGGAAGTTTTAGTTTTATTTGCAATCAAAATAAGAAATAATGCTTCATTGAATTGAATACCTTTAATGTTTTAACGATTATTTTAATTTAAAATTTAAAATTAATAAAGTGTGACAAACCTGTTACAATGCCGCTACCCTAAGCGGGTCTTGGGCGTTGTCGTCCAGATCGGACGGGTGGGTGCCTATCACCACTACACAGCGCGTCCTTAGGTTGCGGATAGAGGAACAGCCCCTGAGAAAGAGGTTAGCTGCGAATAAATTGAATAAGCAGCCGCGGACAGCCGATAGGAAAAGGCGTGGGTGTGATGAGCCCACACTGTCGAACGCATTCATCTAGAAACACTACGCAAGCACCACAACAACAAAAACACTAAACATTATCTCTTATCTCTCAATCTATCTCTTTCATCACACATTACAAAAATGGGCAAAAATCCTGCTGCCGAGGAGGATGCGGGAGAGATGACAACTGCCCCGAAAGGGGATGTGTAGAATGATTCGTCACCAGGTCTTACGCGGTAACGATGCCAGCGAAGGCGCGCTGCCTTGCAGGGGGGCGTTAGGATGCGAGAATGAAACCGTAGTGTGTCTGACGACGAATTGACACTGTCCTCGTCAAAGTCGGAAAGCTCTCATACTTAGTTCTAGAGAGGTATGGGGGTTATCACCTCTAGAACGGTGGACTCACCTGCGATCGGAACAGGATCCGAAGCGCGCGGGTTTAACATAATATCATGGCTCAAAAAAATCAAATCCGAACCAAAAGGGACTTAAGGGTCGGAACTTGGAATGTTCGCAGTCTATACAGAGCAGGTGCGTTTAAAGAACTCGTAAAGGAAGCTGATAGGTACAATCTAGATTTGGTAGCAATACAGGAATCGCGGTGGCCAGATGGCGGAGTACTAGCATCGGGTAACTTCACGTACCTGTATGGGGCCGGGAGTGGGGGATCTCTAGGCACCGGATTTCTCGTAAGCAAAAGCATCATACATTCGGTTAAAAGTTTCAAATCCGTCAATGATAGGCTCTCGTACATCATTATCGAAGGGGAATGGTATAGATATGTATTTATTAATGTACACTGTCCTACGGAGGACAAAGAAGAAGAAGCTAAGGATCTCTATTACGAAACTTTAGAGCAGGTAATCGACCAGTTCGCGTCTTACGACACAAGAATAGTATTAGGCGATTTCAATGCTACAATAGGTAGGGAGGAAATGTTTAGGCCTACTATAGGTAAGGAAAGCCTGCACGAAGCCAGCAATGATAACGGTATTAGGGTCATAAATTTCGCGGCGGCAAAAGATCTGATAATCAAAACTACGTGTTTTAAGCACATGAACATACACAAGGCAACGTGGACATCGCCGGACGGGGCCACACAGAACCAAATTGATCATTTCCTCATTGAAAAAAGACGTCATACTAATGTTCTTGACGTAAGGGCTTACAGAGGGGCAGATAGCGACTCGGACCACTTCCTAGTAGTAGCCAAATTAAGAGCTAGACTAGTAGCGAATCAAAATAGTAAGCGAGCAAACAAGGTAGAAAGCTTCGATATTGAGAAACTACGAGATAGAACAGAGCGAATTAGGTACCAGATAGAAATTAATAACAGGTTTCAGGCACTTGAAGAAGCAAAGACATCGCCGGAGGGGAATGACGAACCGAATAGCTTATGGGGGGACATCGAAAAAACGGTAAAAGAGGCCGCGAACAAAGTACTGGGTAAAAAGAAAAAGCCAAAGAGCAAACCATGGTTTGACGAAGAGTGCGAACTCTGGTTTGAAAGGCGCAAGAAGGCTAAATTAGATAGCTTACAAAATAATAAAAACGTAAGGAAACAGACGAGCGCAATCTACAGAAATAAGAAGCGGGAGTATCAAAAGAATCTTATTAGGAGAATAGAAACTAACAGTAAGGAAAATAACCCCCGCGAAATGTATAGAGGGATTAACGCCATCAGAAAGGGTTTTAGGAGTAGAGCGCAATTGATGAAGGACGAAAACGGGGACCTCGTAACAAATGATAACGAATTACTGTCGCTGTGGAAAAATTATTTCGATAAATTATTAAACGTGCACAAAAATAGCGAAGAATTAGGGGGCGAAATTCACACTGCTGAACCTCACGTGGAGGAACCGAGCTATCAAGAAGTAGAGACCGCGATTAAAAAACTAAAAAACAACAAAGCCGCGGGAAATGACTCTATACCAGCTGAGTTACTCAAATATAGGGGCGTCGAGCTCACTTTCAAAATCTATAAACCAGTATGTGCCATCTGGAAAAATGAAACAATACCCGAAAATTGGAAGGAATCTATCATTATACCGATTTTCAAAAAGGGGGATAAGACAGAGTGCAATAACTATAGGGGTATTTCACTTTTAGCAACGTGCTACAAAGTTCTGTCAAACGTAATACAAGCTAGACTCACTCCATTCGCGGAAGATATAGTAGCAGATTATCAGTGCTGATTTCGGCGCAACAGATCGACGAGAGATCAAATGTTTACCATAAGACAGTTGTTAGAGAAAAAGTGGGAATTTTGCGAAACCATACACCAACTATTTATAGATTTTAAAAAAGCGTACGACTCTATTAAGCGAAGCAAAATGTATCAAATTCTAGTACTTCTCGCTGTACCGAAAAAACTCGTGAGATTAATTCAAATATGTCTGAACGAAAGCACGGGAAAGGTCCGAGTAGGCGGTAATGTATCAGAACCCTTCATGATACGCGATGGTTTAAAACAAGGGGATGGGCTCTCTACGGTGCTGTTCAACTTAACGTTAGAGTATGCCGTTAGAAAAATGCAGGTTAGCAAGCTGGGCGCAACGCTTAATGGAACAGCGCAGATACTAGGCTACGCAGATGATTTGGATATACTGGGGGATTGTAGGGAAACAGTAGCAAGAAACGCGGTAATCCTCATAAAAGCGGCGGAGTACACAGGGTTAGAAGTGAGTGAATCAAAAACAAAGTACATGATTGTGGATAAGCTAGGCATCTGCAGAGGGGAGGAAGATCTCAGAGTTGGGAATTTTACTTTTAAAAAGGTTAGCGAATTCAGGTATCTGGGTACGACCATAAATGATAGAAACGAGATTAATGTCGAAATAAATAAGAGACTCCATTCGGGTATTGCTTGCTTCTACGCCATGAGTAATTTACTTAAGTCGAGGCTGTTGTCTAAAAACGTTAAAATAAGAATATACAGGACAATAATACTGCCGGTGGTTCTGTACGGGTGCGAAACGTGGGCTCTCACTAAGCAGGCGGACAACCGTTTTAGGGTATTTGAAAATAAAGTCTTGCGAAAAATATACGGGCCGAAGAAAGATGAGGAAGCCGGGGAATGGAGGAGACTACACAATGCTGAGTTACACAATCTGTACGCGTCACCAAATATTAACAGAATAATAAAATCGCGCAGATTGGGATGGGCAGGGCACGTAGCGAGAATGGGAGACGACCGTACGGCAGCGCGTGTCATGAAGGGCAGGCCGATGGTAACGCGACCTCTAGGTAGATCTAGACGTAGATGGGAGGACAACGTAAAAGCGGATCTAGTAGAAATAGGACGGGTGGGTGTCGATCGGAGAGGTACATCTTGGGTGGGGTTGACACAAGATAGGGCAGCGTGGAAGGCTTGCGTAGATGAGGCGATGAACTTTCGAGTTCCAAATGCCACTTAAAAAAAGCCGTTCTCGATCATTATCACAGAAAGGGTAGAATGAAAGACGGGTTCACATGAACTCTTCGAAAACAGTGTGGTGTGGTTTACCGATTGCTCAAAAAATGAAAACGGTGTAATAGCAGGTGCCTGGGAAAAGGGGGACACACAAGAAATTGTGTCCTCGCTCGACCATCATGCTACGGTTTTCCAAGCAGAAATCAGAGCTATTACAGCAACTGCTAAATGGCTGTTGGAGAGAGGCACAGGACATATAACTGTAAGCTTCTGCTGGGATAGCAGGGCAGCTCTCATGGCGCTAGACAGTATCATCATCTTCTCAAAAGAGGTACTAAGGTGCAGACAGGCGCTGGAATTACTGGCGGAACACAACGCGGTGAGACTGGTGTGGGTACCGGGACGCTCCAGCGTGGTGGGTAACGAAAAGGTGAACAGGTTAGCAGGTAGGGGCGCGGACGGCATTCGAGAAAAAAGGTGCACAGTCGCTATATCAACCTGCAAGTTTAATAGAGCAATTAATGACTGGCTCAATTTGCAACTGAGCGACAAATGGAGTAATGCCAATGGGCAAAGACAGGCTAGGGTTCTGATGGGCAGCAGCCCACCTGAGGAGTGACTGCGGACCATTAGGGGCCTAAGCAGGAATAGGTTGAGGCTGGCTGTTGGCTTACTGACGGTACATTAAAGGGTGGAATAACACTTGTGGAACCTGGGACTAGGGGATTGTGGGAGCTGCATGGTTTATAAATTAATTACTTATGGCACAGGAGGCACAGCACAATGGGCTTTGCCTGAGTCTTCGACCGGCACGTCCTCGTGCAGGGGCCGCCGCAGTTCACCTCTATCCAACATACTAAGACTAAGACTATACATAGAGATGCTGCTAAATTACGGACCTGCCGCCAAAATCTCTTACCTGTTGACTGTCTTGTGGTGTGACGATACGGCTGGAAAAATGAACAACACAGGAAACCTGAACATGGGGTTTGCGGAAAAGCTAAAGTTATTTGCTGCAAAGAAACCTGTTGACCTAGTTGGACACCTCCATACAGATGTGTTTAATCCAAATAAGCTACTGCTCAATGACGTCGAAGTGAAAGTTCGTTTGGTGAAATCGCGCGATAACTTTTGTCTGATGGACCCTGCAGGCTCTTTTTCCGTACACATTGAGGAGGCCAATCTTCTGGTGAGACCCGTAAAAATCAACTCCAGTATATTGTTTGCACATGCTCAATCCCTCTCACGAGCAACGGCTAAATATCCATTGACTCTGGTGGAAGTCAAGGCAGTCACTATGCACAGTAGTGTACACGGATAAACATTAAACAATATCATATTGGGTCAACTGCCGACAAGAATCATATTGAGTTTCGTCAATAACAAAGCTTTTAATGGTGATCGGCTGCTCAATCCCTTCAATTTTGAACATTTTAATATAAACTTTCTATGTTTGTACGTTGATGGAGTGCAGATGCCCTCGAAACCACTGCAACCGGACTTTAGGACGAAGAATTTATATGTGGATGCGTATCACACACTATTCTCCGGTACGGGAATACACTCCCTCAATTGTCATCGAAGCCCGCCTGGGCTCTCAAAGTCGACCCTCGGCCCACAAAGTCCATCTGGACGAACTAAGCTCATCTGGGCCAACGAGAAGTACAGAACAGCCGCCAACGCGCACGAACAGCTGAGCCATCTCCAGCGGCAGCCAACCAGCCAGAGCATGCAGCAGCCATCATGCGTATAGCGGCCGTGTTCTTTGTCTTCAAACTGTCACTTTCAAAAGTCTCTTTCGCTACCTTATACAGTTTGGCTTTTCTGGAGTGTCGTATGTTTTGTTCTTATAAAAATACCCGAAGGGCGCGCCGTGCATATAGTGTGCTATGGCGAGAGCAAATACGAGAGTGAGCACGAAGGCGAGCTAAACTTCGACGAAATTAAATACAGGCTCGATCGGCTTTTTGCGCGCATCGGATGCGCGTGCAAAAATTTGGCATGTGACAGCCAGTGGCGCGAACTGAAAGTTTTATATTTAGCAAAGCAGGTTGAACTTTGGGAAGCTAGACTAGCGCGCGAGAAAGAAAAATTTGCGCGGGTTCGGGAACATGAGAAACTTGAAATCTTAAATCACGAGTTCAGTAAAAAACCTGTTAGGCATAAACGTCGCGATAGAATCGCTGCTAATAGGAGGCGCGAATTCAGACGCTACAAAGCTTCGCGACGCCTCAGGAGAGTCCCGGAAAATTATTGCAATTCGGATAGCGAAAGAAGTGCTGATTCTCAAGACAATTGTTTAATCAGCGACGCGCGCGAGTCGTCGGATATCGAAAGCCAGACGAATCTCCTGGAAATCTTCTACATAGAACCAAGTGCATTCGTAGTAGACGCGCACAGTAAAGTTCGAGATTTTCCTTATGCTTCCCGTAGGCGTTTCGCAAAACAGCTGCTAGCCGGCGTCCTAAGAGTCAATAGCGTTATGGCAGAGGACATTCAAGTTCAGAAACAGATATGCAAAGCAACAAAATAGGCATGCAAAATTGATCGCTGCAGCGCTCAAGCCGTATATAACGCGAAAACAAAAGCTGAGGGAAACGCAATCCTCGCTCGCCGGACAAGTACGCTAATCGGAAAAAGTTTTTCCATCTACTCTAACCATCCGGGCAAAGCCTGTCCGATTCAGCACGCGCAACAAAACCGAATAAATTTTTAAGCAAGAGAATCTACTCAATTCAAACGTTAGAGCCAGCAACCTCACTGCCGAGAAAAACGGCGTCAGCAGAAAAATGTCGCGGCCGCCGCAGCTCGCGAATGATTATTATTATCCACTGTGCGACAGTACAGCCAACGTTGAGATTTTAGTAACTACTTAAGCCATTTTATTCAATAAGCTTAATAAAAAATTTGATTTGCGCCAAGTTATGGGGAGCATCAAAAGCTTCGTTACAAAGCCTTGAAGTGGGAAATCAGCCCATGTTAAAATGAAAACGCATGCACAGGCCGATATGCAAGTGAGTAGCCGGATCTTGACGGTAGCTAAAGGCGAAATTACAGCTGATAAAAAATTGCCGGATCCATGCGGCAGAGCAAGTCCAATTGCAATCGCCTTATTTGATGGTGACACAGCAATTTAGAAGAAACTTGCCTAGTTACGCTCGTTGCTACTGTGGTTTACAATAATCCACAGTACGCAATGCATACTGCTGACTGGCATTCGCTGCGCACGTCAGGGTCAAGCCGGTGTAATAAAACGCTGTTTTCCCTTATCAGACTACTGGCTATCAGTCGAAAAACCGAGCAAAGAATTTTTCGCGTTTTAATAAGAAAAGCGCCACCGTACTATTAGATTTAAGAAAATTTTGGGTAGAATAGGGGAATAGAAATAAAAGTCAATTAAGTAACCAGAGTAATCCAAAAATCGGTTGAGCTCATGTTTCAAAACGTAAACACCAATCTCAATGATTTGGCGACTTCGAGTTCATTTTTACTTCTCATTTTCGAAAGAAATTCGAGCTTAAAGCAGGGGCATATAATTCATTTTTTAATTTTAATCTCAATTAAAATAACGCAAACACGTGGCTAATTTTGCAACTTATCTTGGAATAAGTAATTATCTGAAAAATAACAATGACACGCTTTAAATAAATGCAGGTATTTATAATCGCGAACTCACGCGTCAGATTTCTTTTTCTTGGACGAAAGAGTCCACCGTGGCTTAAACCGCAGACAAACCCATTAAAATTCACAGTCAACTGCCGTTATCAAAAAAATCTTTGATCGTGGAGTGGTCTTCACGTAGATCGAAGTCCTTATTATTTGTAGCGTTCATAGCGAAAAAATAAGCCAAAAATTAATTATGATTTATTAGAATATGTTTAAATAATAAATCCCTATTCTAATAATTTATGTAATTTATTTGTCGATAGTAGAGCACAACTAAATACAATAAAACAGAATCAAATTTCTATAGGAACACAACTGCTAGATAAACAAATATTATTATCCAGCATCGCAAACCGTTCTATAAAAACATTAGGTATAGTGGAACTACGAATAAATGGCAAATATTCTGATTTTCACGTAGCACCTTATGATTTTGTGATTTCATTTGATGGAATATTAGGAATTAAATTGTTAGGAGGAAGTAAACTACGTTTAGATAAAGGATACTTAGAGGTCAATAATGTAAAATTAAAATTACAGAGAGGTCCGATTACAAAAACCGGAATGAACTTAACCCAAAAATAAACTCTGAATATAATTTTAGAAGAAATTATTCGCGACAATGATGCATATAATATCGAACAACAAAATATTTTAAAAGAAACGGATCATGAGAATAATATAGATAAAATCAGAATGCCAGATGAAGCAAATCAAGAGATTTTTAAATAGAGCAGGACTAGCAAAATCAGTAACATAGAGGATCACTTAAAGCAAATTCAACAATCACATAAAAACAGAATACTGAGATAAATAAGGTAAAACCATTACTAGAAAACGATAGTGTCACAGGAAACACATTTAATAATGATGTTTTCGCCATTTTAAACAATATCGTAAATCCACGAAATAAATGACAAATCAGAATTACAAAGTATACAACAAAAAAAAAATATAAATAAAAACAAGCCTAGGGACTTCGAAAAATTTTTTAAAAATGATGATAAAAATATAAAAAAATTTATACTTAACGTAAATATAGTATACAAGAGCAAGAAACGCCTAAAGAAGAGCTAACCCAAACCAAAAGCTCAACTATAAGGAGATATTAACTATTATGAAGAAAAATAATGTAAACCTATCTAAAGCGGATAAAAAAATAATTTTTGAAGAAAAAAATATTAATACGCTTCAATAGACATCGATTATATACCAGAAGGGGCTCAAGTAGTAGAAGAACTTAATATTGATGAGAAATTAATTCTAAATATAGAATCTGAATTTTAAAATAAAAACAAAGAAATTAAAACAAAAAAACCGAGTCGGGAGGAAATATTGCGAAAAAAATTGCAATTAAAGGCGGAGGTAAAACAAACGACGAAACAATTGAGCGCATGACAAATCAGTATCCAGCTGTTTTTTGGATAGAGGGCGATAAATTAGGTACATGTAACGTAGAACAGCATGAAATCAACTTAACTTCTGACAAACCAATATACGTAAAGCAGTATCCATTAGCACACAAATCTAAGGGAATAGCTTTAAAAGAAATAGGCAAATCACAAGAAACGAAAGCAATCAGAGAAAAAAAAGTGCGGTCAATTCGCCAGCGTTAGTAATCCCGAAGAAGGAGCTAATCCCAGGAGAGAAAAAATATAGATTGGTAATGGATTATACAGCCTTGAATGAGGTATAGACTATAGCTAAACCATATTCACTTCCCAACATTAATGAAATTTTAGACTTAATTGGAAAAAGGAAATATTTTGATGTATTAGATTTAAAATCTGGCGTTCATCAAATAAAGATGAGACCTTCAAATCTTCACAAAACTGCATTTAGCCTACATCCATTAGGAATATTTGAATCTGTCGACGTTCGGTCTAAAAAACTCAGCCTGGGCTTTACATAGGGTTATGAATAAAGTTTTAGCCAAATATATTGATAAAATATGTTTTAATTATATTGATGATATCATTATTCTTGGTAACACGATTAAACAATTAGAGAGGAGATTCGGTCTGATAGCTCAAGCATTAATGGAAGCAGGGCTCAAATTAGGGCCCGAAAAATGTGAATTCAGCAAGACAGAAGTGTGTTTCTTAGGAGATGTTATTAGTGAAGCAGGTATAAAACCAGATGAAAACAAAATACAAGCAGTTAAGAAATTTTCAATTCCCAATAACGTTAAAAAGGCTAGACAGTTATTAGGTTTTGTAAATTATTATAAAAGGTTTATTGAAAATTTTGCAGAAATTACCAAGCCACTAACCATATAGCTACAAAAGAATAGGCCATTTACGTGGGGATCTGAGCAACAAACTGCATTTAACAAACTCATAGAATCATTATGTTCAGCACCGGTCTTACGATATCCGCAATTCGATAAACCGTTTATAATAACGACGGACGCAAGACGTACAGAACATCCAAAATTACTAATCATAGAAAAGAGTTATTTAAATGCGTATCATTATAAAAATGATAAAATTAGTAATATAAATAGCGTAAACTTAGATTTATTTACATATGTTAATTCGAAATTCGTATATGTAAAAAAGCATTTAGGGAAGCAGCTAAATGATTTATATTATAATTTAATAACGGGAAAATGTGGAATTAAAAGAAAGGTAATCCAAAATTTCTTAGCCAATGCCTCTCTTTCCCCAGATGAATTTGCCTATAGTATTATGAAAACACCTGGATACATAGCAAGAATCGCAAGGGAAGTGGTACATTTAATAAAATGTGTACAAAAACAGTAAGAAATTTTTTGCATCTAAAGGAATGCTACAATCAATTACCAGTTTCAGCAGGAAATGAAACCTGGTTTTTAACGCCAAAAACGCATATTCTGGTGAAGAAGGAAGTTCAAGTAAATTGTAACTAAATAGTACCTACATACTACAGAATTTTGAAGAAATGGATAAAATTTAAACCAACACCAACTAAAACAGTATCACCGCATATTTTAAAACCAAATACAAAGATTAGATAAGCATTTGAGTCTGTCGAAACACTGGCAAAGAGTAAAGTGTATTCTCAAGAAGAGTTAGACCAATTACAACAGCAATTAATATTTCCAATGAAGAAGGCATCACTTTTAAATGTGATTGCCAGAGAAATAGCGGGAAAGAAAACATCTGAAACTATCTACATGGCACATGCTTATTGAAAAACTGATCACATGTGAGTCGTTCTCATCTGTGTTTATCATGATACTTATAATCTTGCATATTAAAAAACTGATTATCAATACTATTATTAGAGGCTACACGTTACACACGATTTTTGGATGGACAATACATCTATGTGGAGCCATTTTCATCTCAGTAACGCATTTATTGACAACACTGGAAAATACAAGCAGCATAAAAGAGCAGATTCATACGAATAAAAAGAAGAACAGAGTTTACAAAGAAACAGAATTACAAGAAATAAAGATTAACGCTCAAATATCCGCCCCAATGCCACTACCTATTCCTTTACGTCCACCACATGCAAATATCTATACAAGTAAAATAACACCAAAAGTTCAGACACGATCTGAAGCTAGTATATCTTTATTTTCGTTAACACCATTATAAAAGAAATCTCCCCGATAACATGATGTCGGCCGAATGACGGCACTGAGACTGCACGGAATGGGCCACGCGTGACGTCCAGGTACCCCTGCTCCGGGACACGGAAATGATGGCATTGTGCTGAGCACAATGACGGCACGCGGTGCAAGCATAGTGCCGGCACTTAAATTAAGCGAAAAAACAAAAAAATTAAAACCCTAACGGGGATCGAACCCTGAACCTTTCAGTTATCAGGCTGGCACTTTACCACTCGACCACGAACACTTGTTACAAGTCATAGCTAATCGTGTCCTTATGTACTGCGAGCAGCTGTTGATGTTAATAAA
This sequence comes from Nasonia vitripennis, assembly GCF_009193385.2. Classification (NCBI taxonomy): domain Eukaryota; kingdom Metazoa; phylum Arthropoda; class Insecta; order Hymenoptera; family Pteromalidae; genus Nasonia; species Nasonia vitripennis. The sequence continues at coordinate 459,873 of NW_022279616.1, read as the reverse complement.
GTTGCAAGTTATTGTAATAAACAATCACCAAAATTATTATTAACGCGTTTAACAACATTGATATTCGCCGCTTATTTCGTGTAAGGTGCGAAACTGGCAGGCTGCTATAAATTCGGTAGTCATGAAAGAATAGCCATAATAATATAATTAATAAAAATTGGCAAGGAACAAAGTCCGGTGGATAAATAATAGCCCAAATTAACAAAATCAACAGCCTTAAAATATAATACATTGAAAAGCCTTATTTCGTGAATTGTGCGGCTGAAAATTTTCTAAGTTTCGCAGCCAACAAAGCCAGCATTCTGCGGGAATTTCGTTCCGACAGAATGCTGTCATGGCGAGCAGCACTCCCAGCAGGCATTCTGCTAGCATTCTGTCAGCGCCAAATGTTAATAAATTTTGAACACGGGTCGCCGGCACAATGCCGTCAGGTAGCTCCTCAAAATGTCTTTATAATGCTGCCATGAGTGCCAACACGGCGTAACCGCAAAATGCCGACATTTTGCCTTCGTTCGTGCCGGTGTCATACAGCCGGCACTCATGGATGTCATTCTGACAAAGTTTCGTGCCACCGCAATGTGAGCATGCGTGCTGGCACGCTGTGCCGCCAAAATGTCAACATTATGACTTCCCGAATGGCAGGAAAAAAAATTTTTGAAAATTCCAACGAAAGATGTCTTGGGGACGTCACAATGACGGCACGAGGGGCCAGCATGCGTGACCCCAAAATGCCCGGCATGCGATGTTATCGGGGCTATTATATAAAATCCCTATAATATTATTCTACGTATACAACAAAATAGGTATACAAAATTTATATTTTATGAAAATTGGTAGTTAATAGATATTTGAGACAAATGTTAAAACTTCGATTATATTATTCTGCATATTCGATGTATTTATATAGGCTGATCTACACAATATCACATTCCTATCTTGAGGGGAAAAGAATACAAATTCGGGCAATTTTATTTTTTGCTTCCTCCTAGAGGAAGCTTTGTAATTGTAAAATTTTGACTTTCGTCAAAACTTCTAGAAAGTACTTTTTGGTGTGTTAGAAGTTCAAATCAAGTGTTTTTAGAAAATGTCCGTATAGATGTGTGTGTTTTTTTTGCGTATGCAGAGCAAGCTCTGCACGAGTGGCCCTCCGACACCAGATCCCCACAGGTACTGTCGTTGAAAAATAGTTCTGTGGGGCCCGTTAACTAGCCTTTTTTAACTTCTCCTTCGAAGTTTGACATCCACCAAGGTGATGAGAGGTTCAGGATCAAACTCGTCTTCTTCATTCTTCATCGTCCTGCCGTCTTCTTCGTTCTGCATCGTCCAGCCGTCTGCTTCCTGCCGCATCGTGCGGTCATCTACTTCAAGCAGCATCGACCGGCCATCCTCTAGACAGACTTAACCTCAACACCTACGTTCCTTTGCATCGGGTGAGGGAGTCTGGGCTTAACTCAGTTACCGACGTTCCTCAGCATCGATCTAAGGAGCACATAGAGATACTTAACCCTAGCTCCTACGTTCCTCTGCATCGGGCAGGGAAGTGAGAGCTCAAGGTTGTGACCTACGTTCCTCTGCATCCGTCCGAGGAGTGTTTTGTATCTATTACCTAGTGGCCTTTGTCTAGCAACAGTTTTACTTATCTGTTTCGCCTTGTCCTTTCCTTCTATTCTCTTCGTCCTTTCTAACCTTCTTGATAATATCCATCACGTAGTTGTTTACTGCGCACCAGCCATCTTTCGACGCTAGCATAGCTGTCATCATTGACTCAGGGGTTACCCAAGTCTGAAGGTAACGCTCAAGTTCTTCTCGTTCCATTTCGTATCGCGAACAGTTGCAAAAGACATGCTCCGCATCTTCGTTTGCTTCCAAAAATACTGGGCAATTTGGATTATTCTCTATCTTGAAGCGGTGTAGGTAGGTTTGAAAGCACCCATGTCCCTCGAAAACTGCGTAAGGTAGTAATTCACTTTCCCATGTCGTCTATTGGTCCAGCCAACAATACGTGGCATACGGCGATGCGCCCATCGCCCCTTTCCACTGGAGTCCTATCGTCTTCGCCACTCACCGAGGGTGTGTTCCTTTGCGGATTTCCAAACTTCCTTTTGAGTATTGTCACCACGCCGGTTTTCTTCGTATATATTTTTTCGTTCTGTTGCTAGAAGGTCAATAAGCGACATACTTGAAATAACGCACACTGCATCTTCTAATACTGTTCGGTAGGCAGAAGCGACCTGCAATGCAATTCTCCTATGAATTGTTGACAGCGTTCGTGCATGGGACTTCACCAACATAGCGTCCGCCCATACTGAAGCACCGTGTAACATAATTGATGTAGTTACACTGGCTAGAAGTAACCTTCGACCCTGCGTTGGCCCACCTATACTTGGCATTAGTCGTGATAGTGCAGCACCAACTTTTGCTGTCTTATTGCTTGCTCCCTCAAGATGCTGCTTAAACGTTAGTCCAGCGTCTATGGTAATTCCCAGGTACTTAATGGTCGGCTGAGAGTCTTTTTCGCGTCCGTCCACTGACAGCGTTATTGTCTCTATTTTTTTCTACTGGATATAAGGATGGCCTGTATTTTATAGCTAGCCAGCTCAAGTCCAGTCTGCTTTAGCCAATCGTGGATTATACCTACTGTCTCGTTAGTGATTTCCGTCACCTCTTCCTTTTGCTATGCTACTACCACTATTGCAATGTCATCTGCAAACCCTACAACCGTTGTAGTTCTAGCTTAAGTACTCCATCGTACACAATGTTCCACAATAATGGGCCAAGCACCGACCCTTGTGGGACCCCTTCGGTTACTTGATAGGTTTTCGTGCCAATCTCTGTGTCATACAAAATGGTTCTGTCTTATAGGTAGTCAGACATAATCCTTTTTATATGTATATGCAGATACCTCTTGTTTCTGTAGTGCCTCGTGTATTTTGCCCCAGTTGGCTGAGTTAAACGCATTTTTAGCATCCAGTGTAATAATAGCACAGTACTTCTTGGATCCTTCTTTCCATCTTTTTCCTTCTATTGCAGTTCTAGCGGTGCCGAACACTAAGCTTACGGTATCAAGAGTGGAGCATTTTTTCCTAAAGCTGTATTGATATTCTGCTAGTCCGCCTGGTTTTTTAATGACTTGGTCCATTCTAACGCTGATTATGTGCTCTAAAATCTTGCCCGGGGCGTCTAGCATGCAGAGTGGTCTATATAAGGCAGCTTCTCCAGATAGCCTATCTTCTTTTGGTAGTAGCTCCAGACGTTGCTTCTTCCAGTTCTTAGGAAACGTCCCTTTTTCGAGATATAAATTGTACAAGTCCACAAAGACATCGGGGCGTGCTTGTACAGCTTGTTTCAATACAATATTGGGTATGTTATCTAGACGTGGAGCCTTCTTGTTCCCAATTCTTTTGCATGCAGCCAGTAATTCCTCTGTGGTGATTGTCGGAATGATTTCGTCACTGGCCTCCGCTTCAGGAATAGCTGTTACTTCCAGTTGAAGGGGGAACAGTGTGCTGCTTCTTGGAAGTCCGAGGTTTGGACTTCTCTTGTGCGTTTAAGCTCTATCAGAAGATCTCCTTCAACTGTTCTGCGTGTTTCATTTACGCTATTCCCCAGTGTGTTAAGTGACAGAGCCGCTTTCATTTTTGACAAGATGTCTGCATAGCTTTTTCCTTCTGCAGCCTTGATGATTAAAGCATCCGGTCTGGGAGGTCTTGCCCGCTTTGTTCTATCCTTGCTGGTCCTATTCTGGTTTGTAACGCCAGGTACACTTTTATCCTCTTTGCTTGCCTTTTTCTCCTTTTTTTGACTTTCTTGTGACGACTTCCTGCCACGCTGCCTTTTTAGGTTGATTATCTGCTCCTTCATTTCCTCCATTTTCATCCTGTGAAGTAGTTGAGGCTTTCTCCGTTGTACCCGCCTTCCAAGATCCGAGACTCGGGGTTGTCTCGGTTTCCCTTCCCTGAGTTCCCGGGCGCTGGCATTGCTGTAAGTTATCTTCTGCCATGCTGAGATTCTTATAGCTTGCTCTCATGACTCAGGCAAGATCTTTAATTTGCTTGTGCACATTGTGCCTGTCCTTGACATAATTTATCAGTTCATCGATTCTGCTGCCTAGACGTTCCAAGTGCGCATTCTTCTGTGTTATGCATACAGCTCTCTTATCCTTGTCTGCATCAACCTCCATATCCATATCACCTGCGTCTCTACATGCTGCAGGGGTCAGATTATAAACCTCTGCGGCTTCTAAGTGAGTTTGCCCCCCCCCCCCCGAAACTCTATGGGGCCAGCGTTGACCACCGGGGCTTTTACCCGATCGGAATCGACGGTGGGACTGGGCACTGTGGCTTGACCCGCTTGGGGTAGTAATGTCATTAACTCACTATCCATGTTTGATTTATCTTCGGGGTTTTTTCCCCTAGCCTGTTTGGTCCGCGGAGCATATTTTATTTCTGAGGATACCTCGACGCGCCGATGAGCATTGCCCTAACCGCCACCCGGACGTGCCACATACGAGGTATCAGCATCCCCGCGCGCGTGTGTGTGTGTATGTGGATGTATGTGTGTGTGTGGATGTGTGTGTGTGTGTGTGGATGTGTGTTTGTATGTATACCGTAATATTTCTGGAACTACTCAGTCAATACCAATAAAATTTGACATGCATATCTAATTTTTCATTTTTTAAAAACACTATTTCGCGTTTTTTTCAATCATCCCATTGTTACCTACTTTTCCTCGTTTGGACCTCGAGATCGACCGCTTTGCTCGGCAGATAAAATGGAAAAGGTAATTTTTTTTTTTAAATTCATATCTCTGAAACTAAAAATCATAAACTCACGACGAAATCATGTCGATGTGTCACGTGTCAAACTATATTCTATAAAAGTTTCAAGTCAGTTGACTACTTATTTTTCAGTAATAAATCAAAAACTAAAAAAATGAGTTTTTTTGTGCCTGATTATGGATGTAAAAAGGCCTTATCGCACCCGAGATTTTGGGAAAAAGTTGTTATTCTATGTGTTTTGGCTAAGTTCATTCTGAAACCTCTATGGTTTTTGAAATATCAAGGTTTCAATTTTTTTTGAAAATTTTTGATTTTTTATATCTCTAAACCAATATAGTCAAATGCTTCAAAATTTTATTTGTCGATTCACCATAAGAAAGACTATCTGCTGCTAAAATTATAAACGATCTCGTCAAGCGTTTCTAAAGTAAAGAACTAAAATGTAAAAACCGATTTTTCTTAAAACTGTTACTTTCTCTAAACAATATATTATTTATTGGACCTATAAATTTAGTTGGAGGAAGCTACGTACCAATGAATTAGCAGCGGTTTTTTCTTTGTGTTGGCTTCTAAAAGAATTAAAATATGACTGCTGTTCTTGACTAAGTCTTTCTTTATATAATACTTTCAGTTTTTCAATATTAATTTTATCAAATATTAATTTTAATTCAGCAAATTTTATTGCGTAAGTAACGTTTCTTATAATTGGAATTTCAGCAATTGTGTCAAAATTTCATTTTTAGAATCATTTGATATTGGAAAAAATGATAAAGTAAATGTATCATACATTCTTATCAAATGTTCTCTCATTTTACTATTATCAAATTGAACATTACATGGACAAATATTAAATACAATAGCGACTGCAAATGCTACTGCAAAAACACTGCAATTATAAGAATTAATCTGATACTGTACTTCTTTAAAAGATGTGCATAAGTTATCTTTATTTAGAAACAGTCTTTTAATAAAAATGTTATGATCATCATTAAGACAATTTTAATTAATACTATCAAAAATTAGGAAAAAAGATTCCAACAGAACTTCAATTTTATCACTCTTGCAATATATATTTCAACCGAACGACGTTAGGAGCGAGGTGAATAACGAGAGTTTATATCTAAATAACATCTTGATATTTTGAATGCTTATGAAATGAAATTAGGTAAAATGGAAAAATGATAACTTATAAGTATTTTAAATTGTATAAACTATCAGCTAACAATGCGTTTTTATTGTTAGTTGGAATATTCTAATGTACTATCTATGTAGACTAGATAAATGCTATCAATTGGTCTTCACGTAATTCAAGGTATTGCGAACAATTAAAATTACATATATGTCCTTATACAATGGCAAATAAATGTTACAATACGCTTCTGATTTTGCGCTTTTCGTATCGTAAAACCTAAGTGGCTTACGGGAGATGCGTGGCGCCATCTCTGCGCTGACGTTCACTACTAATTAATTCACTAAGATGGCGACATGACATTTCGTCATTCATCGCGTCCTGGCAATTTGGGTTTGTGATTCCAATACTACCTACTTGGTTTTAATTATCTCAACCCTTACGACCACAGCTACGGCGTAAAGTGTGACCAATGTGGATAAAAATCGACTGAAAACGCAATGTTGGAGTAAGCTTATCAATTTTTTTTTTTAAATTGTTTATTTTGGATTCTACTACAATGCGAAACTGCCCAAAATGGTAAAAAAAATTGATTATAACCTCGAAATTCATACATAAAAGTAGTGTCGGTATATAAGGATCCGGACGCGATAAGGTGGCACGAAATAAAGAAGCAAAGACAGAGTATCAAGTAATAGAGCGTAGCGTAACTTTATTATTAAAGGTTAAACTTAGACAGAGCGGGACAAGAGCCGAAGGCGTGCGTGCAGCTCGACTATCTCGTAGAGAGTGAGGCGGCGAGCGGAGAGCGCCGCCGAGCTCAGCGCCGTATCACGTGGTTTTGGCGGCGAGCGCTTCTAGAGTCGCTGCGACGCGAGGGATCTGCCGTCGGTGTCGGGGGAGATCGTACCCATATTCCAACACTCCCTCCCGATTGTCCTCGACATCGTTTCTAGGCTGACCCTTAGTTATCCTGTAACATGAAAGATCTGTTAATTTCCTAGCAATAATCTGGATAATTTGTTATGGCTATCAGAGGGCAAAGGCTTGGTAAAGATATCCGCTCTTTGCTCCTTTGATTCTATCCATTCTATTTTTACATAATGTAACTTGACACACTGCTTAACATAGTCCTCATACACTCCAGCCATGTGTCTCAACTTATTACTTCCATCCATCTTTGTGCAAGCGACTGCTGCTTTATTATCACACCATAAGATGATTGGAAAGTATGTCATGTTTGGAATCACTTTCAGAGATAAACTTATGCTAATTGATTCCCTACAAGCATCACCCATTGCTACGTATTCAGCTTGATAAGTTGATAAAGCTACGTAGCTTTGCTTGTGGGTTCTCCAGGCTATTGCATCTCCGTACAGCGTAACTACATGTCCGCTTGTCGTGAGCGAGTCTTTACAATCTGCAAAACTTGCATCTGAGAATGTTTCCATTCCGTCCTTCAGGCCTTTGTAGGTCAGCTGCCAATTCTTTGAGTAAGCAATGTACTTGAATACTCTTGTTACCATTTTCCAGTCGTGTTCAGTCGGATTTTGTTGGTGTCTGCTTAACATATTGACTGCGTATGCCAAATCTGGCCTGGTGCCGGACATCAAGTACATGAGAGATCCAACCACTTCTCTGTATCCACGCTGGTTTATAGCTTAGTCATTTGTTGATTCTTCCTCTCGTTGTTTTCGTTGTCTGTTCAGCACTTGATTTGTTACCATGGGGGTTGATTGACCTTTAGCTTGTGCATATCCAAATTTCGTTTGCATCTTATTTATGAATTTAATTTGGTCCAGTTTTATGGTCCTTTCCTTACTGTTTCTTGTTATAGTGATTCCCAAGAACTCTTTAGGTTCACCCAGGAATTTCATATCAAACTTTTTACTCAGTTCTTTCTGTATTTCTCTCATCTTTGGCTCGTCATTGCCTGTCAGCAATATGTCGTCAACATACAGCAGCATGATTATGCGGCTTTTGTCTTCGGCGTATATGAACAGGCATGGATCTCTACTGTTCGCTTGGAATTTTAGTTGTTTAGCGAATTCTGAAAAGTGTTCATTCCAATTCTTTGGACTAGTTTTCAAGCCATAAAGAGATTTGTGAAGTTTCCAAACTTTCGTTTGTTTCTGATTTTCGTATTCTTCAAAACCGTCTGGTATTTCTAGAAATATATCCTTTTTTATAGGGCTGTGAAGAAACGCTGCTTTTACGTCCAGTTGCCACAGCACATAGTCGTGTTTATTAGCAATAGTCAGTACAGCTCTTACTAGTGCAAGTCTTGACACTGGTGCGTACGTTTCACAAAGATCATACAAATTTGAATCCTTAAAACCTCGTATGACAATTCTTGCTTTGTAGTCGGGGTATTTTGTTCCACTGTCTTTACGTTTGAATACCCATCTCGAATCCAGGATGTTTAACTTTTTACCGTCGCAGCTAGTTCTACTGACTACTTCATATACTCGGTTTTTCTGAAGTGCTTCTCTCTCTTTGTTTATGGCTTCATGCCATCTATCTGCTTCTGGTGATGATACAGCTTCTCGGTAAGATTTTGGATCCCCATTAATACCTGTCAGTAGTGTATACAATTCATATTCACTTAGGCCTTCAATTTTATCCTGCATTTTTTCTGATTCTGACGTACCAAACGTCATCAGTGCATCTGGGTCGTATATGTTTAGACCTTCTGTTTCACCCTGTGCTTTTTCAGCTGATACAATTTTCTTACTTTGAGTCTGCTTCCGAGTCACTGGTCTGTGATTTATTTTTGAAATAGGTTTCATGGCTGTTTTCTGATTTTCTTTACGTGGTCTACCCTTTTTCTTGGGTGCCTTAATCACCACTTCCGGTTGATCTGGGCTTTCTTCGTCGAATTCAAAAAACCAGGTTTCTTTATTCAGAGTATCGTTTGTTATTGTCCAATTCTTTATATCTTCGGGCTTGTAAATATCTCCAAATACTTTGCTTTCGATGAATTGCACGTTCCTGCTTTCGTATACTTTACCATCTTCTGGGTTTAGTAACAAGTATCCTGTGTCAGTATATCCTACTAACACTGTTTTATTCGAGAGCTTATCGAACTTAGTTTCCTGTTGTCCTTGGACCTTGGTAAAAGCTACACACCCAAATCTCTTAATCTGATTTATGTATGCTTTTGATTCTGGGTTGATCATTAGCAAAGGTGATTTAAGACCAATGGACTTGTGAGGCGTCAAGTTATATAGGTAGGCCGCTGCTTTTACAGCCAGATCCCAGGCATTTGCTGGTAGTCTAGAATCGTACATTAGGGCCCTGGTGATTTTCTGTATGGTTTGATTGTAGCGCTCTGCTATGCCGTTTAACTGTGGAGTGTATGGACAAATTGTTCTGAGTTCAGCACCATATTTATCCAATACCTTCTGTGTCTTTCCGCTGGTAAATTCTGTTCCTTGATCACAGTCTAGGTAGCAGAATTTTTCATCTCTTCCGCATATATTTCTACATTTCACGACAAAGTCATCTATGCATTCGGCGGCGTCCGACTTTTGCTTAACTGGGTAGGCCATGGCAAAGCGTGAATAATTATCTACTAATACAACTATGAACCTACAGCCTTTCGGATGAGTAGCCGGTGTAATCGGTCCCATAGTATCAGCACTGACCCGTTGCAATGGTTTCTTGGCCATCTCTTTGTTATTATCGAATTTCGGTCTATTCATTTTCGCTACTTTGCATATTTCGCAATCTTTCAAACACACACCATGATCATTTTCTCGGAATTGTTTAATGTCGGGGTATAATCCTTTCAGAAGCTTTATTTTATTCAGAGCCGTATGTCCTAATCTAATGTGCCATAAATTAATGGTATTTATTACGGTAGATTCGTCACCATTTTCTTTCCTTTGATTTGCTGAATCTATGACTGGCTTTTCATCAGCGAATGTCACCTTTTTCTTAACAATCTTTTCATTGCTTTCATGGGCAATTAGTGCACCCGAGGGCATCTTTTGTATGTTATCTAATTTTGGCTTTAAATCGATTATCCAGAATGGATTCTCAAACTTTCCTTCTAGAATCTTTTCTCTCGTATTTGGTTCGTAAACGTTTATCGTTTTGTTATCTAAATACACGCACAGGCCCTGATCTGTAAAGCGTTTGAGTGACAGCAGGTTTTTTCTCAAATTTTCTGCGTATACAACATTATCTAGTTTTATTACGTTACCGTTAGATAGTTCGAATTTAACTGGGCCTTGATTGGTTGCGGTTATGTTAGATCGTTTGTCTTTATTGGCACAGCCTATTACGCGCTCAGTCTTTTCGTGCAGCTGAGTCAATATGAATTTAGAATTTGTCATATGATCTGTCGCGCCTGAATCTACGATAAATTTTTGCGTCTCGTCGTCCCATTCATTCAGACTCACATTCATGCATACTGAATCAGTATTGGTCGTACCTTTTGCAGGAGTGCCAGGTCGTCTGAAAGGTGACTTTGATCGAGATCTGCTATGCTCTCTCCTCTGCTTTCTCTTTGGAGAGATACTTCTGTTGCGATCAGTCGCTCTCTTTCGTGGTGGCCCTTTCCGTGGTTCACTGCAGTCTACGGCGATGTGCCCGAACTTATTGCAGTTAAAGCACTTAGGCTCGTCGTGCTTGCAGTCCTTGGACAAGTGCGCCGTGCTACCACATCGCTCGCACCGTTTGTTGGGCCTTTCCCTACTTTTGGGTCTTTCATCAGAGGAACGGTTTCTTTCCTCTGCGAATCCGAGCAGGGCTGATTTTTCTGGGGTTCTCTGCTTCGAGTTGTCAATCTGGAAAATTAAATCTTTTAGTTCATTGTAAGTATATTTCCTACCCGTACCATGGCTTGCAACGTTCTCTGCCGTAATGATCTCTGGGTAGGCTTGCTCTACTGCGTTGAACAGTAGACTTTTCTTTGCCGTATCGCTCATTTTTTCTATGCCTTCATTACTTTCATACTTTCTTACGAGGTCTTCAAACCTCAAGCAGAAGTTAAAGGCCGTTTCTTTATCTTTGTTGAGCTTTAAGTTGAAGAGTCGTTTCTGGGCTGTATGAGCATTAATTCTCAATTCATTCTTTTTAATTTCTTTAATCTTATCCAGTAATTCAACTGGATCTTTTATGTTCATCGTGTATAGGTGATACTTATCATCAATTCTGTTCAGAATTATCTCGCGTATGATATTCTTATCGTGTTCGAGTTCATCTGGACAGATCAGACTTTGATTGTTCTTTTCGAAGACGTAGAACAGTTTTCGCGACTTTAGCTCTGAGAATAAGAAATCCTCAAAGGGGGCAAATTCCGAATCTAATTTTAACTTGTACATTCGCGTGATGTTAATCTGTTTCAATTTTGCGTCATTTATACTCGTGTTACCTGAGTTCATTGACTTGAACAAATTCAGCTTATTCAGTTGCGTTAAGTCTTGATCAGAAAAACGTCTACTTACATTCAAATCGTCGAGCGCGATTCCAAGACGTTCGGCGGATTCAACGCGCCAATCTTTATATGGCGACTGTTCTCTCCTTACTTCATTTTTCTCGTTCCATTCGTACGAGTCGGCCACTAGTGTGGACGAGCACCTGGGTTCAGCAGGTCCGAACTCCCTTGGTCCAGGAGCCAAGAGCGTGAGCGGATTGCAGTTTGCTGGTCGAAAGCCACGTCCGCGTCCTCGTGGATGCAGCTTGATCGGTTCTGCCGGGCGTGTACAGCTGACGATGCTTGGCTTGTTGTTGGCTGAAAGAGTTGGCTTCTCCTGCCAATCTTTTACTGCCTGTCCATCCTGCCCTCTGAGCTTCAGACTATCAACGGACCTCATCAGTTGCTGTACATCTCCGCTGATCTTGGTTGTGAACCTTTCGAAGTTTTGATTCATCTTAGCATTCTCCTCCACGAGGGACTTCATTCCTTCTACCAGCCTTTCGCTGAGCTTGACTTGAGTCAGGGTGCTCTCACGCAACAGCTTGGTGATCTCATTCATGCTGTATGTCTGGTCGTCATCCCTGGGCGTGGACGTAGTGGCTCCTGCTCTCCCTGCGTCGCTGTAGTGGCTTACGGGTCCTCTCAACCCTACCACTCGATCCTCTGTAGCTTTCAACACTTCCAGGAGTCTGGCTGCTTCTTCCAAACTGAGGATGTTCATGTCTGTAAATATACAAAAAACGTTAGTCTGCGGTTGAGAGGATACCCCTGCAAAGCTCCCTATACTTTGTGCACAAGTATCGGGCCACCTTGCTGTCGGTCCAGTCACTTTTCGACAAAGTTCCCAAACCGACTTAGTCTCTTTTTGCGGAATGTGTGCCTAAGCACGGCTCCCACAGTCCGAGACCCACTAAGCACGAGAGCAGGTTTGGCAGATCTGTGTGAGGGTCTAGTTTTTGAGCGTGGGACACTGACTAAGTATCTGTACGTGCGCACGTACCAAGTCACATTCGTGGGTTCGTGTTAAACCTCTCACAGATCCACACAGACTTCGTGTCGTACGTTACGTTGGCTAGTAGCCCGTCAAACTTTCCGTACAAGTGTAGACTTACATATAAATATTGTTATTTATGACTTTACTTCATTACCTAGTTGGAGTGTTTCGTCCCTAGAATTCATTAACCAAACGCCTCCGCCGTAGAGTTGAAGATAGAAACTCTCATTTGGTTCTTTGTCCTTCAGGTCGTAGTACTCCAGAATCTTGGCGCGTATGTCATCCCAGTCAGTACTTGTGCTACGTGCTGTCGAAAGATTTTGTAATTAATATTCAAACTTAATTTATTTTGATAAACCAGAGTCGTTGTGTTGAATTAATTCTTCGCTTAATTTATTGCAGAGTGAGCTCGCGCACCAGCAGCCCCACCTGCGCGGTGTCTGTAAACAGTGCAGCTCGCAGGCAGACTTACACTAGATGCGAAAGCCGACGTTCGCGTTTATCGCGTTAAATTTCTTTATAGATGATTTTCTGCTAGTTTAATACGTTAAATGGTTGCTTAGTTTACCCATGCATCAGCAGCCCCACCTGCGCGGTGTCTGTAAACAGTGCAGCATGCAGGCAGACTTGCACTAGATGCATAGGTGTGCGTTTAAGAAATTCAAAAATTGCCGCGCAACAAGTGAGTGGTCACGTGAATTCGTGTGCGCTTGCGCACAATCTTGTATTGACTTCGCTTTGCGTTTGAGTTGACTCAGCGCGAACTTTTTGTGCACGTATGTATGCGTGCGCGTCCGTGTATCGTTTCCACTACGTGTGGTTGTAATGACCGCAACTCTCCCTCCGTTTTCATGCACGCGCGTGTTAACTTATTACGAGCCAGGTTAAACTAGCGTCGTCTTTTTCTGCGTGCGCCTGAACTTGCGCGTCGTCGTCGTGAGCCGAGAGCGCGGCAACGGCGGCTCTCCCTCCGTTCCGTATAGCTTACGTGCAGGAGAGAGATGAGGCGGCCATGTTGGCTCGGTTGCCTAGCAACCCCCCTTTCTTTCGCCTGTTGCTTCGTACCGGGAATTTTTACCGCGCGTTTCTGTTCGTTTGAACTTCTCGGAAATGCGTTTTTGTTTTGGTCGACTTTCTTTGTTTAAGCGCGTTCGGATTTTCGAGTTCTGACAAGCCGAACTGATGCAACACTGATTCGCGCCTTTCTCTTTTCCGCGATTTTCGCGCCTTTTCTTTTCTAATGCGGCTTTTTATCTCGCGATTTTTATTTTTCACTTCACTTTTCTTATACACTCGCGTACCGCTGATTTTACTTCACGAGTTTCATAAGCACGTTTTTATTTTTATGCGTACTTACGTGCAGTTTGCGGGTTTGCCCATTTGTAGGATTTTCCGGCCATCGTGACTTTTGCCTTTGTTTGGTTCACCGTTTACCAGGGAATCGAGTGCTGACCTTCAGGCTCTGGACAGCGGGGCGTGTTGCTTGTTGGCTGCGTGACTTCCTTCTTTTGTCTCTCAGCTTAGGTCGTTCTCGTGTCTTTGTACAGGTGTCAACTCGTCTCGACTTCTCTTGGCTTTTCTTCTATTTTTTTTTTTTTTCGTGTCACTTTTCACTAATTCGCGCAGTGGAAGCGTGCTGGGCCCATAACCTGTCGGTATATAAGGATCCGGACGCGATAAGGTGGCACGAAATAAAGAAGCAAAGACAGAGTATCAAGTAATAGAGCGTAGCGTAACTTTATTATTAAAGGTTAAACTTAGACAGAGCGGGACAAGAGCCGAAGGCGTGCGTGCAGCTCGACTATCTCGTAGAGAGTGAGGCGGCGAGCGGAGAGCGCCGCCGAGCTCAGCGCCGTATCACGTGGTTTTGGCGGCGAGCGCTTCTAGAGTCGCTGCGACGCGAGGGATCTGCCGTCGGTGTCGGGGGAGATCGTACCCATATTCCAACAAGTAGAGATGTCGTAAAAGGCTCTGTTACCGATTCAAATTGTTATTTGACAATTTGTGATAATTGTAAGCCGACTGCTTTTCGATTTCAATTGTAAAAATAAATGGCAGAGTCGAATCTCTCGCTGCATTGGACATATTGCTGCCTTTGCGTTGATCACGTCGCGACGATTACTGTGAATCGTCTGTGGGCGCAGATTCCTTTCCTTTGATTGCTGATCAATCGACTGGGAGGGGCACGGGATAAGGTGCTTGAGGCTGATTGCCAACTGTTGGTTGCCATGAAAATATAAAAAAAATTGAGAACGTGAAAAGCGGCCGTGTAACATTTTGTTCATTCCACATTTTAATCCTCACGAAAGACAGTGTAGAACAATTTCCTGTTAAAATAAAGAAATTTAATCAATTTTGTCACTGTCCGTAGGATTCCAAGTGAACGAATAGTTCTTTTGGGCTAATATTCCAGGTGGGCACATTGTACACTTGTAATTTTGGTATGAATACAGGGATTTTAATCTGAATGTTTAGAAAATGCTTTACGCACAAAAGGGTGGCGTAATAAGCGGAAAAAAAGGAAAACATCTAGTACTTTTATCGCCAAACATTTTCTACGTATTCAAATCAAAATTCCTGCATTCATGCCAAAACTATGAGTGTATAAAGTGTTTTTTTTAAATTTTAGCCCAAAAGAACCACTTGTTTACTTGGAATTGTACGGACAGTCAAAAAATCATAAAATATTAGACCGAGTGCCACAATATTTGAGGGTTTTATTACCAAGTATCACTGAAAAATATCAAATTATTTACTTTGATTTTGTAATTTTCCCTCCTTAATCTTTTTTTTACGGTTTAAAAGTGTTGTGTCCCCTTAAATAATGCCAAGTATAACAGTAATAGATAATTGTTTTGAATAATATTATCTTACGAAACTCCACATTAGCAATAAAAATATATACTTACGCTTGAATCAAATCTTCCAGAATAAAAGTGCTCTTTGATGACCAGATGTCTGTAAACCTGCGGTAGTGTAATGGAATCCCCGATTCCATTACGCGCCTATGACACCAATTTAAGTAGGTCACACAATTTTTCTACGCACGAAACAAGAAACACACATACGTGAGACACTCGCGAGCATCGTCATCGCAGCAGCCGCAAGAAGCAGTATTTCCCACCACAACGTATGCCTACAAAAATAGGATTAGAGGCGTAGCGACAAACCGCGCTCTAGGCGAAGATCATCCGAAAGAATGGCTAACACAAAAAAAAAAATGACGTCGACGAAATAAAAAGATGTCACTGAACGAGTCGCGATATCCCTCACGAAAATCGACGAAAATCAAAATAGCTATGCGACGAGCAAGCATCGGTCGAGCACGCTCTCCCGAAAACGAATCGGGAAAAGCTACACATGACAGTACGCAGGCGACGAAAAGCAGCAGGAGAGCTGTCACAAGACGCTTTTCCTAAAAACTCAAGGTAATAAAAATTTTACGAGGTCACGCAAAGTCAAGAGAAAAGTCGTGAGAATATTAGGCACTCCTTATATGGAAAATCGAGGCTACAGAATTTCCAGTATATAAAGGCCGGGAGCAAAAGGGTGCACATGGTCAGTTTCCTTGAACTCGTCATACTAAACGAATCTCTGCTAGTCGCCAGATCCAGTCGATATCAGTTATACTATTCAAATCAGTATCGAATCAGTTAGTCGCGAGCTAGAACAGCGCGGACGAACTTTGTCGCCACAATAAAACTAGTGCGCACTAAACCAATTAAAAAGTGCGGATACGTTAAAGAGTTCGAGAAAGAATAGCTTATACAAAAACTAAGTGATCGTGTCAAGAATAAGACAAGCGCCACTTTCACCGTCCTCTCTCATCACGGAAAGAGAGCCGACACATCGGAGCGCCAATCTGTCAACACCTGCTTCAAAGAGGGACAAGCTAGGAGGACCGAGACGCTCTGGAGCCTGGCCAAGGACCCACAGCTGCAGCTTCCTGCTGAGACATCGATACATCCACACACACACACCCACACATATTGTAAAAGGTACTTTTCTCTTTCTTTTCTAATCGAGTGAATAAAATCGTAGTTGCTCTTAAAATTGTAACGGCTTTAAAGTGATTTCGTTATCCGGCTCCCTTTCCCGGAAGGCTGTGACCGCGTCTGCGGTAGCCAAAAGGGATTCCTTTTGAATAAATAAAAATAATAAATAATAGCCGAAGATAGGGACTCGACACCGTAAGTATATTGGTGGGTTACGCACATTCCGACGTAACACATTAATATATTTATTATTTTAAAATGGCGCATAGCGGCCGGAAAATGCGGAAACGAAGTCACTTGGTAGAATGAGTGCCCATCATGAACGCGATCGGTTTGTTAATACACAACGCAATACTAAATTCACACTAGATTTTGAGGACTCCTTACTTACCAAGGTAAAAGATAAAGAAGATAAACTAAAAATCGCGATCGCAAATAGCAGCCCCGAAACACCGAAATTAATACAAGAAGTAGACTCGTTAACTAAGGAAGTAAGAAACTCGTGCGAAAGATTTAATATCGACACGAGTGCAAATCAGGACTTACCTCGGAATAAAAAAGAATACTATCAATATCGCTTAAATAAATCAAATCAGTCGGAGGATAGTGACGACGAAGTCTCTATTCACGAGATCAAAACGGAACAAAACCAAACAATCATCCAGAATAAAAACATTCTTTTAAAACCACCCACACTAAATAGAAACGCAGAGTCTTCGTGCCTCGGCACAAGTACCCCCGTTACCAGAGGACTCGCTCAAAAAAATAACTTAACGACTATCTTTGGATCCCTGGGAATACAGGAGACTCCTATAGACAAACGCAATAAATAATATCAAACAACACCTAAGTATCGAAATTAAACCAGAAGTATTAGACGCATTTTTTAACGACGAAAATAACGCGGCAGAAATCGATAAAACTATAAACAATCCGGGATTCGGTTTTTTTCAAGCAATTAAACTTGTGCGACAGCGCCTTAGCACTTTCACAATGGGAATACCTCAGCTCGAAAATTTAAAGATAAAAACATCACCAAATCACACCGATTCAGTTGAAAAAAGCGAAGTCTTCTTATCCTTTGACAGAAGTTTTAACGCACTCAAAATAGAATCGCCCCAAAAATAGAAAATAGAGTAAAAACCAAAAATGGCCGAGACAATTCAAGTCCGTGGAATGTCCATATCCAACGTGTTGGATTTAATTCCACGATTCAACGGACAAAACGTATCGCTATCACTCTTTCTTGATGGATGCAGGGAAGCAAAAGAATTGCTACCCAGCACTCTCGAAGGGGAACTAGCAAAATTCATCCGGATGCGCTTATACGGGGACGCGCTAAATAGCACCCGCGGGCAGACTTTTACGACGGTAAACGAAGTTATGGAATTTTTTGAAAATATATACGGTTCAGCAAAATCGTATCATGATTGGTCTGGCGACTTAGCAAAATGAAACAAAAAAGCGACGAATCCGTAATTGTATTTTTAAATAGAATTCGGAAAATCGAGAAAGAGATCACAGCCGCGGCTCAGCGGGAGGGCCGGATAAGTATAAAAAAAAAACATTTGAAGATGAACTCGAAAAAGACTGCATCAAATTTTTTAAAAGGGGACTACGTTGGGAGATCCGGGGGCGCATGTGTACGCCTACCACTTTAAAAGAGGCTCGCGAACAGGCCATTGAGATAGAACGCGAATATGCGGTTTGCCGATCGACGACGATGAGTTGCCGGACGCAAAATTTAAAAATAAAGAAACGCGCAATGTGCATGTAGTCGACTATGACCAAAGTTCGATGAAGTGCGGTTTCTGTGGAAAGATCGGACACGTGTTACTAAACTGTCGACAGTTCGCCCTTCAACATCTGCAGCGACATAGCGACGTGCGTGACTACAAACGAGACCGAGGACCCCCACCGCGCGGCAATCAAAATTTGAGAAACGAAACGCGGCCTAATAATACTAACTTCGGAGGATGGAATGCCGAAAATGGACAACGCAACGGATTCCTTCGGAATCAAACGAATAATAATTACAATAACAATAATAATTTCAATCGAAGGATTACTGAAAATCCACGATATAACAACAACGAGAATTTGAGATCTTTGAATAATTCAAATCGTAACAATACTAACAATCAAAGCACATTTAGACCGACGTGTTACTATTGCGGTATTCAAGGGCATTCAAGCTGCAGCAGGACATGCGCTCGGGTAAAGTAGCGCAGGGAAACGCCGAGTCTCTTTCTCAGGAGGGCGCGCGGAGAGAGATGACATCTGGCACGCGCCCGAACGATTCCAACGAGAGGAATACTCCCACGTCCGCGCCGAAACTATAAATTTGAGTCGCGCGAGCACGGTGCCGACCATCAGAGTAGACATCGGAGAATTTAACAAGCCATTAGAGTTTATGCTTGATACCGGAGCCTCTGTTAGTTTAGTGCGTAAGTGGGATGTATCGCCCTATACTAACATAAACACGAATGAGATTATAAGATTAAAAGGTATAACAACCCAATATATTTCCACTCTTGGCAAAGTGACAGTAGATTTTAACAACGTGTCAACAGATTTTCATTTAGTTGGCGACGATTTTCCCATCACGGAAGCTGGCATATTAGGTAATGATTTTTTTCGTAAAAATGAAGCGACAATTAATTATTTTGAAAATTATATTGAAGTTAATGGACAACTAATTCCTTTTGAAAAGTATCCTACGGAAATAGAACCGATAGATACGAAACCAAGGGTAACAAGTGAGTCTAAAAATACACGAGTGAGAAGCGATCTGAGTGAAGGAGGGGAGACAGACCGCGGTTATGACGATTTTTATATCGATTATACACGAAATATATTTGATCAAGGAAATGATGAATTAATTGAAGAAAATAGTGAATTAATTAAAGAAAATAAGGAATTAATTGAAGAAAATTGTGAATTTATTGATGAAAAAGATAATGAAAATTTTTGTATACGAGATGAAAATATTTATGTTAATCAAAATTTGGAAAATATTTATATGCATTTCGACACTAATGATCGTGACGTTATAGAAAGTGATGAGTTTAATATTCAAGAAAAAAATGACGAATCAAGTGAAAATATATATACAATTGAATACGTTGAGAATTTATTTAAAGAAATTGAGCGTTTAAAGAAACTTTTACAAGTCAACACTTCTCAAGGCAACGAGAATGAGCATACAGATTATGTGAATATTGAGAAAAATGTCGTTATGAATAAAATTAAATCTAGTGCAGAAGACACTGAGATGAAAAATAAAGTTAATGTTGCTGAAATTATTGATGATGAAGTGATTAAGTTTGATGAAGTTACGGAGAATATATTTGAGGAGAATAAAAATAACGATAATTTTGAGATAATTGCTAATGATATTGATTATGAAATCGATTCAGAACTTGAGAATTGTTTACTAAAAGAAGGATCTGTAAATGCTGAAACCTTTGAAAAATTATATGGAGATAAACAAGAAAATAAATTAAATAATTGTCATTTTGTTGAAAATTATATCGAAAATAGTCACATGGATGACTTATGTTACAATTATATGAAAATTTCAGATAAAGACTATTTTGCCAACGGAATGCCAAATAACGCAACGACAATTCCCATCTTCCAAATCAAGGAAGCTGAAAATGCCGAAATGCCAAGAATAGATCGTTTGAAATCATTGCTAAGATATACTCATTTAGAAACCGAACTGCGCCAACCAATCGAACGCCTTATAGAGGAATATGCCGATTGCTTTCATTTAACAGGGGAAAAGTTGGGGACTACTAATTTTATTAAACATCGAATACTAACTGTTAGTGGTGTGCCTATTTGTACTAAACCTTATAGATTTCCTCACGCTCTTAAACAGGAACTCGATAATCAAATACAAGAAATGCTTGAGGGAGGGGTGATTCAGCCTTCTAATTCTAATTATTCATCGCCTGTATTTTTAGTAGCGAAATCTCCGGACAGTAAAGGTAATAAACGATATCGAGTGGTTGTTGATTTTCGAAAATTAAATGATATAACTATAAAAGACAAATATACACTACCAAACATATTAGATATTATCGACCAAGTAGGTGGAGCGGAATATTTTTTGGTTTTTGATTTAGCTCAGGGATTTTTCCAAATTCCGTTGCATGAGGCTGATAGGCATAAAACTGCTTTTTGCTCTTCGAACGATTTGTATGAGTTTACTAAAATGCCAATGGGTCTTTCAAATTCGCCCGCAACATTTCAGCGTTGTGTTGATAAAATTTTTAAAGATATGCAAGGTAAAAAGATATTTTTATTTTTGGACGATGCCGTCATTTACGGGAAAACAATTGAGGAACACAATACTAAATTCGAAAAATTTTTGAAAAGATTACGCGAAGCTAATTTAAAATTGCAACCGGATAAATGCGAATTTTTAAAGAAAGAAGTTATTTATTTGGGACATTTGTTAAGTAATGAAGGGGTTAAACCGGATCCTAAGAAATTAGAAGCAGTACGAAATGTTCCATTACCTAAAACTCAGAAAAATATTCGCGAATTTTTGGGATTAGCGGGTTATTATCGCCGATTTGTACATAATTTTTCGGGCATTGCTAAACCTTTGAGTAACTTATTTAAGAAAGACGTCGAACTTGTATGGAATGAACAGACTCAGGAAGCATTTGATATATTAAAAGAAAAACTCTGTAGCAAACCTGTATTACAAATCGCAGATTTTTCAAAGCCTTTTATAGTAACGTGTGAAGCTAGTTTACATGCTATAGGGGGTATATTAAGTCAAGGGGAAATAGGCAAAGACCGACCGATAGGATACGTGTCGCGAGTACTTTCCGACGCCGAAAGCCGATACGACTCATATTCTCGAGAAGCTTTAGCAATATTATACTCTGTGTCTCAGTTTAGACCGTATTTACTCGGAAGAGTAACTTTACAATTGTTACGGACTGCAAACCTTTAATCTGGTTCAAAAATTCAACCGATTTAACGTCAAAAGTAAGCCGATGGAGAATTAAATTAAACGCGTACGACTACGACATCGTGTACAAATGCGGGAAGGCTAACGTGAACGCAGATGCTCTCTCGAGAAACCCCGTCGAGCGATCCGAGGAGACACAGCAGGAGGAACCTGTACTAGTCGTAGAGACACGTGCCAGAACGAGAAAGATACAAACACCGAACTATCGAGAGAACCGACCGAAACGCGCTAAAATCTCTCATGATAAAAACCAAAATAACGACACGCCTGAAAACTATGACGCCGAAAAAGTTTCTAACTCAGTTAGAGAGAAAAGTCGAGTACATACACTCGTGCCGCCGGAAGGCATATACTCCGCCGAAGGGAGAGAAGAGGAGGAGGAGTAGGAGCAGAGCTTTAGCGCTTCCCAAAGGCTACGATTAAGTGAAACTATACGAGGGAGTCGGTGTTATGCCAGGAGCAGGCTCGTTCCTTTTTTTTTCTTCTTCTTTTCTTTATCTATTCTCTTTCATGCCAGAGGGATCGTGTTTGCTTTAGCATTGTTTGGAATTAACTCCCGCAGGTGTGGAGGCTGCTGTGAAAACTCGATGCGATGTAGGCTCGAATCTCGGGGTGTGGCTAATCCTGTTGTTTTTCACTCGGGTTAGTTCCAAAGGCCGACGGATCAGAGTTATGGGCATGTGTGTGCATAGAGAGGCGAATATTGATTTTTATGTATGAAGCGCAAGAGTATAAGGCTTTGTTTATTTTTTTTCTTCTCACAGTACAGTAGCGGGTAGGAGAGAGAGACTAGCCGAAATGCGATTAACCTAGTTGAAGCGAAGTCAGTTAAGTAGTAATGCATGTGCTCGATTAGTCGCGGCGCGTGTGTAACTTTGTTGTACTACTAGTTACCAAACTTTTTCTTATCTTTGATTCTACGTGCGCGATCCACTCGAAATAAGTGAATAGCATTTCGGAGAATTATAGCCGGCATTATTAGCCGAGTTTCCGGCACACAGATGCCACGATCCGACACGTATCCGGCTAACCTGTCGATAAGCCATAATCACCTCTGTATTGCTTTCCAATTTCACACGTTAGCGAAACGCTGCGGCAATAAGACCCTTTTCGTACTTCCTCAACTGCAGAGCAGCAACAGCAGAAGGAAAAGAAGAAAAGAAAATAGAATAGAGCTGCAAATGGGAGATAACCAAAAACTGGAAAACACAAGCGAAGGCACGCGTCACGCTGACATCGTTTCGCGCCCCTCCGTTTACACACACACCCCTCGGTACCCCTCTGTAACACGGGCTTTTTATCTGGCCAAACGAGCTGTCAATGGGGCGCGCTCTTGAGTCGGAATTTTTTCCTGCTCTCGCATAATGCAACTTTCAGCGCGACCTTCTGTTGTCTTCGGATAGCATTGGAGGAGTTAAAACATTACGTATAGTCTTTTGGTTACGTTAAATTTAGAGAAGCAGACGGAAATATTATTTTCGACCTCCTATTCGAGGAGCATCTGCTCAACACTGCTTTCAATCATTCTTGGGTTTTTTCCTCTCATTCGTCCTTTCGATGCTGAAGTATGTTTCCTTATTTCCATACGCTTCAATTAGGAGGTTTTCTTTCCTTTCTGACAAAAGCGATATTCCTTTCTCGAGACGACTGCCATGACCACATCTAACGGCGAAAGTTGCCGCAAGCTCATATTCCAAATTACGTTCAATTTGAACCATAAGTAGAATACGTCCCGCATAGGCGTCTTGTTCAGCATTAACAATTCATCTCGGCTGAAAAATTACCGTAGCCGCCAACAGAGCTTTCGCGAGCAATTAGGGCAGAAGCAGTAGCCTCGCTATGGAATATCAATCACGAGGAAAGGGTGAACTACTCGACGCTCCTGTACTTTGTCGCGCCTAGAGTCCCCGAGAATTCCGTCCTTAATAATCCTCGAGTTGGGCGCGCTGACGCGGGCTAACTTTTGCATAAAGCAATTAGCGAAGCTGAGCTGCTGCAAGCAAGTGTACAACCGCCGGAAAGACGACCAAGAGGCGGAGCGAGACGCCCGAATAAGTCCGAGAGGAAGATATGGAGAAGTGCTTACCCAAGAGATTTTCGAGACTGTATGAGGGACGTTTAGAGGATGCTCGTGATTTTTTAATTACTTTTTAATTACTGAAATATGACCCGGCTTCTAACTGAGTTAGAAGCCGGGGAAATTAAAATCACGAATAGAAATAATAAACTACATTTCGCTATTGTTACACGCGGCAAACAAGCCTTAAGCACTCCTTAAGCCTTAAGATTCTCAATAATATAACTGTTGCATTCAAAGTTTTAAAGTCATTGATTGTGAAAGAAAATATTTGTTCTATTAGCATTGCTAAGAGCAAGGATATTGAAAACGTATTATGGGACGATGTGTTAATTAAATTGAGACATTTATTGATGGGAATACCAGTCAAAATTATAATTTGCCTAGGAATAATTAGATATATAGCTGAAAAAGATAGAGTTAGAATCATGGAAGAATTACACAATACGGCTATAGGAGGACACAAGGGAGTCAATAAAACTTATAAACGGATTAAACAAAAATATTATTGGGAAAATATTAAAGAAGATGTACAGAATTTCATACGTAAGTGCCTCACATGTCAATTGAATAAGCTAGTTCGAGTCAAAACCAAGCAACCTATGCAAATTACGGATACGCCACAATCACCCATGGAGAAAATTAGTCTCGATATCGTCGGACCCTTCGCCGTATCGAAAAATGGTTTTAATAATATATTAACAATTCAATGTAACTTTTCAAAATATTGTCTCGCGATACCTATCAAAGGCGCCACCGCGGAATCTGTCGCCGACGCATTAATAAAACGTTTTATTTGTATTTTTGACGCACCTCTTACGATTCTCACAGATCAAGGAAGTAATTTCATGTCAAGTTTAATGAGACGAGTAGCAAAGAAATTCCGTATTAAACAAGTAAAAACCACTGCGTATCATCCTCAATCTAACGGATCCTTGGAAAGAGCACATCATTCATTAACCGAATATATTAAAACCGCTTTAGATAAAGAAATTTGGGACGAATGCTTAGAATTAGCGACTTTTTGTTACAATACCATGCCTCACGAGGGTCAGTTCACACCATACGAGTTAGTTTTCGGACATTTAGCACGCGTTCCTTCGAACGAGCCACTCGAGCCGGAAGATCTCATTCCCACGTATAATGATTACGTTGTAAACCTTAGTAAACGCTTGAACGAACTCCAAAGAATTGCTCGCGAAAAATTAATTGAATCGAAAATTCGCTCAAAATATTATTATGACAAAAAAATAAACCCAAAAGAATTTAGAATAGGTGATACAGTTTGGTTACTTAAAGGGGGAAAACAATATCAATTAGCTGATCAATCTGAAGGGCCGTATACTGTTGTCGATGTTTTTAACAACCAGCGAAACGTTAAAATCCGAATGCAAAATAAGAAAATTCAAACCGTAAATGCAAATAGACTTCGAGTTTCATATATAGAGCCTGAGGAGGTCTAAAAATATGCGTTATTTTAAGATTAATATATGTATATGTATAAATATATCTGCGTACACACATACATGCGCACACACGTCGTTTGTACTCATTTCAAAAGTATTAAGTAAAAAAAAGCATGAATACGTGTATCCACTAAACAAACACCACACCAGCCCCAGCCGAAATTATGACAAGGCTCCCAAGGTAAATCACTTACTTCAATCGGTTTAATAACATCAACCACCTAAAGAAAAATCAATAACAATAAACAAAATAATGAAATAAAACGTAGTAGAGCACAATATACAAATAATAAAAATATTAAAATTCTCTTACCTCACACATTTTGTTGAAAGTCGGAATAAATAACTGTAACAGACACGAACAAACTAACTGCACACTACTAAAGCACTTGACAGACTGATGACAGATCAGCCTGCATCTCGAGGACGAGCCAGAAAAATCAGAGAAATCGAGCACCTTAGACTAGGAAAGAAAGTGGGGAAAAACACATGGCCTTAAGAAAAAGGAGCTTGGGAAAGAAAGTAATAAAAATTGGAAACCGACGAAAGCGCATGATGGGACCTCCTGCACAGGCCAAAAAGAATGTTGAAATTTCATTTTCAACATTCTTTTTCTGGTGGGGTGGAATTTTATTGCATAAAATCAATTGAAAATATAAATTGTAAAATAAAAAGAGAAAAGTACTCTTAGGGCATAACACTAACTCTAATAAATATCTGCATATACTAATTAACATTCTTTATGTAACAGTTAACTATCATTCGTATACAAACAAAAATTAAATAAATTATACACCTATCAACATATCCCTATCACACTAACAAAATTTTTTTTCCACATATTGTAAATAAAAAATCACCTTTATCAGTAATAGTATACGAAAAATACAAAATAACCCATTATTGTAAACATCCTTCTATATGTAAAATACGAAAAATATCCAATATTGTAAAAATTTCTTTTTGTTTCACCTATATGTAACATACAAAAAGTATCCATTATTGTAAAAAATTTGTTTCCTTCCCTCTATATGAAATCTTATATGCAAAATGCGAAGAATATCCATTGTCTACCAGTAATCACATATGTAAGATACGAAAAATATTCATTACTGTAAATTAACATTTGCGTAACGAAAAATCATTTCTGTACACATCGGAAACTATGAAAACAAAAACTTTCATCAAAATTTATGTATCAAAGAAAAGTACCTTGCAACAAATTATGTAAATAAATAATGATTTGCGGAGAATGAAAATACCCATCATTACTTATAACACACACACATACTAAATTTTACGAACGTCCAGTTTCACTCGTCCGTTCTTTTTCGGGCGGGGAGGTGTAATGGAATCCCCGATTCCATTACGCGCCTACGACACCAATTTAAGTAGGTCACACAATTTTTCTACGCAAGAAACAAGAAACACACATACGTGAGACACTCGCGAGCATCACCATCGCAGCAGCCGCAAGAAGCAGTATTTCCCACCACAACGTATTCCTACAAAAATAGGATTAGAGGCGTAGCGACAAACCGCGCTCTAGGCGAAGATCATCCGAAAGAATGGCTAACGCAAAAAAAACATGACGGCGACGAAATAAAAAGATGTCACTGAACGAGTCGCGATATCCCTCACGAAAATCGACGAAAATCAAAATAGCTATGCGACGAGCAAGCATCGGTCGAGCACGCTCTCCCGAAAACGAATCGTGAAAAGCTACACATGACAGTACGCAGGTGACGAAAAGCAGCAGGAGAGCTGTCACAAGACGCTTTTCCTAAAAACTCAAGGTAATACAAATTTTACGAGGTCACGCAAAGTCAAGAGAAAAGTCGTGAGAATATTAGGCACTCCTAATATGGAAAATCGAGGCTACAGAATTTCCAGTATATAAAGGCCGGGAGCAAAAGGGTTCACATGGTCAGTTTCCTTGAACTCGTCATACTAAACGAATCGCTGCTAGTCGCCAGATCCAGTCGATATCAGTTATACTATTCAAATCAGTATCGAATCAGTTAGTCGCGAGCTAGAACAGCGCGGACGAACTTTGTCGCCACAATAAAACTAGTGCGCACTAAACCAATTAAAAAGTACGGATACGTTAAAGAGTTCGAGAAAGAATAGCTTATACAAAAACTAAGTGATCGTGTCAAGAATAAGACAAGCGCCACTTTCACCGTCCTCTCTCATCACGGAAAGAGAGCCGACACATCGGAGCGCCCATCTGTCAACACCTGCTTCAAAGAGGGACAAGCTAGGAGGATCGAGACGCACACCAGCCTGACCGCACTGAACCACCGACGCCAGGCTTCAGAGCGCCAAGGACCCACAGCTGCAGCTTCCTGCTGAGACATCGATACATCCACACACACACACCCACACATATTATAAAAGGTACTTTTCTTTTTCTTTTCTAATCGAGTGAATAAAATCGTAGTTGCTTTTAAAATTCTATCGGCTTTAAAGTGATTTCGTTATCCGGCTCCCTTTCCCGGAAGGCAGTGACCGCTTCTGCAGTAGCCAAAAGGGATTTCTTTTGAATAAATAAAAATAATAAATAATAGCCGAAGATAGGGACTCGACACCATAAGTATATTGGTGGGTTACGCACATTCCGACGTAACAGTAGCTAAGAAATAAATGTAAATTCTCAATTTTTTCGCCAAAGTTATGTTGTACCCCGTGTATGATATATGTAAACATTGTTTTATATTTCCCCATTACACCGGATTATGTATATTGATTTGATTCTTATTTAAATCAAAGTAAAAAAAAATATACATAAAATTCAGTTTTTTATTTTTCTAGTTGTCCCTGGCCTCTGCGGGTTAAAAAGATGCTAAAGAGCAATTATAACAAAAAAATGTAAGACTCGTTGAAATATGTTGTAAGGGACTAGGAGAGGCTGGGTGGGAAACAGAGTGGCTAATTGATCTTACAATCATATAATATATATGTTGTAATATGTAAATTCATGTGATCGTAATATAAGTCTAGAATAGTAAGCAAAGATTTCGTACAGCGAGTCGAGCTCGAGCTGCGAGACGAGAGACGAGCTCGAGCTCTGAGACTAGCGACGAGCTCGAGCTGTGACACGAGCGACAAGCTCGAGCTCTGAGACTAGCGACGAGCTCGAGCTGTGACACGAGCGACAAGCTCAAGCTACTATATAGACGAACTGCGCATGCCTTGCATATAGGTATACTCGAAGTGCACGCTATACTGTACATTCAGCTCCGTAGAGTCAGACTATATTATACTGTACTATAAGGTAAGATACCCAATAATTGGGCACGTGAAAAAAACAGACCGATAGTTGGACATATTTATATATATGTTCGTAACATTTTAATTAGCTATAGATTTGTAAAATAAAAATTACTCTAGAATTGTAGATTCTATACCATTAAAGTATAACAATTTACAATACAAATAAAAACGAAAAATATAATTTAAAAAATCAATTAAAATTACGTATCGATGGCTACTGCAGGTGTACTACATTCTTTGCTTTTTCGGTCAACAAGTATATTTTGTTTTACCGTACTTAATATAAAAATGCAATGCTTTTCTTACGTATTTTTTTATTTACAATATTTAGGATTATTTTTAAGCATATTCACTATAAGTACACGTTTTCGACAGCATTTACGGCGAGAAATTTGGTGTCCAGTTAAGCGTTCTCATTGACGCAAAGGTAGTGCTACGATGGACAAGTTCTCGTCGTGCGTCTAACTTTAAGTTGCTGAAATCAAGTAATCTTCAGCGAAATGTACACGTGGCTCCGATTGTTGAACACACAGTTTTCACACTATAAACAAAGTGCTGCTCTTGTGTTTAACTAGTGTATACGTTTAAATTGGTGAGGTTTTGTTGTCGAAGAAAAAGAACGGATCGGCTACTTTATTTGTGCAAAAAAACTCTCTCCGAAATTCATAACCGCAAAAGTTTTGCACTTGATAGTAAGTCGATGAACATCGATATAATATTGTTTATTGTTGCTGTTACTATTACTATTAATATATTCATTAGTTTTATACTTGTCAGTTACAGGTTATTTCAAGTTAAAATGGTAAAAAAGATTTAAAAAAGTGCAGCAGGTGGTAAAAGTAAAAAAAGATAAAGCTAGCATTAAAAAGAACAAGCGCTCTGAAATTATAAAAAAGAAGAAACCAGTTTATGACTACAATGATGTTTCCATAAAAAAAGATTTTGAAGCAGTCAAAGAGGGTATGTCACTCAGGGAAGCCGCAAAAAAGTATGGTGTACCAAAGAGTACTCTACACTGGAGACTCGCTCACAACAGTTTAGAAAATGTTAGAAAAGCACCCAAGAAGAGGAAGCTAGAATTGCAATTGGATTTTGGAAAGCCACGAACGAGGTTTCCCAGTTACCAAGAGCAGACAGTTAAATTGCGTTCAAAAGTTTATGCTTTCTAGCAAGAAAGACAGTCCGTTTAAGAACTCACGTCCAGGAAAACACTAGTACCAAGGATTTATGAGGAGAAATCTTACCTTGAGCCAGAGAATAGCACAGAATTTGACAAGCACAAGAGCCTCTGTATGTGAAAGTGATTTACGAAGTTGGATTTCATATGTGAGGGAACGACTAGAAGGACAAAATCTATTGAACATAGGTGTAGAAAGAGTATTCAACCTCGATGAGTTGGCTTTTAAGTTAGTGCCAGAAGGAAATAAAGTTATAGCGAAGAAAGGTTCAAGAACAGTGTATAGAATAGTTGAATGTAGTAAGAAGACAACTATAACAGTTTTGTTTACAGCATCTACGGCTGGTATCTTGGCTCCTCTATGATTATTTTTGAGCTGAAGACAGCACCTAAGAGAGGCACGTTCCAGTGGATTCCTATAGTTTGGGGCGTAGAAAATTCAGAAGGTGGCTGGATGACTGGAGAGAGTTTTTACAGTTACATTAAAAATATTTTTTACAAGTGGCTCGTAGACAACAATTATACCTTCCCTGTTTTGCTATATGTCGACAATCATGCATCACATGTGAATCTCCAACTACTGAAATTTTGTAGGGAAAAGGAAATTGAAATTATTACACTCTGAATTACAATCTGAACTCAACACACATTATCCAACCCCTTGATGTGGCCTTTTTCCATCCACTTTAAGTAAAATATAAAGAAGCTGTTGTGCAGTACAAACTTCAGGATGAGATACTTGATTTCAAAATACATATGGTGGCTCCAGCCCTTCAGATGGCTATCGACTAGATGAACTTCCGAAATGGCATAATACATGGATTTAAAACAAGTGGTTTATACCCTCTGGATCCAAACGCAGTTAATTATAACTAGCAGGATCAACTCACTCCTAACGTCACTCGGTTGATGTTAGGTATAAATGTTCATAGCTCCAAGGAAAATTTAAAGAAAATGATATTGTAATGATATACACAAAAAATTAAAAGGTTGCGCGAGTTTGATTATTTTTCTATGCATGTTAATAACATGATTCGTAATGAGTTACAAATGTAATATAATAGTATGTATGTATGTCAATTAAAAAAAAATTACAGATTAAAAATAAAGTGATATTAATCAAAGTAAGTTGAGTTTATAACAATATTTTTGTAATCATAATATAACACAAACTCAAAATTGTTATGTTCAATGATGAGCTCGGTTTAATATTTATGAAACAGGCATGGTAAGATAAGTAGTAATTACACAAGAACGGTTTGTATCTGATCAATATATTATTTAAGTTTTTAGTTAGCAATTATTTGATTCAGAACTTAATTGATCTCAACAATTCTATGTTTGTTATATTATGAATAAAATAATATTGTAATATTAATATAATATTGTATATTATTTAATATACTATAATTTACGTTATTTGATTGATCATATTTTTTTTAGATCTGTAATTTTGTTTCAATCGAAATTATTATGTTACATAGTATTATTGACATGAACTGTAATATAGAATAAATCAAACTCGGCTAACCGCTTACTTTTGTTAAAAGTTAATATTTTTAAGACATTACATTTTCTTTTCAATCAAACTTATTAGAAGTATCTGAAATATGGTCTAGAAATAAAAAGTATGTTTTATAAACAATAGGTCTTCGAATGCCAAAAATCACAATTTTCATTATTTCAGCTAGCGCAGACTTACTTCAGTTTTGGGCTTCGAAGGACACTTTTTTCTTAATGGATCTACTTTAAACACATATGTTTATGGAATAAATGTGGAAATTTAAATTTCAATTAAAAAAGTTGTCTACAATTTGATAAAAAAATTTGTTCAAATATTAAGAAAATGACAAAAATTATGCTTAACTTGTAGACAACCTTTTCAAATTAAATTTTTTTTTATTCTTACATTCATTCCATAAACATATGTGTTTAAAGTAGATCCATTAAGAAAAAAGTGCCCTTTGAAGCCCAAAACTGAAGTAAGTCTGCGGTAGCTGAAATAATGAAAATTGTGATTTTTAGTCTTCGAAGACCTATTGTTTATAAAACATACATGTATGTACCTGACATATGGTATTTATAAACTTTTTTTGATAATTTTTACAGTATGCCTGAGTTAATATAATTGTTTAATTAATTATTTAACAGTTTAAGGTACTTTTACACAAAAAATCAATCTCATTTTTTTAAGGTGGTGAGATCCACTTAAGTTATTTTTTATATATTGCAACTGCAGAAAATTCTTAAATTTTTAGTTTGCGGGTTCCGCCTCAATCAGTTACGGCAGTGACGTAAGCTCGCGGCGCATGATTAGATTAATACGCACTATTATATTATTTGCATGAAAAAGATATGAGAGGCTTTACATGTTGCTAATATATATATATTTTTTTTTTTACATGGCATTTGGAACTCGAAAATTCATCGCCTCATCTACGCAAGCCTTCCACGCTGCCCTATCTTCTGTCACCCCCACCCAAGATGCACCTCCCCGATCGACACCCACCCGTCCTATTTCTACTAGATCCGCTTTTACGTTGTCCTCCCATCTACGTCTAGGTCTACCTAGAGGTCGCGTTACCATCGGCCTGCCCTTCATGACACGCGCTGCCGTACGGTCGTCTCCCATTCTCGCTACGTGCCCTGCCCATCCCAATCTGCGCGATTTTATTATTCTGTTAATATTTGGTGACGCGTACAGATTGTGTAACTCATCATTGTGTAGTCTCCTCCATTCCCCGGTTTCCTCATCTTTCTGCGGCCCGTATATTTTTCGCAAGACTTTATTTTCAAATACCCTAAAACGGTTGTCCGCCTGCTTAGTGAGAGCCCACGTTTCGCACCCGTACAGAACCACCGGCAGTATTATTGTCCTGTATATTCTTATTTTAACGTTTTTAGACAACAGCCTCGACTTAAGTAAATTACTCACGGCGTAGAAGCAAGCATTACCCGAATGGAGTCTCTTATTTATTTCGACATTAATCTCGTTTCTATCATTTATGGTCGTACCCAGATACCTGAATTCGCTAACCTTTTCAAAAGTAAAATTCACAACTCTGAGATCTTCCTCCCCTCTGCAGATGCCTAGCTTATCCACAATCATGTACTTTGTTTTTGATTCACTCACTTCTAACCCTGTATACTCCACCGCTTTTATGAGGATTTCCGCGTTTCTTGCTACCGTTTCCCTACAATCCCCCAGTATATCCAAATCATCTGCGTAGCCTAGTATCTGCGTTGTTCCATTAAGCGTTGCGCCCAGCTGGCTAACCTGCATTTTTCTAACAGCATACTCTAACGTTAAGTTGAACAGCACCGTAGAGAGCCCATCCCCTTGTTTTAAACCATCGCGTATCATGAAGGGTTCTGATACATTACCGCCTACTCGGACCTTTCCCGTGCTTCCGTTCAGACATATTTGAATTAATCTCACGAGTTTTTTCGGTACAGCGAGAAGTACTAGAATTTGATACATTTTGCTTCGCTTAATAGAGTCGTACGCTTTTTTAAAATCTATAAATAGTTGGTGTATGGTTTCGCAAAATTCCCACTTTTTCTCTAACAACTGTCTTATGGTAAACATTTGATCTCTCGTCGATCTGTTGCGCCGAAATCAGCACTGATAATCTGCTACTATATCTTCCGCGAATGGAGTGAGTCTAGCTTGTATTACGTTTGACAGAACTTTGTAGCACGTTGCTAAAAGTGAAATACCCCTATAGTTATTGCACTCTGTCTTATCCCCCTTTTTGAAAATCGGTATAATGATAGATTCCTTCCAATTTTCGGGTATTGTTTCATTTTTCCAGATGGCACATACTGGTTTATAGATTTTGAAAGTGAGCTCGACGCCCCTATATTTGAGTAACTCAGCTGGTATAGAGTCATTTCCCGCGGCTTTGTTGTTTTTTAGTTTTTTAATCGCGGTCTCTACTTCTTGGTAGCTCGGTTCCTCCACGTGAGGTTCAGCAGTGTGAATTTCGCCCCCTAATTCTTCGCTATTTTTGTGCACGTTTAATAATTTATCGAAATAATTTTTCCACAGCGACAGTAATTCGTTATCATTTGTTACGAGGTCCCCGTTTTCGTCCTTCATCAATTGCGCTCTACTCCTAAAACCCTTTCTGATGGCGTTAATCCCTCTATACATTTCGCGGGGGTTATTTTCCTTACTGTTAGTTTCTATTCTCCTAATAAGATTCTTTTGATACTCCCGCTTCTTATTTCTGTAGATCGCGCTCGTCTGTTTCCTTACGTTTTTATTATTTTGTAAGCTATCTAATTTAGCCTTCTTGCGCCTTTCAAACCAGAGTTCGCACTCTTCGTCAAACCATGGTTTGCTCTTTGGCTTTTTCTTTTTACCCAGTACTTTGTTCGCGGCCTCTTTTACCGTTTTTTCGATGTCCCCCCATAAGCTATTCGGTTCGTCATTCCCCTCCGGCGATGTGTTTGCTTCTTCAAGTGCCTGAAACCTGTTATTAATTTCTATCTGGTACCTAATTCGCTCTGTTCTATCTCGTAGTTTCTCAATATCGAAGCTTTCTACCTTGTTTGCTCGCTTACTATTTTGATTCGCTACTAGTCTAGCTCTTAATTTGGCTACTACTAGGAAGTGGTCCGAGTCGCTATCTGCCCCTCTGTAAGCCCTTACGTCAAGAACATTAGTATGACGTCTTTTTTCAATGAGGAAATGATCAATTTGGTTCTGTGTGGCCCCGTCCGGCGATGTCCACGTTGCCTTGTGTATGTTCATGTGCTTAAAACACGTAGTTTTGATTATCAGATCTTTTGCCGCCGCGAAATTTATGACCCTAATACCGTTATCATTGCTGGCTTCGTGCAGGCTTTCCTTACCTATAGTAGGCCTAAACATTTCCTCCCTACCTATTGTAGCATTGAAATCGCCTAATACTATTCTTGTGTCGTAAGACGCGAACTGGTCGATTACCTGCTCTAAAGTTTCGTAATAGAGATCCTTAGCTTCTTCTTCTTTGTCCTCCGTAGGACAGTGTACATTAATAAATACATATCTATACCATTCCCCTTCGATAATGATGTACGAGAGCCTATCATTGACGGATTTGAAACTTTTAACCGAATGTATGATGCTTTTGCTTACGAGAAATCCGGTGCCTAGAGATCCCCCACTCCCGGCCCCATACAGGTACGTGAAGTTACCCGATGCTAGTACTCCGCCATCTGGCCACCGCGATTCCTGTATTGCTACCAAATCTAGATTGTACCTATCAGCTTCCTTTACGAGTTCTTTAAACGCACCTGCTCTGTATAGACTGCGAACATTCCAAGTTCCGACCCTTAAGTCCCTTTTGGTTCGGATTTGATTTTTTGAGCCATGATGTTATGTTAAACCCGCGCGCTTCGGATCCTGTTCCGATCGCAGGTGAGTCCATCGTTCTAGAAGTGATAACCCCCATACCTCTCTAGAACTAAGTATGAGAGCTTTCCGACTTTGACGAGGACAGTGTCAATTCGTCGTCAGACACACTACGGTTTCATTCTCGCATCCTAACGCCCCCCTGCAAGGCAGCGCGCCTTCGCTGGCATCGTTACCGCGTAAGACCAGGTGACGAATCATTCTACACATCCCCTTTCGGGGCAGTTGTCATCGCTCCCGCATCCTCCTCGGCAGCAGGATTTTTGCCCATTTTTGTAATGTGTGATGAAAGAGATAGATTGAGAGATAAGAGATAATGTGAAGTGTTTTTGTTGTTGTGGTGCTTGCGTAGTGTTTCTAGATGAATGCGTTCGACAGTGTGGGCTCATCACACCCACGCCTGTTCCTATCGGCTGTCCGCGTCTGCTTATTCAATTTATTCGCAGCTAACCTCTTTCTCAGGGGCTGTTCCTCTATCCGCAACCTAAGGACGCGCTGTGTAATGGTGATAGGCACCGACCCGTCCGATCTGGACGACAACGCCCAAAACCCGCTTAAGGTAGCGGCATTGTAACAGTGTTGCTAATATATATCCAAAAAAAACTAAAGCATCCATTGTGAATTACGATTAATAAACGAACGCATTTACCGATAATCTATTGTACTCATTTCATCGCCACAATATTTTCGCAATCGTGAACTAAACTCCTCACGAAGAACAAAACCATCGACTCTCACGTGTAACATTTGTACGATAATATTCATATATTACAATATCAGTCCGAGCATGCGTACAAATATTTCATAGGATAATATTTGTAGATTTTTCTAGTCTTTGCGACAATATATATATATATATATATATATATATATATATATATATATATATATATATATATATATATATATATATATATATATATATATATATATATATATATATACATATTGTCGCATCAGCACTGTTGAATTATTTTAAAAGAAACTTATCTGCAGACATTCCTCAAGCTTTTCAACGAGATGAATTGATTGGAATTTGGACCGGAGACAGTATCAATAAAAGTGTAGAAAAGATTATTACTTACTGATATTAAGAACCTTCATAATCAATTTAAAGAACAGTTTCCTGAACATCCGATTGGGCTTACCAAGTTTGCGGAACTGAGACCAAAATGTTGTGTCTTTGCAGGATCCTCTGGTACACACAATGTATGTGTATGTACGATACACCAAAATTTCAAGGCGATGATTGACGCAGTAAATATAGAAAAAATCTCAAACAATATTCTGAAGAATTATAAAGATTGTTTGAATTTCGTTCTATGTGAGGATCCCAAACCAAATTGTTATTTGAATGAATGCAAATTTTGTCCCGACATTCAAAAGTTTTCTAATTACGTTGAGAACATTATAGGAGAGCACATTTATAACCATTTACCACACAAACCCCCATATCGATACTTTATATTGATCTAAAATCATTTGTTGCGGTAAAATTGGTTTAGTGTCGGTATAATGTCCGCCAGTTTGGATCCAACATTTAAAATTTCGAAATTTCGAGGTCAAGCTAAGATTCAATGACCCCGAAAACCCCCATATCGATACTTTAAACTGATCTAAAATCATTTGTTGCGGTAAAATGGGTTTGGTGGAGGTATAATGTCCACCATTTTGATTCCGCCATTTTTGATTTTGGAATTCCGTCAGCATTGTCAATAATATGTCCTATCATTAGTTGTACATGCTTTTTTGTGGGATATTTCACAAATTAGAACATTTTTACTATTGTTTTTGTTGAATGTGCTATGAAAACGTGGGTTTCAGGCTCCATATTTTATGCGCCACATTGGATTTTTGAAAAGGCCAGAACTTTTTCAAAAGCCCTTGACCAGACGATTATTTTGAGACCTCAAACGTCTTGTTAGGTTAACCCAAATTTTGGGTGCACTGATGGTCCGGTTGACGTGAAACGTCCCATATATATATATATATAAATATTTATATATGTGAATATATATATATATATCTTAGGCAACAGTAATATATATGAATACAGGTTTATATTTTTTCAGATACGTAGCTCAACTGACACTCGAAATTTTGAAAGATATCCACCTGATAAAGAATTACCTCCAGATGAAAATTCCAATTGGGATATTGAATTCTAACCTAATGATAAGAAAATAATTATTTATGTGTTTATTTCTTTAACCCAAACTTCTTTTCCTCACCTTTTTTTGAGCCTTTTATTTTTATCTGCATTTTTTATTAGATTTGTAATGCTATTACAAAATACAAGACAAATATTCATAATGTTATAATTATAAGGAAAGATATATTTAGAATGTACAATACAAGCAAGTGTATCCATATCACAAAGCTTTGTAGTGTATATTTAACTCAAACAAAATATATGCATTTCCAAGAAAAACGCGAGCGTTTGTGTGGGTGTGCCAATAACGCTTTGATATTTTTCATTATAGGTACCTTGTTTTTATTGACATTTTGGTTTAATGTATTACAAATATTTATTACTTTATAAATAAATATTGTGGCATGGCAAATCCAATTCAAGAAGAAAATGAAAAATCACAAAAGTAGCAAACATCAAAAAAAGAAAGTCACCGGAGAAGAAAATTGGTATTCAATGTCCATCATTGACTAAAAATTTACTCATATCATTGCCAAGAAAATCATAGAACTTGATATTATTGTTAAAAATATTCCTATTGAAGAAAAATTCGTAAATATATTATACCACTTGCAAAAATTGACTTAATTATCCACTGACTGAAAAATTATGATCGAGTGTATAATTTATGTTCCAATTTTTTGCAATCCATTTATGACCCCAGGGCCAAGAAGTAACATTTTGAAACAAAATCGACAAAATTATATGCAGATATACTAAACTATTATAAAAATTAATTTAAAAACTAGCAAGAACCGCTCGCTTCGGTCGCAATTTACAAATTAATTGTTATGTTATTTAATTATTTCACGTGTCATTATCAAGCGCCAAAAATATGCTTATTGTTATTGTTCGTAAGATTTTTTGGCTTATTAGTATGTTTTCTGAGCTAAACTATGATTTCCAACAAAAATATTAGTGAAAAGGCTGCTTATTTTTATAATATGTGAGTCTATAACCCACAAATGCTAAAATTACGTTTTTCTTCTTTAGACCGAAATGTGAAAGGACCGTTAAGTTAGCCGCAAGAAGTGTTAGGACCGTGAAGTTGTCCGCAAAGCTATATACAGATGAGATTTGTTTTCTCAAGAAAATATAATAATATATTACGATATTTTAAATTAAGAGGTTGCGAGTGCATACTCTGCGTTCCGGAGGTCTAGGTGGCGCGCTCCGTGGTTTTTTGTGTCCAGGTGTAAAAATCATTCGAGGAAGGTGTCTAGAGGTACAGGGTGGCCGATAACGACGTCTAGGAGGTAGTTAGCCCCGTGGTTTTTGGTGTCTAGGTGTACAAATTATTCAAGGGCGGCGTCTAGGTGTACAGGGTGGCCGATGACGAGGTCTGGGTAGTTCGCACCGTGGTTTTTGGTGTCTAGATGTAGAGATAATTCGAGGGTGATGTATATTAGAACAATCAGTAATTTCATCTTAGTAATAAAAATGTTACAAAAAAGCTGTGGTCGAGTGATGCTAAAGATGCTTATATTTTATTTTTACGACTTTGAATATGAAATACTCTAAACAATTTTAAAAAAAGGATTGAAATCTATAAAAAAAATCAACTCTTAAAAAAGTAAACAGTTAGGCGAGTTCAATATATTCCGCAACAAAATTACAGATAGAAAAGAACTGAGATCAATCAAACAAAGTCAAGTTTATTATGTTTAATCGTAATGAAGCAAAGAAGAACTCTCAAGACAATTACTACGTCACTTGCCATGCCCATTTCATTTTGTTTATTGGTGAACAACTAAATTTTCTTTTTATATATATTAGAACGCCATACAAACACTATATGTACAATTAAAATTAACGATAAGAATAATTATAAATGAACATTTATTGTTGAATGATATTATTTTTTAATAATTTGAATCTCTTAATGCATCAAATTAAATCAAATCGAACTAGAACTGAATCTGCAGATTACATCTTGTTATATGCATAAATACATACAGCACTCGTTATTTCATGTTCACAAACACGTCGCTTTAAAAAAAGATCATATGTGCACAAATAATTATTGGCGCATCCCTTTCATCTGGACTAATCTTTAAATAATCATTCAAATCCGTGTGTATACATATATTATGTGTATACATACGTATATATTTGGAATACGAGAGTCTCTTCTTCCTTAGATTTCACGCGCTATTGCTGAAGGACGAGACACAGGAAAGGCGCCGCAATAAAACACTCCGGTTATTACAACTAATGCTTCGAAGACTTTATTACTTAATATCACAG
Source organism: Nasonia vitripennis (assembly GCF_009193385.2). Classification (NCBI taxonomy): domain Eukaryota; kingdom Metazoa; phylum Arthropoda; class Insecta; order Hymenoptera; family Pteromalidae; genus Nasonia; species Nasonia vitripennis. The sequence goes on along the minus strand of NW_022279616.1, from coordinate 420,725 downwards.
AGAGATTATGAGGCGTGTGCTCTACTCGGTGGCCGAACCCAGAATGGCGACCGGGGGCGCGCTCCCCGCTCGCCACGGCGTGGCGTCGGCCGGACGGCATTATGGCGTTGACTTCGGCAGTGACTTCGCTAATCGAAGTCGGGTCTCGGCCGCAGCGTCTGCTTGCGCTGGCGGCTCTTCTGCCCAGTGCGTGTGACCACATATATGTCATAATATATGTCGAAAATATAAATACGAATATATTCATTTGTTCTATTGTTTTTGGAATTGTTCTCACAGCTTACAATGCATCTAGACCAAATCTTAAAAATGTTTTATGGTAGGAATGTATATTTTTATTATATTTACCTGTTTAATAGAATACAATTTAATAGTTTCTTATTTCTAAAATACATCAAGTTTTGGGGAATAAATGCAAATAAAAATCTGGTCGGACTGACAGACAGACGGACATTTTTCAAGCGCTTTTATTGCTAAAAACAAATTGAAATTTGATATAATTGAAATCTTTTTTGTATTTATTCATTGTATTTATCCATCAATATTCACGTGAATTATTGTCTCAATTTTACCCCCAGAATCGATTTCCGCATTCAGAATTTGAAAATTATGAATTTTTTTGTAATTTGTTTAAATAATTTGTTGTAAACAATTGCAAATGACATAAGAAAAAATACGTATATTTTATTTTTCACTTATACAAAGGATAGCACAGTTTGTTTGTGGCTATCTCAACCAGTCTTAGCATGGGCTTTAATGGGTTAATAAAGCTGTTCAGAGAGCGAGACCCACGCAGACATATTGGCATCCACGCATCATCGCACTGCTTCTCTTCAGTAGTTGCCAAGGCCGATCCTGTTGAATTTAATACATGTCATTAGCTTCCTGACATCATCCGAAGGACATCGTCTTTGCCTAAACTTCATCGTAGTTGTAGGCAGTGATAATAGTTCATACGGTGTAAAATTATTTCGGGCTCTGCCTTAGTGCACTTGTGTATTGGTTAAGTGTTAAATAGTAGTTGGTTAAGGCATATTTAGTTAGTATTTATGTTAAGCAGGCGCATAATTTTCTTTTTGTTTAAAATTGATGCGCTATTCATTTGTGTGCATGTTGTGCGAGCGACAAAATTATATTTGTAGCTACTCTTTAGGTTAGGTTGCCTGACCACGTGGCTTATGATTCTTTGAACTTCGTTGTTTGATGGATGTGTTGTTAACTACTTTCAGCTACTACTAACCACTTTCAGTGCTTAAAGTCAGTGCTTACAATTTTTTCTCTTGAGCCTTTTCCTTAAATAAGCTTTTACAAAAATTTCGTCCTGTCTCACCGCACGTACTACTGAAAACGAGTACTCATGTATACGAGTTAAGTAGCGATTGGCATTACCAATGTACGACTAATTTCAAGTCAAATCACTTTTATGTATTAGGGCTGCATCTAAACTTGCTTGCCAAAGGCGTTTTCTTTATGATAAATTAGTCTTATTGTGAAACTGCACTTATTTTTCGTTAGGAATAGATAAAATAATTATTTATTATCATTTTTTTGTTGGGTTTCACTAGAATTCGTTTATGTGAGAATTTAACACTCTGTAATGCCGAAGTGTAGGAGACGTTCAAATAACGTAGCGAACAAAGGCATACATTGCAATAAATGTAATCTTTCGTTTCACGAGGGTAGTCTTGCACGATTTGTAAGTGGAAGGTTTGTAAACGCTATTGTGAATCGACGTTCTATAGTTTAAACAATATTATTGCTCGGCGTGAAAATTCCACTGAAAATTATAATCGTAATTCTGCATTCAACAACGCTAGAGATCTAAATAACGACTCATTTCACGACGTTACTTCGCTTAACAATAGCACGGTTTTAAAAACCTAACCAGGACTTCAAATAGTTTTAGTCAGGGAATTGCGTCAGGAAATTGCGCTATGGATGTACCAGATGATTGGAGCACTCTTTCTATAGATGATAAACTTGCCGCGGTTTTTTAAGTGTCCGTCACAAACTCGCACGTAGGCAATTCAACTGTGACGACTAACAACCTTACTGTAAAAGTCGATAAGTTGCTTGTAGATATTTTAAGACATAGTAAGCACTTGCAAGATTTGGAGGAAGAGAATGCTACCTTGCGTACCGAACTAACAGGGTTAAAGAATAGACAGGCAATGGGTAATGCGAAATATTTAATTGAGGTAACAGACATACCATTAAATTGTCAGATCCCCTTAAAAGCACAACAGCTACGATGTTTCGTAAATATAATTTAGACTCCGAGTTTTCAAATGTATATAGCTACAAAGAAATCAAACCAAGGCATGCGTGGGAGACTGATACCTTAAATAATCAGTTAAAAGGCATGGGTACCTACTTATATGTTATTGAGTTTAAATCAGTTTGTGTACCCGACAATGTCCTTAAGGTTAAGCGTTCTCGTGGTGTTTTGAAGATCAGTGATTTGTACTCTAACGAAGGGGATTCGATTATTAATTTCTACGAAATGTTGTCGCCGTATGCCTATAATTTGTATTGTACTGCCAAAAATCAAGCTCGTTCGCTAGACTACAAATATGTTTGGGTTAGTAATGATAATGTGTTAGTACGTAAGCATGATAAGTCCAGAATTATTTATATAGTAACTGAACGCGATATAGAATCACTGCAATGACATAAATTACTAAAGCCAAATACACATAATAGCGCGAACTGCTTATTAATTGTTGATATTAAGAATAAGATAAAAACAGCATCGAGTACGTTGCGCATAGCCCAGCTAAATGCAAATTTTATGATAGCTCATTTTGTTGAAATCGAGGCATTTTTCATTATCTTGTGAATTGATATTTTATCCATTTTTGAAATATGGCTTACGCTACTGCATGAATCCTCTAATTTAAAAATTACTGGCTGTAATTTTGTGCGCAATGATAGAGGACTCAAATCGCATAAGCGTGCTAATGTTACTCAAGAGGCGCTTTGTGACTATGTTCAGGGTGGGGGTGCCGCATTTTTTGTACTGAATAACCTAGTTTTTTCCAAATAATGCACTTCTAATTGACACCATAAATGAAACAGAATATCTGCTTTTGAGTATTGAAGGCAAACAAAAGTTATTTGGCTCAATTTATCGTCGCCCGAAGGGTCAGACTTTGATTAAGTTTTTCACTTGTAACACGCCGTATAAGCACCGCAAAAAATTATAATAAATATTAAAAACTAAAATTTATTGAACGATATTTTAGATATTTTACGCGAGTATCTCACGTTCCCCCACTTTTTATTTGAATGCTTCGAGCCACAGCTGACAGCTGAGCTCACAGCAGCAGCAGAACACCAGTAGCGCCACGAGTCAGCCAGCGGCAGCAGCAGAAGCAGCGAGAAAGCGGGGAGAGCGCGCAACGCACGTGTATAACTATATACAGCGAGCGGCGAGCGCAGTGGCGTGATAATACAGAAGCGTAGGAGTAGCGAGCGACTAGCGGCGCGGCACGAGCATTAGAATATATGTGTATGAATGATTAATACATATAGGTGTAAATGTACGTGTGCCGGTATGGATGTGATAGGGTCGATACCCGCTCTCTCCGTTGCGTATATAAGGGCCTGTACGGCCTATCTGAGCTCACTAGCCGAAACTCAGCTTAAGCGTCAGCGCAACTAAAGCACCTTGTCCATACTCATAAGCAACTTACGTCTTAAGTAGGTAAAACTTAGAAACATTTTCGTATTTACGAAATACTTATAAATTTGTCGAGTCAAATCTGATAACGCAACTCAAGCGTATCAGTAGAAGAAACAAAATAATTTCAAATATCCTTGTAAAATTCTGATCTAGACTGAATAACGAAAACGTAAAGAGTATTGATCTGCAAATATAATGTAAAATCAAAGCGAATACATAAATTTTTCTGTTACCAAAAATATTTGCAATTTACGCGATATTCTCTCTAAAAAGACTATTCGTTGCAATTGAAACAAAATAACAAAACTTTTATTATTGTAATATTATTCCACTACCTGGCATCCCGGACATCTTTAATTATATTAATATATTTCAAACATAGAATCAAATTTCTTTTTATGATCTGTCGTCATAGTTACGATGCAGATCAGCAAATGTTAATTACTCTTCAATAAAAGCTAAATTCATTCTACGCGCACAGGACGGAGAAGAGTAATGACTGTTTCACACTAGCCTGCAAACAGTGTCGAATTTATTTTGTAATTTAGTCATAGCTGGTGATTTAAATTTTGAACCTTTCGGTTAATAAATTTCATGGTGTGAGCTTCCGTCAATCGGTTCTCGAACACTCAATATTTCTTGTTCCGTTCGGAGCTACACATCATTGTGAGCACTCAGAATCGTGGCTCGATGTTATTATTTGTGATTCGGAATCCAAGATTAATTTATAATAAAAAGTCTATAGCCCCTTTTATAAACGGATATGACTATATTATAATTGATTATGTTTTTGATATACAAGAGAAGAAAGAAATGGTTGTAGTTTCACGAGATTTAAGAAAATATTCACCAGATACTTTTTGACTGCTCTCTTTACCGAATTGCAGGCCCGAATTGTACAGATGTCAGATGTAAATGATACTGCGTGCACATTTCCTGAAATGGCTCCTCATCTTTCATTCGATTTTCATGTGCCATTTACCTTACGTAAATTGCACCGCCAACCTGCTCCTTGGTTTTCAAAGGATCTCTGCAAAGAACGCGACCGATTATACATTTATTGCAAATGTACAGCTAAAGATCATGTCTTCGAGAGTTACAGGTCGTTCAATAACCGTGTCAAACGTGCAATAAAGCACGCTCGTGATACTTGAATTGTCACAAACAGCCAAGATCGTTCAAGAACTTGGAGCATATTGCGCAAGTTTGGGTCGCTGCAATCATACCAAAACTACACGTGTACAAAGTATCCTCCTTTAATTTAAGCTCAAAAGAACCATTCGTTCCCTTGAAATCCTACGAACAGTGAAAAAATTCACAAAATATTGCACCGAATGCCACAATGGGCCAGCAGGGATAATTAAGGCTTTAGCACGGTATAGTTAAGGGTTGGGCTTCGAAGGGCATTTTTTCTTAATGGAATTACTTCAACACATATGTTTATGCAATTAATGTAGGGATTTAAAGAAAATCTTAATTTAAAGTTATCTACAAGTTAAGCATAATTTTTGTCATTTTCGAAATATTTAAACAATTTTTTTTTCAAATTTCCACATTTGTTCAATAAACATGTGTGTTTAAAGTAGATCCATTAAAAAAAAAGTGCCCTTCGAAGCCCAAAACTGAAGTAAGTCTGCGGTAGCTGAAATAATGAAAATTGTGATTTTTGGCCTTCGAAGACCTATTGTACCTGACATATGGTATCTATTAACTTTGTTTGATAATTTTTATAGTATTTCTAAGTTAATATAATTGTTTAATTGATTACTAGCAAAAAAACGCTCGCTTCGCTCGCGATTAACAAATTAAATGTGATCATATTTAAGGGAATGTCGTCCCAAAAAACACTGTTTTTCTATTACATAAAACTTTTTGAATAAAGATTGCTAATGAAAAACCGAGTCTGTAGCGCCGTAGTGTTAAGTTTAATGAATCGTTCAACCGGAAAAAAATTCGATCGGACTTTCTGTTTGTCTAGAAGTTTGAAAATACAAAATACTCCGTGGTGGATTTGCGAAGCTTTTGCGCCGAAATCCCCTTAATTATTTGACGTGTGTTAGGGTAGTAATGAATTTACCGAACTAACAAAGTAACGTTGTGTGATTATGCGGATGATAGCTTACTCTCCCATACGGGGGAGATCAGTACTTCGCACTGATTGTCGCGGCGAAGCTGTTTGCATGATAATAAAACACCAAGGAAGATTAAATTATTAACGAGAACGACTTACTTGTGTTTGTTGACGGGGATGACCCAAAGGTTGACGATCAAAACTCTCAAATCAAATAATCTCTTAGACTCAATTATTTCAAAAATTCCTTTATTTGTTTCTGAAGACTTCAAATAACTTTCAAATGGAATAAGACACAATTTCGGTAAATGATGATCAAGACGGAAACACAATTAAGACTAAACTCCAACTTAAAGACTCAGAAATGTAACTATAAAATCGAACTCTTGAATAGCGTCCTTACTCTTGGATCGCACACACAGGAATGAATAATCGGGGGAGGCGAAGCTTGAAGAAAGCGTCATGGCTTTCTCCCACACAGGGTCTTTACTTCTCCTTCGCACTTCAGTTTAGCCGCGCTCTCTTTCTTACTCATTAGGCCTTATGGGCCTAAGTACGGTCAACAGCTAAACTGCAGGGTCGACTGTGCACGCGCGCTTTCAGCCGAGGGAGGAGAAGTTAGTTTTGGTTTAGGGTTACTTCTTGCGCTCGTTAAGCATCGAAGTTTCTGGATTTTTCCTGCTGTCTTTGTTTCATTTAATTTAATATTTCTGAATATTCATCCAGTAACTTCGTCACTTAACAACGTGTCATTACTAAATATACTGTTAAATATTAGATGTACACTCGATTATAGTTAATTCTTGTGGAACGTTTTTGAAATGCCCCAATAAGATTGCCATATTGATAAATTCTAACCAATCAAAAGCACGACTTTATAAGACGTGAACGTTGTTTATGAGACGTGACGGAAACGTTTTATAAGAATTAATTACTGTCGAGAATAAATGAATATATTCAATACAGCCAACATTCTATAAAAGTAGTTATAGCTACTAATATACAGGACCGGCTTTAAAATTATAGAATAAAATAGAAATAAATTTTGAATATTAAAAAATGTTTTTATAACACGTGCATAAAAAAGACCATTTTCGGCGCCTATAAACTGGACCGAAAATGGGGGTTTCCGAGCGTCACACAAAAAGTAGAGCGAGAGTCCCTGATCACAATACATGTATCAATTAATCCATTTTCGCCCCCTATATAGGTAGAACGAGCCTACAATAATCGGAGAATCGGAAATCGAGCGGACCGAAAATGGTCGTTTTCTCCTCTAGAGGCGAAATTTTTTTTTGTTCGTCTCCTTACTAAAGCTTAAAATCGTTAAAAACTGTTGAAACAATTTCCAAAATATCAAAAATTTCCAAAATTTTCAAAATGTTAAAAATTTCTCAAAATGTTCAAATTTGCCAAAATTTTCAAATGTTCAAATTTGCCAAAATTTTCAAATTTTCAAAATTCTCAAAATTTTTTAAAATTTGCAGTTTATTAAAATTTTGATTTACTAAATTTTAAAAGCTTTACTAAAAATATATTTAAATAAATAAAATAATTAAATAAAATATATATGTATGCATATATATGAATCAATACACGCCCACCGTAGTGGACAACTCGAAAAACTTCATTCTCGATCCACTTCATAGGCGACTCAAATGGTCTTCCTTATACACTTCTTATAAAAAGCACGGTGAACAACGAGGGGCGAATGTGCTTTTCCAGAATCGGATGGAATCATCCTCGCTTGGAAAAGTCCATTTTCGCCCCTTGTTGTACAATGTACTATTTCAAACTCTTTGCAATTATTTGATGACAATTGTTGGAAGTGGTGGATGAATAAGTGAGGCAGATTTATTATTGATAATAATAAATAGTAGTTTATTGATAGAGTGGCTTGAGAGCCAGTCGTAGTCGGCAGTGCGTCCGCTCAGCTCGGAGTCTTACAGGCAAGAGAGAGAGAGAGAGAGAGTATAGTACAGTGTCGCATAGTCTGACTCCACGGAGCTGAGTATACAGTATAGTATGCGCTTAGAGTATATACGCGAGGCATGCGCACTATGCTCGCGTTCGATCGAGCTTGTTTCGTTGCACCAAATCGTCGTCAACCAGTAGATGGCGTGACGAGTATCGTTTTAAGTATTAAAACTGTATAAATTCACATATTACAACACGCCTCCTGAATTTTACAGTCGTGATATTTTTACATTATAATTCGATACATTTGAGTTTTTAATTTTGCATACAATTTGTCATCGCATTTTTCATTAATTGAATTGATTGAGAGAGAGAGAGAGAGAGAGAGAGGGAGAGAGAGGGGGAGAGAGAGAGAGAGAGCGAGAGATGGAGAGAGAGAGAGAGAGAGATTAAATAAGTTTTACTTCTGTACATTGTGTTGTACAATTCAAAATAACAGTATAAAGTAAAACAAGTTATAATTTGTGTGTGTGTGTGTGTGTGTGAGAGATGATATATATAGAGTGAATGTGAAATGATATATATAAAGTGGAGGAGTGTAAGTGTTTGTGAGATGATTATGAGTTTTCAAGTGCATAAAAATATTCTTTAGCTAATTGTTTGAAGTGTGACATGGATTTAGTGTTGCGAAGGCGTGATGGTAGCGAGTTCCAGAGGTATGAGGCGCTTATATGGAATGAACCTTTCAGCGTCTCCGTCTTAAAAGTCGGGATGTCCAGAGGTGTCACCTCCCCCCTCACAGGCCTGTGCGCGACGTGAAAGTCAAAAAAGGCCAAGATGTAGGAAGGCACAGCTGTATTAAACAGTTTTCATAGAAAACAGGCTGCAAAGTACTTTCTACGTCCGGCAGTTATAAGCCATTGCAGTTCACGCCTGTAGGGGGTGATGTGCTCGTCCCTCCTTACACCATAGATGTATCGAATTCCCGTGTTTACGAGTCTCTGGAGTTTTGTGTCAAATTCTTGGGTCAGGTCACAGTATACGAATGAGCAGTAGTCGATGATTGGAAATAGGAGTGCTTGCACGAGATGTTTACGCAACCTGAGATTGGTACTTTTCCTGAAAAAGTAAAGCCTATACATTAATGAGTGAGCACATTTGCATAGTTGTGTAACGTGCTCTTTCCACGTTAGTTTGGAGTCAAGCACCAACCCCAGATTGCGCACGGATGATTCATAGTCGACCCGAGCTCCCCCTATGTTGATGTAGGTGTTAGCAACAGTTGGTAAAGCATTAATGTACTAGGGGGAGCCCAGGACGATTGCCTTAGTTTTCAGGACATTAAGTTTAAGGTGATTTTGTGCAGCCCAGCCCATTATCCTTTCGGCATTAGCTCTCATCTTGTCAGAACGAGAATCGAGCTCCTCAAGGTGGCATTGGCTGTATATTTGCAAGTCATCCGCATAGATTAGATGGGACACATCTGAATCCAGGCAAAACCAATGTCATTGCTGTACAACGCGAACAGCAGGGGACCTAGAACCGATCCCTGCGGTACACCGGTGTTCAGGAGCCGGAAGGTGAGGAGCTCGTCGTTGTCACCAATAACGGCCTGCTTTCTTCCCGTAAGGTAAGATGCAAGCCAACGGATGACCTGCTTGGAGAATCCGAAAGAGGATAGCTTTCTCAGGAGCCTGACGTGACACACTGTATCAAACGCCTTGCTGAAATCAAATAGAAACAGAAGCGTGACTTTCTTTTTTTTTATGCCAAACCTGACATCATCAGTCAGTTTGATTAAGCCAGACTGTGTGCTATGACCGGTGCGGAAGTCTGTTTTTAGGTTGTCAATGAGTAGACTTGTTTCAAGATATTTCGAGACTTGCCTGTGCATCAGCCACTCCAGCGCCTTTGATAAAAAACAGAGGAAAGAAATTGGTCGGTAGTCAGTCAGGGCTGTTGGTGAACTGACCTTGTTCAGTGCTCGCACCAGCGACATTTTCCAGGCAGAGGGGAAGCGTGACTCGCTTAAGGACAGGTTGAAAATTCGACATAGTAAAGGAGCGAGTACGGATAGTGCCTTTGAAATTACAATCTGTGGGATGCCATCGTTGCCTCTGGCCTGGGTGTGGAAGTGCGACACAGCAGCCAAAACGTCCGATTCTGTAATAACCTTGAAGTTGAAATGCTCAGGGAAGTCTAGACTCTCGAGGGTACGCAGAAAAACCTCAACTGCAGGAGCCAGTGGATCATTGGAGATGGAACTAAAGTGTTTGTTGAGGTCATCTGTAGAGAAGCGAGAAGGTGATGGTGCTTTAGTGGTGGTGATTCCAAGGTTCTCAAGCTCTCTCCAGATCTCAGCGACATCAGTTAGGGTTGACAGGCGTGAATAATAATAATTCAGCCTGGCCTCCTCAACCTGTCTGTGAACGTCGTCCCTTGCTACTCTATAATAATATCGATCACAAGGTAGACGAGTTCTGCGAAACCTTCTGTAAAGTCTGTCCCGTTCAGTCAAGAGGTCACGAAGAGCCGAGCAGAAGCGTGACTTTCTTTTTATTTATGCCAAGCCTGACATCATCAGTTAGCTTAATTAGGCCAGACTGAGTGCTGTGACCAGTGCGGAAGCCTGTTTGAAGGTTGTCTAGCAATAGCCTTGATTCAAGGTATTCTGAGACTTGCTTGTGCACCAGCCACTCCAGGGCCTTGGAGAGAAAGCAGAGAAGTGAAATCGGACGGTAGTCAGTCAGGGCTGTTGGTGAACTGATTTTGTTGAGTGCGCGCACAAGTGACAATTTCCAGGCAGATGGGAAGCAGGGTACGCTCAGAGACAGTCACTTCCCCTGGCCTGGGTGTCAAAGTGCGATCCGCAGCCAACACGTCCGATTCCGTTATAGGGCTGAACTCGAAATGTTCCGGGAGGTCAAGACTTTCCAGGGTGAGAAGATAATCCTCAACAGCAGGAGCCAACGGATCGTTGGAGATCGCGCTGAAATGCCTGTTGAGTTCATCTGTGGTAAATCGAGATGGTAAGGGGGCCTTGGTGGCAGAAATTCCAAGTTTCTCCAGTTCTCTGCAGATCTCGGCAATGTCGGTCAAGGTAGACAGGCGTGAATAGTAATAATTCAGCCTGGCTTCCTCGACTTGTTTATGGGCATAGTCTCTAGCTAATCTGTAAATGCGGAGATCTTGATCGAGCATAGAGTCCCTGAAACGACTGTAAAGTCTATCCCTCTCGGATACAAGGTCACGAAGAGCCGCGGTGTACCACGGGTGACGTACAACGTCTTGGTGTCACAGTCCGCAATGGGGCGAGATGGTTAATGGCATTAGTAAGGTTAGTGTTAAGTAAGGATATGCTTCGTCGAGTGATGAAGTGGTGAGAGATGACCAGTCACATTCGCTAAGAAAGTCCCTTAGCTTCTCAGCGCTGATTCCTTTAAATTTTCTGTAGGTATACACCATACCACAAATTATCACATACGTGTTAGGTACGTAGCGTGGAATATGTACGTCGAGAGTAGCCGTGATAAGGTCGTGTCCGTTGATGAAAGGTGCGTCTGTCTTCCAGTATGACAGCAGGCGATCCTGCTCGTCGATTAGGCATAGGTCAAGCCAGGTATCAGAACCCTGTTTATGGTGCGTGGCACCATAGGGAACAGACAAAAGGGAGTTCTCATCAATGAAGGCCCTGATGAAATTGGCATCTTCAGATGAGGAAAGTTGGTCAGAATTGAAATCTCCCATTCCTTCGTGGAGTAATTGTGCATGTGAGTTGTTAGCTGGTCTATAAAGTTAGAGCCTTGGAGAAAAGGAGCATGAGGTGGGCGATACACAACCCCCACGAAGATGAGAGAAACTCTATTAGCCGATACCTCACAAAAAAGGTATTCAGGCTTGCCTGGCTTGCCAGACCATTCACCGTCGGATGATGAAATAACACTAACCGTCAGTGATTTATGTATATAGAGGGCCACACCTCCTCCGTTTCTGTTACTGTCTCGTCTGTACAGCAGGTAGTCATCCAGTGAAGGGATGGATGTCACCTTAGCCAGGTCTCAGTAACAGCTATTACGTGGAATAGAGAGCGAGTGGATAAGAAGAGCCTGATCATCTCAATGTGACCCGTGAGTGAGTTCGCATTGAAATGACAGACCCTTAGACCTTCGGACAGAGATACCTTAGAACCGGATGAAGACACGGCAGATGAGTTTGATGGTGGATGTGGTGGAATGAGGTGTGTGTGTGTGGCAGCTTCATTGTAGAACGATGTTGACGGCAGGCGGAATCCGAGCTAAAAAATCGATTAGCTCGGCGTCGGTGGTGGCGCGCTCGTTGTCATCGTTGCAGCGAATAAATAATCTCCCGTCTCTGACGAAGGTACGGTAACCCTGTCTCTTCTTGGCCTCCAGCCTGGCTATTGAACGCAGCTTATGGACGTCTGAAGGAAGCAGCTCGTTGATGTTTATGAGCCCTTGATGTTCAGGGCTCAGGGCTCTTGCCTCCTCCAGTAAGGTTGCGTCCAACTCGTTGGTGTGTAGCTTGCGTTTGCGGGCTTTAGCGACGACAATTGAGCGTGCGAGCGCGCTTGAAGAGAGGTTGACGGCTAATGGTGGTAGTCTGCCGTCACCCCTGGCGGAGTTGTTTATTGCATCTAGCCTCCCCATGGTCCTGACGGATGCTACGTCTCTTCTAAGGACCGTGGGGTCAAGCGCGCTCATAACTGAAAATGCGAGGAGGTGCAGCGAGGTTTCTCGGGTATAGTGTAGACCCCTGACAACGACAACACTGTTCGAGGTCTGCTCCTGGCGCCTCTTGACCTCCGCCAGTTCACTGCGCAGGCTACAGAGAGAAATTTTGCAGTAGAAAAGATGACATAGAAAAATTGCAGCCTTCGGCGATTTATATATCGACGTGAAGGTTGCAAAATGGAGCGTGCAACTATCTACAACAGAAGAGGGCCCGAAGGCAAGTAGCAGCAGAAAAGCAGTACTAAAAAGAGATAGATCAGCAGAGCTGTCAACTGTACTCACCAGAGTGAGAGAGAGAGCGTGAGAGAGAGAGAGAGAGAGAGACAACAACCGCAGCCGACTACATGAAGCCATGGCTCAGGAGGACCTCGAGAGCGACGAGGAAGATGACGACGAACCAGCCCCTCCAGGCCATCGAAGCAGCTCAATCGGCCCAAGCCAACGCGGTAGACCAAGCAGTCCAAGCGGACGGCGAGGATTAACCCGTCCACTCGAGGATGAGTGCATGTCAGGACGGTCGAATGTGGGAATGTGTGCGTAGAGTATGTGTGTGTGTGCGTGTAAGAGAGAGAGAGAGAGAGAGACTACGCGAGTGTGCCGTGAGAGAGAGTCAGTGTGAGGGAAGTCCGAGCGGCGGGGGCCTAGCTAGTCCTCCCCCGCCAAGCTACCTTCACCCCCTCCAACTACCGAAGGGGCTGAGGCGTAGCATTTTAAATTCTGATAATCCGCACAACATTTCTTCGAAGAGTTTTACTAGACAATTTTCAACCTTATGTTATTCATTTATAATTTCAACCGATACTTTTGCATAAAACTTCCAACAATTATATTATTAATATTTATAAACTGCGAACGATTAAATTTTAGATGAAACTGTACATCAATTTAGTTAACTTCTTTCTCTAACTAGAAAATAACTTTATCAATACAAACACGATAATCTCTTAGGCACATTATATTAACGTCTCAATATCAAAAACTAAACAAATAAATTTAATTTCAAAAATGGCTATACTTCAAATGCACAAAGCATGCTTGATAAAAATCTCTACGTGCTCTATGTATTCACGCATATCACTAGACGAAATATGTTGAATTGATGAATATGAAAGGGATGCTGCGAATAATCATACGTGGAGAAAAGATCTTATTTTTGAAGATATTTGTTTGTGAATGTAAAATAAAGCATGCTCTATGTATTCACGCATATCACAAGACGTAATTTGGAGATTTGTTTAATATTAAAGGGATGCTGCGAATAATCATACGTGGAGAAAAGATCTTATATTTGAAGATATTTGTTTGTAAATAAGAAATAACGACTGCTCTATGTATTTGCGCATATCACAGGACGAAATATGTTGAATTGATCAATATGAAAGGGATGCTGCAAATAATCATTCGTGCAGAAAAGATCTTATTTTTGAAGATATCTGTTTGTAAATAAGAAATGACGACTGCTCTATGTATTCGCGCATATCACTAGACGAAATATGTTGAATTGATGAATATGAAAGGGATGCTGCGAATAATCATACGTGGAGAAAAGATCTTATTTTTGAAGATATTTATTTGTGAATGTAAAATAAAGCATGCTCTATGTATTCACGCATATCACAAGACGTAATTTGGAGATTTGTTCAATATTAAAGGGATGCTGCGAATAATCATACGTGGAGAAAAGATCTTATATTTGAAGATATTTGTTTGTAAATAAGAAATAACGACTGCTCTATGTATTTGCGCATATCACAGGACGAAATATGTTGAATTGATCGATATGAAAGGGATGCTGCAAATAATCATTCGTGGACAAAAGATCTTATATTTGAAGATATTTGTTTGTGAATGTGAGATAACTCATGCTCAATGTATTCACGTATATCACAAGGCGTAAACTGCAGATTGGGACTGGATGGAAGGGAAGCGGCGAATAATCATTCGTGCAGAAAAGATCTTATTTTTGAAGATATCTGTTTGTAAATAAGTAATGACGACTGCTCTATGTATTCGCGCATATCACTAGACGAAATATGTTGAATTGATGAATATGAAATGGATGCTGCAAATAATCATCTGTGCAGTTATGATCTGTTTATTAAAAGATATTTGTTTATGAATGTGAAATGACGACTGCTCTATGTATTCGCGCATATCACAAAACGTAATCTGCAGATTTGGTCCGGATAAAAGAGATGTTGCGAATAATCATCTATACTGATATAATCTTATTTTTTACATATTCGTTCGTGAATGTTAAATAAAGCATGCTCTATGTTGTCATGCATATCTCAAGACGTAATCTGCAGATTTGGTCCGGATAAAAGAGATGCTGCGAATAATCATCTGTACTGGTATAATCTTATTTTTGAAGATATTTCTTTGTCAATGTGAAATGACGCATGCTCAATGTATTCACGCATATCACAAGACGTAATTTGTAGATTTGGTCTGCATGAAAGGGATGCTGCTAATAATGATTCGTGGAGAAAAGATCTTAATGTTGAAGATATCTGTTTCTAAATAAGAAATGACGACTGCTCTATGTATCCGCGCATACCACAAAACGTAATCTGCAGACTTGGTTCAGTTAAAAGCGATGCTCCAATTAATAAATCAGGCAGATACTATCTTATTTTTTGAAGATATTTGTTTGTGAATGTGAAATAAAGCATGCTCTATGTATTCGCGGATATCACAAAACGTAATCTGCAGATTTGATTCAGACATAAGCGATGCTCCAATTATTAAATCAGGCAGATACTATCTTATTTTTTGAAGATATTTGTTTGTGAATGTGAAATAAAGCATGCTCTATGTATTCACGCATATCACAAGACGTAATTGGCAGATTTGGTCTGGATGAAAGGGATGCTGCTAATAATGATTCGTGGAGAAAAGATCTTATATTTGAAGATATTTGTTTGTGAATGTGAGATAACGATATATATTCACGCATATCACAAGACGTAATATGTTGATTTGGTCTGGATGAAAGGGATGCTGCTAATAATGATTCGTGGAGAAAAGATCTTATATTTGAAGATATTTGTTTGTGAATGTGAGATAACGATATATATTCACGCATATCACAAGACGTAATATGTTGATTTGGTCTGGATGAAAGGCATGCGGCGAATAATCATTCGTGCAGAAAAGATCTTATTTTTGAAGATATTTCTTTGTGAATTCATGCATATCTCAAGACGCAATATGCAGATTTGGTATGGATAAAATGGATGCTGCGAATAATCATTCGTGCAGACAAGATCTTATTTTTGACAAATATTCGTTTGTGAATATGAGATGACGCATGCTCTATGTATTCGCGCATATCTCAAAACGTAATCTGCAGATTTGGTCTGGATGGAAGGGATGCGGCGAATAATCATTCGTGCAGAAAAGATCTTATTGTTGAAAATATCTCTTTCTGAATCAGAAATGACGAATGCTCTATGTATTCGCGCATATCACAAAACGTAATCTGCAGACTTGATTCAGATATAAGCGATGCTCCAATTAATAAATCAGGCAGATACTATCTTATTTTTTGAAGATATTTGTTTGTGAATGTGAAATAAAGCATGCTCTATGTATTCACGCATATCACAAGACGTAATTGGCAGATTTGGTCCGGATAAAAGAGATGCTGCGAATAACCATCTATACTGATATAATCTTATTTTTGATGATATTTGTTTGTGAATGTGAAATGACGCATGCTCTATGTATTCACGCATATCACAAGACGTAATATGTTGATTTGGTCTGGATGAAAGGGATGCTGCTAATAATGATTCGTGGAGAAAAGATCTTATTGTTGAAGATATCTGTTTCTAAATAAGAAATGATGACTGCTCTATGTATTCGCTCATATCACAAAACGTAATCTGCAGACATGGTCCAGATATAAGCGATGCTCCAATTATTAAATCAGGCAGATACTATCTTATTTTTTGAAGATATTTGTTTGTGAATGTGAAATAAAGCATGCTCTATGTATTCACGCATATCACAAGACGTAATTGGCAGATTTGGTCTGGATGAAAGGGATGCTGCTAATAATGATTCGTGGAGAAAAGATCTTATTGTTAAAGATATCTGTTTCTAAATAAGAAATGACGACTGCTCTATGTATTCGCGCATATCACAAGACGTAGTCTGCAGATTTGGTTCAGATATAAGCGATGCTCCAATTATTAAATCAGGCAGATACTATCTTATTTTTGAAGATATTTCTTTGTGAATGTGAAATAAAGCATGCTCTCTGTATTCACGCATTTCTCAAGACGTGATCTGCAGATTTTGTCCAGATGAAAGCGGTTCTTGCGAATAACTATTCGTGCAGATTCGATCTTATTTTTTACATATTTGTTTGTGAATGTGAAATAAAGCATGCTCTATGTATTCATGAATATTTCAAGACTAAATATGCAGATTTGGTATGGATAAAATGGATGCTGCGAATAATCATTCGTGCAGATAAGATCTTATTTTTGACAAATATTCGTTCGTGAAGGTGAAATAAAGCATGCCCTATGTATTCCCGCATTTCACAAGACGTAATCTGCAGATTTGGTCCGGATAAAAGAGATGCTGCGAATAATTATCTGTACTGATATAATCTTATTTTTGAAGATATTCGTTTGTGAATATGAAATTACGCATGCTCTATGTATTCGCGCATATCACAATACGTAATCTGCAGATTTGGTTTAGATAAAAGCGATGCTCCAAAAAATAATTCAGGCAGATACTATCTTATTTTTTGAAGATAATTGTTTGTGAATGTGAAATGACGCATGCTCAATGTATTCACGCATATCACAAGACGTAATTTGTTGATTTGGTCTGGATGGAAGAGATGCTGCTAATAATGATTCGTGGAGAAAACATCTTATATTTGAAGATATATGTTTGTGAATGTGAGATAACGCATGTTCTATATATTTACGTATATCACAAGACGTAATCTGCAGATTTGGTCCGGATAAAAGAGATGCTGCGAATAATCATCTGTACTGGTATAAACTTATTGTTGCAGATATCTGTTTCTAAATGTGAAATGACTACTGCTCTATGTATTCGCGCATATCACAATACGTAATCTGCAGATTTGGTTTAGATAAAAGCGATGCTCCAAAAAATAATTCAGGCAGATACTATCTTATTTTTTGAAGATATCTGTTTCTAAATGTGAAATGACTACTGCTCTATGTATTCGCGCATATCACAAGACGTAATCTGCAGATTTGGTCTGGATGGAAGGGATGCTGCTAATAATGATTCATGGAGACAAGATCTTATTTTTGACAAATATTCGTTTGTGAATATGAGATGACGCATGCTCTATGTATTCGCGCATATCTCAAAACGTAATCTGCAGATTTGGTCTGGATGGAAGGGATGCGGCGAATAATCATTCGTGCAGAAAAGATCTTATTGTTGAAAATATCTCTTTCTGAATCAGAAATGACGAATGCTCTATGTATTCGCGCATATCACAAAACGTAATCTGCAGACTTGATTCAGATATAAGCGATGCTCCAATTAATAAATCAGGCAGATACTATCTTATTTTTTGAAGATATTTGTTTGTGAATGTGAAATAAAGCATGCTCTATGTATTCGCGGATATCACAAAACGTAATCTGCAGATTTGATTCAGACATAAGCGATGCTCCAATTATTAAATCAGGCAGATACTATCTTATTTTTTGAAGATATTTGTTTGTGAATGTGAAATAAAGCATGCTCTATGTATTCACGCATATCACAAGACGTAATTGGCAGATTTGGTCTGGATGAAAGGGATGCTGCTAATAATGATTCGTGGAGAAAAGATCTTATATTTGAAGATATTTGTTTGTGAATGTGAGATAACGATATATATTCACGCATATCACAAGACGTAATATGTTGATTTGGTCTGGATGAAAGGGATGCTGCTAATAATGATTCGTGGAGAAAAGATCTTATATTTGAAGATATTTGTTTGTGAATGTGAGATAATGATATATATTCACGCATATCACAAGACGTAATATGTTGATTTGGTCTGGATGAAAGGCATGCGGCGAATAATCATTCGTGCAGAAAAGATCTTATTTTTGAAGATATTTCTTTGTGAATTCATGCATATCTCAAGACGCAATATGCAGATTTGGTATGGATAAAATGGATGCTGCGAATAATCATTCGTGCAGACAAGATCTTATTTTTGACAAATATTCGTTTGTGAATATGAGATGACGCATGCTCTATGTATTCGCGCATATCTCAAAACGTAATCTGCAGATTTGGTCTGGATGGAAGGGATGCGGCGAATAATCATTCGTGCAGAAAAGATCTTATTGTTGAAAATATCTCTTTCTGAATCAGAAATGACGAATGCTCTATGTATTCGCGCATATCACAAAACGTAATCTGCAGACTTGATTCAGATATAAGCGATGCTCCAATTAATAAATCAGGCAGATACTATCTTATTTTTTGAAGATATTTGTTTGTGAATGTGAAATAAAGCATGCTCTATGTATTCACGCATATCACAAGACGTAATTGGCAGATTTGGTCCGGATAAAAGAGATGCTGCGAATAACCATCTATACTGATATAATCTTATTTTTGATGATATTTGTTTGTGAATGTGAAATGACGCATGCTCTATGTATTCACGCATATCACAAGACGTAATATGTTGATTTGGTCTGGATGAAAGGGATGCTGCTAATAATGATTCGTGGAGAAAGATCTTATTGTTGAAGATATCTGTTTCTAAATAAGAATGATGATGTCTATGTATTCGCTATATAAAACGTATTGCAGAATGGTCAGATATAAGCGATGCTCAATTATTAATCAGAGATATATCTTATTTTTGAAGATATTTGTTTGTGAATGTGAAATAAAGCATGCTCTATGTATTCACGCATATACAAGACGTAATTGCAGATTTGGTCTGGATGAAAGGATGCTGCTAATAATGATTCGTGGAGAAAAGATCTTATTGTTAAAGATATCTGTTTCTAAATAAGAAATGACGACTGCTCTATGTATTCGCGCATATCACAAGACGTAGTCTGCAGATTTGGTTCAGATATAAGCGATGCTCCAATTATTAAATCAGGCAGATACTATCTTATTTTTGAAGATATTTCTTTGTGAATGTGAAATAAAGCATGCTCTCTGTATTCACGCATTTCTCAAGACGTGATCTGCAGATTTTGTCCAGATGAAAGCGGTTCTTGCGAATAACTATTCGTGCAGATTCGATCTTATTTTTTACATATTTGTTTGTGAATGTGAAATAAAGCATGCTCTATGTATTCATGAATATTTCAAGACTAAATATGCAGATTTGGTATGGATAAAATGGATGCTGCGAATAATCATTCGTGCAGATAAGATCTTATTTTTGACAAATATTCGTTCGTGAAGGTGAAATAAAGCATGCCCTATGTATTCCCGCATTTCACAAGACGTAATCTGCAGATTTGGTCCGGATAAAAGAGATGCTGCGAATAATTATCTGTACTGATATAATCTTATTTTTGAAGATATTCGTTTGTGAATATGAAATTACGCATGCTCTATGTATTCGCGCATATCACAATACGTAATCTGCAGATTTGGTTTAGATAAAAGCGATGCTCCAAAAAATAATTCAGGCAGATACTATCTTATTTTTTGAAGATAATTGTTTGTGAATGTGAAATGACGCATGCTCAATGTATTCACGCATATCACAAGACGTAATTTGTTGATTTGGTCTGGATGGAAGAGATGCTGCTAATAATGATTCGTGGAGAAAACATCTTATATTTGAAGATATATGTTTGTGAATGTGAGATAACGCATGTTCTATATATTTACGTATATCACAAGACGTAATCTGCAGATTTGGTCCGGATAAAAGAGATGCTGCGAATAATCATCTGTACTGGTATAAACTTATTGTTGCAGATATCTGTTTCTAAATGTGAAATGACTACTGCTCTATGTATTCGCGCATATCACAATACGTAATCTGCAGATTTGGTTTAGATAAAAGCGATGCTCCAAAAAATAATTCAGGCAGATACTATCTTATTTTTTGAAGATATCTGTTTCTAAATGTGAAATGACTACTGCTCTATGTATTCGCGCATATCACAAGACGTAATCTGCAGATTTGGTCTGGATGGAAGGGATGCTGCTAATAATGATTCATGGAGACAAGATCTTATTTTTGACAAATATTCGTTTGTGAATATGAGATGACGCATGCTCTATGTATTCGCGCATATCTCAAAACGTAATCTGCAGATTTGGTCTGGATGGAAGGGATGCGGCGAATAATCATTCGTGCAGAAAAGATCTTATTGTTGAAAATATCTCTTTCTGAATCAGAAATGACGAATGCTCTATGTATTCGCGCATATCACAAAACGTAATCTGCAGACTTGATTCAGATATAAGCGATGCTCCAATTAATAAATCAGGCAGATACTATCTTATTTTTTGAAGATATTTGTTTGTGAATGTGAAATAAAGCATGCTCTATGTATTCGCGATATCACAAAACGTAATCTGCAGATTTGATTCAGATAAGCGATGCTCCAATTATAATCAGGCAGATACTATCTTATTTTTGAAGATATTTGTTTGTGAATGTGAAATAAAGCATGCTCTATGTATTCACGCATATCACAAGACGTAATTGCAGATTTGGTCTGGATGAAAGGATGCTGCTAATAATGATTCGTAGAAAAGATCTTATATTTGAAGATATTTGTTTGTGATGTAGTAACGATATATATTACGCATATCACAGACGTATAGATTTGGTCTGGATAAGGATGCTGCTAATAATGATTCGTGGAGAAAATTATATTTGAGATTTGTTTGTAATGTGAATATATATTATTCCGCATATCAAACGTATATGTTGATTTGGTCTGGATGAAAGCATGGCAATTCATTCGGCAGAAATCTTATTTTTGAAGATATTTCTTTGTGAATTCATGCATATCTCAAGACGCAATATGCAGATTTGGTATGGATAATGGATGCTGCGAATAATATTCGTGAGACAAGATCTTATTTTTGACAAATATTCGTTTGTGAATATGAGATGACGCATGCTCTATGTATTCGCGCATATCTCAAAACGTAATCTGCAGATTTGGTCTGGATGGAAGGGATGCGGCGAATAATCATTCGTGCAGAAAAGATCTTATTGTTGAAAATATCTCTTTCTGAATCAGAAATGACGAATGCTCTATGTATTCGCGCATATCACAAAACGTAATCTGCAGACTTGATTCAGATATAAGCGATGCTCCAATTAATAAATCAGGCAGATACTATCTTATTTTTTGAAGATATTTGTTTGTGAATGTGAAATAAAGCATGCTCTATGTATTCACGCATATCACAAGACGTAATTGGCAGATTTGGTCCGGATAAAAGAGATGCTGCGAATAACCATCTATACTGATATAATCTTATTTTGATGATATTTGTTTGTGAATGTGAAATGACGCATGCTCTATGTATTCACGCATATCACAAGACGTAATATGTTGATTTGGTCTGGATGAAAGGGATGCTGCTAATAATGATTCGTGGAGAAAGATCTTATGTTGAAGATATCTGTTCTAATAAGAATGATGACTGCTCTATGTATCGCTCATATCACAAACGTAATCTGCAGACATGGTCCAGATATAAGCGATGCTCCAATTATTAAATCAGGCAGATACTATCTTATTTTTGAAGATATTGTTTGTGAATGTGAAATAAGCATGCTCTATGTATTCACGCATATCACAAGACGTAATTGGCAGATTTGGTCTGGATGAAAGGGATGCTGCTAATAATGATTCGTGGAGAAAAGATCTTATTGTTAAAGATATCTGTTTCTAAATAAGAAATGACGACTGCTCTATGTATTCGCGCATATCACAAGACGTAGTCTGCAGATTTGGTTCAGATATAAGCGATGCTCCAATTATTAAATCAGGCAGATACTATCTTATTTTTGAAGATATTTCTTTGTGAATGTGAAATAAAGCATGCTCTCTGTATTCACGCATTTCACAAGACGTGATCTGCAGATTTTGTCCAGATGAAAGCGGTTCTTGCGAATAACTATTCGTGCAGATTCGATCTTATTTTTTACATATTTGTTTGTGAATGTGAAATAAAGCATGCTCTATGTATTCATGAATATTTCAAGACTAAATATGCAGATTTGGTATGGATAAAATGGATGCTGCGAATAATCATTCGTGCAGATAAGATCTTATTTTTGACAAATATTCGTTCGTGAAGGTGAAATAAAGCATGCCCTATGTATTCCCGCATTTCACAAGACGTAATCTGCAGATTTGGTCCGGATAAAAGAGATGCTGCGAATAATTATCTGTACTGATATAATCTTATTTTTGAAGATATTCGTTTGTGAATATGAAATTACGCATGCTCTATGTATTCGCGCATATCACAATACGTAATCTGCAGATTTGGTTTAGATAAAAGCGATGCTCCAAAAAATAATTCAGGCAGATACTATCTTATTTTTTGAAGATAATTGTTTGTGAATGTGAAATGACGCATGCTCAATGTATTCACGCATATCACAAGACGTAATTTGTTGATTTGGTCTGGATGGAAGAGATGCTGCTAATAATGATTCGTGGAGAAAACATCTTATATTTGAAGATATATGTTTGTGAATGTGAGATAACGCATGTTCTATATATTTACGTATATCACAAGACGTAATCTGCAGATTTGGTCCGGATAAAAGAGATGCTGCGAATAATCATCTGTACTGGTATAAACTTATTGTTGCAGATATCTGTTTCTAAATGTGAAATGACTACTGCTCTATGTATTCGCGCATATCACAATACGTAATCTGCAGATTTGGTTTAGATAAAAGCGATGCTCCAAAAAATAATTCAGGCAGATACTATCTTATTTTTTGAAGATATCTGTTTCTAAATGTGAAATGACTACTGCTCTATGTATTCGCGCATATCACAAGACGTAATCTGCAGATTTGGTCTGGATGGAAGGGATGCTGCTAATAATGATTCATGGAGACAAGATCTTATTTTTGACAAATATTCGTTTGTGAATATGAGATAACGCATGCTCTATGTTTTCGCGCATATCTCAAAACGTAATCTGCAGATTTGGTCTGGATGGAAGGGATGCTGCTAATAATGATTCGTGGAGAAAACATCTTATATTTGAAGATATATGTTTGTGAATGTGAGATAACGCATGTTCTATATATTTACGTATATCACAAGACGTAATCTGCAGATTTGGTCCGGATAAAAGAGATGCTGCGAATAATCATCTGTACTGGTATAAACTTATTGTTGAAGATATCTGTTTCTAAATGTAAAATGACTACTGCTCTATGTATTCGCGCATATCACAAGACGTAGTCTGCAGATTGGGACTGGATGGAAGAGATGCTGCTAATAATGATTCGTGGAGAAAAGATCTTATTGTTGAAAATATCTCTTTCTAAATAAGAAATGACGACTGCTCTATGTATTCGCGCATATCACAAAACTTAATCTGCAGACTTGGTTCAGATATAAGCGATGCTCCAATTAATAAATCAGGCAGATACTATCTTCTTTTTTGAAGATATTTCTTTGTGGATGTGAAATAAAGCATGCTCTATGTGTTCACGCATATCACAAGACGTAATTGGCAGATTTGGTACGGATAAAAGAAATGCTGCGAATAATCATCTGTACTGATGAAATCTTATTTTTGAAGATATTCGTTTGAGAATGTAAAATAAATCATGCTCTATGTATTCACGCATATCACAAGACGTAATTGGCAGATTTGGTCTGTATGAAAGGGATGCGGCGAATAATCATTCGTGGAGAAAAGATCTTATTTTTGAAGATATTTGTTTGTGAATGTGAAATAAAGCAAGCTCTATGTATTCACGCATATCACAAGACGTAATTGGCAGATTTGGTCCGGATAAAAGAGATGCTGCGAATAATCATCTATACTGATATAATCTTATTTTTTACATATTCGTTCGTGAATGTTAAATAAAGCATGCTCTATGTTGTCATGCATATCTCAAGACGTAATCTGCAGATTTGGTCCGGATAAAAGAGATGCTGCGAATAATCATCTGTACTGGTATAATCTTATTTTTGAAGATATTTCTTTGTCAATGTGAAATGACGCATGCTCAATGTATTCACGCATATCACAAGACGTAATTTGTAGATTTGGTCTGCATGAAAGGGATGCTGCTAATAATGATTCGTGGAGAAAAGATCTTAATGTTGAAGATATCTGTTTCTAAATAAGAAATGACGACTGCTCTATGTATCCGCGCATACCACAAAACGTAATCTGCAGACTTGGTTCAGATATAAGCGATGCTCCAATTAATAAATCAGGTAGATACTATCTTATTTTTTGAAGATATTTGTTTGTGAATGTGAAATAAAGCATGCTCTCTGTATTCACGCATATCTCAAGACGCAATATGCAGATTTGGTATGGATAAAATGGATGCTGCGAATAATCATTCGTGCAGACAAGATCTTATTTTTGACAAATATTCGTTTGTGAATATGAGATGACGCATGCTCTATGTATTCGCGCATATCTCAAAACGTAATCTGCAGATTTGGTCTGGATGGAAGGGATGCTGCTAATAATGATTCGTGGAGAAAAGATCTTATATTTGAAGATATTTGTTTGTGAATGTGAGATAACGCATGTTCTATGTATTTACGTATATCACAAGACGTAATATGTTGAATTGGTCTGGATGAAAGGGATGCTGCTAATAATGATTCGTGGAGAAAAGATCTTATTGTTGAAGATATCTGTTTATAAATAAGAAATGATGACTGCTCTATGTATTCGCGCATATCACAAAACGTAATCTGCAGATTTGGTTTAGTTAAAAGCGATGCTCCAAATAATAATTCAGGCATATACTATCTTATTTTTTGAAGATATTTGTTTGTGAATGTGAAATAAAGCAAGCTCTATGTATTCACGCATATCACAAGACGTAATCTGCAGATTTGGTCCGGATAAAAGAGATGCTGCGAATAATCATCTGTACTGGTATAATCTTATTTTTGAAGATATTTCTTTGTCAATGTGAAATGACGCATGCTCAATGTATTCACGCATATGACAAGACGTAATTTGTAGATTTGGTCTGCATGAAAGGGATGCTGCTAATAATGATTCGTGGAGAAAAGATCTTATTGTTGAAGATATCTGTTTCTTAATAAGAAATGACGACTGCTCTATGTATTCGCGCATATCACAAAACGTAATCTGCAGACTTGGTTCAGTTAAAAGCGATGCTCCAATTAATAAATCAGGCAGATACTATCTTATTTTTTGAAGATATTTGTTTGTGAATGTGAAATAAAGCATGCTCTATGTATTCGCGGATATCACAAAACGTAATCTGCAGATTTGGTTCAGACATAAGCGATGCTCCAATTATTAAATCAGGCAGATACTATCTTATTTTTTGAAGATATTTGTTTGTGAATGTGAAATAAAGCATGCTCTATGTATTCACGCATATCACAAGACGTAATTGGCAGATTTGGTCTGGATGAAAGGGATGCTGCTAATAATGATTCGTGGAGAAAAGATCTTATATTTGAAGATATTTGTTTGTGAATGTGAGATAACGATATATATTCACGCATATCACAAGACGTAATATGTTGATTTGGTCTGGATGAAAGGGATGCTGCTAATAATGATTCGTGGAGAAAAGATCTTATATTTGAAGATATTTGTTTGTGAATGTGAGATAACGATATATATTCACGCATATCACAAGACGTAATATGTTGATTTGGTCTGGATGAAAGGCATGCGGCGAATAATCATTCGTGCAGAAAAGATCTTATTTTTGAAGATGTTTCTTTGTGAATTCATGCATATCTCAAGACGCAATATGCAGATTTGGTATGGATAAAATGGATGCTGCGAATAATCATTCGTGCAGACAAGATCTTATTTTTGACAAATATTCGTTTGTGAATATGAGATGACGCATGCTCTATGTATTCGCGCATATCTCAAAACGTAATCTGCAGATTTGGTCTGGATGGAAGGGATGCGGCGAATAATCATTCGTGCAGAAAAGATCTTATTGTTGAAAATATCTCTTTCTGAATCAGAAATGACGAATGCTCTATGTATTCGCGCATATCACAAAACGTAATCTGCAGACTTGATTCAGATATAAGCGATGCTCCAATTAATAAAAAAGGCAGATACTATCTTATTTTTTGAAGATATTTGTTTGTGAATGTGAAATAAAGCATGCTCTATGTATTCACGCATATCACAAGACGTAATTGGCAGATTTGGTCCGGATAAAAGAGATGCTGCGAATAACCATCTATACTGATATAATCTTATTTTTGATGATATTTGTTTGTGAATGTGAAATGACGCATGCTCTATGTATTCACGCATATCACAAGACGTAATATGTTGATTTGGTCTGGATGAAAGGGATGCTGCTAATAATGATTCGTGGAGAAAAGATCTTATTGTTGAAGATATCTGTTTCTAAATAAGAAATGATGACTGCTCTATGTATTCGCTCATATCACAAAACGTAATCTGCAGACATGGTCCAGATATAAGCGATGCTCCAATTATTAAATCAGGCAGATACTATCTTATTTTTTGAAGATATTTGTTTGTGAATGTGACATAAAGCATGCTCTATGTATTCACGCATATCACAAGACGTAATTGGCAGATTTGGTCCGGATAAAAGAGATGCTGCGAATAATCATCTATAATGATATAATCTTATTTTTGATGATATTTGTTTGTGAATGTGAAATGACGCATGCTCTATGTATTCACGCATATCACAAGACGTAATATGTTGATTTGGTCTGGATGAAAGGGATGCTGCTAATAATGATTCGTGGAGAAAAGATCTTATTGTTAAAGATATCTGTTTCTAAATAAGAAATGACGACTGCTCTATGTATTCGCGCATATCACAAGACGTAGTCTGCAGATTTGGTTCAGATATAAGCGATGCTCCAATTATTAAATCAGGCAGATACTATCTTATTTTTGAAGATATTTCTTTGTGAATGTGAAATAAAGCATGCTCTCTGTATTCACGCATTTCACAAGACGTGATCTGCAGATTTTGTCCAGATGAAAGCGGTTCTTGCGAATAACTATTCGTGCAGATTCGATCTTATTTTTTACATATTTGTTTGTGAATGTGAAATAAAGCATGCTCTATGTATTCATGAATATTTCAAGACTAAATATGCAGATTTGGTATGGATAAAATGGATGCTGCGAATAATCATTCGTGCAGATAAGATCTTATTTTTGACAAATATTCGTTCGTGAATGTGAAATAAAGCATGTCCTATGTATTCACGCATTTCAGAAGACGTAATCTGCAGATTTGGTCTGGATGAAAGGCTTGCTGCCGATAATCAATCGTGGCGAAAAGATCTTATTTTTGAAGATATCTGTTTCTAAATAAGAAATGACGACTGCTCTATGTATTCGCGCATATCTCAAAACGTAATCTGCAGATTTGGTTCAGATAAAAGCGATGCTCCAAATAATAATTCAGGCAGATACTATCTTATTTTTTGAAGATATTTGTTTGTGAATGTGAAATAAAGCATGCTCTATGTATTCACGCATATCACAAGAAGTAATTGGTAGATTTGGTCCGGATAAAAGAGATGCTGCGAATAATCATCTGTACTGATATAATCTTATTTTTGAAGATATTTGTTTGTGAATGTGAAATGACGCATGCTCAATGTATTCACCCGTATCACAAGTCGTAATTTGTTGATTTGGTCTGTATGAAAGGGATGCGGCGAATAATCATTCGTGTAGAAAAGATCTTATTTTTGAAGATATTTCTTTGTGAATGTGAAATAAAGCATGCTCTCTGTATTCACGCATTTCACAAGACGTCATCTGCAGATTTTGTCCGGATGAAAGCGGTTCTTGCGAATAACTATTCGTGCAGATTCGATCTTATTTTACACAAATATGTTCCTGAATATGAAATGACGCATGCTCAATGGTTTTACGAGTTTCACAAGACGTAATTTGTAGATTTGGTTTGGATGAAAGGGATGCTGCAAATAATTATTTGTGGAGATACGAACTTATTTTTTACATATTTGTTTGCGAATGTGAAATGACGCATGCTCCATATATACACGCTTATCACAAGACTTAATTTGCAGATTTGGTCCAAATGAAAAGCATGCTGCAAATAATCATTCGTGCAGATACAATCTTATTTTTCACATATTCGTTTGTGAATGTGAAATAAAGCATGCTCTATGTATTCATGGATATCTCAAGGCTAAATATGCAGATTTGGTATGGATAAAATGGATGCTGCGAATAATCATTCGTGCAGACAAGATCTTATTTTTGACAAATATTCATTCGTGAAGGTGAAATAAAGTATGCCCTATGTATTCACGCATTTCACAAGACGTAATCTGCAGATTTGGTCTGGATGAAAGGCATGCTGCCGATAATCAATCGTGGCGAAAAGATCTTATTTTTGAAGATATTCGTTTGTGAATGTGAAATGACACATGCTCAATGTATTCACGCATATCACAAGACGTAATTTGTTGATTTGGTCTGGATGGAAGGGATGCTGCGAATAATCGTTCGTCGAGAAAAGATCTTATTTTTGAAGATATCTGTTTGAGAATGTGAAATAAATCATGCTCTATGTATTCACGCATATCACAAGACGTAATTGGCAGATTTGGTCTGGATGGAAGGGATGAATAATCGTTCGTCGAGAAAAGATCTTATTATTGAAGATATTTGTTTGAGAATGTGAAATAAAGCATGCTCTATGTATTCGCGGATATCACAAAACGTAATCTGCAGATTTGGTTCAGACATAAGCGATGCTCCAATTATTAAATCAGGCAGATACTATCTTATTTTTTGAAGATATTTGTTTGTGAATGTGAAATAAAGCATGCTCTATGTATTCACGCATATCACAAGACGTAATTGGCAGATTTGGTCTGGATGAAAGGGATGCTGCTAATAATGATTCGTGGAGAAAAGATCTTATATTTGAAGATATTTGTTTGTGAATGTGAGATAACGATATATATTCACGCATATCACAAGACGTAATATGTTGATTTGGTCTGGATGAAAGGGATGCTGCTAATAATGATTCGTGGAGAAAAGATCTTATTTTTGACAAATATTCGTTTGTGAATATGAGATGACGCATGCTCTATGTATTCGCGCATATCTCAAAACGTAATCTGCAGATTTGGTCTGGATGGAAGGGATGCGGCGAATAATCATTCGTGCAGAAAAGATCTTATTGTTGAAAATATCTCTTTCTGAATCAGAAATGACGAATGCTCTATGTATTCGCGCATATCACAAAACGTAATCTGCAGACTTGATTCAGATATAAGCGATGCTCCAATTAATAAAAAAGGCAGATACTATCTTATTTTTTGAAGATATTTGTTTGTGAATGTGAAATAAAGCATGCTCTATGTATTCACGCATATCACAAGACGTAATTGGCAGATTTGGTCCGGATAAAAGAGATGCTGCGAATAACCATCTATACTGATATAATCTTATTTTTGATGATATTTGTTTGTGAATGTGAAATGACGCATGCTCTATGTATTCACGCATATCACAAGACGTAATATATTGATTTGGTCTGGATGAAAGGGATGCTGCTAATAATGATTCGTGGAGAAAAGATCTTATTGTTGAAGATATCTGTTTCTAAATAAGAAATGATGACTGCTCTATGTATTCGCTCATATCACAAAACGTAATCTGCAGACATGGTCCAGATATAAGCGATGCTCCAATTATTAAATCAGGCAGATACTATCTTATTTTTTGAAGATATTTGTTTGTGAATGTGCCATAAAGCATGCTCTATGTATTCACGCATATCACAAGACGTAATTGGCAGATTTGGTCCGGATAAAAGAGATGCTGCGAATAATCATCTATAATGATATAATCTTATTTTTGATGATATTTGTTTGTGAATGTGAAATGACGCATGCTCTATGTATTCACGCATATCACAAGACGTAATATGTTGATTTGGTCTGGATGAAAGGGATGCTGCTAATAATGATTCGTGGAGAAAAGATCTTATTGTTAAAGATATCTGTTTCTAAATAAGAAATGACGACTGCTCTATGTATTCGCGCATATCACAAGACGTAGTCTGCAGATTTGGTTCAGATATAAGCGATGCTCCAATTATTAAATCAGGCAGATACTATCTTATTTTTGAAGATATTTCTTTGTGAATGTGAAATAAAGCATGCTCTCTGTATTCACGCATTTCACAAGACGTGATCTGCAGATTTTGTCCAGATGAAAGCGGTTCTTGCGAATAACTATTCGTGCAGATTCGATCTTATTTTTTACATATTTGTTTGTGAATGTGAAATAAAGCATGCTCTATGTATTCATGAATATTTCAAGACTAAATATGCAGATTTGGTATGGATAAAATGGATGCTGCGAATAATCATTCGTGCAGATAAGATCTTATTTTTGACAAATATTCGTTCGTGAATGTGAAATAAAGCATGTCCTATGTATTCACGCATTTCAGAAGACGTAATCTGCAGATTTGGTCTGGATGAAAGGCTTGCTGCCGATAATCAATCGTGGCGAAAAGATCTTATTTTTGAAGATATCTGTTTCTAAATAAGAAATGACGACTGCTCTATGTATTCGCGCATATCTCAAAACGTAATCTGCAGATTTGGTTCAGATAAAAGCGATGCTCCAAATAATAATTCAGGCAGATACTATCTTATTTTTTGAAGATATTTGTTTGTGAATGTGAAATAAAGCATGCTCTATGTATTCACGCATATCACAAGAAGTAATTGGTAGATTTGGTCCGGATAAAAGAGATGCTGCGAATAATCATCTGTACTGATATAATCTTATTTTTGAAGATATTTGTTTGTGAATGTGAAATGACGCATGCTCAATGTATTCACCCGTATCACAAGTCGTAATTTGTTGATTTGGTCTGTATGAAAGGGATGCGGCGAATAATCATTCGTGTAGAAAAGATCTTATTTTTGAAGATATTTCTTTGTGAATGTGAAATAAAGCATGCTCTCTGTATTCACGCATTTCACAAGACGTGATCTGCAGATTTTGTCCGGATGAAAGCGGTTCTTGCGAATAACTATTCGTGCAGATTCGATCTTATTTTACACAAATATGTTCCTGAATATGAAATGACGCATGCTCAATGGTTTTACGAGTTTCACAAGACGTAATTTGTAGATTTGGTTTGGATGAAAGGGATGCTGCAAATAATTATTTGTGGAGATACGATCTTATTTTTTACATATTTGTTTGCGAATGTGAAATGACGCATGCTCCATATATACACGCTTATCACAAGACTTAATTTGCAGATTTGGTCCAAATGAAAAGCATGCTGCAAATAATCATTCGTGCAGATACAATCTTATTTTTCACATATTCGTTTGTGAATGTGAAATAAAGCATGCTCTATGTATTCATGGATATCTCAAGGCTAAATATGCAGATTTGGTATGGATAAAATGGATGCTGCGAATAATCATTCGTGCAGACAAGATCTTATTTTTGACAAATATTCATTCGTGAAGGTGAAATAAAGTATGCCCTATGTATTCACGCATTTCACAAGACGTAATCTGCAGATTTGGTCTGGATGAAAGGCATGCTGCCGATAATCAATCGTGGCGAAAAGATCTTATTTTTGAAGATATTCGTTTGTGAATGTGAAATGACACATGCTCAATGTATTCACGCATATCACAAGACGTAATTTGTTGATTTGGTCTGGATGGAAGGGATGCTGCGAATAATCGTTCGTCGAGAAAAGATCTTATTTTTGAAGATATCTGTTTGAGAATGTGAAATAAATCATGCTCTATGTATTCACGCATATCACAAGACGTAATTGGCAGATTTGGTCTGGATGGAAGGGATGAATAATCGTTCGTCGAGAAAAGATCTTATTATTGAAGATATTTGTTTGAGAATGTGAAATAAAGCATGCTCTATGTATTCACGCATATCACAAGACGTAATTGGCAGATTTGGTCCGGATAAAAGAGATGCTGCGAATAATCATCTGTACTGATATAATCTTATTTTTGAAGATATTTGTTTGTGAATGTGAAATAAAGCATGCTCTATGTATTCACGCATATCACAAGACGTAATTGGCAGATTTGGTCCAAATGAAAAGCATGCTGCAAATAATCATTCGTGCAGATACAATCTTATTTTTCACATATTCGTTTGTGACTGTGAAATAAAGCATGCTCTATGTATTCATGGATATTTCAAGACTAAATATGCAGATTTGGTATCGATAAAATGGATGCTGCGAATAATCATTCGTGCAGATAAGATCTTATTTTTGACAAATATTCGTTCGTGAATGTGAAATAAAGCACGTCCTATGTATTCACGTATATTACAAGACGTAATCTGCAGATTGGGACTGGATGGAAGGGATGCTGCGAATAATCATTCGTGCAGTCAAGATCTTATTTTTGACAAATATTCTTTCGTGAAGGTGAAGTAAAGCATGCCCTATGTATTCACGCATTTCAGAAGACGTAATCTGCAGATTTGGTCTGGATGAAAGGCTTGCTGCTGATAATCAATCGTGGCGAAAAGATCTTATTTTTGAAGATATTCGTTTGTGAATGTGAAATGACACATGCTCAATGTATTCACGCATATCACAAGACGTAATTTGTTGATTTGGTCTGGATGAAAGGGATGCTGCTAATAATGATTCGTGGAGAAAAGATCTTATATTTGAAGATATTTGTTTGTGAATGTGAGATAACGATATATATTCACGCATATCACAAGACGTAATATGTTGATTTGGTCTGGATGAAAGGGATGCTGCTAATAATGATTCGTGGAGAAAAGATCTTATATTTGAAGATATTTGTTTGTGAATGTGAGATAACGATATATATTCACGCATATCACAAGACGTAATATGTTGATTTGGTCTGGATGAAAGGCATGCGGCGAATAATCATTCGTGCAGAAAAGATCTTATTTTTGAAGATATTTCTTTGTGAATTCATGCATATCTCAAGACGCAATATGCAGATTTGGTATGGATAAAATGGATGCTGCGAATAATCATTCGTGCAGACAAGATCTTATTTTTGACAAATATTCGTTTGTGAATATGAGATGACGCATGCTCTATGTATTCGCGCATATCTCAAAACGTAATCTGCAGATGTGGTCTGGATGGAAGGGATGCGGCGAATAATCATTCGTGCAGAAAAGATCTTATTGTTGAAAATATCTCTTTCTGAATCAGAAATGACGAATGCTCTATGTATTCGCGCATATCACAAAACGTAATCTGCAGACTTGATTCAGATATAAGCGATGCTCCAATTAATAAATCAGGCAGATACTATCTTATTTTTTGAAGATATTTGTTTGTGAATGTGAAATAAAGCATGCTCTATGTATTCACGCATATCACAAGACGTAATTGGCAGATTTGGTCCGGATAAAAGAGATGCTGCGAATAACCATCTATACTGATATAATCTTATTTTTGATGATATTTGTTTGTGAATGTGAAATGACGCATGCTCTATGTATTCACGCATATCACAAGACGTAATATGTTGATTTGGTCTGGATGAAAGGGATGCTGCTAATAATGATTCGTGGAGAAAAGATCTTATTGTTGAAGATATCTGTTTCTAAATAAGAAATGATGACTGCTCTATGTATTCGCTCATATCACAAAACGTAATCTGCAGACATGGTCCAGATATAAGCGATGCTCCAATTATTAAATCAGGCAGATACTATCTTATTTTTTGAAGATATTTGTTTGTGAATGTGACATAAAGCATGCTCTATGTATTCACGCATATCACAAGACGTAATTGGCAGATTTGGTCCGGATAAAAGAGATGCTGCGAATAATCATCTATAATGATATAATCTTATTTTTGATGATATTTGTTTGTGAATGTGAAATGACGCATGCTCTATGTATTCACGCATATCACAAGACGTAATATGTTGATTTGGTCTGGATGAAAGGGATGCTGCTAATAATGATTCGTGGAGAAAAGATCTTATTGTTAAAGATATCTGTTTCTAAATAAGAAATGACGACTGCTCTATGTATTCGCGCATATCACAAGACGTAGTCTGCAGATTTGGTTCAGATATAAGCGATGCTCCAATTATTAAATCAGGCAGATACTATCTTATTTTTGAAGATATTTCTTTGTGAATGTGAAATAAAGCATGCTCTCTGTATTCACGCATTTCACAAGACGTGATCTGCAGATTTTGTCCAGATGAAAGCGGTTCTTGCGAATAACTATTCGTGCAGATTCGATCTTATTTTTTACATATTTGTTTGTGAATGTGAAATAAAGCATGCTCTATGTATTCATGAATATTTCAAGACTAAATATGCAGATTTGGTATGGATAAAATGGATGCTGCGAATAATCATTCGTGCAGATAAGATCTTATTTTTGACAAATATTCGTTCGTGAATGTGAAATAAAGCATGTCCTATGTATTCACGCATTTCAGAAGACGTAATCTGCAGATTTGGTCTGGATGAAAGGCTTGCTGCCGATAATCAATCGTGGCGAAAAGATCTTATTTTTGAAGATATCTGTTTCTAAATAAGAAATGACGACTGCTCTATGTATTCGCGCATATCTCAAAACGTAATCTGCAGATTTGGTTCAGATAAAAGCGATGCTCCAAATAATAATTCAGGCAGATACTATCTTATTTTTTGAAGATATTTGTTTGTGAATGTGAAATAAAGCATGCTCTATGTATTCACGCATATCACAAGAAGTAATTGGTAGATTTGGTCCGGATAAAAGAGATGCTGCGAATAATCATCTGTACTGATATAATCTTATTTTTGAAGATATTTGTTTGTGAATGTGAAATGACGCATGCTCAATGTATTCACCCGTATCACAAGTCGTAATTTGTTGATTTGGTCTGTATGAAAGGGATGCGGCGAATAATCATTCGTGTAGAAAAGATCTTATTTTTGAAGATATTTCTTTGTGAATGTGAAATAAAGCATGCTCTCTGTATTCACGCATTTCACAAGACGTCATCTGCAGATTTTGTCCGGATGAAAGCGGTTCTTGCGAATAACTATTCGTGCAGATTCGATCTTATTTTACACAAATATGTTCCTGAATATGAAATGACGCATGCTCAATGGTTTTACGAGTTTCACAAGACGTAATTTGTAGATTTGGTTTGGATGAAAGGGATGCTGCAAATAATTATTTGTGGAGATACGAACTTATTTTTTACATATTTGTTTGCGAATGTGAAATGACGCATGCTCCATATATACACGCTTATCACAAGACTTAATTTGCAGATTTGGTCCAAATGAAAAGCATGCTGCAAATAATCATTCGTGCAGATACAATCTTATTTTTCACATATTCGTTTGTGAATGTGAAATAAAGCATGCTCTATGTATTCATGGATATCTCAAGGCTAAATATGCAGATTTGGTATGGATAAAATGGATGCTGCGAATAATCATTCGTGCAGACAAGATCTTATTTTTGACAAATATTCATTCGTGAAGGTGAAATAAAGTATGCCCTATGTATTCACGCATTTCACAAGACGTAATCTGCAGATTTGGTCTGGATGAAAGGCATGCTGCCGATAATCAATCGTGGCGAAAAGATCTTATTTTTGAAGATATTCGTTTGTGAATGTGAAATGACACATGCTCAATGTATTCACGCATATCACAAGACGTAATTTGTTGATTTGGTCTGGATGGAAGGGATGCTGCGAATAATCGTTCGTCGAGAAAAGATCTTATTTTTGAAGATATCTGTTTGAGAATGTGAAATAAATCATGCTCTATGTATTCACGCATATCACAAGACGTAATTGGCAGATTTGGTCTGGATGGAAGGGATGAATAATCGTTCGTCGAGAAAAGATCTTATTATTGAAGATATTTGTTTGAGAATGTGAAATAAAGCATGCTCTATGTATTCGCGGATATCACAAAACGTAATCTGCAGATTTGGTTCAGACATAAGCGATGCTCCAATTATTAAATCAGGCAGATACTATCTTATTTTTGAAGATATTTGTTTGTGAATGTGAAATAAAGCATGCTCTATGTATTCACGCATATCACAAGACGTAATTGGCAGATTTGGTCTGGATGAAAGGGATGCTGCTAATAATGATTCGTGGAGAAAAGATCTTATATTTGAAGATATTTGTTTGTGAATGTGAGATAACGATATATATTCACGCATATCACAAGACGTAATATGTTGATTTGGTCTGGATGAAAGGGATGCTGCTAATAATGATTCGTGGAGAAAAGATCTTATTTTTGACAAATATTCGTTTGTGAATATGAGATGACGCATGCTCTATGTATTCGCGCATATCTCAAAACGTAATCTGCAGATTTGGTCTGGATGGAAGGGATGCGGCGAATAATCATTCGTGCAGAAAAGATCTTATTGTTGAAAATATCTCTTTCTGAATCAGAAATGACGAATGCTCTATGTATTCGCGCATATCACAAAACGTAATCTGCAGACTTGATTCAGATATAAGCGATGCTCCAATTAATAAAAAAGGCAGATACTATCTTATTTTTTGAAGATATTTGTTTGTGAATGTGAAATAAAGCATGCTCTATGTATTCACGCATATCACAAGACGTAATTGGCAGATTTGGTCCGGATAAAAGAGATGCTGCGAATAACCATCTATACTGATATAATCTTATTTTTGATGATATTTGTTTGTGAATGTGAAATGACGCATGCTCTATGTATTCACGCATATCACAAGACGTAATATATTGATTTGGTCTGGATGAAAGGGATGCTGCTAATAATGATTCGTGGAGAAAAGATCTTATTGTTGAAGATATCTGTTTCTAAATAAGAAATGATGACTGCTCTATGTATTCGCTCATATCACAAAACGTAATCTGCAGACATGGTCCAGATATAAGCGATGCTCCAATTATTAAATCAGGCAGATACTATCTTATTTTTTGAAGATATTTGTTTGTGAATGTGCCATAAAGCATGCTCTATGTATTCACGCATATCACAAGACGTAATTGGCAGATTTGGTCCGGATAAAAGAGATGCTGCGAATAATCATCTATAATGATATAATCTTATTTTTGATGATATTTGTTTGTGAATGTGAAATGACGCATGCTCTATGTATTCACGCATATCACAAGACGTAATATGTTGATTTGGTCTGGATGAAAGGGATGCTGCTAATAATGATTCGTGGAGAAAAGATCTTATTGTTAAAGATATCTGTTTCTAAATAAGAAATGACGACTGCTCTATGTATTCGCGCATATCACAAGACGTAGTCTGCAGATTTGGTTCAGATATAAGCGATGCTCCAATTATTAAATCAGGCAGATACTATCTTATTTTTGAAGATATTTCTTTGTGAATGTGAAATAAAGCATGCTCTCTGTATTCACGCATTTCACAAGACGTGATCTGCAGATTTTGTCCAGATGAAAGCGGTTCTTGCGAATAACTATTCGTGCAGATTCGATCTTATTTTTTACATATTTGTTTGTGAATGTGAAATAAAGCATGCTCTATGTATTCATGAATATTTCAAGACTAAATATGCAGATTTGGTATGGATAAAATGGATGCTGCGAATAATCATTAGTGCAGATAAGATCTTATTTTTGACAAATATTCGTTCGTGAATGTGAAATAAAGCATGTCCTATGTATTCACGCATTTCAGAAGACGTAATCTGCAGATTTGGTCTGGATGAAAGGCTTGCTGCCGATAATCAATCGTGGCGAAAAGATCTTATTTTTGAAGATATCTGTTTCTAAATAAGAAATGACGACTGCTCTATGTATTCGCGCATATCTCAAAACGTAATCTGCAGATTTGGTTCAGATAAAAGCGATGCTCCAAATAATAATTCAGGCAGATACTATCTTATTTTTTGAAGATATTTGTTTGTGAATGTGAAATAAAGCATGCTCTATGTATTCACGCATATCACAAGAAGTAATTGGTAGATTTGGTCCGGATAAAAGAGATGCTGCGAATAATCATCTGTACTGATATAATCTTATTTTTGAAGATATTTGTTTGTGAATGTGAAATGACGCATGCTCAATGTATTCACCCGTATCACAAGTCGTAATTTGTTGATTTGGTCTGTATGAAAGGGATGCGGCGAATAATCATTCGTGTAGAAAAGATCTTATTTTTGAAGATATTTCTTTGTGAATGTGAAATAAAGCATGCTCTCTGTATTCACGCATTTCACAAGACGTGATCTGCAGATTTTGTCCGGATGAAAGCGGTTCTTGCGAATAACTATTCGTGCAGATTCGATCTTATTTTACACAAATATGTTCCTGAATATGAAATGACGCATGCTCAATGGTTTTACGAGTTTCACAAGACGTAATTTGTAGATTTGGTTTGGATGAAAGGGATGCTGCAAATAATTATTTGTGGAGATACGATCTTATTTTTTACATATTTGTTTGCGAATGTGAAATGACGCATGCTCCATATATACACGCTTATCACAAGACTTAATTTGCAGATTTGGTCCAAATGAAAAGCATGCTGCAAATAATCATTCGTGCAGATACAATCTTATTTTTCACATATTCGTTTGTGAATGTGAAATAAAGCATGCTCTATGTATTCATGGATATCTCAAGGCTAAATATGCAGATTTGGTATGGATAAAATGGATGCTGCGAATAATCATTCGTGCAGACAAGATCTTATTTTTGACAAATATTCATTCGTGAAGGTGAAATAAAGTATGCCCTATGTATTCACGCATTTCACAAGACGTAATCTGCAGATTTGGTCTGGATGAAAGGCATGCTGCCGATAATCAATCGTGGCGAAAAGATCTTATTTTTGAAGATATTCGTTTGTGAATGTGAAATGACACATGCTCAATGTATTCACGCATATCACAAGACGTAATTTGTTGATTTGGTCTGGATGGAAGGGATGCTGCGAATAATCGTTCGTCGAGAAAAGATCTTATTTTTGAAGATATCTGTTTGAGAATGTGAAATAAATCATGCTCTATGTATTCACGCATATCACAAGACGTAATTGGCAGATTTGGTCTGGATGGAAGGGATGAATAATCGTTCGTCGAGAAAAGATCTTATTATTGAAGATATTTGTTTGAGAATGTGAAATAAAGCATGCTCTATGTATTCACGCATATCACAAGACGTAATTGGCAGATTTGGTCCGGATAAAAGAGATGCTGCGAATAATCATCTGTACTGATATAATCTTATTTTTGAAGATATTTGTTTGTGAATGTGAAATAAAGCATGCTCTATGTATTCACGCATATCACAAGACGTAATTGGCAGATTTGGTCCAAATGAAAAGCATGCTGCAAATAATCATTCGTGCAGATACAATCTTATTTTTCACATATTCGTTTGTGACTGTGAAATAAAGCATGCTCTATGTATTCATGGATATTTCAAGACTAAATATGCAGATTTGGTATCGATAAAATGGATGCTGCGAATAATCATTCGTGCAGATAAGATCTTATTTTTGACAAATATTCGTTCGTGAATGTGAAATAAAGCACGTCCTATGTATTCACGTATATTACAAGACGTAATCTGCAGATTGGGACTGGATGGAAGGGATGCTGCGAATAATCATTCGTGCAGTCAAGATCTTATTTTTGACAAATATTCTTTCGTGAAGGTGAAGTAAAGCATGCCCTATGTATTCACGCATTTCAGAAGACGTAATCTGCAGATTTGGTCTGGATGAAAGGCTTGCTGCTGATAATCAATCGTGGCGAAAAGATCTTATTTTTGAAGATATTCGTTTGTGAATGTGAAATGACACATGCTCAATGTATTCACGCATATCACAAGACGTAATTTGTAGATTTGGTCTGCATGAAAGGGATGCTGCTAATAATGATTCGTGGAGAAAACATCTTATATTTGAAGATATTTGTTTGTGAATGTGAAATGACACATGCTCAATGTATTCACGCATATCACAAGGCGTAATTTGTTGATTTGGTCTGGATGAAAGGGATGCTGCTAATAATGATTCGTGGAGAAAAGATCTTATATTTGAAGATATTTGTTTGTGAATGTGAGATAACGATATATATTCACGCATATCACAAGACGTAATATGTTGATTTGGTCTGGATGAAAGGGATGCTGCTAATAATGATTCGTGGAGAAAAGATCTTATATTTGAAGATATTTGTTTGTGAATGTGAGATAACGATATATATTCACGCATATCACAAGACGTAATATGTTGATTTGGTCTGGATGAAAGGCATGCGGCGAATAATCATTCGTGCAGAAAAGATCTTATTTTTGAAGATATTTCTTTGTGAATTCATGCATATCTCAAGACGCAATATGCAGATTTGGTATGGATAAAATGGATGCTGCGAATAATCATTCGTGCAGACAAGATCTTATTTTTGACAAATATTCGTTTGTGAATATGAGATGACGCATGCTCTATGTATTCGCGCATATCTCAAAACGTAATCTGCAGATGTGGTCTGGATGGAAGGGATGCGGCGAATAATCATTCGTGCAGAAAAGATCTTATTGTTGAAAATATCTCTTTCTGAATCAGAAATGACGAATGCTCTATGTATTCGCGCATATCACAAAACGTAATCTGCAGACTTGATTCAGATATAAGCGATGCTCCAATTAATAAATCAGGCAGATACTATCTTATTTTTTGAAGATATTTGTTTGTGAATGTGAAATAAAGCATGCTCTATGTATTCACGCATATCACAAGACGTAATTGGCAGATTTGGTCCGGATAAAAGAGATGCTGCGAATAACCATCTATACTGATATAATCTTATTTTTGATGATATTTGTTTGTGAATGTGAAATGACGCATGCTCTATGTATTCACGCATATCACAAGACGTAATATGTTGATTTGGTCTGGATGAAAGGGATGCTGCTAATAATGATTCGTGGAGAAAAGATCTTATTGTTGAAGATATCTGTTTCTAAATAAGAAATGATGACTGCTCTATGTATTCGCTCATATCACAAAACGTAATCTGCAGACATGGTCCAGATATAAGCGATGCTCCAATTATTAAATCAGGCAGATACTATCTTATTTTTTGAAGATATTTGTTTGTGAATGTGACATAAAGCATGCTCTATGTATTCACGCATATCACAAGACGTAATTGGCAGATTTGGTCCGGATAAAAGAGATGCTGCGAATAATCATCTATAATGATATAATCTTATTTTTGATGATATTTGTTTGTGAATGTGAAATGACGCATGCTCTATGTATTCACGCATATCACAAGACGTAATATGTTGATTTGGTCTGGATGAAAGGGATGCTGCTAATAATGATTCGTGGAGAAAAGATCTTATTGTTAAAGATATCTGTTTCTAAATAAGAAATGACGACTGCTCTATGTATTCGCGCATATCACAAGACGTAGTCTGCAGATTTGGTTCAGATATAAGCGATGCTCCAATTATTAAATCAGGCAGATACTATCTTATTTTTGAAGATATTTCTTTGTGAATGTGAAATAAAGCATGCTCTCTGTATTCACGCATTTCACAAGACGTGATCTGCAGATTTTGTCCAGATGAAAGCGGTTCTTGCGAATAACTATTCGTGCAGATTCGATCTTATTTTTTACATATTTGTTTGTGAATGTGAAATAAAGCATGCTCTATGTATTCATGAATATTTCAAGACTAAATATGCAGATTTGGTATGGATAAAAGAGATGCTGCGAATAATCATCTATAATGATATAATCTTATTTTTGATGATATTTGTTTGTGAATGTGAAATGACGCATGCTCTATGTATTCACGCATATCACAAGACGTAATATGTTGATTTGGTCTGGATGAAAGGGATGCTGCTAATAATGATTCGTGGAGAAAAGATCTTATTGTTAAAGATATCTGTTTCTAAATAAGAAATGACGACTGCTCTATGTATTCGCGCATATCACAAAACGTAATCTGCAGACTTGATTCAGATATAAGCGATGCTCCAATTAATAAATCAGGCAGATACTATCTTATTTTTTGAAGATATTTGTTTGTGAATGTGAAATAAAGCATGCTCTATGTATTCACGCATATCACAAGACGTAATTGGCAGATTTGGTCCGGATAAAAGAGATGC
Organism: Nasonia vitripennis; assembly: GCF_009193385.2. Lineage (NCBI taxonomy): Eukaryota > Metazoa > Arthropoda > Insecta > Hymenoptera > Pteromalidae > Nasonia > Nasonia vitripennis. The sequence continues at coordinate 377,903 of NW_022279616.1, read as the reverse complement.
TGCGAATAACCATCTATACTGATATAATCTTATTTTTGATGATATTTGTTTGTGAATGTGAAATGACGCATGCTCTATGTATTCACGCATATCACAAGACGTAAAATGTTGATTTGGTCTGGATGAAAGGGATGCTGCTAATAATGATTCGTGGAGAAATGATCTTATTGTTGAAGATATCTGTTTCTAAATAAGAAATGATGACTGCTCTATGTATTCGCTCATATCACAAAACGTAATCTGCAGATTTGGTCCGGATAAAAGAGATGCTGCGAATAATCATCTGTACTGGTATAAACTTATTGTTGAAGATATCTGTTTCTAAATGTAAAATGACTACTGCTCTATGTATTCGCGCATATCACAAGACGTAGTCTGCAGATTGGGACTGGATGGAAGAGATGCTGCTAATAATGATTCGTGGAGAAAAGATCTTATTGTTGAAAATATCTCTTTCTAAATAAGAAATGACGACTGCTCTATGTATTCGCGCATATCACAAAACTTAATCTGCAGACTTGGTTCAGATATAAGCGATGCTCCAATTAATAAATCAGGCAGATACTATCTTCTTTTTTGAAGATATTTCTTTGTGGATGTGAAATAAAGCATGCTCTATGTATTCACGCATATCACAAGACGTAATTGGCAGATTTGGTACGGATAAAAGAAATGCTGCGAATAATCATCTGTACTGATGAAATCTTATTTTTGAAGATATTCGTTTGAGAATGTAAAATAAATCATGCTCTATGTATTCACGCATATCACAAGACGTAATTGGCAGATTTGGTCTGTATGAAAGGGATGCGGCGAATAATCATTCGTGGAGAAAAGATCTTATTTTTGAAGATATTTGTTTGTGAATGTGAAATAAAGCAAGCTCTATGTATTCACGCATATCACAAGACGTAATTGGCAGATTTGGTCCGGATAAAAGAGATGCTGCGAATAATCATCTATACTGATATAATCTTATTTTTTGAAGATATTTGTTTGTGAATGTGAAATAAAGCATGCTCTCTGTATTCACGCATATCTCAAGACGCAATATGCAGATTTGGTATGGATAAAATGGATGCTGCGAATAATCATTCGTGCAGACAAGATCTTATTTTTGACAAATATTCGTTTGTGAATATGAGATGACGCATGCTCTATGTATTCGCGCATATCTCAAAACGTAATCTGCAGATTTGGTCTGGATGGAAGGGATGCTGCTAATAATGATTCGTGGAGAAAAGATCTTATATTTGAAGATATTTGTTTGTGAATGTGAGATAACGCATGTTCTATGTATTTACGTATATCACAAGACGTAATATGTTGAATTGGTCTGGATGAAAGGGATGCTGCTAATAATGATTCGTGGAGAAAAGATCTTATTGTTGAAGATATCTGTTTATAAATAAGAAATGATGACTGCTCTATGTATTCGCGCATATCACAAAACGTAATCTGCAGATTTGGTTTAGTTAAAAGCGATGCTCCAAATAATAATTCAGGCATATACTATCTTATTTTTTGAAGATATTTGTTTGTGAATGTGAAATAAAGCAAGCTCTATGTATTCACGCATATCACAAGACGTAATCTGCAGATTTGGTCCGGATAAAAGAGATGCTGCGAATAATCATCTGTACTGGTATAATCTTATTTTTGAAGATATTTCTTTGTCAATGTGAAATGACGCATGCTCAATGTATTCACGCATATGACAAGACGTAATTTGTAGATTTGGTCTGCATGAAAGGGATGCTGCTAATAATGATTCGTGGAGAAAAGATCTTATTGTTGAAGATATCTGTTTCTTAATAAGAAATGACGACTGCTCTATGTATTCGCGCATATCACAAAACGTAATCTGCAGACTTGGTTCAGTTAAAAGCGATGCTCCAATTAATAAATCAGGCAGATACTATCTTATTTTTTGAAGATATTTGTTTGTGAATGTGAAATAAAGCATGCTCTATGTATTCGCGGATATCACAAAACGTAATCTGCAGATTTGGTTCAGACATAAGCGATGCTCCAATTATTAAATCAGGCAGATACTATCTTATTTTTTGAAGATATTTGTTTGTGAATGTGAAATAAAGCATGCTCTATGTATTCACGCATATCACAAGACGTAATTGGCAGATTTGGTCTGGATGAAAGGGATGCTGCTAATAATGATTCGTGGAGAAAAGATCTTATATTTGAAGATATTTGTTTGTGAATGTGAGATAACGATATATATTCACGCATATCACAAGACGTAATATGTTGATTTGGTCTGGATGAAAGGGATGCTGCTAATAATGATTCGTGGAGAAAAGATCTTATATTTGAAGATATTTGTTTGTGAATGTGAGATAACGATATATATTCACGCATATCACAAGACGTAATATGTTGATTTGGTCTGGATGAAAGGCATGCGGCGAATAATCATTCGTGCAGAAAAGATCTTATTTTTGAAGATATTTCTTTGTGAATTCATGCATATCTCAAGACGCAATATGCAGATTTGGTATGGATAAAATGGATGCTGCGAATAATCATTCGTGCAGACAAGATCTTATTTTTGACAAATATTCGTTTGTGAATATGAGATGACGCATGCTCTATGTATTCGCGCATATCTCAAAACGTAATCTGCAGATTTGGTCTGGATGGAAGGGATGCGGCGAATAATCATTCGTGCAGAAAAGATCTTATTGTTGAAAATATCTCTTTCTGAATCAGAAATGACGAATGCTCTATGTATTCGCGCATATCACAAAACGTAATCTGCAGACTTGATTCAGATATAAGCGATGCTCCAATTAATAAATCAGGCAGATACTATCTTATTTTTTGAAGATATTTGTTTGTGAATGTGAAATAAAGCATGCTCTATGTATTCACGCATATCACAAGACGTAATTGGCAGATTTGGTCCGGATAAAAGAGATGCTGCGAATAACCATCTATACTGATATAATCTTATTTTTGATGATATTTGTTTGTGAATGTGAAATGACGCATGCTCTATGTATTCACGCATATCACAAGACGTAATATGTTGATTTGGTCTGGATGAAAGGGATGCTGCTAATAATGATTCGTGGAGAAAAGATCTTATTGTTAAAGATATCTGTTTCTAAATAAGAAATGACGACTGCTCTATGTATTCGCGCATATCACAAGACGTAGTCTGCAGATTTGGTTCAGATATAAGCGATGCTCCAATTATTAAATCAGGCAGATACTATCTTATTTTTGAAGATATTTCTTTGTGAATGTGAAATAAAGCATGCTCTCTGTATTCACGCATTTCACAAGACGTGATCTGCAGATTTTGTCCAGATGAAAGCGGTTCTTGCGAATAACTATTCGTGCAGATTCGATCTTATTTTTTACATATTTGTTTGTGAATGTGAAATAAAGCATGCTCTATGTATTCATGAATATTTCAAGACTAAATATGCAGATTTGGTATGGATAAAATGGATGCTGCGAATAATCATTCGTGCAGATAAGATCTTATTTTTGACAAATATTCGTTCGTGAATGTGAAATAAAGCATGTCCTATGTATTCACGCATTTCAGAAGACGTAATCTGCAGATTTGGTCTGGATGAAAGGCTTGCTGCCGATAATCAATTGTGGCGAAAAGATCTTATTTTTGAAGATATCTGTTTCTAAATAAGAAATGACGACTGCTCTATGTATTCGCGCATATCTCAAAACGTAATCTGCAGATTTGGTTCAGATAAAAGCGATGCTCCAAATAATAATTCAGGCAGATACTATCTTATTTTTTGAAGATATTTGTTTGTGAATGTGAAATAAAGCATGCTCTATGTATTCACGCATATCACAAGAAGTAATTGGTAGATTTGGTCCGGATAAAAGAGATGCTGCGAATAATCATCTGTACTGATATAATCTTATTTTTGAAGATATTTGTTTGTGAATGTGAAATGACGCATGCTCAATGTATTCACCCGTATCACAAGTCGTAATTTGTTGATTTGGTCTGTATGAAAGGGATGCGGCGAATAATCATTCGTGTAGAAAAGATCTTATTTTTGAAGATATTTCTTTGTGAATGTGAAATAAAGCATGCTCTCTGTATTCACGCATTTCACAAGACGTGATCTGCAGATTTTGTCCAGATGAAAGCGGTTCTTGCGAATAACTATTCGTGCAGATTCGATCTTATTTTACACAAATATGTTCCTGAATATGAAATGACGCATGCTCAATGGTTTTACGAGTTTCACAAGACGTAATTTGTAGATTTGGTTTGGATGAAAGGGATGCTGCAAATAATTATTTGTGGAGATACGATCTTATTTTTTACATATTTGTTTGCGAATGTGAAATGACGCATGCTCCATATATACACGCTTATCACAAGACTTAATTTGCAGATTTGGTCCAAATGAAAAGCATGCTGCAAATAATCATTCGTGCAGATACAATCTTATTTTTCACATATTCGTTTGTGAATGTGAAATAAAGCATGCTCTATGTATTCATGGATATCTCAAGGCTAAATATGCAGATTTGGTATGGATAAAATGGATGCTGCGAATAATCATTCGTGCAGACAAGATCTTATTTTTGACAAATATTCGTTCGTGAATGTGAAATAAAGCACGTCCTATGTATTCACGTATATTACAAGACGTAATCTGCAGATTGGGACTGGATGGAAGGGATGCTGCGAATAATCATTCGTGCAGTCAAGATCTTATTTTTGACAAATATTCTTTCGTGAAGGTGAAGTAAAGCATGCCCTATGTATTCACGCATTTCAGAAGACGTAATCTGCAGATTTGGTCTGGATGAAAGGCTTGCTGCTGATAATCAATCGTGGCGAAAAGATCTTATTTTTGAAGATATTCGTTTGTGAATGTGAAATGACACATGCTCAATGTATTCACGCATATCACAAGACGTAATTTGTAGATTTGGTCTGCATGAAAGGGATGCTGCTAATAATGATTCGTGGAGAAAACATCTTATATTTGAAGATATTTGTTTGTGAATGTGAAATGACACATGCTCAATGTATTCACGCATATCACAAGGCGTAATTTGTTGATTTGGTCTGGATGAAAGGGATGCTGCTAATAATGATTCGTGGAGAAAAGATCTTATATTTGAAGATATTTGTTTGTGAATGTGAGATAACGATATATATTCACGCATATCACAAGACGTAATATGTTGATTTGGTATGGATGAAAGGGATGCTGCTAATAATGAGTCGTGGAGAAAAGATCTTATATTTGAAGATATTTGTTTGTGAATGTGAGATAACGATATATATTCACGCATATCACAAGACGCAATATGCAGATTTGGTATGGATAAAATGGATGCTGCGAATAATCATTCGTGCAGACAAGATCTTATTTTTGACAAATATTCGTTTGTGAATATGAGATGACGCATGCTCTATGTATTCGCGCATATCTCAAAACGTAATCTGCAGATTTGGTCTGGATGGAAGGGATGCGGCGAATAATCATTTGTGCAGAAAAGATCTTATTGTTGAAAATATCTCTTTCTGAATCAGAAATGACGAATGCTCTATGTATTCGCGCATATCACAAAACGTAATCTGCAGACTTGATTCAGATATAAGCGATGCTCCAATTAATAAATCAGGCAGATACTATCTTATTTTTTGAAGATATTTGTTTGTGAATGTGAAATAAAGCATGCTCTATGTATTCACGCATATCACAAGACGTAATTGGCAGATTTGGTCCGGATAAAAGAGATGCTGCGAATAGCCATCTATACTGATATAATCTTATTTTTGATGATATTTGTTTGTGAATGTGAAATGACGCATGCTCTATGTATTCACGCATATCACAAGACGTAATATGTTGATTTGGTCTGGATGAAAGGGATGCTGCTAATAATTATTCGTGGAGAAAAGATCTTATTGTTGAAGATATCTGTTTCTAAATAAGAAATGATGACTGCTCTATGTATTCGCGCATATCACAAAACGTAATCTGCAGACTTGGTTCGGATATAAGCGATGCTCCAATTAATAAGTCAGGCAGATACTATCTTATTTTTTGAAGATATTTGTTTGTGAATGTGAAATAAAGCATGCTCTATGTATTCACGCATATCACAAGAAGTAATTGGTAGATTTGGTCCGGATAAAAGAGATGCTGCGAATAATCATCTGTACTGATATAATCTTATTTTTGAAGATATTTGTTTGTGAATGTGAAATGATGCATGCTCAATGCATTCACGCATATCACAAGACGTAATTTGTTGATTTGGTCTGGATGAAAGGGATGCTGCTAATAATGATTCGTGGAGAAAAGATCTTATTGTTAAAGATATCTGTTTCTAAATAAGAAATGACGACTGCTCTATGTATTCGCGCATATCACAAGACGTAGTCTGCAGATTTGGTTCAGATATAAGCGATGCTCCAATTATTAAATCAGGCAGATACTATCTTATTGTTTGAAGATATTTGTTTGTGAATGTGACATAAAGCACGCTCTGTGTATTCACGCATATCACAAGACGTAATTGGCAGATTTGGTCCGGATAAAAGAGATGCTGCGAATAATCATCTATACTGATATAATCTTATTTTTGATGATATTTGTTTGTGAATGTGAAATGACGCATGCTCTATGTATTCACGCATATCACAAGACGTAATATGTTGATTTGGTCTGGATGAAAGGGATGCTGCTAATAATGATTCGTGGAGAAAAGATCTTATTGTTGAAGATATCTGTTTCTAAATAAGAAATGATGACTGCTCTATGTATTCGCGCATATCACAAAACGTAATCTGCAGACATGGTCCAGATATAAGCGATGCTCCAATTATTAAATCAGGCAGATACTATCTTATTTTTTGAAGATATTTGTTTGAGAATGTGAAATAAAGCGTGCTCTATGTATTCACGCATATCACAAGACGTAATTGGCAGATTAGGTCCGGATAAAAGAGATGCTGCGAATAATCATCTGTACTGATATAATCTTATTTTTGAAGATATTTGTTTGTGAATGTGAAATAAAGCATGCTCTATGTATTCACGCATATCACAAGACGTAATTGGCAGATTTGGTCCGGATAAAAGAGATGCTGCGAATAACCATCTATACTGATATAATCTTATTTTTGATGATATTTGTTTGTGAATGTGAAATGACGCATGCTCTATGTATTCACGCATATCACAAGACGTAATATGTTGATTTGGTCTGGATGAAAGGGATGCTGCTAATAATTATTCGTGGAGAAAAGATCTTATTGTTGAAGATATCTGTTTCTAAATAAGAAATGATGACTGCTCTATGTATTCGCGCATATCACAAAACGTAATCTGCAGACTTGGTTCGGATATAAGCGATGCTCCAATTAATAAGTCAGGCAGATACTATCTTATTTTTTGAAGATATTTGTTTGTGAATGTGAAATAAAGCATGCTCTATGTATTCACGCATATCACAAGACGTAATTTGTTGATTTGGTCTGGATGAAAGGGATGCGGCGAATAATCATTCGTGCAGAAAAGATCTTATTTTTGAAGATATTTCTTTGTGAATGTGAAATAAAGCATGCTCTCTGTATTCACGCATTTCACAAGACGTGATCTGCATATTTTGTCCAGATGAAAGGGGTTCTTGCGAATATCTATTCGTGCTGATGCGATCTTATTTTATACAAATATGTTCCTGAATATGAAATGACGCATGCTCAATGGTTTTACGAGTTTCACAAGACGTAATTTGTAGGTTTGGTCTGGATGAAAGGGATGCTGCAAATAATTATTTGTGGAGATACGATCTTATTTTTTACATATTTGTTTGTGAATGTGAAATGACGCATGCTCCATATATACAAGCATATCACAAGACTTAATTTGCAGATTTGGTCCAAATGAAAAGCATGCTGCAAATAATCATTCGTGCAGATACAATCTTATTTTTCACATATTCGTTTGTGACTGTGAAATAAAGCATGCTCTATGTATTCATGGATATTTCAAGACTAAATATGCAGATTTGGTATCGATAAAATGGATGCTGCGAATAATCATTCGTGCAGATAAGATCTTATTTTTGACAAATATTCGTTCGTGAATGTGAAATAAAGCACGTCCTATGTATTCACGTATATTACAAGACGTAATCTGCAGATTGGGACTGGATGGAAGGGATGCTGCGAATAATCATTCGTGCAGTCAAGATCTTATTTTTGACAAATATTCTTTCGTGAAGGTGAAGTAAAGCATGCCCTATGTATTCACGCATTTCAGAAGACGTAATCTGCAGATTTGGTCTGGATGAAAGGCTTGCTGCTGATAATCAATCGTGGCGAAAAGATCTTATTTTTGAAGATATTCGTTTGTGAATGTGAAATGACACATGCTCAATGTATTCACGCATATCACAAGACGTAATTTGTAGATTTGGTCTGCATGAAAGGGATGCTGCTAATAATGATTCGTGGAGAAAACATCTTATATTTGAAGATATTTGTTTGTGAATGTGAAATGACACATGCTCAATGTATTCACGCATATCACAAGACGTAATATGTTGATTTGGTCTGGATGAAAGGGATGCTGCTAATAATGATTCGTGGAGAAAAGATCTTATATTTGAAGATATTTGTTTGTGAATGTGAGATAACGATATATATTCACGCATATCACAAGACGTAATATGTTGATTTGGTCTGGATGAAAGGCATGCGGCGAATAATCATTCGTGCAGAAAAGATCTTATTTTTGAAGATATTTCTTTGTGAATTCATGCATATCTCAAGACGCAATATGCAGATTTGGTATGGATAAAATGGATGCTGCGAATAATCATTCGTGCAGACAAGATCTTATTTTTGACAAATATTCGTTTGTGAATATGAGATGACGCATGCTCTATGTATTCGCGCATATCTCAAAACGTAATCTGCAGATTTGGTCTGGATGGAAGGGATGCGGCGAATAATCATTCGTGCAGAAAAGATCTTATTGTTGAAAATATCTCTTTCTGAATCAGAAATGACGAATGCTCTATGTATTCGCGCATATCACAAAACGTAATCTGCAGACTTGATTCAGATATAAGCGATGCTCCAATTAATAAATCAGGCAGATACTATCTTATTTTTTGAAGATATTTGTTTGTGAATGTGAAATAAAGCATGCTCTATGTATTCACGCATATCACAAGAAGTAATTGGTAGATTTGGTCCGGATAAAAGAGATGCTGCGAATAATCATCTGTACTGATATAATCTTATTTTTGAAGATATTTGTTTGTGAATGTGAAATGATGCATGCTCAATGCATTCACGCATATCACAAGACGTAATTTGTTGATTTGGTCTGGATGAAAGGGATGCTGCTAATAATGATTCGTGGAGAAAAGATCTTATATTTGAAGATATTTGTTTGTGAATGTGAGATAACGATATATATTCACGCATATCACAAGACGTAATATGTTGATTTGGTCTGGATGAAAGGGATGCTGCTAATAATGATTCGTGGAGAAAAGATCTTATTGTTAAAGATATCTGTTTCTAAATAAGAAATGACGACTGCTCTATGTATTCGCGCATATCACAAGACGTAGTCTGCAGATTTGGTTCAGATATAAGCGATGCCCCAATTATTAAATCAGGCAGATACTATCTTATTGTTTGAAGATATTTGTTTGTGAATGTGACATAAAGCACGCTCTGTGTATTCACGCATATCACAAGACGTAATTGGCAGATTTGGTCCGGATAAAAGAGATGCTGCGAATAATCATCTATACTGATATAATCTTATTTTTGATGATATTTGTTTGTGAATGTGAAATGACGCATGCTCTATGTATTCACGCATATCACAAGACGTAATATGTTGATTTGGTCTGGATGAAAGGGATGCTGCTAATAATGATTCGTGGAGAAAAGATCTTATTGTTGAAGATATCTGTTTCTAAATAAGAAATGATGACTGCTCTATGTATTCGCGCATATCACAAAACGTAATCTGCAGACATCGTCCAGATATAAGCGATGCTCCAATTATTAAATCAGGCAGATACTATCTTATTTTTTGAAGATATTTGTTTGAGAATGTGAAATAAAGCGTGCTCTATGTATTCACGCATATCACAAGACGTAATTGGCAGATTAGGTCCGGATAAAAGAGATGCTGCGAATAATCATCTGTACTGATATAATCTTATTTTTGAAGATATTTGTTTGTGAATGTGAAATAAAGCATGCTCTATGTATTCACGCATATCACAAGACGTAATTGGCAGATTTGGTACGGATAAAAGAGATGCTGCGAATAATCATCTGTACTGATGTAATCTTATTTTTGAAGATATTTGTTTGTGAATGTGAAATGACACATGCTCAATGTATTCACGCATATAACAAGACGTAATTTGTTGATTTGGTCTGGATGAAAGGGATGCGGCGAATAATCATTCGTGTAGAAAAGATCTTATTTTTGAAGATATTTCTTTGTGAATGTGAAATAAAGCATGCTCTCTGTATTCACGCATTTCACAAGACGTGATCTGCATATTTTGTCCAGATGAAAGGGGTTCTTGCGAATATCTATTCGTGCTGATGCGATCTTATTTTATACAAATATGTTCCTGAATATGAAATGACGCATGCTCAATGGTTTTACGAGTTTCACAAGACGTAATTTGTAGGTTTGGTCTGGATGAAAGGGATGCTGCAAATAATTATTTGTGGAGATACGATCTTATTTTTTACATATTTGTTTGTGAATGTGAAATGACGCATGCTCCATATATACAAGCATATCACAAGACTTAATTTGCAGATTTGGTCCAAATGAAAAGCATGCTGCAAATAATCATTCGTGCAGATACAATCTTATTTTTCACATATTCGTTTGTGACTGTGAAATAAAGCATGCTCTATGTATTCATGGATATTTCAAGACTAAATATGCAGATTTGGTATCGATAAAATGGATGCTGCGAATAATCATTCGTGCAGATAAGATCTTATTTTTGACAAATATTCGTTCGTGAATGTGAAATAAAGCATGTCCTATGTATTCACGTATATCACAAGACGTAATCTGCATATTGGGACTGGAAGGAAGGGATGCTGCGAATAATCATTCGTGCAGACAAGATCTTATTTTTGACAAATATTCTTTCGTGAAGGTGAAGTAAAGCATGCCCTATGTATTCACGCATTTCAGAAGACGTAATCTGCAGATTTGGTCTGGATGAAAGGCTTGCTGCCGATAATCAATCGTGGCGAAAAGATCTTATTTTTGAAGATATTCGTTTGTGAATGTGAAATGACACATGCTCAATGTATTCACGCATATCACAAGACGTAATTTGTTGATTTGGTCTGGATGGAAGGGATGCTGCGAATAACCGTTCGTCGAGAATAGATCTTATTTTTGAAGATATCTGTTTATAAATAAGAAATGACGACTGCTCTATGTATTCGCGCATGTCACAAAACGTAATCTGCAGATTTGGTCTGGATGAAAGGGATGCTGCGAATAATCATTAGTGCAGATATGATCTTATTTTAAAAGATATCTGTTTGTGAATGAGAAATGAAAACTGCTCTATACATATACGCATATAACAAGACGTAATCTGCAGAGACGTAATTTGCTTGTAACTGTGAAATGACGCATGATTTATGTATTCATGCATATCACGAGACGTAATCTGCAGATGTGGGAATGCTGCGAATAATCATAAATGCAGATATGATCTTATTTTTGAAGATATCTGTTAGTCAATAAAAAGTCGACTGCTCTATGGATTAACGCGTTTCACATGACGTAATCTGCATACTTGGTCCGGATAAAAGAAATGCGGCGATTAATCATTTGTGCAGATATGATTTTGGTTCATGCTTGTTTTTATAAAGAAGCCTGGATATGATACTATTGTAAATGATTATTTATATTAATATTAGTTGTAAATTTGTTCTTTGTTTTTCACAGGTCGGAGGCTGTCGTTAATTATTAAATTTAACATTTTTAATAACGCCTGGATTACAAATTATTTAGGAATGTTTTATCAGATTTAATATATATATATATATATATATATATATATATATATATATATATATATATATATATATATATATTTATATATAAAAATTATGATAGTGTTCATATTTTGCTATAAAATGCACTTAACAATTACTTATCTAATATTTATACAATTTATCAATAAGTATATCTAACATTTAGATTCTCAATTTAGTTTCTGTGGCGATGATTTGGCCAATATTTGACATTTTCTATTTCAATACAATTGTGTTGATTTTACATCTGATTTACAAGTATCAATATGACATATGAAATTTAGTTTTAAGTGATAACATAGTTATTTAATATGTAATTTAAATTTTAGTAATGTACTATTAGTGGAAATAATTTAGCTGATCAATAGAAAAGTAATATTCTAATAATTTATAATTAATCGCGATTACTCAGCCGATCAATATAAAATTAATGTTTTAATAATGTATCATTAGTAGCGAAGTATCGATTACTCAGGCAATATATAATTCGTATTTTATTAATGTACTATTAATGGAGATAATAATTAACTAATACATTAGTTAGATTTCACTAACAAGGAAAGGTACCCAACCCGAACTCACCGATTTTGATGATTTTCATATATGTTGTAGAACATAAAAAAATAAGAGACACGTATTTTTTTTTATCGGCTAATTTTCACTTTTAAGGGGTAAAAACCTCCCCTAAAGTTAACCCCCAAAAAGCGTTTTTTTTAAATATCTCGGCTTAAAATTAATATTTTTCAATGAAACAAATTGGAGGTTATTTCTTACAAAAAGAGCAAGTATTTCATGGTGATTTGAAGAGTAAGGGTAGCATCCCCTATTTTTTAGGGGTTGAAAACATATATTTTTTGGCATAATTTTATAATAAAAATGTTTAAACCGACTAAAAAAAATTGGAAAAAATGTTTAAACATCCTTAATAACAAAATTTAGTTGACGTCTTTCGGTGTTTTCATAAATATTACCCCTAAGGGGGTAAACCACCCCTAACACAAAATAACTGTAAATATGTAATTCAATACATAATATTTCGTAGAAAGTTTGTATATAGAGGTTTTCGAGGTCGCTGATTACAAATCTGTTATTAGATTTTGAAAATTCAAAATGGAGGATCCAATATGGCGGACGGAAATATCGAAAAAAAATTTTATATAATAAAAAAGTTTTAAACAACTAAAAAATTTGGAAAAAATTTGTAAACATCTATAATAAACAAATTAAGTTTTTCGGTTTTTTCATAGATACTTCCCCTTAGGGGGGTAAACCACCCCTAACACAAAATAACTATAAGTATACTTCAATCCATAATATTTTGTAGAAGGTTTGTATATAGAGGTTTTCGAGGTCGCTGATTACAAATCTGTTATCAGATTTTGAAAATTCAAAATGGCGGATCCAATATGGTGGACGGAAATATCGAAAAAAAATTTTAACTTTCAAAAAAACTTGTTTACAAATGTGTGATCTTTGTAGCCTGTACATGTGAACTAAAGAGCCTTAAACCCTAAACCCCTAAAGAACAAATAGGCTAAATGGTTGTGCATTTTAACCAAACGACTCCAAACCCCTAACCTCCAGACAAGCCGAAGGCCTATGCTTTACCGTAGACACGAGTATAGACATATTACCGATATTTTATTCTTTCATTTTGTATGTAACAAATAACGTCTCGTTTTATGTTTCAATCAAAGATTATTTATTTTTCTGCTTTTATAAATTAGCATAATTTCAAAAGTAATTTCATAAATTATAAAGTATTTCATAAATTGCATAATTATATAATTTTATAAATTCAAAAAGTCCACACTTTTTTGCAAATGAAAAAACATAGGTTAATAAAATTAGTTTATCAAACTCTTTTGCGTTTTGTAATAAAATTTAATTTTGTCAAACTTGGGAGTTTTTCATTGTTACAATTATTTCGTAAGCCAAACGTTTTTTAGATGAATTCTCGAAGTAATGATTATTGTATCTATAGTAAAATATTTACAGTCTGGAATTCCATAATAATACTATTTGATACGATTTAATGAATTTATCAAAAAATCTAAATTTAATAATAAATATTATTCTAATTATTATTATTATTTTTCATTATCATTGCTATTATCAGTATTACTGTTATTATTGCTATTGCAATTATGCTTATTCTTCTTCTTCTTCTTATTATTATTATATTACTATGATAATTTTTGTTATTGGTAAAAATACATAAAAGAATATTAATACTCCAACTTCATTTGCAATTAAAGAACACGTTGTTATTGAAAGGGAATTTTATATGCATTCATTAGTTTAATGAATGTTATCGTACATTCAATGATAATTCCACAGATAAATGTCTTTCACTCATAAAAGTTGTTGACAATATGTGCGAATCAGTATGTTCTTTTTTTAGATTGTTTTCATCGAGTGTTTACCTCAGCTGCCTGTGTTATTTTTTAGGCAGTGAGTGAGTTTTGTGGGTATTCTAGTTCGATGCCGGAAAGTACGAATAGTACGTCTTTTTGTTTGTCAGTGGTATCATACAGTTGTAGAAAATTTTCTTTAGTGATTTTATATAGATTTACATTATTCAATTTCAAAGTGAATAAAAGTTGAATAAAACCAAAAATAGAGTTTTCCGAACATCACAAAGTGGAACGAGAATTCTTCTCCAATGTATAAATTAATGATTTGATTCAATTTACATTCACTCGTTTTATTCTGGTAGAAATGTAGCAGTCGTGCCTTACATGCAAAAACACAGCTTGTATAAATTTTACCGCTTGTTTTCATTTTAGATTGAAAAATGAAAATTAATCCGTTAAACGTTCTAAACTTATTATTAGCATACTTTCAAGCGTTAAACATACCAGATAGTATCACGAATTATCACGAAACAGAGTTGGCCGAAAAAATAAAAGAAATTTTAATAGATGCAACACATGATTTCAACGATGTAGAAATGATTACTGATGACTCTTTGGATTTTCAAGAAGAGTATAAAGACCATAATGCGGAAATAATTGAAGATGAAGTGCAACATCATTTTCCTGATCCGGATATAGCACCAACAAATCAATGTACAGCAGATAATGAAGAACTAGATTTTGAATACAAAAAAAGAGCTGTAGAATTTTGGAGAAGTAGCAAAACGAAGCAAAATTTAAGTCTCAAAACAGTGCAAAACAGATTCAAAAAAGTATCATCTATTAGTCAGCTACGTCGTTGGGCTCATTCAATTAATAAAGGTGGCACGTATAGAGAAAAAGTAGCACAAATTTGTCAGTATACCCTGGATAATTTTCAAGCAGCTCTCGACAGTGGTTCAATTATCCATGATGAAGATATAATTCGATGGGCCTTACAAGCTAAAAAAGAAATTGGTTTTGATGATATTAGATTCAAAGTTTCTAAACATTGGTTACTCAAATTTAAGCAAGCACACCGAATAGTTTCTAGGAAAATAAATAAGTTCATAAAAAGAAAAACACTAGAAAGTAGTGCAGAACTTACGGCTAAAGCTGAAGCATTTATCGATGACGTTAAATCGTGTATACCAAGGATTGGACTCGAAAATTTGTATAATACAGATCAGAGCGGATTTCAGCTAGAAATGCATTCTGGAAGAACATTAGCAGTAGAAGGAGAAAAGCAAGTGCAATGTCTGGTACAGTCAATTTCAGCAACAACGCATAGTTATACTATACAGCCACTAATATCAGCTACTGGACAACTGTTGTCACCGCTATTTCTTGTTTTAAAGGAACCAAGTGGCAAGTTTGGCCCTATTGTAGAACAAAACATATTTAGACCAGAAAACGTGTACATGGAAGCATCCAAATCTGGAAAATTAACAACAAGTAAGGGAACTAATAACAATTTTTACATTGTAATATCGTTGATCAGTTAATTAGTAAGTCGTTTAATTGCAGATCACTTCAAAATCTGGTTGGAAAAAATATTTTATCCCTATGTAGGCCATCACTCAATACTATTACTTGATTCTTGGAGTGGTCATTGTGACAAAGTTATAGAAGAAACAATGCCACAAAATAAAATTATTAACATAAAAAAATTCCAACTGGAACCACAGGAAAAATACAACCACTTGATGTCTATGGATTCCGTATTTGGAAAAACTTTGTCCGAACATTTTCTGAGAATGTAATGTTAATGGATCATGATATGAATTTACATGTGAGAAATAATATAATTAAACTTCAATCATTGGTTCACAACCAACTGTCTTCACCGAGATATATAGATTTATTTAAATATTCCTGGTATAAAAGCGGTTACGTCAATGAAAAACCAGATAAATTTGATAATCCTATAGATTTCAGTTTTGGAAAGTCTTGTGCAACACATTGTGAAATAGAAGGGTGCACAAACATTGCAATTGTACGATGTGGTTGGTCCAAAAAAGCATTGTGCTTTAAACACTTTTATGAGGACTACCATTATTGTAAAAACATCGTAAAATAATATATTTTATGCTCAATACAAAAAATGCACTATGGCAAAAGATAAAAGATTGTAGATTATTATTATACTCTAATATTATAAACAAAAATACATTATAAGTTGAATTTACAATAAAGGAATTTCAATAACATTCTGATAACAATTTCTACGGAAATTATAAAACTGCTTCACACACAGAATTTTCTTGTTTACAAATTTAGGAATTTGAGGTGGTTTGGTTAAAAAGCACAACCATTTAGCCTATTTGTTCTTTAGGGGTTTAGGGTTTAAGGCTCTTTAGTTCACATGTACAGGCTACAAAGATCACACATTTATAACAAGTTTTTATGAAAGTTAAAATTTTTTTTCGACATTTTCGTCCACCACATTGGTTCCGCCATTTTGAATTTTCAAAATCTGATTCAGATTTGCAAAGAGCGATCTCGAAAACCCTTATATACAAACCTTCTACAAAATATTATGGATTGAAGTATACTTATAGTTATTTTGTGTTAGGGGTGGTTTACCCCCTAAAGGGTAGTATCTATGAAAAATCGAAAAACTTAATTTGTTTATTATAGATGTTTACAAATTTTTTCCAATTTTTTTAGTCGTTTAAAACTTTTTTATTATATAAAATTTTTTTTCGATATTTCCGTCCGCCATATTGGTTCCGCCATTTTGAATTTTCAAAATCTGATACAGATTTGTAATCAGCGACCTCGAAAACCTCTATATACAAACTTTCTACGAAATATTATGTATTGAATTACATATTTACAGTTATTTTGTGTTAGGGGTGGTTTACCCCCTCAGGGATAATATTTATGAAAACACCGAAAGACGTCAACTAAATTTTGTTATTAAGGATGTTTAAACATTTTTTCCAATTTTTTTTAGTCGGTTTAAACATTTTTATTATAAAATTATGCCAAAAAATATATGTTTTCAACCCCTAAAAAATAGGGGATGCTACCCTTACTCTTCAAATCACCATGAAATACTTGCTCTTTTTGTAAGAAATAACCTCCAATTTGTTTCATTGAAAAATATTAATTTTAAGTCGAGATATTTAAAAAAAACGCTTTTTGGGGGTTAACTTTAGGGGAGGTTTTTACCCCTTAAAAGTGAAAATTAGCCGATAAAAAAAAATACGTGTCTCTTATTTTTTTATGTTCTACAACATATATGAAAATCATCAAAATCGGTGAGTTCGGGTTGGGTACCTTTCCTTGTAAGTGCCATTTGTAAAGATACCGCAGCCAATCAAGATATTATTTAAATTCTGGGCCAATCAAAAAATAATTTAAATTTGAGTAATGTACTATTCGTGGAGATGACGCATATTTAAGTAATGTCTTAATAGTGAAGAGTTCTCAGCGAATCAATATATAATTTATACTTTAGTATTGTTGTATTAGTAGCGATTTCTCAATCAATCAAAAGATACTTCATATTTTAGTAATATTTTATAATTAATATAATTAATTTCTGAATATTTTAGAATAAACTATGTTTTTTGAGTAAATTTTTATTTCGTTGTTTAATTTTGGTTTTTTACATTTGCTATTTGTAATATTTTTAATTTTTCTTTGTATGCATATCATCATTCAAAAATTTGTAATTTCTCTTTCGATGTTGTTCTTGATAATGCAACATATAACTGATTGTGACTTAATACTAGAATGGATAAATATAAACCAACTTTGTCAAACGATTGGCCTTGAGATTTATTTACTATCATAGCAAAGCTAAGGCTTATTGGAAATTGCCTTCTAACCATACCAAATAGTATTTCATCTAGTGATGGAGCTAAATCGATACGAGGCAATAATACTTGTTTACCGGAATATTTTCCAGTAATAATTTCTGCTGTATGAACATATTGTTTCATATCTTTAATTATCAATCTTGTACCATTACAAAGACCACTGTCAATGTCTAAATTTCTCAAGCAACTAATTATGGCATCTTTTTTAAATATTAATTTATGTGGTGCCAATCCATTAGGTGTTAATGAATTTAAAAATTCTGTAGGAATCGTGTTTGTCAATTTGTCATCTGCGTCACTTTGTATACGATGATCACTATAGTATAAATAGTGGCCTCTATCTATTCTTTCATTTATTTTTAGTTCATTAGAATTTAACGGTGACAATATCACTTTATTTTGTAATGTCGAATCATTAGGATTAATTTTATGTCCAAAAATATGTCATTAAATCATTTTTACAAAGAAATTGTTTTGGTATTTCTCTCATATTATTTTGTAATTCACATTGAGTCATATTTTTGTTTTCACCTATGGCAAGTAACCAATTTTTAAATTTATTATTTGGATTTTGTAATCGTAGATTCTCAATTAATGATAGTCTTGAAAATTTTAACCATGAAAAACTTCTTTTTACACATGTTTCAAGGATTTTTGTTTTGTTTCTATGCCGTACTGTAGGCAGGGTTTGTCTAAAGTCACCAGATGTTACAATAACTTTCCCTGCAAAAGGAAGGCCATTTTTACATATATCACGAAAACATTTATCATTTGCTTCAAAAGCATGTTTTGAAACCATTGATGCTTCATCCCAAATTATAATTTTTACATTTTTAATATGTTCACTAGATTATGAATTAGGACAAATATTACACGTTGTTTGTTCATTATTATTTAAAGGTAATTTGAAAATACTATGGACAGTTTTTCCATTAATTAATAAATTTGCAGCAATATCAGTCCAGGCCATTGTAATGAACAATACATTCATTGAAATTAAATATTTAATCATCACGTTATGTAAATAACTTTTACCACATTCATCGAGACCATCGATGAAATAATAGTTATTTCCTGTACTGTTAATTGTAGCATTAATGATCAGATCATAATTTTTTTTTTTTGATCGGTAGACAAAGAATTAATTAATGTTTCTAAATTTTCACCATCCTTACATACTTGTAATTCGTTATTATATTCTTCATCGTCGTAATTATTTTCAATACTAGATATATGGCAATCATTTAATCTCAACCCATGTAATAATAAAATGCTTTCTATGTTTTTTAAAGCTGTTTGTTCTTCTTGAATTTTAGCTGATTTCATATCAATTAATAGGTCTTTGAAATACAAGAATGTATGCAAATAATTCACACATGGAGTTTAGAAACTTGAATACTGCAGCTTCTGTTAAACATGTATTCCATATTTTATTAGTACTAATAACACCTCTTGATATACAAGCATTTCCATATTTATCATAAATAATTTTATCTACAGTACGTATATCCGCAAACGCTTATTTGGATTTACAAAATACATTCTACTAATTAGAGGTTTTATACATTTTTTTCTTTTATTCCATTTTCTTTTTGTTTTTTGTTATCAAAAACGTAATGGTACGGAATTTCGTGATATAAATATTGCGTAGCCATCTTATCTTCTTTGTTTAATTTAAACCAAGATGTCAATGTAGTATGGACATTTTTATCAATCATTTTGTGTTCACATCCTTCTTGATAATAAACATATTGTTCATCTTCTTCATGATCAGCTAATCTTTTAATTACATAAAATTGCTCATGTAGTAAAAATTTCCATATGCGATATATAGCTTCAGGTGCACATACATATCTGGTGGAGAGATACTGTGATATTTCATTATATTTATATGTATCGTTATTTTCGTTTACATTGTCTTCATTACCTGGATTATGTTCATTTGCAAATTTCACAAGAGCTGTATTCACCTTTATGAAAATATTTTATAGCTTTAATCGTAGTACATATTTCTACATTAATATGAAATTCTAAAAGTAATAATAAATATGGATTATAAGGTACGACAAAACTATTATCTGTATGTTTATATATATATATATATACCTTAAGGTTACGTTATTTGCATTTTAAACCTTAAAATATAAAAATCTAAATGTTTGATCCGGACTCCGACAACCTTAATACAGACAAAAGATACCTTTCTATAGTAAGAAAGTAGCTGTAAAGTTTCAGAATGGGCCTGACCTTCTACTAGAAGTTATGTAGAAAACAAATATGATATACTGGCTAATACGTGGTTTTACATGCAAATTTGACACTTATAACCTAGTAAATTTTACGTTTACCGATACAAACACATGTTGGTTTGTATCATGGTGTTACAAAAATTAACATTATTATCCACTGACTTTGAAAAATTATGATCGAGTGTATGATTTATGTTATAATTTTTTGCAAGAGACATATATTTACGATTCCTCGACTTCGGTAGGAATATTTGTAACAATAAAACACAATATTTATGATTTTTTGGCAATGATCCAAGTGACACAATTTATTTCTACAAGCAAACATGTATTTAAATAATGTATTACTAAGCTTTGAATTTTTAGTCAATGATAGACATTAAGGAACAATTTTCTCCTACGGTGACTTTCTTTTTTTTGATGTTTACTATTTTTGAGATTTTTTAGGAATGCTCCAAGCAATTTATAAGCCTTGCCACAGGCTTTAAATATGAATTTTAATCATTTTAGCACGAATTTATGGATATCTTTATTATATTTATAACTTATTAAATTAACTTAAAATTCTAAGATACGCTTATTAAGTTTGTTATTATAATTAAATAATACCATTTTTAAATAGCAATACCTTATTTAAATATAAATGTATTAAAACTAGTAAATATAACTACTATTATAAAATGTTGGTTGTATTAAATAGATTCATTTACACTCGGCAGTATAGTTAATTCTTATGAAACATTTTTAAAATCGTGCTTTTTGATTAGTTGATATTTTTCAATACGATAATTTAATTGAACTATTTCAAAAACGTTCTACAAAAATTAATTATCATCGAAAATACATCTAATATTTAACAGTATATTTAATAATGGCACATCGAATGATTAAATATTATTTTAATCAATATGTAAATCGCGAGCGAAGCGAGCGTTCCTTGCTAGTTTCAATTAAGACTTTATTCTTTATACTGTCAGATCGATATCGTGACTTAAATTACTTGTAGCTCTGTCGACAGCCTAAAGTGTCGTAGCAGAGTCCAGCTTGAGTAACAAATGTAGAGTGTTCAACGCCTCGTAATCGCGTGTATTCGTTAACTCCGCTGAGCTACTTATTGTACGTACTCATCATTTTCGTGCTTACGGGCTTATTGCTGAATATTACAATACGTCTCAGGACGTAACACCCCCAAACAAGCTGGTTGCCTATTGGTACAGTAGCAACTTAATTATACAATAGATTGTAACGGTGTGAGACTTTTATTCGCCTAAACGACGTTGAATGAGATCGCTATCCCACGTTGCGGCGGATAGCACCTCAACGCCAGCGATTAACCCGCGTTGCAATGCAGCTTATCCCGCTGCTTCTTCTCGTGGATACCGCACCTTCTAGTGCGTGCTCGGCTACTCAGATGCGTTGAAGCTACTTGTCCAACGCCCGCGTAGGCGGCGGTAATCGCGGGAAGGAATTAGCAAGGTGGCAGTCGTTAAATAATAAAAAAAGTCGTAAAATAAAAAGACTAAGGTTATATTTAGGTTCGCGAGATAAACGTGAATTTACAATACTTCGAGAGACAAAATAATAATAATGCACGAGTCGCAACAACTTTGCGACTCGTCGCGAAGCCGGAGTATTTGCGCTCGACGCGTGTTTCGCCGCGAAGGTCGCGCGTCTCGCACCACGCAGGTGGTATCCTCGCGCACAATCTCTCTCTCAAGCACTGCGCGCATCCACACTAACCTTCTGCTGGTATTCTCGATGACGAATACGAATATTCTCGGGATCAGATGCCCCACAATCGAATCCGACTACAGCTTGACTTGTTTTAAGAATTGCAAAAATTAAAATAATTCCAGGAATCATTGTGTCCAAATTTCCTAGAAACAAAAATATTTTAGAATCATGTATGGCAACGGTTTGTTTTCCGTTATAATTTATAGTTACGTTACTATTTTCATTTACTTTTATTATTTTGGATGGCCCTAGGTTATGATTCTTTTTAAATTTACCAGGTTTTGGTTCTTTTATCAACCACACCTTATCGCCTATTTTTAGTTATATTGGATTTACGTAACGATCATAATATTCTTTCAATTTCATTTTTGAATTAATCAAAATTGCTCGACCAATTATTGTAATTTCTTTTAATTTCGTTACTAAATTTTATAGTACGGTGCCAAATTTATTTTGGGCTCGATCCTGCATGTATACGCAGAATGCGGTCACATTCAAAAATCGCTAAAAAAGGTTTTTGACTCTAACTCGGATTCTATGTATTATACAAAAAAAAAGTTATAAAGAAATGTTGTAGAAAATCTCGAAGAAATACAACTTTTTTCTTTTCACACTTAAGCGTGAAAATGCTTTTAATTCGAGTTAACAGGCCAAAATCGATTTTTTTATAACAATAAACCAGTATTCATTACAAAACTTTGAGGCTATACATTATAGATAAAAACCTTAAATGTAAAAGTTGTAAATATTTTAAAAACAAACTTTTTACCGTAACAAACAAATTTTCAAAACGCTTCTACATAAAAAACAACCCTTGAAATGATTTTTGGTACATATAATTAAATAAAAATTTCGGTGTGACACGCCCTATCTGGCCCAAAAGCTTTAATGGATTCGCTTCACGCGAGCATCAGGCAATATCGAGGCGAGCGCGCAGCGCGAGCGTTAGCGGTCGTGCCTTACACGCAAAACGCGAAGCGATGCAAGGCCGCGTGAGGTGCGCTAGTTCTTCAATGGTTTACTAGATGGAAGTCTAGCTAGATATCCAAAAACTAGTTCATGCGGTGTAAATTTATGGCTAGTGTGAACGTTATTATTATAATTATATTAAGCGAATTCCAATAATTCGTCTTACTCCATTTTCTTCGAAGAAAAGTTCTTTAGATATTCGCACATCGGATAATGTGCCCTTTTCAAGGAGCAATTTGACTGAGGTGAAAACCCCGTGGTTTCTACCTTTTTGAATTCGAATCTTCGATTTGTTTTAATAATTTACTTGTAAAGTTCACTCCTCTATCCGTGAGTACAAGTTTAGATGATCCAAAAGTGCATATAAATTTTTTTATTAGAGCATCTGCTACTGATTCTGCTGTTTGATCAGGCAAAAATATAATTACTATGAATTTCGTTAATTAATCTTGTATACATAAAATATATTTATTGTTATTTTTAGTAACATTTACCGGTTTGACTATGTCCATAGCAATTTTATCAAATGTTTTTAAAGGCGTGTCGGTTATAATCATAGGTTGTTTAGTTTTCATTCTTTTCAGCTTATTACTTTGCACTCCTCTTATCTTTGTATCCATTTTTGAATATCTACTTTTAAATTTTTCGAATAATACTTATCTTTAATCCTATTATACGTTCTATTAATACCAGAGTGTCCCCCTATTTTAGTCGCGTGTAACATTTCGAATATTTTATCTCTTTTATCAATTTCTATATAAACTATATTATTAAAAATAATAATAACTTTAATATTCGTATCATTAAAAATATCTTTTAAAATTTCTTCAATTTCCTCCCAGCTTATATTTGTTATTTTTAATTCTTTCGATACACTAAATATCCTATAATTCTTTTGCAAACATATAGTTCTTAATAATTTAAATAAATTAATAGCTTTGTTTTAATTGTTATTGCCGATACACCTGTATTTACACATAATACAAAAATTTTATTCTTTTCTTTTTCTAATACTTCAATCTCATTACTATCTAGATTTTTATCACAATAAATTTTTCTATTTTATAATAATTTTGCTGAATTTTCATCTAGCGATTCACCCAAATTGTTAATTAAATATATCATATTATCATTTCGGAATTGGATTGCGTTTTTGGAGTATACTTCATTTGTCTGTTTGCGTTCCTGCCTTTCAACGTCAGACGCACTTCTATTCTTCAGGCTATTAATTTATCTTCGTTTACGATTTTTTATCATCAACTTTTTTTATTGATTTTTGTCTTTTGTTCATTTACGATTTTAATTTTATCTTCATTGGTCAATTTTTGGCTAATTTATTCTCTTCTCGTTTTTTCTGAGCTTTAGTTATAACACATATTCCAACTTCTGCACTGGATTTCGTGACAATCCATCTGCATTCGTATTTTGCTTCCCAGCTTTATATATAATTTCATACGCATAGTCTAACAATTTTAATTTCCATCTTTGTACTCTTTAATTATTATCTGCTGATTTTAATTATACCAATGGCTTGTTATCTGTTACAATTACAAATTTATTACCATAGATATAACTCTTGAAAGTTTTTATGGCATACATAATTGCCAAAGCCTCTTTCTTATACGTCACATATTTCATTTCAGCTGGTTACAATAATCTAGATACATAAGCTATAGGTCTGTCTTTGCCTATTTCGCCTTGAGAAATAACACATCCTAGGCCGTATTGACTTGCGTCACTTGTTATTCTGACTGGTTTGTCGAACTGTGGGTATTGTAAAAACGGTGCAGAACATAACATATTTACTAGTTTATCAAAAGCTGTTTGTTGTTTTTCTTTCCAAATAAACGGTCTATCTTTTTGTAATAATATTGTTAGTTGGCTTTTTAATATCGGCAAGGTTTTTTATAAATCTTTTATAATAGTTAGCAAATCCTAAGAATTGTCTTACTCCCTTTACGTTTTTAGGTATAGGAAACCTTTTGGCGGCTTCTATTTTCTTTTCATTTGATCTTATCCCAGCTTCGCTAATTATATGCTCTGATAAACAAACTGTTTTACCAAATTCACATTTTTCTGGTTCTAATTTTATTCCTGATGCTAACAATGCTTCTGCTATTAGATTAAATTTTGTATCCAATTCTTCCGTTGAATCTCCAAAAATAATTATATCGTCAATACAATTGTAGCATATTGTATTAGTGTATTCGGCTAGGACTGTATTTATTACTCGCTGAAATATCCTAGCAGAGTTCTTGAGACTGAACGGTAAAACAAGAAATTCAAATCTTCCCAATGGCTGTACACTAAATGCAGTTTTTTCTATATCTGAGGGTCTCATTTTTACTTGATAAAATCCTGATTTTAAATCTAAAACATTGTATTCTGCAGCTATCTGACAAATGGTCTTTATTTTTGCAGTAAACACATGCTACTTTATGACAAAACAATGCCTCATGTCCATAATCTTGATAAACCTGACACGAGTATATGGCAACACTTGTGTCTCCTGATATAGCCACTTGATTGCTTAAATTGCCAAATACTTTATTTGCTTTGCCAAATATCAAGTCTCTTCTGTTTAATCTTGTCTCTATTTCTATTGCCTTTTGTATAGCATCACCTAAATCCCTCGTTGCTCCTAATTCTAAACGTATTTCCTGCCGTAATCCTTCTACAAAGGCTAACAGAGTTTCCGCATTTATTTTAGTTTCAAATCTTTGTTTTTCTTCTGCTGTATATATATGCTTCCATTTCCTTACTGTCCTATACTTGCAATACCAATTCTTGCAATCTATTAGCAAACTGAGTACCGTTTCGTCTGAATTTTGCAAACTTTTCGCTACTTTTCCATAAAGTGTTGCCATTTTATCAGTTGATGGATAAATCTGCCGCACAGCTATTGATAAAATCTTGAATATTATTAACTTCTGCATTTAACATAGCCCTGTAGACATCGCTTTTTAGTTTCATTTTTAGAATTGGAATTAAATTTTCTTGATCGGTTTCTGATAGCATATTGTTGTTGATAATTCAGCGCCACACCGACCATGGTGTTTTCTAATAAGCTGTCTAAATTAAAATTAAAGTTGAATTAACTTTGTGAATTTTTTAAATTACCGATTATACTTGGTTGCTCGTTAAAACCTTCGATGTCTATCAATGATATGTCCTTCTTCAAACTATTATCGAATTTCCAATCTTTTTCTAATCGCTGTCAGCGGTGGTCCTGGTGTTACTGGTGCTACTCTTTGTTCTTCTTTAGATATTTTAGTTGATTCCTTTTATTAGGTGTAGTTGGTATATTAATAGTTAAATGGGCTTTGTTAAGTTTTGATATCGCCTTTTTTATTGCCCCTGTTGAATTTTCTTTGTTTGTCTGTTCAAAATTTGTTTCTTGCTCTATTTTTTCTATATTTTGAACTATTGTTTTATTAAATATTTTAGTGTTGGATACTGATTCCTTTTCCCCTCTTTATGCAGTTATATTGTATCCTGGCGGCGATCGAATTACTTTGTTACTTCTCGCAAATGGTGTTTGGTCGTTGGGGATTATTATTTGATCCTGCAATGTAGAATTATTACGAACAACGCTCCTTGTTAATTTCTGTCCTGGTAGATTTTTCCGATTGTCACTCATTTTAGTTACCTGTTTATTTATTGCAAAATTTTATTCAGCGCGAACTTGTTTTGATTTTTATATCGCACACAAATCATTGGAATGTAATATTACTGTTCTACTTATTTTACAATACGTGACCTACTTTTCGCGTTTTTGCCAACTACACAAGTTTTGGTCAATTCATTTACCGCGGCTATACGCGTGACACAGAAATTTGACGCGACTCTGCTATTTGAGTATTCTTTGGACGGTTTTAGGCTTTAAACTGGTTTTTCGTGATTCTAGAATTTCAAATTTATTTATTTCTATTCAATTCAGTTCTAGCGATATTAAATAACTCTTCAAATTTGTTGCCGATTTCTATATGAAACTCTGATCGTTCTATTTGGTTGTTACTATTTTTGGCTGCTTAACTTTTTGCGATCGTAAAAATAAATCTATTATCTTATTTAATTGTCTTAATTCTTCTATTAATTTAGATTTTTTATTTAATAGTTTGCGTAAAAATATTTTTTTACCACCTCTTTTGTAATTATTCTTTTTTATCGTGTTTACTACACTAGTATTATCCTTCATTGAATGAAATCCGTGCGTTTATCGATAAATGAATCCACTTCTCACACGGCAGATTAAGAAATGCACGAAATGATTTGTTTTGCGTATGTTTTAAATATTGTGAATTGATCTGGTTTTTAAACTAACATAAGCGCTGTAGATCTGACGCGCTGCGTTCTATCATCTTGCTGACACTGCAGCGTAAGGTGAGCGCGATCGCCGATAAGCGCAAGCAGGTCAATCCCCGCTTCTATATGCATATATACATGGTGTATTGCGCGCTCTCCCTCTTCTTTTGGTTTTGCTACTACCGCCGCTCGCTGGCTCGTGGCGCTGCTGAAGTTGCGCTGTCAGCTGTAGCGTGGGCTTATCCTAGTTGAAAATGGGGGAGCGCGATACTTGCGTAAAATCTAAAAATCTATTCAATAAATTTTAGTTTTTATTCTGTATAGTTTTTTGCGGAGCTTGTACGGGGCGTTACAAGAGAGCAGAAAAAATAATATTATATACATATTTAGATATCAACAATTGGATTTTATTCATTCCTCAATTATTTTAAGTTTACTTGATTTTCCTATTTCTAACGCTTTTAAGTTGTTTGGTAGTGCATTAAACACTGAGATCGCTTTAATCTAACAGTTCTTATAACTAATTCTCATTTTGCTTATTGGTACAATAATGCTTTTATTTGTAGTAATATTAGATGAGTTGAGGTATTGTGTTTTGAGATTATTGTAATACAATTTCAAAGCCTCCAGCGTAAACAATTGTTCAAGATTGAGAGGATTATTTTGCACGACAAAATTATTTTTATTTATTATTTTTAGAATTTTTTATTGTATTTTCTGTATTAAATCTCTATTATTCTTATATACTCCAGCCCAGGCTATGATTCCATAGCTTATTATGCTATGGAAAAAGGCATAGTATATAATCCTCAAAATCTCAGTTGACATTGTTTTCGCAATTTGATAAATGATATATACAAGATATTCAGTTTTTTAAATAATATATAACATATACATATCCCATTTTAGCTAGTTTTTTATCCTGTATGGTTTACGAACGTTGTCGAAAGAGCTACCAAAAGTCATACAAACAGACCTATCAACATTTAATTATAGCTTATTTTCCGCAAGCTATTTGTGTATTTTCAACAAATAATTATTCATGTTATCTTGGGCTTTCTCCCAGCTATCTCCTGTTGCGATTATAGCAGTATCGTCCGCGTATGATAGAATAGCTTCCTGAGGTATCTCTTTAAGTATATCATTTATGTACAATATGAACAACAGTGGATAAAGTATCGTACCTTGTGGTACACCAGTATTTATTGGTAGGTTATCACTTACACAACCATCTATTTTTACACTTTGATACTTATTAATAAAGTAACTAGGAAGCAGGATCAGAGCTTTTCCCCTAATTCCTATACAGTATAATTTATCTAGTAGGATACTATGATCCACTGTGTTGAAAGCCTTCGCCAGGTCGAGAAATGTTATCAAAGTCGGTCTACTCTTATCAATATTATTGTACAATAAGTTCGTTAGGTAATGTAGTGCATTTTTTCTACCTATTTTTTTTACAAAACCAAATTGGTGTTATATATATGGAGATTATATTCGTTTTGGTTACAAAATCATAAAGTCTATTGTGTATTATTTTCTCAAAAATTTTTGCTACGTTTGATATCAATGAGCGATTTTATTTTTTTCACCTGCTTTGTAAACTGGCACAATTTCCGCCTTTTTGAGTGCATTAGGCCAAATACTTGTCTCAATGCATAAGTTTATAATATAAGTTAGTGCATCAGCTATATTTATTATTATTATTATTATTACTATGAAGGGGGACCACCAAGATCCCTGGCACTTAGGCTGTAAAACCATTGTACCACCCTTCGTCATGGTATCCCCTACGCAGGTAAGCCTGCCCTTCTCCAGAAGGTCAATATGGCTCCCGCGTCGAGTGCCCTAATCTCTTCATGCGTGGGGAAAAGCTCCCCCAAGCAGTGATGTCTGAGCTGCGCAAATTTTGGGCAAACAGTCAGTACATGGGTAGGCGTTTCTTCCGCCCCCTCGCACCACCTGCATATACTCGTAGCCTCCTTCCCCATCTTCAGACCGTGGTACCTTAAGCGGATGTGCCCCGTCACTATCTGTGTCAGGAGTCGGGAGTTATTTCTGCTACCTCTTGCGATGCACTTGGTCCAGCCGACATTGGTGTCCTGTCCCATTACCGCTTTGGCTTGTCTGCATCCTTGAGTTCTTTGCCATTCCTTAGTATGCTCCCTCTCAACCCAGCCCCGGATTTCGCTCATTAACAGGCGCCTTGGAAAATTCCGGCAAGAGACCCACCCCACCCGGGAGCCGAGTGTGCCTCGTGCCTTGTGTCCATTGTCCGTACGCATTGAGTCTGTGCGCTGTCTTAGCAGCCATCCCAATGATAGTAAGATGGTTCCACCTTCACAAGGATTCCAAGTGCCTTGGTAGGCGTGGTCTTATAGGCCCCTGTCGCCCCCCTTAGCACCTGTCCCCTGAGTTTCTCTAGCGCTGCCCTAGCACCCGCCAGCTCCGCCCTTGGCCACCAGACCAATGCGGCGTAGGTCAAACGAGGTACCAGGACGGACCTGTATAGCCACAGTATAATCCGGGGACTTAGTCCCCATGTACTGCCAAATGCCCTGCGACATGTCCAGAGAGCCACCAGGAATTTATCGCACTGGGCCGTGAGATGCTTCTCCCAGGTTAACTTTTTATCCAGAACAATGCCGAGTTAAGTTACTTAGCTGAGTCCTTTACCTGTAGGGCGACTCCAGAGAGTTTGGGCGCTCTGTAAGCATCTAACTTGTACTTGCGTGAGAAGATCACTATTTCGACTTTATCCGGGTTAACCGAAAGTCCCGTTGAGAAACACCATCTCTCCACTTTCCTTAATGCAAGCTGCATGGCGTCCATGAATGCGCCAATTTCACTTCCTTTTATCAGTATCAGGAAATCGTCCGCGTAGGCTTAAGCATAGCAGCATCACCCATTCAGCGCTTCCAGTAGCCCATTTGCTACAAGGCACCAAATGGTGGGCGACACCACCCCGCCCTGCGCGCATCCCTTACTGACCTTGCCGGAGACCGTTACGGTTCCGAGACTCGAGATCACAGTCCTGCGTGTAAGCATGCCCTGAAGCCATTTTATTAATGGTCCAGGCATCCCATGTAGTCTTGCCTCTTTGACAACTGCTTCGATAGAGGTGCAGTTGAACGCTCCCTCTATGTCTAGAAAAAATCAGCTATATAGTCACGTATTAATTTCAAGGTCTTGGAGTTTATCATATCTACTCCACCACTTCTAATTTTTAATGCATTGATTACAGATATTATCTCACTCTTGCTCGATGGGTTAATTAACATTGACTTCGGATTCATAGCCGGTAATTTGAGTATCGCATTATGAGGATTCACAACTCGCCCACTCAACTTTTGATCTATCTTACAGAAAAAACTACTCATATCATTAGCTATTTCTGTCTTGTCAGTTACTTTTCTGTCTCTAATTTTTATATGATTTATGGCTTCTCTGGATTTCTTGTTGCCGATTTTATTATTTATAACTGCCTAGAGCTTTCTTGGGTTTTTTATATTAGTTTTAATTTGCTTTTTATCGTATTCAATTTTTGCATCCTTAATCACTTTATCTAGCAGTTTGGTATATTTTTTGTACTGTAATTTAAGTTGGTCATTATATCCAGCTACCACAAATTGTATAAAAACTCTTTGGTTTCACATGATTTTATTATTGCGCTTGTGATTCAGCCCTTTCTTCCATCTTGTTTATTCTTTCTTAATTTAGTGGTAGCCATGTCTATACAGTTTCTGATCTTGCTCAATAGCTTATCCGTCGCTGAGTTTTTAAAGATTTTTGGTTGTTTTATTATCTTTGGAGTCTTATTTATTGCAATAAAAATTGAATAGTGATCTGTTATTGAAAGTTTTATTTTATAATTAATTAATTAAGCTTTATTGTGTCTCCCCTCTAGGGTTTACAAACTTCTTCCTTTGTATACTTTGTTACATCATTTATATTACATTTATTTATTTCTTTTTTTTGTTTTATTTATTTTCATCCTCTTGTCTCCTTTTTGTGTATGTATGTCTGTGGTATGTGTCTGTTTTAAGTTATGTTTTGTGTGCGTGTTTGTATGTTCTGTTGTTTCGTGTACGGATGTGTCGGTTTGTGCTCGTGTGTTTAAGTGAGTGTTTCTGTGTTCGCGTAAGTGCGTGTGTGTATGAGTGCGCGTGCACGCCTGCTCATCCACTTTTGTAGGCGAACTATGGGCTTTTTCCCCTCTCCCTCCTCTCTTCTACTGCCTCTGTCACTCCTTCACTCTTCCTCTTCCTTCACTTCGTCTTCATCTTTCCATCTTTTGTATCTTTTTTCTTCTACTTGGATCCTAGCACTCTTTCCTCTCTTCACTATCCACTCCTTCTCCTCGTCCCACGACTACCTCATTCCCTCCACTTCTGCTATTATTTCCTCCTGCAGACATCTTTCATCTCCCTCTTTTTCCTCTTCCTCTCTCTTTCTTAGTTCTCTCATAATGAGTACTTTGGCTCTTCTCTCCTCGTGCGTGATCCTCTGCTCCAATCTAATTTTTCCTCCGTCTCCAATCTCTGCCCTCCTTTCCCAGATTTTCTCCATATCTTCTTTACACTTGAAAATTACTTTTTTGTCTTCTCCGTACTCGTGTCTTCTAGTTCCCATGCTACTCCCTCCATGATATCCTCCATCCATTCTTTCAGCAAGTCCTTCTCATTCAAATTATTTAGGTGCGCAATCAAACCTCTTTCCAACACCATACATTTATTTTCACTTTTCTTTTTTTTCGGTCTCTCTCTTCTTCCCTCTTTTCGGCTCCTGCTATCCATACTGTCTCCGACTCTTCTTCCTCCTCTCATTTCCTGCTTCCTCTTCATCATTCCCGCCTTTGATTCCTTCTCCTCAACTGTTTCTCTTACCTCTTCCATCTCTTTTTTCCAGTTCCTCATTTTCGCTATCATTACCTCCATATCCTCTCTAATCTCTTGCATTCTTTTCTCCAATCCGTCTCCTCTCTCTCTCTTTCCAATCTTGATTTTCCAGTTCTTCACCTTTTCCTTTAAATCTCTTATCTCCCTTGCTATTTTTCTGCCTTCTCTCAACGTTTCTACCCTACCTTACTTCGCTTTCTTTGCTTTTCACTTTCACTTCTCTGATACTTTTCTAACCTCTATCTTGTTTTATCACCCCTTTTGTATGTTTGTCTGCTTGTCCGTTTTTTTTTTTTTTGTTTCCCATCTTGTTTCATTTCCTCATTCCTCTACTGTTCTAGTCCTCTACCTAGTTCTATTTCTAGTTACTTTTCCTTTGTTTCTTGTTTACCTGCTCCCCTGTTTACAAAAAGTCCCTTCTCCTTTCTCACCTTCCTCTGGTTCCTTTTCTGAATTTTCACTCTTGCCGCTTTTTCCTATATCTTTCTCTTTTTTGAAATGCTCCCATCTAAATTCGAAAACTCCTTCTACCTGTTCGTTTGCTCTTCCTTTATCCTCTTTCTATTTTCTCTTTTTCTTCTCTTTTCCATAGTACTCTATACAGTTTCCCCAAATTTGTTCTCTCTCCGTTCAGCGTGGTCTCCCAGACCTCCACGCTGCTTCCTGTGTACAACGTTCAAAGATGTGCTCCACCGTTTCCTCCTCTTCTCCGCATAACCTGCATCTTCTTTCCTCTTCCTTTATCCAACATCTGTATCCTCTGGCCTCATTCCCCATCCTGAATCTTGCTGTCGTGGCTTAACCTCTCTTCCCCGTGTTTCCTCCTCTTTTCAGGTACTCAGGCCTCTCTCCTGTTTGGTTTATTATCTTCTTTACAGCTTGTCTTGAGTCTCCCATGTCTGGATCTGCATATCATTGTCCACTTTTTCTATTTCTATCCATACCTGCTCTCCTTCTCTCAATTTTCTATGGTATTCCGCTATTGACCATCCTCTTTTGTTTAGCTCTTCTTCTCTTGTTTTTCTGCGCTCTTTCCTTCCTTTTCTTTCTCCCGTCTCCTTTTCTAAAATTCTCGAACATTCACTCCATAGTGGGCCCTCCTCATCCTTAGTTACCAGTTTTCCCTGAAAAGCTCTTCTCCTCCTAGCTTTTTTATCTGTCCCTCCTCTTTGCCATTTTCTTTTAGTGTATATCCTAGGTAGTCGAAGCATTTTACTATTTTCAGTTCTGTGTCTTCCCAGTAGAATTTCTCTTCTTTTTTCCTTCTTCCTCCATTCCTAAATACCATTATCTTAGATTTTTCTGTATTTAGCTCTAGCCCTTTCCTCTTTATAATCCTCTTAAACCTCCTTAGCATCTGCTTTACTCCTCCTGCGCTCGTCGCTAGAAGTACCATATCGTCCGCGTATGATAAAGACCAAAATTTATTTTTTCCTAGTACGATCCCTCCTTCTTGCACTTTACTTAGTTCCTTTTCTACGTCTGCTATCACTACGTTGAATAACGTCGGGTTTAGCGGGCATCCTTGTCTTACACCTGTGTGTAATTCGAAGCATCCTATCTTCCTATTCCTAATGTTTAATTCACTCCTTGTGCCCTCATAAAGTTCCTTTACTCTGTCCCTATACCCAGTTTCCTCATCATTTCCCATATGTCCTTTTTTCTCACTTTATCAAAGGCTGCCTTCATATCCGCGAAGAAGGCGTACACTTTCCCTCCTTTCTTCATGAGTTCTGTTTCCACCGTTTTACTCAGTATATATATCGCGTCCTCCGTCCCTCTTCCTTTTCTAAAACCCATTTGTGTATCGTCCAGCATCCTATTTCTCTCAGTACCCTTTCCATTTTTCCTCTGATTATTTCTGTGTAAATTTTATACCCTGTGTCCATCAGCGTTATCCCTCTATAGTTTTTTGCATCCTCTTTGTCCCCCTTTTTAAATAGTGGGGTAATTAAACCCGTCTTCCACTCTGTTGGGATTGTGTTTCCCACCCATATGTCATTTAGTATCTTTGTTAACTCTCCTATCACCTGTTCCTCCCCGTGCAATCATACCTCGTTCTGTATCCCGTCTGCCCCCGGTGCCTTATCTTTTTTCATTTTTCTTATGGCATTCCTCACCTCTTCTTCCGTTATCTGTCTATCCTCTCCCGAGTCCTCTCCCCGCTCCTCTGTTCCTCCTTCTCTAATTGAGTTTTCCTCTTCCTCTCCCTCTCCTAGCTGTGCTTTGAAGTGTTCAATCCACGTCCCTTCTTCTATGATGCTGCCTCCTTTTATTCTCTTCTTCCTTCTTCTTCTCTTCACCACTTCCCAGAATTTCATCCCTGACCTGTCCTCTTCCGCTTCCCTTATCCTCTTTTCCATATCCGCCTCTTTCTTCTTCTCCACGAGTATCCTCCATTCCCTCTTTGCTTTTATGTATTCCCTCCTTTCTTCTCCTCCTCTTATATCTCTTCCTATCCTCTTTACTTTGGCTTTCTTCTTCCTGGACTCCTCATCCCATTAGGTGTTCCTTTTTTCCTTCCCCTTTTTTCTTAATCTTTTCTTGGTTGCCCTTTCTATTTTCTGTTTCAACTCTTTCCATTCTGTCGCTTCTTCTGCCTTCTCTAGACCCTTTCTAAAGAGTCCTACTGCCTCTTCCGTCCACACTGTTACCGTCTCAACCTGACTTTCCTCTTTTTCTCTCTTCCATTCCTCTGTACTTGCCTCTATCTCCATTGCGTTGTGATCCGATTCTAGCCTGTGTGTTATACTCATTCTTTTTATTCCTCTTCTCCCCTCCTCATTTGTTATGGCATAGTCTATTACAGAACATTCTGTAATAGTTTTATTTTATATGTAATTATCGTTGAATTATTTGTTTTAATAAATATATTGTCGATACAGGAACCTTTTGCAAGTCCAACTGGCGGCTTAGTTATACCAACAAAACCAGGGATGCATCCCTTTTCAAGGAAATTACATAAAAACTCCTGACTAAG
This sequence comes from Nasonia vitripennis, assembly GCF_009193385.2. Classification (NCBI taxonomy): domain Eukaryota; kingdom Metazoa; phylum Arthropoda; class Insecta; order Hymenoptera; family Pteromalidae; genus Nasonia; species Nasonia vitripennis. The sequence goes on along the minus strand of NW_022279616.1, from coordinate 342,448 downwards.
ATTATCATGTTCTAGTAAATCAATGTTAAAATCACCTATTACTAGGTAATTTTTAACACTTTTATTTGCAATTAAAAATTTATTTATATCTGTAATGAATTCGGATTTTAGTATTCCGTGTGACCTATAAAATGTTCTGATATATTTTAGCTGTTTGCAAGTTAGCATTATTTTATAACAAACATCTAGCGTTCGATTCGTACCGGAACCACTGTTAAGTTACTACCCAATCTATTAATATGTTATTGTACTTACGTTCCGCTGATTCTGCTAACGGCTCTGCTGCTAGTGTTGTCAGGAACAATCGACTAGTCGTGTGCGAGGAAATAATAAGATATAATTCACGATTGTTGTTTAAATTAAGAATTTATTTTTTATACTGTTAGAACAATATCCTGACTTAACCACCGCCCTTAAATAATTTATACACCAAAATACCAAAAAATACGGTGCAAACTACCCAGACGTCGTCATCAGCTAGCCTGTACACCAAGATGCCGTCCTTGTATGATTTATTTACCTGGACATCAAAAACTAAGAAGCGCACCACTAAGACCGTCTTATCGGATACCCTGTAAACCTAGACACCGCCCTCAAATAATTTGTATACTTAGACATCAAAAATCACGGTGCGAACTACCTAGACCATGTCTCTGGATGCCTGGTACACCTAGCCACCGCTCTAAAATGATTTTCACACCTACACATTGAAAACTACAGTGCGAACTACTTAGACCTCGTCATCAGCTACTCTGTACAGCTAGACAATGCTCTTGAATAATTTTTACACCTAAACACCATAAACCACGAAACGCAATACGTTGACCTCGTCATTGGCCGCCCTGTGCACCTAGGCTCCCCCCTTAAATGATTTTTACATCTGGACACCAAAACCAATAAAGCGAACAACCTAGAACATGTCATCGGCCAATCTGTAAACCTAGACAACGCTTTTATGATTTATTTACCTGGACACTAAAAACTAAGAAGCATACCACTTCGACCTCGTCATTAAAAACCTTATAAATCTAGACATCGCTCTCTAATGATTAAAAAACCTGTAAATCTAGACACCGCTCTCTATTGATTTGTAAACCTAGACACCAAGAACTACATAACGCACCACCTAGGCCTCGTCTTTGGCCGTCCAGTACACATAGACACTGCCCTAAAATATTTCTTACACCTAGATACCATAAACCACAAAACGGACTACAAAGACTTCGTCATTGGCAACCCTGTACACCTCGACACTGCAGTTAAATGATTCTGACTCCTTCAGGGATTCTCACTCTAAAAACCACGGTGCGAACTACCAAGACTTCGTTTCTGGACACCTGGTAAACCTAGACACCGCTCACGAATTATTTTTACACCAAGACACGAAAAAGTATGTAGCGCACTACCTAGACTTTGTCATCGGCCACCCTATACTCCTAGACAATGCTCTTCAATGAATTTTACACCTAGACACCACCCTCAAATAATTTGTATACCTTGACATTAAAAACGACGGTGCGAACTACCTAGACCTCGGCTTTTGCCACTTGGTACACCTAGACACCACCCTTAAATGATTTTAATACATAGACACTAAAAACTACAGTGCGAATTACCTTGACCTTGTCTTCGACCACCCGGTACGCCTAGACAGCAACCATAAATGATTTTTAACTATAGTCACCAAAACCTACAAAGCGCACTACCTAGACGTCATCATTGGCCACTCTGCACACCTAGACACCGCCCTTAAATGATTTTTACACCTACACATTAAGGTGACGTCCTTGTATGATTTATTTACCTAGAAACCAAACACCACGAAACACACCACCTAGACCTCTTTATCGGCTACCCTGTACACCAAAATGCAGTCCATGTATGATTTATTCACACAGACACCAAAAAATAAGGAGCGCATTACCTAGACCTCGTCATCGGCTACCCTGTACACTAAGATGCCGACCTCGTATGATTTGTTTACCTAGACACTGAAATCTAAGGAGCGCACTACCTGGAACACGTCATCAGATATTCTGTACACCCAGGCACCGCCTTAAAATTATTCTTACACCTAGACACCAAAAACTACTAAGCGCACCACCAAGACCTCGTCTTTAGCCACCTAGTACACCTAGACTCCCCCTTTAAATGATTTTTACAACTAGACACCAAAAACTACGAAGCGCACCAACTAGACCTCGTCCTCGGCCACCTAGTACACCTAGACTACACCCTTAAATGGTTTTTACAACTAGACACTAAAAACCACGTTGCAAATTACATAGCTCTCGTTTCCGGACACCTGGTACACCTAGACACCGCTCTCAAAAGATTTTTACACCTAGACACGTAAAACTACTGAGCGCACTACCTAGACCTTGTCATCGGCCACTTTGTACACCGAGACACCGCTGTTAAATAATGTTTACATCCACACACCGAAAACAACAGTGCCAACTACCTAGACGTTGTCTTTGACCACCCAGAACACTCAGACAACACCTTTGAGAAATTTTTACAACTAGACACCAAAACCAACGGAGCGCACTACCTTGACGTCATCATCGGCTACCCTGTACACTTAGACACCGCTTTTAAATGATTTTCATATCTAGACACAAAAACTACAAAACGCACTACATAGACGTCGTCATCAACTACCCTGTACACCAAGATGCCGTCCTTGTATGATTAATTCACTTAGACAACAAAAACTAAGAAGGGCACCACTTAGACCTCGTCATCGGAAACCCTGTACACCTAGACACTGCCCTCAAATTAATTTTACACCTAGACACCAAAAACTAAGGAGCGCACCACCTAGAACTTGTCTTCTTCTACCAGGTACACCTAAACAGCGCCCTCAAATGATTTTTACATTTAGACACCAAAAACTATTGAGCGCGCTACATAGACCTCGTCTTTGGCCACTCAGTACACCTAGACACTGCCCTCAAATAATTTGCACACCCAGACGCCAAAAACCACAAAACGCACTACCTATACTTCGTCACCGTCCACCCTGTACACTTAGAAACCGCCCTTAAATGATTTCCATATCTAGACACAAAAACCCACGGAGCGCACTACCGAGGCGTCGCCATCGGCCACTCTGTACACCTAGACACTGCCCTCAAATGATTTTTTCATTTAGACACCAAAAACTATTGAGCGCACTACCCAGACCTTGCCTCTGGCTACGCGGTACACCTGAGCATCGCCCCCAAATGATTTCTACACCTAGACACCAAAAACTATAGTGTGAACTACGTAGACCTTGACTTTGGCCACCTGGTACTCCTAGATACTGCAATTGAATTATTTTTACACCTAGACACTAAAAACTACGGAGCGCACCACTCAGACATCGTCATCGGCCATCCTGTACACCTAGGTCTTCGGCGTCCTCGACTCCGACTCGTGCTGAACACTTCACCTACGCTTGACATAGCTTATTTTCTTTCCTTGTTGCACACTGTACTATTGTATGATAAGAAGACAATTTCTAATAAGATTAAGTTTCGCTATGACTATAATCAGATCTCAAGGTTAATTGACAAAGTTGGAATATATTTGCGCACTACAGTATTCAGTCATAGTCAATTATATGTTGCTTTGTTAAGAACGACATTTAAAAATAACAAAATTGTTTATGAGTAAGGAGTCTATTTGCGAACATGATAAGGATTTATCAAAAGATAAAAAGAAACAAAGAAAATCGAACGCTAATACAAAAATATATACAAAAAACATAGTATATTTGGAAATCTTTTTAAATGAATTCAATTTTTTATATGATAAATTATATTAGATGTATTTATACCCTGCAATACAATAATCATAACAATATATATTATAATTGATCTTCAAAATATCATAAAAATTAACACGATTAACCGGTCTAGTTATAACTATTGTCTAAAAATATTTTAATGAAAAAAAAATCAAAATAAAAAAAAGTATTAATTCTCATCTATACTAGTAATTTTCTGACTAAGTCATCATCAGTTCTAATTATCCACCTAGATGGCTTAATTATATATAATAATAATTGTTTGACTGAGTTATCGCATTACAAAATCTGAATATACAATAGTGATTGTTTAACTGAGTTATTGTAATTTTTTTATTCCTACATTTAACAATAACCAGTTGATTAAGATTTATAAAAAAATGCATTTACCTACGACAGTTATAATATTAGCTATGTTATTATTATTATCCTTTATAACTATAAAAAGCTTTAATCGAATCTGTCTGAAGACTTACAGGTAGATTTTAATGAAATAAAATTAAAATATAAAAAATACATAGATTTTTATACATACAAGTAATTGTCTGACAGAGTCATTGCAATTATCAGTAATAAATATATACATATAAATAGTCCAAATATATATAATACTAATTGTTTGGCTAAATCATCCCCATTATAAAAACTATTTATAAAAGAGTTATTGTTTGGCTGAGTTATCGTCATTATAAAATTCAAACATATAATACTGATTGTTAGTATATATACATAGAATTAAAATCGAAAAATATGATTAAATTATAAGATATGTAATGCGGGCGTTGTTATTGGAATATTTATGTCTAATAATGACGAAAGTCTTAACCCTGTATCTTTTATCTTTCTGTAGACGATGTCTAGGTGCTAGGATGACCCCTGGTCGAAGGGACATCATCTACAAGGAAAAGCACCATATACATCGAATGTACTGAACAAAAAACGTGTATCTTCTTGTAGACGATGTCTAGGTGCCAGAATAACCCCCATGTCGACGCAAATTCGTCTACAAGGGAGAGCACTAATCAAACATAAAATTTACGGAAAAATATTTATGACTTTCTGTAGAGAATGTCCGGGTGTCAGGATGACCCACAGGTCGGCGCGATATTGTCTACAAAAAAGAGCACCACTTTAACATGAAGCATACCGGAAAATACTTTCAAATTTTTGGAGACGATGTCTAGGTGTCTGGATGAACCCCAGGTCAACGCGCCATCATCTAAAGAGAAGAGCATCACTGAAACACAAAGTATACCAAAAAATACTTTTGAATTATTGTAGATGATGCCTAGGTCCCAGGATGGCTCCCTGATCAACGGGAGATCGCCTACAAGGAAAAGCACCATATACATCGAATGTACTGAAAAAAACTTGTAGACGATGTCAAGGTGCCGAGATTACCCTCATATCGCTAACGCTAACCAAACCACCTCTTAGCATAAACACGATTGAAGTTGGCTAGCGTGGATGGGACAGGCGTTCTCAAACTCATTAAAATTCTACCCCTCTGTCCCAAACTTATAGCAGCAAATTATTATCATAAAAAATTTTGAACCATAGCTTACCTACCTTAGAATTTCACGCTGTATCACCCTATAAAACGAAATATTATAGTCATGTATCACCCTGTATGACACATATAAACATTGTTGTGTATTTTTTTAAAATTATCCTTAAATTTTTTTATAGTTTTAATTTTTTAAAGCATTTAGAAAATATAAACATAAAATTAAATTATTTATTTTTTAAATTGTATTTATGATTGTTTTAAACTAAAAGATCAAAAGATATAAGATGCGTAGAATGCAAATAAACTGTACTAAAAATAAAATGTAGCATTACTTTTCTATATTTTATTCTAAATTTGAATGATTTTTAGGGGGTATTTGTATTGACAGTATTTTGTACAACTATATAATAAAAATATATAAGCTTAAATTTCAGGGCCATCTGCAAGCAGTTCTTCTTTTGAATTAGTCATTTCTTAACTTAAGTTTTTATTTTTGTTTGCTTATCGTTTTCTTTACAAGATCTAATTTCGCTTTTAATTCTTTTGTTTTGTTCAATTATTATATTTGCAAGACATCTTTATATATCTTTAGAGCAATTTCCCGCCTACGTAAATGATAAAAGCAGCCGAGAGCGTATTTTCAAAAGTATAAAGCTAACGTATTTACTTAAGCCATCGCTTCAATAATTACTCAAAATATTACCTATTTTAATTAAAAAAAGAAATAACAAGAATAAGTTATTACTTATAGAAATATTAACTTAATTAATGTCTTGATTGAAAAATCCCAAATAACTGAAAAAAATTAAACCTAAATTATATATTAAAATGCCCTGTAACAATGCAATTTGGCTCATGCACAACGGCCGCGAAGATGCCGCTATGTCACCAAGCGTTTTGTCTAGCTACTTAGCTATCGCGCCATGGCTATCCCTCGATGATGCTGGAGTCGACGACAAACGTTAGTCATCGGTGCAATGTCGACTCCGTGCAATGCAGCCGGGCTGCTATCGTATATAACTGCGCGGCGAGAGAAGCTAGCTACGCTTTCTCCACGCGCAGTATTACTTGACAGCCGACAATAACGACGGTGTCGTGGCCAAATCCCAGCACAACCCTATCGAGTTCGCAAACTAGGTGAGAATTAGTCGGAATTCTATAAGTACAACGCGCATACTTCTTTGAATAAAATATCGTATATTGTCGTGAAGTTAGATAATACAATAAACGCGCCGAGCTCATTCGACGGTGTGCTGGGTCGGTGGCGTCTCTCCTAGCTGATTTACTTTCCGGGATGACCCTATGGCAGCTGCTGTTGGTGCTAAGCTGGACCGAATGGGCCAGCTGAAGATCCTCGGTGTTTGGGTGAAACTCTTCGTGATGCTCGAGTACTCTATGGGAATATCTTTGCCGATCTTTTCGCACACGTGTTCAAATGTGTTGCAAACCCGAATCTTTTGGTACGACTTGGCAACGCCGCGCTGCAGTCCGAGCTGGCCTCGCACGACCAAACAAGCGCGCGCAATTTGAATTCGCGACCGTTCGTTACAGTCCATACATCAAAAGCACTGATGATTGATAAAAACTATTTTGTTTTTGTTTTTTATTAATAAACATTACATATTAATGACGAAATGGGATATCATTTTTATTTGTAATTATAATTTATTATTATTTACACTAACCAGTATAAAATGCAAGTTTAAGATCATGTCACACCATTATTCGAACTACATATTATTGAACAATAATTAGTGTTTATATTCAGGGAAATGGGAAGAGGGCAGTAGGGCAGTATGTTCATTATCACTAGTATTATTAGTACTTACAGCAATCATGGAATCAGTGTTTATATTACAATCTAAGCTAAAATTATTATCTAATGAGCTTCTTTTAATATGATGCATGTGTTTAAGGTTGAACCCGTGCATATTCAAGAAGGTTTCTTGGCCCTCTGAAAGAGAAGTGATTTCTTCACTTGCAAATACGCTATTTTCGATGTTAGGTGGGGATGGATAATAACCTCGCTGACTGTTTGGCAGTTGATCTGTAGATTCCTCATATTGATGCAAATCAGTTGACAATTCTGATTGAATGGCTGGTAACGTTTGATCCAATGCACCTTGACATACCTTAGCCTCATTCATCCACAGGGCTGATTGTTGTTGAGCTTGAATAAATGCATCACTAGAAAATAACAAGATTATACGAACCTAACAATACTACATAACTATTTCTATAAACAAGTACTCATTTTGGAAGACAATTTAATTTTTATAAAATATGCGAAACTGATATCCATCTTTGGTAGCTAACAATATTTAAATTTGAATAATATAATTTCAATGTTTATAATAAGTCCAATTTCAAAGTATATAAGAGCTGTCAGCCGCGCTACGTATAACTTTGGTTTTATTCTACATATAAATTTGTCTTGGTCAAGATTAGAATTCGGGTCCTCGGCATGGTAATTCGTCATCTTACAACTTAAGCTATTTTTGCTTATACATAGGAATTATAAAATATCAAGAATATACTTATTTTATTCGTTTAGTTATATTTAAAAGAGAAGTGTTATTATTCATCTAGAATTCCTTCGAATTTCCTCAAGTTAAATGGATTTACTATCGTTTAAAATTGATTGCACGGGAGCGTCTTAATCACAGGTTGGTTATAAATATTAGGAATTCGTTATTTACATCCATACTCTTTGTTAAATAAAAAATGAATCAAAGAAAAATATATTAAAAAAGTAATAATGATAAAGAAAATATAAAATTCAAATTATTTCAACATATTTCAAGATAGAAATCGAATTGAAAAAAATTTGTTTATAACCGTAAATAGCTTAAATACCGATAAAGTAGCGAATTGCAATGCTTAGAACCTTGACTATAATCGACCAGAATAGTATAATTCGATACAAGTGCACAAAAGTTAATTTAACGTGAGGGTGTCGAACATTATTTTTCTTAACACGTGCATGAAAAAGACCCGTTTCCATGCATCTAAAGTAAATGGCAAGTGGTTTATTTCAAACGTGCGGGGTCTTTACATGCACTTGTCAAAAAAAGTACAATGTGTAACAAAGGGGGGGCGGGCAATTTTTATCTCGGGTGAGATTTGAGCACGAGTCGGAGTCGTGGGCGCCTGAGGATTATTTTTCTGCACATAATTTTTGTATATTTGAGAGAAGAATCGTATATTGAAAATCGCACTTTCTCCGACTTTAACACGCATCTCTCTCTCTCTCTCTCTCTCTCTCTCTCTCTCTCTCTCTCTCTCTCTCTCTCTCTCTCTTAAAAGTTTACAGAGACAAAGCGTTTTATTACTTCGGAGGCAAGATTTAATCATGTCCACTCGGATCTTATAAGACCTTTTGCCTATAGTCACGATTCCACTCATCTCTTCACCATCATTGACCATTATGCGAGATAGGCATGAGAATATTCCTATTGCTGACATCACTGCAGCAATAGCAGCTCTGTATTTTACGACAACTGTTATTAACCGTCTCGGCGCCCTGACGACTATCACCAGTGATCAAGATGCATAGTTTAAATCCAAAATTTTTACCGGACATCTGTTAATCCTTGGAGCAAAAAGGATTCATACAACATTAAATCATCCTGGATACACCTGCGAAATGTTCACTTTTAGCAATTAAAATCATTTTATGAAAAACACAAGCAAGTAAAAACAAACAAACAGATTTTAAATAAAAAGACAAAATTAATATTGAAAAGATAATGTCCCTCCCTATAGGAACAGAGAGAGATTAGGCGCCTCGATTCCGAGAAGCGATATGAAACTCGGCATCAAAAATCAGAAAAAATTATCCAAACTCAAGACGATGATATAAGAAATATAATTAATTTAGAAAAAACAATATGATTTCATTAAATTGCATTGAATATTGAAACGCTTGCGAATAGAACCGAATCCACGAAAATAAAAATCACAATGTGAAATTTTCGAACGCGCAGAGCATTCATCACGGTCTGAATCCATTAGCAACAAATAGAATGCACTCAACAAAGATATCATTTAAGTAGATACCACGACGTAGCAGCGATAGAAATGACATTCGCACACCAGCATACGACAAGCACACCAAGAATAGAAGGAAAATCGAGAAGACAAGATAAGGAAATTTACTTGCACATTCGCAAGAGGCACACCGCTCGCACTACATCCACACGCCTTACGAATACATGTAATATTACAACAAGAATATAATATTACAAAACATGTGCACGTGTTCCAAAGATAAAAAGTCACTGGCATGCGTCGACAGCATGGCTAACGTACGGACCGAGCGCAGAGCAGGTCAGATAATAGAGCGTGGGGACACAACGAAAGGCGAGAATAGGACCAGCCGCATTACTAGAAGAGGAAAAATTCTTATCGACTAATAATAAAATTCTAATTTGTCCACATTACTCCAAAATTCAAACGCCGAGAGAAGAACATCGACGTCTAAGCATCTAATTGGCCAAGTACTCACCCCTCCGGGAAATTAGAAGTTACGGTTACAAAGAAGCGGACGGTTACAAAGGTACTCTTGATTTTTATAAAATACTTGGACCGTGTGGAAGCTCTGCCCGTTTCTGTATCGGTTTTCGTCTCTTTATTTCGAAAGTAAAAACTTTAACTCTTGAACAAAGTTTTATTCGTGTAATGTCACAATTTCGATTCAATCGACATCGATTTCATTGTCTTGTATTTCCGCCTTGTATTGCCGTATATGTAAACGTTATATTTATATAAAATTTTGAACATCCGTGCGTGCGACAGTGTAATTTCCATCGTGTTAAGACAAACAATTTAATGAAATTAAAAATAAATCTACAATTCGATACGTGTCTGCGTGTATCATTTTGCGGCTACTCAATCCTAGTGCGCTCACCCAAATCATGCCACTAACTGAGAGGACGCGAAGGTACCAGAGCTGTACGAATCAGATCGACAAGAAAGGTAACTGTCATCTAGCGAAGAAATAGGCAAGCAATACATTACTATACTCCTCTCTTTCTCTCTTCCTGTCTACTAATGTCATCCGAGCGCTTTCCCCTTTTATAAAATAATCAACGACATAACGAAAAGAATCACGTCCTGTCAGATTATTAATCCGCGTAACGGCTTTTATCGTTTCGCAAGTGTATTCGGACAGTCGTCTCCGGCTGTTCTTCAGAATCGCGGAGACGGCCAAGCACCATCGGCGCTCGGGCCTATTATCGAAAGTCTTTGTCACCCTCGACTAAACGCAAAAAGCCGCTAGATTTTCAAAAATTAATAAATTTTTTAAAACATTTCATATGAACATTCATAAAAATTTAAATTAATCTTAATCAAAAGTTAATACAGAAAAATGAATTATTTTGCGCAATTCTTCATTTTAATCTCACCTTTGAACAAAGAATCCCTTTTATTAGCGACTTTTTTATTTTACTAAGAACTCTCTGCAAACAGGGCATCGCTTTAATAAGCGACGTGTTCTTTCTACCCAATAATCCTCCGTGAACAGAGCATCGCTTTATTCGGCCTATTCTTCTCCCAACAAAAATCCACGAGCAGAGCATCGCTTTAATAGCGACGGCACCCCCATCCCTCGTGTAAAAGACAGCAATTCTTATTTAATTACGCAAAATAAAAATTAAATGAATACCAAAGATAATTTAAATAACGTCCCCCGGAAGAATAGGAGAGATAAAAAGAAAATATCCTTGCTCAAAGCATCGATTATAAACGAAATTAAAGAACAGAAAGAGAAATCAATTTCGCTGTTAGAAAACTGTAAAATCACCGCGAACTTAAGCGAGAACAAAGAACAGAAAGAGAAATCAATTTCACTGTTAGAAAACTGTAAAATCACCGCAAACTTAAGCGAGAACAAAGAAAAACACGAATCACAAAAATGAATAATCATAAATAATAGAAAATAATATTAAATACTGATAGTCTAAATTAAGACAAATTTAATCATTATTATTTGTCCTTATTTGTTTTTTTTTTTTTAATAATTTTCAAATGATTTGTCAGTATTTATCATTATTTGTAATTATTTTTTAAAATGTATTTTTAAAGAATTCAATTTTTTTCATTTTGGTGTATTTAAAAAAAATCGCTTAAGGCTGGATTTGAACCCTAGACCTTTAGATTGGTAGACTTATAACTTGACCACCTGGCCATTATAAGTCTCATAATGTGATATATCGTGGCTCCTTACGAAGAGTAGCACTGTTCAAATTTTCTAGCAAAAAGTAGCACAATTCAGATTTGCCGCAAAGACTAGCACAATTCAGATTCTTTCTATAAGAACAGATTCGTTATTGTTTCAATAAAAAAATATTATTAAGGCAAAACTAATAAAATGGCAAAATTAATTAAATTGCCAAACATTTTTTAAAAATTTTAACATTTTAAAGATTTTTATAAGAAATATAATTTTTTAATTAATTTAAACTTTTTACTGACATTTTTTTCATGTATCGCGCGATAATCGCGCGAGAAATTGGTCAAAAACCTCGCACAATCTTCGCGCAAGTTTCGCGCGATCATTGCGCAATTTTTTCAGTAGGGAGGCCACTTATGTCACACTTTGCTTTTCTACTTCCGAAAAGGGTAAACTGCAGCACAAGCTTATCAATTGGAATTGGAATTGGTTTGCTTGATTTCGTTCCGGAAACTTGAATCTTAAAGATGAACTTTGTCCTGGTCGGCCAACCGTTGAAAAAGTTGATGAAATTCATGAAAAAATCAAGATAGACAGACATATTTTAACTCAGGACATTACTATGGAACTATACATCGACCATAAAACAGTTTTGAACAATTTACATAAGACTGGATAGAAAAAGAATCTCGATACTTATGTTCTACACGAATTAACGTCAAAAAATTGAATGTACCAAGTTTTAATTTGTAAATGCCTGCTAAAACAAAACGAAATTAAGCCATTTCAGAAACAAATAATTACGGGCGATAAAAAATGGATTATGTACGATAATAATGTGCAAAAGAGATCGTGCTTAAAGCCCGGAGAAGCTTCACAAGCAGTTGCAAAGCCCGTATTGACGCAAAGGAAGGTGTTGCTGAGCGTTGGATGGGATTGTAAAGGTATTGTTCATCGTGAGCTGCTCGAACCTTGACAAACCATTAATTTGACTGTCTACTGTCAACAACTAATGCGATCGCAGTAGGCGATTAAAAAAACGGCTAGAATTGATCAATACAAAAGGCGTTATCTTCCATCACGACAACGCTAGACCGCACATATCTTCAAAAATTGAGAGAGTTTGGCTAGGAAGTTTTGATGCATCCACCGTATATCCCGGACCTTGCCCCGTCGGACACATCATTTGTTCCGGTCTATGCAAATTTTTCTTAATGGTGTAAAGCTGAATTTAAAAGGAGCTTGTGAAAATTACTTGGTTAAGTTCTACAGTGACTGTTTTGCCAGAGAAGTAACAAAAGGTCATCGATCAGAACGGTACGTACATCACTGTTTAGTGTTCAAAATTTATATTAAAAAATTTACCTTAGCTAAAAAATATGAAAAAACCCGAAATTTATTTTTCCCTAACCCAATATATTTTTCAGTGCATGTTTTAGAGCAATTTATATAACATTTTTAAGCGCATAAACATGTTGCAATGTCATAATCGATATTTGAGAATACTAAGAATAAATAATGCTAAATATTGAAAAATAATGACAAATAATAGTAAATACTGAAAAATAATGACGAATAATAACAAATAAAAAAGTCTCGATTCCAACAGTCTTTATCAATAATTATCACTTATTATTTGACTTTGATTGTCATTTTTGAAATTATTTGACATTATCCAGCCAGATATTTTCAACAGGAAATAATCAACGAGACTTTTTTGCAATAGCATTATTCCAGTTAAGGAAACAGACTGAACTATTTCTGATAAATGCTGCACTACAGGATAATACTTATTTAACATGATGGGTCAGTATTTATTTGTTTCTGTTCTTTTTTGCGTGTAACGGGTCTAATCTTCCGTCACGACAGTGGCGACACTTCCATCTGTCTAGTAGCCATAGCTATGCCGGAGCCGGAATGACGGCACGACACTGCAGAAGCCGTACGACAGTCCCACCATCTACGACATCTCGTATGACACTTAAGACGGTTTTTGTCACGTTGTTGCAGCCTATAATTTTCGACTTGTTCAACGACGAAAGCACTACTGGGCGCTCTCTCTTAAATAGATGCGTTCTTATCTAAATAGTTCTTAATTCTGTTACTAGGGTTGTGACGTTGCACTTTTAATAGCGGAACTTTTCGCTAAGCGAACAGTAAGATTTTACTAATGTTACTTCGATCTACCTCCCTTAGACACTTCCATCTACATAGGGGGACAAACATTTAGGTTTAGGGACAGAAATGCTTGACGTGGCAGATGGTAAATAGAATAGAATAGAATAGAATTCCATTTATTTTCAAATACTCGAAAAATTTACAATCGTCATACAATGTCATGGCTGGTTATAATCACAGCTGGTATTATCACATAATCGTCATTATATATCACAGTTTTATACACATATAAGTTTTTGTGTATGACACATAATTGATCTATTCTATCACGTCAATATAGATAGTAACGCAAACTAGATTTGAAATACGACAGGTACAAGTAGACAAGACGCAGGCGCATATAATAAGCAATACTAAATTATATTACACTAGAGCGTCGACATGAGAAAATTTCGGATTGCTATTTTGAACATTGAGAGCGAAGGCAGTGTCCGCATGCCTTGCGGGAGCGAATTCCACAAGCGGGCGCCCTGCGCCCTGAAGGAGTTCAGGCCAGTATCGGTCCTCGTTCCGAGGACGGTTGGATCCCTCGACAATCTACCCGAGGCCCTACATTTGTTTTTCTCAAGAGGGCTGCGTGGTACGGCGGTTGCCCTATGCAATAGGACTTATACATTAACACCGCCGCAAAATACGTTCTACGCTCTTTAGTGTCCATCCAGCCCAGCTTCTTCCTGAAGGGAGATATATGCTCGCACCTCTTCACACCATAAATGTACCTCAAACATGAATTCTGTAGTCTCTGTAGTTTAGTCTGGAGTTCCCCTGATACGTCAAGATACACTACAGAGTAATAATCTAAATGATGAGCAGGATCTAAATGATCTGAGTCCATAAAGAGCTCTGTTAACCTTTCGGCTAACTGCATCCACCTTCGGTTTCCACGTTAACTTCGAATCCATGACCACTCCGCGGTTAGTTAGGGTATCGACAAATGGGACGAACACACCAGTCTGCACCTCGATACCCGGCAAGTTCAACTCCTGTAGTTGATTTATATTATATTCTGATCCAAAAATGATAGCCTTCGTTTTGCCAGTATTGAGGTGCAGAGCATTGTGTGAAGCCCAATCCGACACAGCTCGTGCTGCCGCATACATGCGATCCACGCCCTCACGAAGATCAGCTCTTGTCACTTGGGTGTAGGTTTGCAGTTCGTCCGCGTAAAGCAAATGCGCAACGCTATTGGTCAGCAATCCCTTGGGCCCTCGAAAGCCGGCCAACACCTCCTGGAGATCGTTAATGCAAATACTAAACAGTAAGGACTCCAAATAAATCGTTATTCGATAATTGTTTATGCTATAAAAAATGTCATAATATATTCTTTAACCCTCGGTTGCATTCGATATGATTACAATGTTTTCCACGGGTCAAACATTGGTCACGGTTAAGAATTACTTTAGGTTTTTGTGTTTTCGCAAAACGGCGGTCGATGTTACTTCATAATTTACGGCACAATTCGTCGTGAAGACGCGATTTACATTGAATGATACGCGAATCTGTCCGTGATTCAAAACGTAACTTCTAAATTCAAAGAACGACCTTTAATAATGCGCGACTTCTCGAAATTCCAAGAAACAACCAATGCGACTTTTCGGTGACGTGTTATTATGCGCAAGAGGAAGTACTTTTAAAACTATTGACGAAGTGATAAAGTTTTTCGGAACGAATTTAGGGTCGTCAAAAACATATCACGAAATTTTTGGGCGGACTAGCAAAAATTAAGCAGCTCCCCTCAGAGAGCGTAGTAGTATATTCAAATCGATTACGCAAAGTCGAAAAAGAGATTAAAAAGGCTGCAGTTCGCGAGAGACGATCCTCAAGTAAAGTAGATGCTTTTCTCAAAGAATTTGATAAAGATTGTATTAGATTTTTCCTACGCGGATTGAGGTGGAAAATTCAGACACGAATGGGCAGTCCCACCACACTCGAAGCCGCGTGCGTAAAAGCTATAGAAATTGAGACAAACTTTGCGTACACAGAAAAAAGTAATGAAAATTTAAGGCAAGAAGAAGTGCGATTGAAACCAAAGGAGACTCAAAGAGTGAACGTTGTGGAAGTCACTCCGGAGATAACGTGCAATTTTTGTAATGAAGTTGGACATGCCTCAATGTATAGCTTAAAATGTTGTTTACAATTAAGTAATAACTGTCCTCTTCAGTTGAATTGGAATTCAAATAATAATCGTTTTTCATCATTTAAAGGGAATAATAATCAAGACAGCACATAACCATCGTATAATCGTAACAATAACTCGAACAAAGAAAGAAATTTAGGTTGTAATAATTTCTCTCGTAACATTGAAAATAATATTCGCCAAGGTAATTTTAATAATTCTAACAATTATAATCAAAATAACGGAACCACTTGAATTACTAGCAAACCTTGTTTGTTATTACTGTCAAAAACCAGGCCATTCTAAACGTTATTGTTATAAATTAATGAGAGATATGCAAGAAGGAAACTTGCCGATGGAAAATGGTTGCAGCAATCCTCGCGCGAGCGGAGAGGCTGCCGCTTCTAATGCTTGCCCAATCCCAGAGACTCAGTGAGAGAGTACATCCTCTACGAGACAACAGTCAATTTAAATCAAAACAACTGCGCACCCAATGTTAAAATTGATATCAAAGAATTGACATGCCCCGCGATTTTCATGTTGGATACCGGCTGTTCACCGAATTTATTACAATTTTCACATGTCCCGATTTACCTGCCAATAAACTCGCAAGAAATAATTTTGCTTCCTCCTAGAGGAAGCTTTGTAATAGTAAAATTTTGAGTTTCTTCAAAATTTCTAGAAAATACTTTTTTGTGTGTTAGAAGTTCAAATCAAGTGTTTTTAGAAAATGTCCGTATGGGTGTGTGTTTGTGTATGGATACCATAATATTTCTGGTACTCCGTCAATATCAATAAAATTTGACATGCATATCATTTTTTGTATTCTGAATTCGGGAAAAATAGTTATTTTTTATTTACTCAACTATTTATTTTTTGATTTTTGAAAAACACTATTTTGCGTTTTTTTCAATCATGCCATTGTTACAAACAATTCAGCTAGAATGCATTTCAAAAAAAATAATAAAATTTCCTACTTTTTCACGTTTGGTCCTCGGGATCGATTGCTTTGTTCGGCAGATAAAATAAAAAGGTGATTTTTTGTTTAAATTCGTATCTCTGAAACTAAACATCATAACCTCGCGAAAAAAATTATGTTGATGAGTCACGTGTCAAACTATATCCCACTAAAATTTCAAGTGATTTGACCACTTATTTTTTTAGTAATAAATCGAAAACTGAAAAAAATGAGTTTTATTTGTACCTTGATTATAGACGCAAAAAGGCCTTATTGCACTTAAGATTTCAGGAAAAAGTATATATTTTATGTGTTTTGGCAAAGTTCATTGCACAGCTTTCAAACCCCTATGGTTCGTAAAATATCAAGGTTTCATTTTTTTTTTCATTTTTTTGATTCTCTATACCTTTAAAACAATAGTCAAATGCTTCAAAATTTTACTTGGCGATTCACCATAAAAAAAGCTATCTGCTGCTAAAATTTTAAAAGATTTCGTCAAGCGGTTTTCAGCTAAAGATTTACAATGTAAAAATCGTTTTCTCGAAAATTGCGCGGCGACCTATCTAATGAATAGCCTGTTATTTTGATGGTTAGGTTGGTTATAAACACATGTAAATATGCGTGAATTTCCGTGAAAAAAAAAAAAATTGATGACAGTGTTCGTATTCTATAATAAAAAAACAGAGGGGCCTGCAAACTATTGGACAATGAACCATCTAAAACTTATATTAAATTATGTATCAAAAACCGCCTCATACATTAGCAAGCAGATATATAGATATATTAAAACAATATTTTATTTATTGGACCTATAAATTTAGTTGGAGGAAGCTACGTGCCAATGAATTGGCAGCGGTTTTTTTTAAAAGGAATAACTGTTGCGTCCATAGAAACTCTGGGAACCATAAGGTTAATTGTGACGGTTTAAAGATGTATTTTCACATAGTCTCTGATGAATTTCTGATCGGAGAAGTAGGGATATTGGTAAGCGATTTTTTCCAACAAACAAGTGCAAAGATTTGTTATGAAAGAAACCGTCTTGAATTAGCAAACGTAGAATATCTATTTATTAATGACTAGGAAGGGGGGGGGGGGTCCTCCCTGCTCGCTTTGCTCGCCAATCCCCAAAGTGCAAATTTAGAGTAATAATCGAAATTTTCTATGTAATTTGAAAATGAAGCTATAATGTTGATAAAATTTTAAATATAATATATAATATTTATGTCAAAATTCAAGCTTACAACTATTATATAAAATTTTTTAAATATTTTAAGTTTTATATAAAAAATTTGTTTAAATTTATATCATTAACTTCAACTCAATCAGTATCTCCATCTGTAACTTCATATTTGAATATCTTGTACCTTTATTCTGATGTCGGACGCGGACCTAATTCTGATTTTTATTAGCTATTACGCCTTATAATATTTGTATCCGCCTTTATCGCTGTCTTTATTGCTTACTCCACCTTGATGACTTTGAGTCTAATTTGATTTGAGTTTATTTATATTACTATTCTTATTCCTGACTCCATATTTTTATCTGCCTCTATCACTGATCCTATCGCTATCATTATCTGTATCACCATCTCTATTCTTTCGTTAATATTAATCTGAATTTATATTATTTTTATGTCTAACTCTATCCAGATTATCGATCTCTATCCTAAATTTTATTCATATCTATCCTTTTATTAATCCTCTATCTCTATTTTAAACCTTAACTATGTATCTACCTCTTTATTAGTATTCGTTCTTCTTCGTTCATCTCTCTGACTATCCATTAACAACTCCAAAATCTATCCCATTCTCTTTCTTCATCCTTCTCTTATACTTTATATCTGAATTTCATATATTACACTTATAATCTACACCAACTCTGTTCCTATCTTTATCGCTATCTCTACTTTTATCTCCTAATCTTTCACAAATGCCATCGTTATCCCAAATTTTTATTGTATTTCTATCTTGAGCTTTTCATTTGATCCTTTCACTTTATCATTCCTGTTTCTTTCTCTATCTTTCTATTCACAGATTGAATCTTCATTCTCGATTTTGTTTCTTTACCTATGTTGATCTCTGTCGCGATTTCTATTTCTGCTTGCTATACATTTTTAAACTAATTTGTCGCTGAGGGATAATCTATCGTTACCTTTATCTCTAGTTTAATTTCTAATGCCGTATCTATTGCGTTTCCAATTGTCTCTCTGTCTTTCTTTAACTTATTATGTAGATATACATTTTTATAAATTTTAGCGACTTACCTATATCTCTATCTTGAACTTTGTCTATGTACTTCTGTATCAGTCCTCTTTTTTATACGTATTTCTAATGTTATCGTTGTTTTTTCGACTACATTGATATCCCTATACATTTATCTACGACTCTGGATCTATCACGAATTTCATCGTTATCCTGATTTCTGTCTTTATTTCCTTATTCTCAGATTTCCCATGTATCTCCGATCTTCGTCATTACGTTTTTATTTTAAGTTTTTGTCGGAATCGACATCTCTACCCATATTCTCGTCTTTACCCATATTCCCGTCCTCCCTTTTTCTTTATAGTGAATTCTATTCTTATCTTTAATATAATTCTAACATTCTTAGCTTCAACTTCATCTATATTGAAATCTATATTTTTATTATTTTGTTATCTTTTGAGACTTCTTCTCTATTACTATCTCTATGTAAATTTCAATTTTCATCTTTATTTCTTCATTTTCTATTTCTTTTTGACACTTGGTCAATTGCCTCTATGTTTTTTAAAACTTTCGATGTGGATCTATACGGAGAATTTCTGATCTTGCTCTTCGTAAAAAGGGACCGTAGCTCTCAGTGCCAGGTACAGCAGTTGCCCTTGTATATGGCAGCTACGGACATTGATGGCAGGGAACGCTGCGGCCCGTAATGGGACGCTGCGGTCTAATAAAAGTTGATGCGTACAGGTCGAGTTGCTGGCTGCCACTAAGAAACAGACAGCACTGTTCCCTGAGACTGCGCTGCGTACCCTGTGAAACAGGAACTGCAGCCGTATCTTAAACGTAAGAGGTGCTCTGTCTTTGCTCAAAGACGGCTAATGTTAGAACTTTTTCTGGTGTATATCTCTACCCTGCTAGAAACCCAGCGATAAAGATAGCACTACATATGTAGCTCTATCTTTAGTGCTCCAAACCTCTGATTGGTCTAATTTATCTCTATCTGTAATCCAAACTTTTACGCGCACTTTTAGAAGTATATACGCCTTTTGTATTTCTTACTTTATAAGGACGCCTTTTGTATTTCATACTTTATCCCTATTACTCATCTCCATCTCTACTTTTATCTCTGATTCTATCACGAAAGCCATGGATGTCCCGAAATCTGATTATAATTCTATCTCAAACTTTTAATCTGATTCTTTTTCTTCATCACTGATTATTTTCTTTTTCTTCATCACTGATTATTTTCTTTTTCACCATCTTGATCCTGAATTGTATATCTATCTTTCTTTTCAGGTTTCATCTCTATTTCCGATCTCTGTATCAGTCTTTCCAAAATGTTTCATTTAAATCGACAGCTCTACAAATTATTGCATTTTAATTGTTTGTATGTCTGTCGCGATCTCTACCTTTGCTAGCTTTCTATTTTTTCTCTTGTTCAACCTTTGTCTATATCTTGAATTCTATTTTCATTTACTCATCCATGTTTCGCGAAAATATTCTACAAGATATCGATTCGAGCTACACTGAAAAATATGGCGCGTCTGCTGTCCTCTGCTGGTTACCGTAGACTTTCTTCGCAGGGGGACTGATGTACTTTCCTGTTGGGACGCATTGTGCTCCCTTGTGCATAATAGCGCTTCCGCCGCTATGCCGCAGCTCGCAATCCACCTGGAAATGTTAGCGAGGCTGCCACGCTAAAAGAGATGGCTCCTCTGTGGTTGCCACGGTTGTCCCACATTAAAAATGTAATGGTGCCCCCACCTGACCCGGCTCTAGGCCGCCGCGGGCGCGTACGATTTACCTCACTCGGGTAATGATGCTGCCGTTTGCGCATGCGTGTACAATTGCGTCTGTTCGGTCTGTTCGCCGACCTGGCACATGCGTACTGCGCGCTCGAGCCACGGCTGTCATGTGCTTCCATAACCCCGAAATCTAATCTGACATACGCATGTTCAATTAACTAATTTTGCTGTACAAAGTGTATAATTTATCGATGTACCGTTTATTCATGGATAATATAACGTGGTAAATGCGTTATTTGTTGCATTAGTAAAATTCAACTGAAGTTATTAGCAATTTCAAAATATCAATAACTACCGGCCAGCCAAGTTAATTTTTGGCTACCGTGTCAGCGTCCCATTACATGCCACAGTGGTGCCACTGTGGCAGCCATGCTCAGCCCCTAGGTGGCAGTAGGGCAACTACTGCTGGCCCACGGCAGCGCCATCTCCTATTTCCAGTCGGGAAATAGAACCTCAAATTTCAACACAAGTCGTTATTGAGAGTACTTCGGTCCACAAGGGAGCATATGCTTTACCGAGAAGGGGCACCAGGGGTCGATTTGAGTAAACAATGTATCGTAAATATATCAAAAAACAACGAACAATTGTCTACTATTAGCGTTGCACAAGCCTATTTTCTGCGAGTATTCTTTTGTTTCGCGAGATATCGCTAGGTTTAATCGGACTCCTGAGCCCGAAACCTGTCGCGTCGCACAGGTCCATAAGCAGGCCATCCTGGTGAGCCTATCTTTTTTCAGTGTAGAGTAAATGCGAGAGAGTAGGTGAGATGGAGTTAATGAGGGGGTAAATTGAGAGGGAAAATTGAGGGAAAGAATTCTTGAACTGGCGGCGGCGGCAGCGAATTTTTTTTTATAATATAAAGATATGCAATTTCTTCAAAATGATGAATATGGTGATGGACGGTAAAGTTTAAAGAATAGTGCAAATGAAGGAGTCATATATCAGAGAGGTTCTCTGAGAGAGATTGTACGATCGATTTTCAAAATAAATGTGCCAAATATCCAGTAAACATTTACTTTGATAATACAATTTTTGAGTCAGAAATAAGGAAAAATGCCATCTCCAAAAACTGTTCGGATGCGAGTGGCTTCGTGAAAGCGGACGTAGCAACTACTCCACGGGGAAGCAAGATCGTAAACTGTGCATATATTAAAGAAGGGCAGTCGACAAGAGCTGAGACTCTACCGAGTCTAAAGAGCCAGGGAGATAATATAGTTGAGGAGTTCCTAATGGAAACAGGGACTGATTATTTTAATTATTTTGAGAAAATTGATGATAACCTTTTTGTAAATTCCCTAGGAGTGAATGAGATAAATAATATAGAAATGATTAGAAGCTCTAAGCATGACGCTGAAAAAATGCAAGTATGCCAGAACAAAGGCGATGACGCTTATCCGACGAAGAGATTAGCAAATGAAATTGGGAAAAAATTAAAAGGTTCAAATATTTATACAAATTTAAGCCCAACTGCCAGGTGAGCAGCGCGCAAGAGTTAAACACTAATAGGATTTATGAAGAATTTGATGTAAATGATTCATATAAAAATAATGAACACGAAATTTGGAATTTATTGTGCCAATACCTCTACGCCATAGAGGTCCAGTGAAAATTATCGAAGGAAATTATAAAAATGAAATAATGAGAAATCATAAGCATATCGAAGCAGAAAGAGAAATGAAAGAAAATTGTTAAAACGAAGACATTGAACCTACATATATTTGTACTGAACAAATTTTAACGGTTCTACTTTTCCTAGGGTGTTACGCGGTCAGTCGAACCCAGGATTCGGTTAGGGTAAAGGTTTAGTAAAGACTCTGTTTATATGGTTTAACAAAAACAATTATGTATTTTGTGTCTAAATTAACAATGTGGGTGAGTGATGTTAAATCCCATCTATAACAGAATAGTATATTTCGATACAAGTGTGCAAAAGTTGATTCTACACGAAGGTTTCTCACCCAAGCAAAGCGAGGGCCAATAGCTTATGCATCAAGAATACTGCAGCATGCGGAACTTAAATATGCAACCTATGAAAAAGAAGCTCTGGGTATTATGTATGCTATAAAAACATTTAAAAATTATATTTATGGAAATAAATTTATAATTGTAACTGACCATAGACCACTATTATGGTTGAAATCTGCGAATAATAACGAAAGGGTTCAGAGATGGAGATTAAAACTAGCAGATTATGATTATGATATTGTATATAAAGCTGGAAAACAAAATACAAATGCAGATGCATTATCAAGGAATCCTCTAGCGAAAATGGATATATGCGTAGTAACAAGAGCTCAGAAAAGGCGAGAAGAAAATCAGACGTCGCAAGATTTGACGAATGATGAAAAGATAAAAATTATTAATGAACAAAGATCGAAACTTCATAATAAGAAGTTACAGATAAAAAAACGGAAAAGGGACAAGGTACAAAAGTCTAGAAAGAAAAGTGTACCAGAGGAGTAAAAACCACACGATAGGCAGAAAAATATAGTATATTCAAGAATACAATACAATTTCACAATGATAATATTATTCATATAGTTAATAATAAAGGAGAGTCATTAGAAGACAATATAGGGGAATTATTAAAAAAGGAAAATATTCATTGGAATAAAAACTTAAGTGATAATGAAATTGAAATACTAAATAAGGGTAAAAATAAAATTTTTGTTTTATGTTTAAATACGGCCGAATCAGTAGTTACCGTTAAAACTAATATCATTAAGTTATTTCAGTTTCTAAAAACAATATTTTTGCAAAAAAAAAAATATTTAATATTTAGCATTTCAAAAGATCTAATAATAAATAATATAAGTTGGAAGGAAATTGAGGAAATTTTGAAAACTATATTTGAAGGTACAAATATAAAAGTTGTGATCTGTCTAAATAATATAGTTTATGTAGAGGAAAAGCAAAGAGATGAAATATTTGAAATGCTGCACTCTACTAGCATAGGAGGACATTCGGGTATAAATAGCACATATAATAGAATAAAAGATAAGTATTATTGGGAAAATTTTAAGGTAGATATTTAAAACAGAGTATAAATATATACAGATAAAATCTGTATGGATGTAGTTGGTCCGTTTAATGTTACTAAAAATAATAATTAACCCATTAAAAACCAGGCAAAACCTGGCAGAGATATCGCGAAACGAACCGATCCTTTGCATAACCAGAAAAAAAAAACACGACAAAAACCTATGTAACGTTTTTTTGTCAGAGTTCAATTTGTTAGTGTAAAATAAGGATAAACAACAGTGCGCAAAGTAATAAAAGTTTCAATAAGTTTCCGAGTTATGAACCCAAAAAATAAGCTCATCCAATTGTAGCATGCAACACTACGGTATTCCGCAGGTCTACATCTAAGACGGATGAGAAGGATGATTTACATGTGAAAAGTTTGTTCCTGTTTTAGACTAATAAATTGAACTCTGACAAAAAAACGTTACATAGGTTTTGTCATGTTTTTGCCCGTAAAATCGATATCCGCATTCAGTTTTTCAAAATTACAACATTTTGGGTTATTTGTTTAAATAATTTGTTATAAACAATTGTAATCGACAAAAGAAAAAACACGGGTACTTTTATTTTTAGTTATGCAAAGGATGGCGCAGTTTGTTTCTCGATATCTCTGCCAGTTTTTGCCTGGTTTTATTGGGTTAATATATACTTTCAATACAGGACCAACTAACTAAATTTATAATTATAGCATCTATGTCAGATCAAATGGCGGAATCCATAGCTGATGCGTTAGTTAAGAAATTTATATGTATTTTTGGGTCACCAAAGCTCATCAAAGAAAATCGAATGGGTTGAGTTGTTAGAGTTCGCAAAGTTTATTATAACACGAGCGTTTATACGAGCCATAAGTTCACACCACATGAACTAGTTTTTGATTATCCAGCTAGACTTCCATCTAGCGAAACATTAAAAAAATCAGAGCAATTGCTAACGTTTAATGGATATTTAGAAAATTTTGTATTAGAAATGCAAGAGATGGCAAAATTAGCTCGAGAAAATTTGATAGATTCAAAATTAAAATCAAAAGCATATTATGATCGATTTATAAATCCAATCGACTTAAAAATTGGTGAAAAGGTCTGGTTAATAAAAGAACCAAAACCAGGAAAATTGGAGAAAAAACATAATTTGGGTCCATATGAGATCCTAAAAGTACATGAAAATTGTAATGTAACTATCAATTACAATGGAAAACCAAAAACAGTTCATACAAATAAATTTAGTCGTTGCCATACTTAATACAAAAATATTTCTCTTTCTAGGAATATGGACAACATGATTATTCAAATGATTATAATTTTTACGCTTTTTTGAAACAATCACGCTATAATAGGATACGACTGCGGCACAACAACACCAAACATAACAACATTCTCTCTACTGGACTAAGGAGAATGCGACTTCCACAATACACAATTAAATTCAACAAGCTGATACAAGTCGCTGAATTCCGAGAAGTCATAGTAATACAATGTAAAATAGAAATCCACCGAACAGTATCAAGCTGTGGAATCTTCGGGCATCTGATTCCTACAGAAAATGGAGAGCAAGAATATATTTATGAAATAAGTCATGAATAATGTAAACTTATTCATGATACGGAAATTTTTAAGTATGATAATATTCACACAATAGCAAATTTGAAGGTAAATTCAACAATTACACAAGGAATAGATTTTGCCGGAAGTACAGAGGGCAACTCTTGCTCAGGTGCATCTTACGCTGATAGTTTTGGATCCTGGAATAAGGTATTTGTTCATGGCTTGATTAAAATAACGTTAATTCAAAATAGTGCTAAGGTTAGTTTAAAAAATGATAAATTAAGATTAAGCTCAGGAACGGTGTGTACATTTTCTGAAAAACATTGTATAGATATGGGAGGAGGACATACGTTTTGGGAAGTTTTACCGCAAGGGGAATGTTTTAGAAACTCTTTTGATATTCTTTTCAAAGGGATAGCAACAAAATATTTTAGCGATACTAATCATGAAATTGTTTCGGCACTAAATTCAAATGAAGTAACGTTCGCTTTAGCTATTAAGGATAAAATTAGGCGTTGTAATAGAGAATTTATACGTACAGAATATCCAAAATTACTAATCATAGAAAAGAGTAGTTATTTAAATGCGTATCATTTTCAAAACGATAAAATTAGTAATATAAATAGCGTAAACTTAGATTTATTTACATACGTTAATTTGAAATTTGTATATGTAGAAAAGCATTTAGAGAAGCAGCTAAATAATTTATATTTTAATATAATAACGGAAAAATGTGAAATTGAAAGAAAGGTAATCCAAAATTCCTTAGCCATAGCCTCTCTTTCCCCGGATGAATTTGCCTATAGTATTATGAAAAAACCTGGATACATAGAAAGAATTGCAGGAGAAGTGGTACATTTAATAAAATGTGTACCGAAAACAGTAAAAATTTTGCATCTAAAGGAATGCTACAATCATTGCCAGTTTTATCAGGAAATGAAACCAGGTTCTTAACGCCAAAAATGCATATTCTGGTGAAGAAGGGAGTTCAAGTAAATTATAACACAATAGTACCTACATACTACAGAATTTTGGAGGAATGGATAAAATTCACAGCAACACCAACTAAAACAGTATCACCTCATATTTTGAAACCAAACACGAAGATTGGATGTACATTTGAGTCTGTCGAAACACTAGCAACGAGTGGTGTATATTCTCAAGAAGAGTTGGACCAATTACAACAGCAATTAATGTTTCCGATGAAGAAGGCATCACTTTTAAATGTGATTGCCAGAGAAATGGCAGGAGAGAAAACATCTGAAAACATATTTTCAGAAAATACAATAAGAAATTTAGCCGAAAGTACATGACACATGCTTATTGAAAAACTGATCACATGTGGGTCATTTTCATCTGTGTTTATCATGATACTTATAATCCTGCCTATTGGAAAACTGATCATCGATACCATTATTAGAGGCTACATGTTACACACGATTTTTGGGTGGTCAATAGATCTATGTGGAGCCATTTTCAGCTCATTAACGCATTTATTGACAACACTGGAAAATACAAGCACCATAATAGCGATTCATACGAATAAAAAGAAGAACAGAGTTTATGAAGAGACAGAATTACAAGAAATAAAGATTACCGCTCCAATATCCGCCCCAATGCCACCACTTATTCCTTCACGCCCACCACATGCCAATACCTATACAAGTAAAATCACAATACCGAAAATTCAGACACAATCTAAGGCTAGTATATCTTTATTTTCATTAACACCAATATAAAAGAAATCTATTATATAAAATCTCTATAATGTTATTCTACGTATACAACAATATAGTATACAAAATTTATATTTTTTATGAAAATTATTAGTTTATAGATATTTGAGGCTAATGTTAAAACTCCGATTATATTATTCTGCATATACGATGTATTGATAGAGTAATTTGTATTAAAATCAACTGATGTTTTTAATGAATGTTATGTAAAATGATATCTATAAGATTTTTAAATATGTAAATAAAATTCCAGCATATTTAGTAATTTAAATATAAAACAGTAAAAATGAAAACATTTCATGATTTTAAACAACAATAATTAATAAAAGAAAACTATTCTTGAAATTTTAAAGTAAATAAGTTGGAATTTTTAAGTGAAAAAAATTATTGTTAAAATATGTTAGAATTTTAAGGATCAAAATTATTTGTAAACCGCTAGTTAATTTTAGTTTTATGTAATATTACAATAAAGTTGCTATTGTACCAATGGGCAATCGGCTAGTTGTGGGAGTGTGACGCCCTGCGACGTATTGCATTCAAGCAATATCAGCGGAATCGTTACGAAGCCGAAAACTAACGACTCAGATTAATAAGTAGATCAGCGAGGTTAATGAGTATCCCCTGTACTGCCAGTAGGTAGCGATCAGTTGTAATTATACACTCGATCTGGACTCTTGTACGACGCTCCTATCCGTCGACAAGAGTTATCTGGGCTTAAGTCACGATCCCGATACCTATAGAACTTTATCTTGAATAAATTGTGAAAGTCAATCAACTACAAGTGTTTTTCTATTGAATATATCCATCCTGTATAAGCCTGACTACAGCACAGCAGCAGAGTTTCCAGCCCAAGCAGTTAAACCCCAGTAAGTAAAATTCAATAATTAATTATAGGTCGGAATTGTGACTTAACACAATGTAGCGGACCTAAATTTTGATAAATAGTAATTATCTCGTGTGTTCACGACGATAATCCGGAGAATCGGGTTACGGTATTGCGAACTAGCCTTCACGTGTGCACACAATACGGTTTCGTCGGCGGTGGTGTAACTCTGGCTCTACTAGCAGTATCGTGTGCTCACGGTACTGCCCGGATTGCAAGCTCGAGTAGAACTGCCAGCGACGCTACATGGCCTTATAAAGCCCCGCAGCGTGTATGTGTGCGCTGTTGTGCGTGTATGTCGAGCGGGTGTGTTCGCGGCGCTTAGCGTGCGCCGCGCCCGCTGCCTAGCGCGTTACGGCTGAATCGCTTGTCGGCCCACCTCGGACGGTGCTCATGCGGACTTACCTTCTGATTGTTGCGCTCCCGCGCTCACTTCTCGTCGCACGGACTCACCACTATTATATATTACCACTATTTAATAATCATGAAAATTTTACGGATATTTTTACACAGAGTAAACACGCTTAATGCCAAAATTCAAGCAAAGAGGACAAAAATTCAGAAGTGTATAAATTCAATGCAATGAGTGAAGCATTAGGAAATATAATCACGACTTAGGTTAGAGAAAATAAAAATTTTTTCATATCACCCGGAGAAGACAATCTGCGGGATACCGAACAATACTTACACGAGTGCGAAGGAATAGAGGATTTGCTAAATGATTATCAGAAACGATCTATCAGAATGCGAAATGCGAGGACTTTGCGTAATATCCAGACTACGAAAACGAAGGAAAGATCTACCGCCATGTTTTGCGCACAGATTCTTCAGCAGTCGAAGTTCCCTACTGGGAGAGAGTAAAAATCCTGCAACGCCTCGACCACCTTAAGTCGAGCGAACGAGAAGCTATTCACCAGATTGTTGACACTTATCACGAGCGATTTTACTTATCTGGAGAAAAGTTCATTCTTTCTGGCAATAGATAATCGACCTGTAAATGTCAAAACATATCTTTCTTCTAGAGCACAAAGGGGTCCAATCCTGGAAAAGTTTAAGAATTTTTGGACGGCGGACTTATCTCACCGTCAAATTGAGATTATAATAGTCCACTAGTTTGGTAGTTAAGAAAAAGGCACGACAGTCACAGAAATCCACGATATAGAATAGTCCTAGATTATCGAAAATTAAACGAGATCACTATAACCGATGATTATCCCTTATCGAACATTCAAGATATTTTCGATTAACTAGGAGGTTCAACATATTTCACAGATTAGCAATTTGGGGATTCGCCCGGCTCCTAAGAAAGTAGAAGCCGTATGAAAATTTCCTCGACCGAAAACTGTTAAAAACATATGTCAATTCTTAGGACTAGCCGGCTATTATCGGAGGTTAAACGACAAACTTTCCTTAATGAAGCACAACACCTTGAAATCTTGAATAAATTGTACATTATGCTACAAGGGACTTAAGTTGTTAAGACTCATGGTGAGAGCATTCCTGGACATAGAGGGGGCGTTCAATCATACCTCAATTGAAACGGTAACGGAGGAGGGTATCAAGCAAGGCGTGCCCAGGCCACTGATTCAATAGCTTGAGGACATTTTACACTGCAGGACTATGGTCCCAAAACTAGGAACCACTACGGTTTTGGGTGTAGTCAGGGGGGAGTGACCTCCCACACCATCTGGAGCCTGGTGGCTAACGGTCTGCTGGAGACATTGAATGTTGGGGGTGCTATGCCCAGGCCTATGCGGATGACTTCCTAATACTGATCAAAGGTGCCGAAGCTGACACTGCCATGGACGCCATGCAGCTCGCACTAAGGAAAGTGGAAAATTGGTGCTGATCGATGGGGCTCTCGGTCAACCCGGACAAAATCGAGCTCGGCATTATTACACGCAAGTACAAGATTAGAACCTACAGGACACCTAGACTTTTAGAACCCTGGAGGTGAAGGACTCAGCTAAGTACCTCGGCGTTGTCCTTGACAGGAAGCTGACCTGGGAGAAACACCTTACGGCCCAGTGTAACAAGTTCCTTGTGGCATTTTGGACATGCCGTAGGGCGTTTAGCCGCACGTGGGGACTCAGTCCCAAAATCCTCCTTTGGCTCTACAGGGCCGTACTTCTTCCCAGGCTTGCGTACGCCGCGCTGGTCTGGTGGCCAAGGGTAGAGCAGACGGGAGCGAAGGGGACCCTGGAGAGACTAAGGGGACTTGTAACGAGGAGGGCTACTGGGGCTCTAAGGACCACGCCCACCAAAGCGCTAGGAATCCTAGTGGAAGTAGAACACCTTCACCTCACGATCACAGGGGAGGCTACCAAGGCCGCCTATAGACTTAATGCCTACGGGCAGTGAAAAGAGGGGACGAGGCATACTCGGCTTCCACCGAAACTCTGCCTCAAACCGGAATTTTCCATAAAATCGGACATAATGATAGCGCGTTACTTCTTTGGAAAGAAGTACGAGATAATCATCTCAACACGGCAAGACTGGGAGACTAGAAGAGACACCCTGCCAGGGGAAGGAGATATCTGGTACACTGATGGATTCAGAACCGATGACGGCACGAGCTCCGGTTACTACTGTCGCAGGGACGGAAAGGGCACCTGCTTCTCCCTAGGGCGGTTTACCACGGTCTTTCAGTTAGAAATTTATGCTATATTGAGCTGCGCACAGAGGATCATGAAACTCGGTGCACTTGGCAGGCGAATAAGTATATGCTCAGACAGCCAGTCTGCGCTTAGGGCACTTAGTGCCCAGAAGACAACATCCAAGCTGGTCTGGGACTGCAAGGTAACGCTAAATCAACTGGCCAACAACAACAAAGTCTACTAGGCTACTTTGGGTCCCAGGTTATACTGGGATCAAGGGCAATGAGATCTCTGACAGACTCGCCACTCTGGGAGCTCGAGCTCCCCTGATCGGACCGGAACCTTCTACGGGCGCCGCAAGGTGCCTACTAGGAGGGGCGATTCGAGAATGGGTGGAGGACGAGAACACCAGGGAATGGCGAGATCCCTAAGGATGTAGACAAGCCAAAGCGGTCATGGGACGGGACATTAACGCGGACTGGACCAAGTGTGCAAGCGTAGGCAACAGAAGCGACTCCAGACTCTAGTCTAAGGTCATCATGGGACACATACGTCTCAGATACTATGGTTGGAAGAGAGAAAAGGAGTATACAGGAGCATGCAGATGGTGCGAAGAAGCAGAGGAGACGCCAATTTATATCCTGACAGCATGCCCCAGATTCACCGAGCTCAGACATCAGCACTTGGGGAATAATTTCCCAACCTGCAACTATGTAGGGACAGCCTGCTCGGGGGCTATTCTAACCTTCTGGAGAAGGGCTAGCTTACCCGAGTAGGTCTGTACGGAGCGAGGTAAAATAGGTTCTGCCTAAGTGTCAGGGGCGACTACGCCCCCCTTCCCATACACAAATAATAATAATAATAATAGTCATAAGTGTACGTAGAAAGTAAGGGGTGAGCCTTGTAGAATAACTTCCCATGCTCTAAAAATCAACAGTTTACTTATTTCTCCTATACCGCATTCCAAAGTATGTCTAATATACCACAGGTATGTGCAAATTCACCGAAAACTGGTCACTTTTGGGGGTCTAAGCGAACAAAATTCAAATTTGAGGGCAGACCGACCGAGCCAACTTTTTTGAGTTCCTGAGGCCATCCAGAACACGAAAAACCTTGCATTCCCGAGATTTCGAAATACTTATTTCTTTGCCGTGCAGTTTAAATTCTCTTATGGAAATTTAATATGAAAAAAGGAACGAAATATAGCTATTGCTCAGTTGTACGTACTCAATGTCCGTAATCACAAACGGAAAAAATATACTTATAGGACCAAAGTATGAGAAAAGATCTGTACTTTGAGTCCCGGTAGGTTAAAAATGATTGCTTGCATCAAAAGTTGTCTGCATTGGAAATGAAAAGAAGACAATCGAAATTTAATGCTAAAATTTGTACAAAAACTTTGCAGAGATATCTGCACATTATTTTTGTAACGGTATCAACATACCTAAAATGATCTGAATTTTAAGTTACACGAATATATTAATACATACACAGACTTATAAATAGAGTAAAGTAACAAAGTTTGGGACCGTTTATCGAGTTATTTTAGTAGCAGTATCTGTGTTGACAATAATTAAATTTTATATATAAAATGTGTTTTGCAATTTAAAATACCTAATTTTCAAGTTGTATTGTTACTTATATTATATACTAAATTGTAAAAAATCTTCATAATTAGGAAAGTTGTACTTGACATTAAGTTTTAAACTAGTTTTTATGACTCAAGGATAAAAGGTAGTTTTATTGAAATCGATTTGTTTCGCTAAAATACGCTTCCTTGTTGCATTTAATGCAAGCACTGTGAATTGGGATGTCCTGCTAAAAATGTCCTATTGAAACCAATTTAAACCAATTAGCATGTGATTGGTTTTAATCTGGTTTTCTAATCGAGTATTAACGCATTAAAACTTATATAATCGATTAAGTCCTATTAAGACCGATTATAAAGTTCAATCGGTTTTAATCAGATTTTATTAATTATTTTTATAAATAAAATTATGTTTTTCAATAAAATACAATTTATTAATAGGATTTGATCGATTATATTGGTTTGAATGCGTAAATACCAGATTAGAAAACCGGATTAAAATCGATCATATTCTAAATTGGTATAAATTAATTTCGTTCGGATATTTTTAGTGGGGTTCAGTCACCTGACTGTGGTGTTTCTAAAATGGAGCAGCAGAGCCATTTAACTACTTGCTAACAAAATATTACAAAACTTTTCGATTGCTCATGAGATATGTATCTTTTCGTAATTAATAAGTCAAAATACCTTTCACTATCTGGCGTTTCACCCCTTGGATTAGAATTTCTATCAGTATCTGCAGTCTCATATATTCCTTCTTCTTCATGCAATTGATGTGAATGAGGATGTGATCCAAATGGACTTCTTGCGGTAGGTTGTCGATATCTTCCATACACAAATCTAGTATCATCGTCGCGACTGCGACTACATCTTCTACTTCTACAAAAAATATTTACTTAGAAAATAGAACTAATATATCAACAAAAAATATTTATGTGAAACTTTAAGCTTTTGATTTTCTATCGTTATATTTTTGTTTTTGGTTTTTATCTTTTTGTCTTTACGTTTAGTTTTTCTATCTGTTATCTAAAATTTTATTATACAAACTAAAAGCTATCACTCAGTATCAAAATATGTATCGATGTATTCAGACGTCAACTGATCCGTACTGCCGCAGTTTGCGGCCCATCAGGTCAGGGTTTCAAGCTTACTGCAGACGGACAATTTGATTTGGAAAATCATAAATTGTGTAATGTAGCTGAAGCTACTGAAGCAAACGATGTGATAACGTTAAAAGTCATAAAAGAAAATGTTATACTGGAATCTGAAATAATTATTCATGATTTTAGCCAAATTTTAAACAATAAAAAGATTGATACAATTGGAAATGATATATCTAAAAAAAATCAGTCATTATGTTATATGATAAAATAAAAGTGATTGAATTTTTTATCAATGAATACTCATATGCTACTACCACTACTACAACTCGAGTACATTTTATGTAAATAAAAATGAAAGAATCGTTAGTGGAAGAAATCCATAAGCATGCAATACGCAACTATCCTCGTCGCTCATTTAAAATAAGAGATATCGATGAAACATGGCAAGCAGATCTCGTTGAAATGATACCGTACGCAAATGAAAATAAAGTCTTTAAGTGTATGCTCAATCTTATAGTTATTTTTTCCGAATTTGCATAGACTGTGCCAATAAAACAAAAAAGTGAAAAATATGTAACTAAAGCTATGAAGTCGATTTTAGTAAAAAATAGAGTACCACGAAATTCGCATACAGATCGTTGTGTAATGTCCCATGTTCATATATACTTTAGCATTTACGTATATGTATAACGCCTGTACGACTGCATTCGTGTACTCATACAGACGACGTATACTAAACCAATTGCGACAGTACGAAACCGATCGCCGAACATCGGAGCGACTGATTTGACCTACGAGTCAGCACTTCTTATACGCGCGTATTACTGACTTACTTTTGTACATCATCCTTGCACGTCACATGTTAATTGGTCGATCGGTGCCGCGTTTCATTTAATTTCACAACTCCTTGAATCGTTACCAAGGCTTGAAAAAGCCAGGAAACGATCCACGGAGCGCCTTTATGTATAAGTAACCTGTTGTCGTGTGGCTGTACCTGGTCAGCGAGTACGAGTGCTATTTCTCAGTACGCATCGCTTATTGAGTGTGTGCAAGCCACTCAAACTCTGCGTGCAAGATATAGTAGACTTCTTGTTTTCTAGTAGAGAATCTACATCTGCAATAGGCAAAGGGCCCGTCAATAAATCTGGCGTTAGTGATAACACAGCTTAGATAAGATTGTAAAACTTGCCACGAATAATCGTGTAGAGTTAAGGCCAAACAGTATCAGACGTGCTACGAAGGACCAGTTTCCAGGTCACGAAAAAGAACAAATATATAAATATATCGTCACATCGTAAGTTAAGTTGAATTGTACAAGCGTCAAAAGTAATTACAAATAAACCACCGCACAACGTAATAACAACGACACTATAATAACCGAATCATACAAAAACTGTAACATCTGCTGAGTTCCGGGTTGTCTCCAATATAACAAAAACCATAACAATTAATCAGAGTGTAATTATTATCAATATTTAATAATATCCATAATACAACCTAAAACCATTGAGACGAAAACAGAAGGAGTAACACGCTTGCTGACAACACCATAAACCACGCAAGGTAAGGGCAAGCAACATAATCGTGGACATTTCCTAGTCCGCGATACTACAGCGTGACAATACTGCTAGGACACCAACAACGTCCGCGCAAAGATAACCTGTCCGCTTTAGCAGGCAGCGGTGACAGAATATCGTCCGCGCACAAACACGCGTTCGCGCAGACGAGCAGCGTGGGACATACTTAAATCTTTCAGTCCGCGTGTAACCCTAGTAAGGACATAAGGCTCTCGAGCCGAAGGCTAGTTCCTTTAAATTTATATAATTATTCGTATACTCGCGCAGCCCGTCCTTATATCAAGTACGGTCTTTACAGTGGTGAAGAATTTTACAACAAGGAATTTGAACAATTGATAAAAAATTTAAAAATAAACTTGTATTGCGCGGACTGGACCAAGTGTGCAAGCGGAGGCAACAGAAGCGACTCCAGACTCTTGTCTAAGATTATCACGGGACACATACGTCTCAGATACTATGATTAGAAGAGAGGAAAGGAGGATACAGGAGCATGCAGATGGTGCGAAGAAGCAGAGGAGACGCCAATTTATATCCTGACAGCATGCCCCAGATTCACCGAGCTCAGACATCAGCACTTGTGGAATAATTTCCCAACCTGCAACTATGTAGGGACAGCCTGCTCGGGGGCTATTCTAACCTTCTGGAGAAGGGCTAGCTTACCCGAGTAGGTCTGTACGGAGCGAGGTACAATAGGTTCTGTCTAAGTGCCAGGGGCGACTACGCCCCCTTCCCATACTCAAATAATTATAATAATAATAATAATATTCATAAGTGTACGTAGAAAGTAAGGGGTGAGCCTTGTAGAATAAATTCCCACTCTCTAAAAATCAACAGTTTACTTATTTCTCCTGTACCGCATTCCGAAGTATGTCTAATAGACCACAGGTATCTGCAAATTCATGGAAAACTGGTCATTTTTGGGGGTCTAAGCGAACAAAATTCAAATTTGAGGGCAAACCGGCCGAGCCAACTTTTTTGGGTTCCTGAGGCCGGCATTATTACACGCAAGTACAAGATTAGAACCTACAGGACACCTAGACTTTTAGAACCCTGGAGGTGAAGGACTCAGCTAAGTACCTCGGCGTTGTCCTTGACAGGAAGCTGACCTGGGAGAAACACCTTACGGCCCAGTGTAACAAGTTCCTTGTGGCATTTTGGACATGCCGTAGGGCGTTTAGCCGCACGTGGGGACTCAGTCCCAAAATCCTCCTTTGGCTCTACAGGGCCGTACTTCTTCCCAGGCTTGCGTACGCCGCGCTGGTCTGGTGGCCAAGGGTAGAGCAGACGGGAGCGAAGGAGACCCTGGAGAGACTAAGGGGACTTGTAACGAGGAGGGCTACTGGGGCTCTAAGGACCACGCCCACCAAAGCGCTAGGAATCCTAGTGGAAGTAGAACACCTTCACCTCACGATCACAGGGGAGGCTACCAAGGCCGCCTATAGACTTAATGCCTACGGGCAGTGAAAAGAGGGGACGAGGCATACTCGGCTTCCACCGAAACTCTGCCTCAAACCGGAATTTTCCATAAAATCGGACATAATGATAGCGCGTTACTTCGTTGGAAAGAAGTACGAGATAATCATCTCAACACGGCAAGACTGGGAGACTAGAAGAGACACCCTGCCAGGGGAAGGAGATATCTGGTACACTGATGGATTCAGAACCGATGACGGCACGAGCTCCGGTTACTACTGTCGCAGGGACGGAAAGGGCACCTGCTTCTCCCTAGGGCGGTTTACCACGGTCTTTCAGTTAGAAATTTATGCTATATTGAGCTGCGCACAGAGGATCATGAAACTCGGTGCACTTGGCAGGCGAATAAGTATATGCTCAGACAGCCAGTCTGCGCTTAGGGCACTTAGTGCCCAGAAGACAACATCCAAGCTGGTCTGGGACTGCAAGGTAACGCTAAATCAACTGGCCAACAACAACAAAGTCTACTAGGCTACTTTGGGTCCCAGATTATACTGGGATCAAGGGCAATGAGATCTCTGACAGACTCGCCACTCTGGGAGCTCGAGCTCCCCTGATCGGACCGGAACCTTCTACGGGCGCCGCAAGGTGCCTAC
The DNA here is from genome assembly GCF_009193385.2 of Nasonia vitripennis. Lineage (NCBI taxonomy): Eukaryota > Metazoa > Arthropoda > Insecta > Hymenoptera > Pteromalidae > Nasonia > Nasonia vitripennis. The sequence goes on along the minus strand of NW_022279616.1, from coordinate 305,594 downwards.
TAGGAGGGGCGATTCGAGAATGGGTGGAGGACGAGAACACCAGGGAATGGCGAGATCCCTAAGGATGTAGACAAGCCAAAGCGGTCATGGGACGGGACATTAACGCGGACTGGACCAAGTGTGCAAGCGTAGGCAACAGAAGCGACTCCAGACTCTAGTCTAAGATCATCATGGGACACATACGTCTCAGATACTATGGTTGGAAGAGAGAAAAGGAGTATACAGGAGCATGCAGATGGTGCGAAGAAGCAGAGGAGACGCCAATTTATATCCTGACAGCATGCCCCAGATTCACCGAGCTCAAACATCAGCACTTGGGGAATAATTTCCCAACCTGCAACTATGTAGGGACAGCCTGCTCGGGGGCTATTCTAACCTTCTGGAGAAGGGCTAGCTTACCCGAGTAGGTCTGTACGGAGCGAGGTAAAATAGGTTCTGCCTAAGTGTCAGGGGCGACTACGCCCCCCTTCCCATACACAAATAATAATAATAATAATAGTCATAAGTGTACGTAGAAAGTAAGGGGTGAGCCTTGTAGAATAACTTCCCACGCTCTAAAAATCAACAGTTTACTTATTTCTCCTATACCGCATTCCAAAGTATGTCTAATATACCACAGGTATGTGCAAATTCACCGAAAACTGGTCACTTTTGGGGGTCTAAGCGAACAAAATTCAAATTTGAGGGCAGACCGACCGAGCCAACTTTTTTGAGTTCCTGAGGCCATCCAGAACACGAAAAACCTTGCATTCCCGAGATTTCGAAATACTTATTTCTTTGCCGTGCAGTTTAAATTCTCTTATGGAAATTTAATATGAAAAAAGGAACGAAATCTAGCTATTGCTCAACTGTACTTACTCAATGTCCGTAATCACAAACGGAAAAAACATACTTACAGGACCAAAGTATGAGATCTGTACTTTGAGTCCCGGTGGGTTAAAAATGAAAAGCCATTCATATCTTTTCTTAACAACTGACATATTTATATATATTAGTATAATTTTTATCTCATTTGAATTTTTTGAAGTCCTATAAACTGTGTAACAACATAGACTTAAGGGTAACAATTTTAGACCCGTCTTAACGATCGCCGAAGCGAACAGCGTCCCTCCACTGGAACCCATAAGGTCGACAGTCACAACAAGTTTGTAGCACAAAAAGTTCAAATGAAAAACTACTTGAACGGAAATAATAACCGTACATTTGCAATATATTTTACTACGTAACTGTTACAATGCTGTACATTTGCGTACATTTTGAGTGGAATTCGGACATTTTATACACAATTGTACAGAAACGTACGGGAATGTACGTGAACGTACGCGAACGTACGAGAATGTACGCGAACGTACGAGAATGTACGCGAACGTACGCGAATGTACGTGGATATATGTCGTTGTACAGTATCGTGCCGAATCCTACATTTTGAGTACATTTACAAAAAAGGATTTAGATCAGCATGTACAGCAAAGTATGCAAACGTACGCGAACGTACGCGAATATCCGTGAAAGTACGCGACCGTACGCTGATGTAGGTGAATGTATATTATTGAAAAATTATACGGTAAACAGTATTATAATTAGTATTATATTATTCACTTATTATTACATTTAAACGATACAGTTCAAAACTGGCTAATAGTACATTTGATTTTGAAAATGAAAAAAGATTTTTACTAAAATCGTATTGCGCAGCAAATTATTTATAGACTAATGGTATATCAGCAATTACCATTACTCTATCAAAAACATTATATTTTAGACAATACAAGAAATATAAGTAACAATATATGAAATAATAACCGGCTAAATAAGTGTTAAAAAATTGGAAATTGTAATTTATTAGTACATGGCCCTACTAAAAACAGCAGATGACAATCAACTGATTATTAGCTAATAATCAGCTGATAATATGCTAGTAATCGTGCCAAAACGTCAGCTGATTATCAGGTGATATCAGCTTAATATTTTTATTTAAGTTGTTAGTTACAAATATGCGTTTATATGAGATAAAATGCTAATGACAATGTGCTGATTATCAGGTGATAATCATCAAAATTTTTTAACTTTTAGTATATTTTTTCGAAGTTGTATTAAATTAATAAAATATATAAAATGTGCATAATGAGGACCGATACGGTTTTTCTATCCAGATGATAAAACACTGGCTGTGAGTGACAAATTTTTATTTTTTAATAATTTAAATTGAAAAAAAATTTTTTAAATATTATAAGTTTCCTTAACAAAGCAATGCTTACTAAATATGTAAACTAACTTAAAATATAAATATTAAATAAATGAATATTTTTTATAAAACATTTAATATGAATAAAATATCTCCCGCGAGTCATTCAAAATTCCCTTGTGTACTTCTATATATAAAAAAAATCAGAAAATTAAGAAATAATGATTTCTGTACAATTGTGTACAAACATATATAATTGTGTACGTTTGCATACATTCGCGTACATTCGCGTTTATTCGCGTACGTTCACGTACGTTCGCGTACGCTTACGTACGCGCATGTACAAGCAAGTATCTTTTAGAACCGTTAAATTTTACGTATAAAAATTGTTTTATCTCTAATAATGTATAAAGCTGTACATATTCATATAAATGAGTATATTTCAGCAATTTTTCGTACGTTCACGTACGTTGGCGTACGTTGGCGTACGTTTGCGTACGTTTGCGCAGAATTGCATACGTTTGCGTACGACTACGTATTAAATGTCCGAATCCCACCCAAAACGTATGCGAATGTACGTCAACGTACACAAGTCTACAGTAATGTACCGAAATGTATCGCAATCGTTCGGTGATTTGCGTTATAATACTGTTGAAAATTTCCATACGGGTACATACAAGACCAAAGTAATATGACAATACAAAGCAACATAAAAATAGAAAAATCTACAAATAATATCCTTTAAAATATTTGTACGCATGCGCGGACGAATATTTACCGTACAAATGTTACATGTGAGAGTCGATGGTTTTATTCTTCGTGAGGTCTTAAGTTCACGATTGCTGCGAAAATATCAGGACGATGAAATGAGTATAAAAGATTATCGGTAAATGCGTTCGTTTATTAATCATAATTCACAATGTATGGTTTAGTTTTTTTAAATATATATTAGCAACATGTAAATAATGGGCTATAAATTAGAATAATAATAATATGAATTATAAATAATAATAAACATATAAAATATGTCAGTTCTGTTACTTAATGTACCTGTGTGCCATAAAGCCATTCACATATTTTCGATACAGTGTGCGTAGAATGCACTTTTACGCACGCTCCGCGTGCGTTCAAGCACATTTTCCGCCCTTGTATCGAAAAATAACGTTCGATACTATATACTATTACCGAACTATTTACCGCTAATTATTTCTGCCTGTATACAGAATTGCATCATTTTTCTTACTATTAATCGAGTACCATTACAAAGCCCATCATTTAAATTTAAATTTCTCAGCAAAATAATTACAGCACCTACTTTTATACGTAACGTATGAGGCGGTAGGCCATTTGGCGTAACTGAATTTAAAAATTAATATATATATATATATATATATATATATATATATATATATATACAGGGTGGGCCATTTTAATCAAATCAGTCTAATAACTCCTAAATTAAGCCATGAACAGAAAAATTGTTGAGATGAAAGTTGTCCAGGAACAAGGGGGACATCTTTTTGTGCAATTAGTTTTGACCTTGAATTCACATTTCAAGGTCATTTGAAGGTCAAATTTTTTTAAAAATAGGAACCCCTATTTTTGATAGCAGATCCGGAAAGAACAGGAAATTTTACGTCCGAAACAGTATTTCAAATTTTTTTTCATGACCTTCACAAGGTCATTTCAAGGTCAAATGTTAAGAAATACTGTAATTGCTATTTAATCGCATTTTCTGATAGAATAATCATAGTTAATGTACTTTTATGATGAATATTCAAACCCAATGTGACAATGAACATGAAAATATTTACCTTGAAAACAAAATAATTCCCTAATTTCAGCGCTACATAGGATTTTATTATTAGGATTATGTTCCCTTTGGGGTGTTTTTTTAACGTGAGTCCCCTTGCCTCTCACTGGGGTGCTTGTTTACTGTGAGTCCCCTTGCCTCTCACTAGGATGCTTGTTTACCATTCGTTAACAAATTTTTAGTGGTCAAAAGTAAATTTTGAAGTAAACATGATAATTTTAAATATCTGAGTTCTTAATGGGAGTGGGAAATGGAACGTTAAAAATCAATGTTGTCAATTCATTCACGGTCAAAGCAGAGTCAAGTAAAAGTTTAACGTTTCAAAAGCGTAAAAAATGGTCAAACAATAAAGGTAGGATGTTAAAAAATACATTATTTAAGATAAAATATTAAACAGCATTTTGCTTTTGTAATATTAAAAAAAAATTTTAATAATTGTATTTGCCAAAGTGCATCTCTTCCAGTTTAGATGTTTTTTTTAAGTTGAATTTCTTTAATCTAATATGAATTATAACGATTGTTCTCACGCTGTCTTCATTTTAAATCACAATGTCTTAACGTAAGAAAATAAGAAGTTACAAATTTGATTTAAAAATTATACAGTTTGAAAATTCCTCCTTTTTTTGTTGTCACTTTCTTATTTTGGTTTAGTTTTAATTTCAATAAAGAGTGAATGTAAATAAAATAGTTTTTCTTATTATAAACAAAATTTTCAACATGGGCGATTATCAATCCAATGAAATTGTTGATATGATAATAATCTTATGCGAAACCCAAAACAATGCCAGAGCCGCGGTGCGACTCTACGCTGAACGCTTTCCTCTAAGGAGACATCCTACTCACGACACATTACTCAGATTACTTCGAAGAGCTCGTGATGGACACCTTCGTCGTCAACGCAGACACCACGAATACAACGAAAATGATCCTAATGTTATAGCCGCCTTAGCAGCAGTTCATCTAAATCCACAAATTAGTAGTCGACAAATTGAAAGAGAAATCGGTATACCACGAAGAACAGCATTGAGAATTCTCAATAATCTCCACTATCACGATTACATAAGATTAGTTCATGAGCTGAGGCCACGCCATTTTCTAATGCGTATTAACTTTTGCCAGTGGGCTTTAGGAGTTTTACAAAATGATCCAGATTTTTTCAGATTTGTTATGTTTTCTGACGAGGCTATATTTCGCTGTGATGGTCAATTAAATAGGCACAATAGTCACTACTGGTCACCTGTAAATCCCCACTGGTACAGGGCTATTGACCATCAAAACCGATGGTGTTTAATGGTGTGGTGTGGGATCATTAATGGTTACCTGATTGGGCCATATTTTTTCGGTCAAAATGTTAACCAGAATAGCTATTTGGTATTGCTCAGAGATCGACTGCCAGAGCTTTTAGAGTATGTTGACTTTCGGAGGTTTCGGACGTAAAATTTCCTGTTCTTTCCGAATCTGCTATCAAAAATAGGGGTTCCTATTTAAAAAAAAAAAATTTGACCTTCAAATGACCTTGAAATTTGAGTTCAAGGTCAAAACTAATTGCACAAAAAGATGCCCCCCTTGATCCTGGACAACTTTCATCTGAACAATTTTTCTGTTCATGGCTTAATTTAGGAGTTATTAGACTGGTTTGATTAAAATGGCCCACCCTGTGTGTATATATATATATATATATATATATATATATATATATATATATACACTCAAAGTGAACAATTGTTTTGTAAATTAAATTTTATTTTAACAATTAATAATAAGAATGCAACAAAAATAAATGTTTATATTAGTATACTTACATATTTTTAAATTCATTGTTTAGACTCCCGCTGATTAAGAGGAGACTTGTGGATCTTTTGCGAATAGTGTGCAAGAAGTTTAAACGAAACACTCAAATTAAATGATTAAAAATTATACTCTGTATATCGTAAAACTAGAATGTTTATACTAAAAGAGTGTGTATTTACAAGTGTGTAAAATATAAGGAAAGTGAGTGAAGGTTTGAGTTAAAATCCCAACGCTATAACAACGATTTTGTCCATCGGTCGACACTGTAAGGCGAGTCCTTACAGCGCTTCGGCAATACGAACTGAACTAAACATTTCTGAGAGCGGCAGAAGACTGCTCGCGCAACAAGCGAGGGAGAGAGAGAGAGAGAGAGAGAGAGAGAGAGAGAGAGAGAGAGAGAGAGAGAGAGAGAGAGAGAGAGAGAGAGAGAGAGTTGCAATGGCAATCTACTTTTGGTGCCATGCGGGCTAGCGAAAACTGCCGAATTGCAAATCTACGAAGCACGCTTCTCGAACCTTCTCGGTCTCTCTCTCTCTCTCTCTCTCTCTCTCTCTTGTCTCTCCTGATTCTTGTCAATCTTCTCTTTGATAGCAACCTGCGCACTTACTACGTCCAGGGAATCATCCACCGGCAATTTAGCAGTGACTGTCTTCCAATCATTCCTGATCGACTCAGGACCTTCCCACCACAGAGAGAACTGCTGAAGCAATCTAGATGGGTAGCCATCTACCAATCTAAAACTACTTTGGAATCTGTCCAGTAATGCACTGAGGCAAGCTGCAACAAGAGGCCGTCTAATAGGAGCTTCAACAATCTATAATAACAACAATCTATAACAACAATCAATAATTGTGACGTCTGACCGCAATTTGCGACCAGTCAAAGGAACGTCGTTGAACAATACTTTTCCAAAAGGAGCCGTTAAAGACCACACGAAATTGCCCTTCGATGAGAACGAGTAACATGCTTCATATGAAATCTGAGCTCGACTCTTCTCTGAGCGGAGCAAACATGCCACACCAATCTACCTCGTGTAAGCAAACGAAACTTCTGACAACTCTTCAGATAATGACAAGTGGACCACGAATCTACCCCTAGCATCTCGGTAAACGGTGTCCGCGAAATGATCTTCGCTGTACTGCCGAAGTATTTCGAACACAACACTTTTTTTTTGTTTTCGAAAGTTTTAATTATGAGTTAATATAAATGTGACATAAAAAAAGTCTCTAATCAATTTAAAATTCAAATTTCGCACCACAATATAACAATTAAAAAAATCACTAACTCGCTTATAGCAATAAATGAAGGAAATTTACAATAGATCATACAATAGTTACAATCAATAACGGACTCTCCCCTACCTCATTTTGCAAAATTTCATAGTTTTATTATAATAACATTCGATTACTTTAATTTTTTTTCTCAAATCTAAATATATTTTACATAATACAATCACATTATATTAATTATATAAAATATATTTTATTTTTAGACGAAATTTAGGTTACTTCTAATAAGTTCGCCCAAAAAGAAATGTAATCCCTACAAAAATGTAACTTTCGACAAGAGTAAAATGTTAGGTGCATTTGATTTATTCTGCATTATTGTACATGCCAATAATATTATGTATAATAATAGTATATATTTCAATTGCAAAAAACTTACAGATGTAAAAAAATATGATAAATCAAAAAGAATTAAATGTAGTAGTATAAAAAAATAATATATGTTAAATAGTTTTAAAAAAATATTACAATGTTATTTTAAAGGGAAACTCCACTGATTATAAAAACTATTTTAAATTATATTAATTTTTATAAATTAAATATGTAATTAATAATTAACAAATTCTCATTTGTACTTGGGATAAGAAATATTTGACTTGCATAAAAGTGCTATTTTTACTTTTCGATGTCTCATTTCATCGAGTAACCCACTTTGACAAAAAATGTTTGCCCTGCGCATAGCCGAATTATGAAAACTTATAAATCTATGGTTAAAAATTGTTAAAAAAAAAATAAAAGTTTGATTTTTAAACAAAACATTATTTAATGATATTAATTTTTTATATTATACATCAATATTTAACAACAGTTTTTAATAATTTTAAATAATATCTATAAATAAATATTACAACCATCAATTTTATAGTTTAAAAAATTATAACTTTTATTTATATAGTTGAAATATACATTTTAACCATAGATTTAGAAATCTTCATAATTAGGCTATGTGTAGGGAACATTTTTTAACAAAATGGATTATTCGATAAATGAGCTATGGAACAGTAAAATTGCATTTTTACCAAAGTAAAATATTTCTTATTCTATATACAATTGAAGATATGTTTATAAAATTATAAATTACAATTCTGATTCATAAAAATTGATATCATTTAAAATAGTTATAATAATTAGTAAAGTTCCCCCTTAATTATAATACAACTTTAGGTTTGTGTTATATTAGGTTTGAAAATATATTGTTAGAAACTTGCCTTTCCTTCATTAATCTTATTTCTATTTTAAATGGTTATTTTATATTGGTAATACTAACAATTACAGTATAAAAAGTATACGTTTTTTGTAGTTATAATTATAATATCATTTTTTTTTATTTTCCTTAGAGCTATAAACATGTATACCTATAACATCAATCAAGCGACGTTAGGAGCGGAGTGACCCTGCTAGTACACATATTAAAGACATTCTTATTTGAATAGCGGCTCAAAAAAATGAAGTCAACGTTAGGAAGCTAAATTTTAAGTAAATGATAAAGTTCGAGTAAGTAAATGTTGATCCTTGAAAAAGGATATATGCCTAACTGGTCTACTGAAATATTAACTGTATATAAAGTATCAAATACTGTTCCACGGACTTATCATTTAAAGGATTATCAAGATAAACCTATAGCAGGTGGATTCTATAAAGAAGAACATCTCAAGAACGTCTAAAAAGGTTTAAAAAAATGTGGAAATAAGTTATATGTTAAATGGCTTGGTTTTGATAACTTTCATAATAGTTGGATAAACAAAAATGATGCGTGACCGTGGATATAAGTGGAATAGAAAAACAACATCGATGACAATTTTCTTGCTTATTTATTTATTTTTATCCGAAAAATGTACACTTTTTCTTCTCTTTGCTCCTCACGCTTCTAAAATTAAAGGTTATGTATGTTAAAAAAAACAGGACATAAAAATAATTATACTGATCTAATAAATAACCATACTTACATACCCATCATCGTGTAATTTAACCCCATACTAAAGTCTGAACATTATCGTCTTGAATGAGTCTTTTATCGTCGTACAGGCTTGCGATTTTTTTCAGTCTTTTGGTTTTCACATTGTGCAGTCGTGAACGTATAACGTGCTGTTTTCAACGTTTAATGCATGTGTTTCGAAGACAATCCTTATAGTCGTCGAATTCAATACTCTTTTTTACAACGGAACCCTTAATTCCCTTCATTTTTTTCACAGAATCTTGACCGTTGATGTCACCGAGTGACATACATTTTGCTTCTTAAGCCAACAAACTCAGTAGAGATCTTGCCATTGCACTCGTTCTTCATAAGACCAATAATTTTTTTATTGACACGAGGCATGTTAAATATATTATCAGCTGGATAAACTGATGTATCAAACCTATGTTTGATTTCATGTCTTTATACAAATTATCGCACTTCATAGCGTATATGAAACTGTTGGTGTCATTATACAGAAGTTAACCATTGTCTTTATAGATTTTTCGCTTATAATTGCAACGAAAATCGTACATAAGTCTTTTAAACAGATCTAAGACTACAATATACGTCCTACGTAAATAGGTTTATTAATTATAACTTTAGTCTTGCGAAGCTGAATAGCAACTAAATTAAAAAATATATAGAACTATTATGAAAATTCGGGTATGATATATACGCCTGGGCTCCATATCGTCCATTTCATTTCGCCATAATCTTCACATTCACTCTTTTCCGCACATTTTTCACCGTCTTTCCATATACTGCATTATTCATTAATTTGAAAAAAATGTTCCATATTTATTTTTAGCTTGTGCTCTCATCGTGCTATTCAACTTTATGTAAGACTTCAACCATGGAGATTGCTTGAATTTTAAAACTCGATGTATTTTACTCAGATGAAGACCATGAGCAATGACTCGTTTCAAAGCTATATAATCAATGACAAAATTTTTTTTCTTACGCTGGAGTGTAGCCAATAGTTTTTTTTTGCTCAGATTCTGAAGCTGTTAGATGCTCTGGACAGAAAGGTAAATCATTATGCTCATCATGCAATTTATATGGATACTCTAAATCCACTTGTGAGCGGGGCTGGAGGCGCGCGCTACTTAAAGTCGCAACGGAAAGCACGCAGCGGCGCGAAATACAAAAGCCTAAAATGACATCTACTCTACTTAGCTAATTAAAATTGAACTGGACAAAGCTCAAAATAAATTTGGCACCTTATTATCGTAAGGGAAGTTCACACACAAATTTTTAGCCTGATCGATTAAAGTTTCTCAGAGATTGTAGTGTGCGTTTATATTGGCCGTCTCAATAACCTGTATGCCTCGGTGTCACGTTGTCTAATTCAAAAGTTCATGAGCACCAAGCGCTGAGCTATTTGACGGAGTGGGATTAAGCAGGAGACTTGATGAGGCCCTGGTCGACGAGCAGGACCTCAGAAGAGACTCGGCGCTCCAAGGGCCAGGTGCTCATTCAATCTAATAGAGACACCACCCAGAGTCGCCAACACAGGGCCGTCTTCTCGCCCAACTTTATAAAGCTCAACAAAGCCATCAAGCCTCACCACGTCCACGAGAACGGGGAGGAATCAAATATTATCAGCCTCACCACGTACACGAGAACAGGGAGGAAATCCGCACAACAAGCAGCGCTGCCATAAAAAGCCAATACAGACGCCTTAACCCGGACAACGAGACATCAACACACGGAGGACAACTACTGTCGAAGAGACTAGAGCGTGAGTGTGTGTATGTATGTGTATTTGCGCGCGATAGGTTAGCTTTACTATAAACGCATCCATCGTTAGGGAACTTTCGACCCTGAACTCTGTTTTACAATAAAGCGATAAGTGATTTTCATTTTATTTATTCACGAGAGTTTTAGTTCGTCGAATACCTCGCTATATGAATAAAACCATGTCAATTTCTGTCAATAGTAGTAATCTAATACCTGAATGTTTAACCATAGCATCCCAAGACAATCCTGGTATAGTATAATAATGTGCAGAATCTAAGCCATATCTCCTAATCCTTGCATCGTAAGTGAATCTTTTCTTAGTGTACCTGCCATAACTTTCAAGAGACTTCTTGTAGTAATTATCTTATTCTTAGCAAAGTTGCCAACAGAAAGAGAGCTGTAATCGCTGGAAAACAAAATGTAGTATAACCCGTTATCTATAAGATTTTCCGGTATTTGGTTTATTTTACGTTTTTAAAGAAGAGCACATGGGCCTTGGATTAAATTCGACATCAGATTTGTATTCAGTGACTCAAATTATATTAAAAATCTCTGTAAAATGGAAAGTTCGACTTTAAGCATGACGAACAGCGCAAAAAACATTAGAAAAGCAGATTTTTTCTATTTTTTTGATTAATTTTCGTGATTGAAAAATAGGGAAGGGTAATGGATCAAATTTGACATCAGATTTGTATTTTGCGGGTTAAAATAAACCGATTGAAAATATATTTAATACTAGATTATCCAATAAACTTAGTAAATACCGAAAAATTGGCAAAAATGTGCATTTCTCAAATTTACTGATCAATACTTGCAATTTAAATAAAACTGGAGAGTGATGAAGCAATTCTTGAACCGGATTCATAGTAAGCGAGCCAAAATACGTAGGAATTCATGTGTCATGTGCCAGGTTCAATATTTTTGTTTGTTTTTTGTGTGCTGGTGTAATATATCAATTTTCATATATAAATCAGAATATTCACCGAATGTCTGTATGTTAAACGAATGCCATACATTTTGTGCATGTTCATAGCCTTTAATTTTCATTTCAGAATCATTGAGTGTACTGAAAAATTTGTCTAGATCAGGTAAAGTCGTTTCATCCAATTTATTCCACGAAGTAATGTACTTATACTGGAGTACACTTTTTCTCGTCAGCAGTATAATTTTTTCTTTTTCTAAGCTTGAAAATTCTCTATTGACGATCTTATATTCTTCAAAATAAAAGAATAATTTTTTGAGCGATGAAAGTGTGAAACGAAAAAAATCAATAAATTTGAATTTAATATCACTATTCTCCACACTTTTCGTAAACGAAATGTACTTCTGTTTTGTTATAGGAAGTGAATAGACCTACTCAGGAAAATGATTTGATACATCTGAGATTATAAAATGAGCGTCATAACTACTTATGTTGTGAAACAGGCATAATTCTAGAATCTTGATAATTGAGATTGCAACCAGCATGTGTAGTTCCATGATATTTTCCTGAAAGGTGACAATGATTTTGAACTTTCATACTACTGTCCAAAAATGGTTTTTTACAAATATGACAGACAGTAGCAGTATTATAACTGATTATTTAGTCCGACGTGAGAGGAGTCATGGATATCATATTTTTATATAAATCGGTCACACTCATTTCAATAATTCGAAGCTCTTCAGTATACCAGCGGGCGGCTTCAACACCCCTGTAAGATCTGTATACAGATAGAGTATCTTCGTAAGCACATCTAAAATAATAGCCAATGCTATAAATTTCATGCTTTTGCATAGGCATTGTATTGCTCTGACTACCGTCTTTGATTTCAAGTTGTTTCAATGAACATTCGCAATCAGCATAAATTGTAAATGGCACTTTTTCTTTAAAACCATAGTTTTTAAACTCTACGTAATCTTTATCTTTTGCAGGAAGATTTATAAGCTTTCAAGAGTTTACAGTGTTTTTCATGCATTACTAAATTGTTTTCACTAAAGAAAAAATGTAAGCATCGGTCGCATTATCTTACCTTATCTTCTTTCTACGAGCAAGATTATCATTTATTAAGATGGAGTTCTGGTGAATTTTCTAACTTTTTTAAATTATAGTCTCATTTTCTAAAACTTTATACTCATATTCGGTACAATAACAGAGGAAGATTTGTAAATTTTGAGCCATATATATAGCGTATATTTTTTAAATTATTGCAAATAGATAGTTTCAAATTGGTTGTTTCACATTTTACAATGATTTGAATAATATACTATATATATGGCTCAAAATTTACAAATCTTCCTTTTTTTTTGTACCGAATATGAGTACAAAATTTAAGAAAATGTGACAACGATATAAAAAGTTAGAAAATTCACCAGAACACCACCTTAAGCAAGACAGATTTTTTATATACACAAAGTATATGTTCTCTTCCAAAGAGTCAGTCTCCACTTTAGTGAGTAAAAAAAGATTTACATGGTTTTCTCTTTACTATGATGTCAGATAGTGAGGTACATAGTCTTCTTATTAAGTCCAAAAACATTCTGGTAGACATATATACGAGCTATCAGTACGTATTGGATTAAATACATTCATATTAATTTATATTGCACTTCAAACTTCTCTATGTTAGTGAGAAGAGATTCCATGATGTGACCAATAAACCACTGTTTAACTATAGATGCTGCAAAAATTTCAATATTTTTTGTATTGAAGTGCTTTGTTCCAATACGTTTTCCTTTTTTATCACCATGCACATTTTTCACAATTTTTTTTTTATAGCACTTAAGTCCTCGTTTATGTCACGGATAGTTGTGACATAGCGGACTTAGAGCAGACAGATGCTATAAAATAGTATACGAAACTTGTAACCTGAATTGGCATTTTATTACGCGGCGCTGCGATATCGCCTTCGCTACGCTCAAGCACTAATTTCCCGCCGTGTCATAAAGTGTCACTTAAGATCATATAAGAAATTGATTGTTTTTGAGAGACAGAAAGTAGTTTGTCTTTCAAGACGTTACGTAATTGTTTTATACATAGATCACATTGACTTTTCCAACGCTTTATTGCAATCGTATCAGTAGTAGGTCTGGAAAATAAAAGATCTTCAGCTTCTTCTAGATGATGCACTAATGATGGACAATTATCCAAAAGAGTATCCATGTCACTTGTTTGTTAACAACTAAATAAATTAAGTCTGCTACTAAAAATATATAATCTGGGAAAAGATAAAAGCATTCATAAATATTTAGGAAAGGGTAAAAGTTATAAGGATAGAAATTAGTTGATAAAGCAACTGCTAAAATGAATTTAAATAAAAATTGTCTATATTAATTAACGTATTATTATTATAGTTGCTTTAACCTAAACTTTATAAAGATAAAATTTATTCTAATTTTATGTATGAATTCAAAGTTATCTATATTTGAATTTTTGAAAATTTCCGCTAGCGCTTAGCGTTAGGATCGACGCGCATGCGCTCTGAGAAAGAGCATGCACGTGTACAACGTATATTAAGGAAATTGCTCTGATTCGTCGCTAGTCAAAGTGCATATACTTATCTAAATTCTCATTTATCATTTCAAAACTAAATTCGTTAAATTTTACCCCCGGTGAAAATATTGACGTGATTTTTTGATGTATTAAAATTACGTATTTCTTCATGTGATTTATACATGTGATTTGTGACGTCAGTTTGTTATACATTGTGACTAACTCCTGCTAAAATCATTGAAAGTTCTATTGAATTGTCTTCAAAAATCATCGAACCTTCGCGACAATGTGTGGGAACAGCCGTTTGTGTAATAATGTAATGATATTATTGATATTTTAATAGGTGAAATATACACTACAACCATAATGATTGTTCTTTCATTATCCATTGTAATTTGAGAAGCACACAGATCGCTAGTAGCTGATTGGGCAACAACAATTTCATCAGCATTTTGCAGTATGAAATTTGATTTAGTGATTTGTAAATTATTGTCGTTTTGATATATATGTTACTGTTAAATACAAATCTCGATACGGCGGCGCCATGTACAGTTTTTATATCATATAAATAGGCTACCTCACTTATTCTATACATAGAAAATCTAAAAATAGTATTATATTCGCATAAGAATAGCATAAAACTTTTGATATAATGTTGGTTTGAGTGGCGGCTTCCCTTCATACTCTCCACATTATACAGTTGAATTTGCAAGGCAAACATAACACGCGCCGTATAGGACCAAGCGTAGAAGAGAGTACAGGTATAGCTATACTCAGCGTGCAGAGAACTAGACACTATGTGTGCGTTGGACTACGGGGAAAAGAGAATATACTATACAGAGAGAATATAATATACAGTTTAATCTGCCTGCTAATGTATGAGGCGGTTTTCGATACATAATATAATATATAAGTTTTAGATGATTCATTGTCCAAAAGTTTGCAGACCACTCTGTTTTTTTTTATTATAGAATACGAACGCTGCCGTCGATTTTTTTTCACAGAACATATATATATATATATATATATATATATATATATATATATATATATATATATATATATATATATATATATATATATATATATATATTTAGGTATAGTTTCTACTTACGAATACTATAACTCCGTCATTCCTATCAATCCTGCTATTGTTGTAGTAAGACTCGTATTCATAGTTGCTTCCGATCAGTTAAAAAAATTTATGATTTGCCTGCTCAAATGTTTCAGAAAGAACAACAACAGACGGCTTAACGATAAAACTTTCAGAAAATATTTTTACCTTGTCAAAATTTGCATTCATGCTTCTTACATTTAAGTGCATAATAATATCGTTTTTGTTGCTAATCGCTTTGTTTAGATCGCCAATGCCACTGTATGTTTTTTCTTTCTGTACTGAATCCTTTTAAATAAAATTGATACTTTTGATTATTTAGATATAAAGTTTTACTACTTCTTAACTTGTACTTTTCGTTAGAGCAGTTTGTTGTGGTGTTCGAGCCATCTTCAATTGTTGATGTTGTTGCTGCTTGGCTGCCTCACTCCTATCTTGTTTATGTTTTGTAGATTTAGTTGGTTCTTGTAATAGCTCTTTCCTTGTGTTGTCTGTGGATGGATTATGTGTCTCTGTTGTAGTTTCACGTTCTCGATACACTTGATGAACCGCTGGTTAGGTAGGTCTGATAGGATAATCAGTAGAGTCTATGAATATGCTTATTTTTTTCTTAAGGATGTTGCATTGGTTTGTATCGCTAGCAACGTGATTAGTATCAAGCTTTGTCTTGTATTTGCGATTTGAAAATTCACAATTTAGACACTTAATGGTGTTGTTTATGCAGGTACTGATCTTGTGCTTTTCTGCGCACTTGAGACATACAGAATTGTTAATGAATTTGTTACCGTTGTGCCCAAATCTTCCACAATTGTAACATGGCTTTATATTTATTGAGTCATATACTTTGCAGTTCTGGTAGCCAACAAAAATCCTACTTTTGTTTTCCTTGATAAATTTGTATACGTCAGCAGGAACCTCTATTAGTACTATAGTTAGGCTTCTAAAACTGCTTTTGTACATATGTAGTACTTGCCCCTTGTTTATGAAACTTCCAAAATTTCTCATGTTTATATCGTCCTCTATGTCTTCCATTTCCATCTTACTATAGTTATCGATTCCAACAATTTTAAATTTAGGATTTTTCAACGTGTCTTTCCTAACCTCACATGTACCTTCGAGGTTATGTTTTAATACAGATTCAGTTAGCATAGTACTTTCACTGTTTAAGCAATTGATAATTAGTTCTTCTTTTCTGTTTACGTATACGTTTTTTGTTTGAATTTTCTTTTCAGTAACTAAGCACTCAATAACTTTTTTTTAACATCTACAGCTTTATTGCTCACATTTTTTACAGTT
Organism: Nasonia vitripennis; assembly: GCF_009193385.2. Lineage (NCBI taxonomy): Eukaryota > Metazoa > Arthropoda > Insecta > Hymenoptera > Pteromalidae > Nasonia > Nasonia vitripennis. Next base: position 288,943 of record NW_022279616.1, on the reverse strand, counting down.
ATTTTAGGCACTTTCTTTTGCAGTAGTTTAGGGAAGCTTATAACTTCTGCACACAAAAAACTAGCCGCGGAACTTTCATTTTGATTATTTAGTACTTTTTCTTTAAGTAACAAGTTTTCTTTCCTGCAATTCACTGACTAGCTGTTTCAAAAGTAAGTTTTCATTTTTTATTAGCTTATACTGTTCTTCAATATTGATGTCGAGATCCTCCGTTTCTATTGTTGAAGCTTCATGTAATAATTCTCTCCTTACTTATTCTGTATTACTCAGTTTTATTTGAGCAATCAGGAAGCTTGTTGCTTCGTTTAAACGTTTCTCATCTATCATTGAGGTTTAGTTTCTGTCGCTGTGTTCTGGGCACACTATTAAGTTCCACTTATAATTTTGATGTCAGTTGTTTTTTGTGCCAAACAACTGAAATTATATACTGCGTCACATATGATGCAAATCAATGTTGTTGCAGTTTTCTGGCTGTGACAAGCAAAATTCGAGATATACTTATCGGGAGGCATCCGCACTCCCGCCATATTGATGAGATATATATATATATATATATATATATATATATATATATATATATATATATATATATATATATATATATATATATATATATTGCAACGAGTTGAGCACCACAGTCAACTCGTAGCGGTATGAGTACCGCTGAGTCGCGCGCGCGATAATAAACACGTGCGAATTCGGCAATAGGCGCGAAAGAGATAGAGAGAGCGAGCGCGTGGGCTAATCCTTCAGGTGCGCGCTCAGATAGCTCTCGGCCTTCGGAAGGTTAACAGAGGACTTCGCTTGTACAATTCAAAAACCTTCGTGATACCGTGTGCTGTGTTGTGTCCAGCGGATCGAAGTGTACCTTGTGTGTGAGTGCGACGCTGAGTCCGGGTATTCCTGATCTTGCCTAGCGGTCCAGCGCAGTGACCAAGTCTCGCAGCCTGTCCATGATTAGGAACGTCGTCGACGAGAGAGAGAAGGTTTGTGTGGCGCGCAGTGCATGGGAGAGAGTGCATATGCGAGTGGGTATTACCCATGCGAGGGTGATCCGGCGCGCACGACCTTCACCAGTCTTATTATTTTACGTGATTGGTCGTCATTTCTAAACCTTGCTCACTTACTTCCGATTCCTGTTCCTTCCTGCGAATACCGCCGCCTCCGCGGGCGTTATTTATTAGTACTTATTTCACGCAGTTGAGCATCCGAGCACGCGCCAGGCGACGTGTAGACCCAGCAAAACAGAAGCAGCTGAGACAGCTGCATGCAACGGAGGTGTTTCGTGGGCGGAGAGGAGTCCTCCGCCGCATCGAGGGAACGCGATCCAGTCGTCTAACTAGTTATTCGTTGATCGAATTTACACTCCGTTACATTGGCGCCCAGTTCGTATGTTACTTACGAAGGAACGCGCAAATATTGTAATTTTCGCGATTTTTGGTGCGAGCGAGAAACCGTTGCGAATTTCAGAAGGTCGCGCGAGCGACGTAAACACGAGCATCCCCGTGTTGTTTACGTCGCACTCAAATCAGGTGGATTTGAGCGGCGTTCAAATTTATTCGTGCGACGTATACGAATAATTCGAACGCAATTCACACGAGAAGTGTGAATAATAATCGGAGATTTTCGTTGCCAGGCCGAGAACAAATATCTATCGATATTATCACACGACGTAGAATTAAACGTCTCGGAGCAGCGAAACTTGAAAGTGACACTAGTATCGCATGCTCTCCGAGTCGAATAATTTTCTATTTGTTGTCGGGAGAATTTTAAAGCACTCTCGTTAGGATAGAGCGTAGCATAATTATTTTTTCGTGACGTCTCGTGTGAAAGCAGAGCGTATATGCGCAATTGTAAGTTTTTTAATTATTAACAATTAAACAACAAAAGGCAGCAAAGCGGCAACACAAACGCGTGTAGCCGCAAAGTATAGTCCACGCACGCTATAGTGGAGCGAATCGCGCAGCGGCGCGAGTGTGTGAGAGAGAGTGCGAGCGCTTGCGGCGCTACGTAGAGGCAATTCTACGAGAACGCGACGGGCGCGAGGTATATAGTCACTTCCACGGGAAGACGCGGAACAGTATACGCCCAGTTTTCAGCCAAGAAGACCTCAAGATTTATCAAGAAGAGAACACACTAGACTTGCAGATCCTAATTCCGCGAAAAATATTTTCGTCTTTTTCGGGTTATTTTTTCAGGTGTATGAGTGCGTATATGCCTGTAGCACAAACTGTGCGTTGCAAGTGAGAGCACAGCGGTGCTACGAGTGCGCGCGCCAGAAGCAATTCGTGCTTATCTGGCGTAATTAAAAATTTTTTTTACGGATTTCGCTCCGATTATACGAATTCGATTTTTCGTTTTATTCGATTTCGCGTAATAGTCTACGTCACAGCGACGCGCTTAGGTGTGCAAGTGTGTGAGTGGAAAGGTTGTATTTTTGTAGCTTGCGTTGTAGCAACAAGAATACAATCTAGGGGCTATCTGGAGTGAGTGCGTAGGATAGGGAGCTGCCACGTCGTTGCTGCGCAACCGCGAAACTTCATTAGACGCAGAAGATACACCAACATGGCGAAGAAAGTAGAGAAGGTCGTCGAAAATTGGTGCTTGCGCATCGACGAAGAAAAGATGGACGATGCCCTTGAGAGTATGTAGTTGAAGTTAGACGGCAAGCGATTAGATCGCGTGCTAGGCTAAACACATGGCTCCTCGGAGAGTATACCGAGTCAGATTTTAGAGAGAGCCTGGACGCCTCGACAGTAATGGCGCGAGTGAAGAGGGAAAAACTGCGTAAGTCATCCATCGACGCAACGGCTGAACAAGTATCGATACGCTCGATTTATACGGGCGATTATGACGCCGAACAGCCGCACCCTCTGAAGCTGTTACAACAGGAGATCGAGGACAACGAAGTCGTGGTGACGCTGGCGATCGAAATGAACTACGGTCAACCGGCGCAAGGATTAGGCCAACCGACAGGCCCTAATCTACAACTACTAAACGCGATGACAATGAAAGACGCGTTCGCAGAAGTGCCAGTCACTGAGGAGAGTGAACAGGTACAAGCGCCAATGTCGACGCCGGAAGACCAAGCCAGGTTAACGGCGCAGGAGGCGCAATAGAGGTGCCGACAGGGAATCTGGTCACGACAGTAACCACGACAACGACGACAACGACGACAACGCCGACAACTACGGCAAGCGAAAGTAAAGGCGAAAACGTCTTGCAAAACGGAAAGTTCCGCAGTGTGAAGGTCACTGCACCACGCGCAGTCATGGGCGCAGCGGCAGTGACTGGCGGATTAGATACCAGATCTCAGAATTGCGCTGCAACAACGAGCAATCGACCGCTCAACTGAGGGTACGGTGAATACGAGCGTTGCAGCGCACAATACGCCTAGAGTCACGAAGTATCAGTGCAAAATTCGGTAGCTCAGAATGACCTGCTAAGTCAGTCGATAGCTGAGAATACCGCAACGATGAGGGCGCTGATGTGCAAGATGGAGGCCATGATGTCACAATGGCCGACTAACATAGCGTCCAGTACAAGGGCGGAGCCACCAGCAAGCGAGAGTAATCCACAGAACTCACGCAGAGCCGTTCATGTGAATTTCCAGGATACTTATAGTATCAATCACATGAACCACAGCAGCCTACGCGCATACGCAAGCGCTGAGTGACAGTAGCAACTACGATGGATCGCGAAAACAGAACAACATACCCATCGATCCTGCGGTGAACAAATGGGGGATTAAGTTCACCGGGGACTCGTCACAGAGCGTCATTACAAGAAGTATGGACGGATAATGCGTACGAGTGGTGTCAGAACCGGCTCTCCGAATAGGGAGAATGGTCTAGTCGGGACGATTTTTGCGAGTGCATCAAGCGATGGTACAGACAGACGCAAGGCTACCAGCAGAAACTACTGAGCGAAGTAATTTCGAGGACGCAGGGACCTGGCGAACGCGTGCGGGTGTACGTGAATAACCTGCAAGGTATAATGCGGAGGATGGTTCCCCGATAAGACACTAGCCAGCAACTGGATCGGATCTACCATAATATGCTGCCTAGTCTCAAACGCGGTCTCCAGCGGAAAGATTTCTCCACCGTAGAGCAGTTACTCGAGGCAGCAGTCGAAGTCGAGGCTGCTCTAGCATGCGAAGCCTCGTATCGAGAACCTCCGAAGCCCGGTGTAGTAATCGTTCCCGAATGCGCCTTTAAGGGCGGAACGCCGAAGACTGGCGGTAAAACACTGGTAGCAGCCATGGTGTTTGCGGAGCAAACCGACACCCTGCCCTTATTGGTTGACGCCATAGGCAAGCTGTTCGACTCGAAGCTTGCAGCAATAGCGCAACCGGCGAAGCATGCCAACGCTGGAGGAGGCAGCAAAGAGGTCATCCCCTCAGCGAGGACGCTCCGGTCCTAGGAAAGAGAGCGGTAAGTCTCCTAGTCCGAAGCACAAAAGCCAGAGGTCTGGCAAGAGTTCCGGTCAATCGGACCAAAGAGAGCAGAAGAAGCCAATCGAATGCTTCAAATGCCGTAAGGGAAACGGTAAAAAGGAGGAGTAAGCGAGGTTACTGCTCGTCTTGAACCGTCGCGCGAGAAGTCTTCATGAGAGGAGAGGCACGTAACGAAGGGCGTAGATGATACCTCGCGCGAAACCTAAGGCGATTTCGATCGCATGGTCGCACTGTTGTCCAGCGAGTCTTTCCTGCCGACGATATCGCCAAATGAAGTTGAGACGCGCTAGTGGGTACAAGTGGGCATCGGAAGGTTCAGAGTAAGGGCTCTCTACGACCCAGGCTCCGCTATGACCGTGACGGGGTCGTTAGGACTTCAGATCGCTAGCGCCTGCGGTCGACCTTTGCGACAACGCGATGGCCGTCAAGCACAGTGTGCAAATGGTCAGATATCGCCGAACGTGGGATTTGTGGACTTGCCATTAGATGTTGCGGGTGTACAACGCGACGTAATGGTGGCGATCATGCCCGAAGCGACCAACAAATGTCTAGTTGGGACGAATTTCGGACGCCTGTTCGGCGCAGTCCACGATCCAAATGAAAACGTCCTGTATCTGAAGAAGGAGCGAAAGATCGTCCAACTTCAGGTGGCTACGATAGCTACAGCAGGGGCGATAGATATCGCCGCGGTTGAACTCGCATACGTCAGTGACGACGAGCACGCGCAGATTCACAGAATGCTGGACAGCATCCTGCCTAAATCCAACCGTACGATCGAACGGACGCAGTTGTGACGTGGCAAAACCCGCGAAACTATTGTTTTTTTCTCTAGCTCCGCGGCCCCGAATCCGCGACACTATTATTTTTATAAACGTTGCCGAATCTCCTTGCGATCTTGGAGGAGGTTCCGTCAGATCGCCCTAAATCGGGATATTCAGGGTGATTGTTAAATTACACTCGAATTCGCTTAAACTCTCCCTTTATTCACTCTCTCTCCAACTTACAAAATCCTGCTCTCCACTCGACAATGCGCCTCTCCCGACTCTCCACGTTTGCTCTATCTCTCTCTCTCTCTCTCCTCACACACGCTCGAAACGCTCTCGCTCGCTCGGCTAGACTTGTCCGGACGAAGTCGGTAAGGCAGCGCGCTATGCTGCCGCTCTCGTCTCAGCCACGACGCCACGCGCCGTTCGCTCGCCCGCTCTCTTCCCCCTCTCGCGCGCTAGCAACACAAAGCTGCCCCGACTTCTCAGAATCGGTTCTGAGCGACTCTCGCGTTTCTTCCGATTCTCCACGGCTTTTCTCCCGATTCTACTCGCGTCTTCTCCTACGACTTCTCTCGCGCAATTTCTTCTCTCTCTCACACACATACGTCTTTCCCATGACACACACACACACTCTCCACATGCTTGCGACTCTCTCTCTCTCTATCTCACTTTCACGCACACTCGGCTCCACCGCTACCTTTCTCCTCATCTTCTCGTCCAGCTCTCTCTCCTCGTCTCCTTCATCAGCTTCGTCGTCTCAGCCTCCGCTCTCCTGCTTCCTATCGTCTCCTTCCTCGGCTTCGTCGCTCCTCGACCAACTCTCCCGCTCGTCTTCATCCTCGGCTTCCTCGATGCTTGTTTCTCTCTCACTCTCTACTCTACTCTCTACTTCGCACCACACACCACATGCTCTCTTCCTCTTTATCCATACACTCAACACTCCGCGAGAATCCCGCGCGCGATCCTCTCGATACGCGCCCGGAGATGCTACGCAACGCGATCTCCTCGTCAACCCACAACGTTTTTTCACTCGCAAACACGTCCTCTCGCTTCGACGGCTCGAGACTAAGTCGCGGGCCGAGCGCCGCGACTCGCGCGCTCGGACTCGCTCGCTCCATCTCCCGACCAATTCCCGCGCTTCTACCCGATCGCGACGGAACCGGCGAGCCCGATCAGTCTGCTGAAAACAGACTATTTCGCAGTCGACTTTGCTCTCTCCCCGAGTTCCTCGCTCCACGCTCGCCCGTTTGGCCCCGCTGTTGCCGCGCGCGTCTCCATGCTCTCTCTCTCTCTCTCTCTCTCTCTCACACACACACTCACGGACATGATTTCGGTGCTCTGTCGTAGCAGAGCTACATTTCGCGCCCGCGATCACGCATTCATCGAATTCTCTCCCCTCGACTCCTTTCCTGGAACACTCGATGACTGCTCGTTGCTCTGTTGTTTCTCCAAAACTCCTCTTCTCTCCACGATGCTCTCTTCTTCTCCGACTCTCACAAACAAACAAAATCATACGCGCATTAATAATTGCAAAACGCAATTATTACTCTCTCGGAAAAGGCGGCCTTGCGACGGACAACATACCGTCGCACAGTTGATTGAGCACGGGATAGACGTTGGATCGGCCAGGCCGATAAAACAGAAGTATTATCCCGTGTCGCCAAAAATAGAGGAGGAGATGTATCAACAAGTACGAGAGTTGCTTGCTGCGGAAATCATCGAACCCTCTGACAGTGCTTGGTCAAGCCCGGTAGTGATGGTGCGCAAGGCGAACGGGCAATATCGTTTTTGCGTCGACTTCCGGAAAGTAAATGCGCTGTCAAAGGCTGACGCATATCCATTACCTAACATGAGTGATATCCTTCGTAAACTGTAGAAAGCGAAGTACATATCGACGTTGGACCTTAGCAGCGCGTACCATCAAATACCGTTGAAACCGGAGGCGAGACCTCTGACGGCCTTTACAGTTCCTGGGCTAGGTTTATTCCAATTCACGCGTATGCCGTTTGTTCTAGCCTACGCTGGAGCGACCTTCCAGCGAATGATCGACGAAGTGATCAGCCCAGAACTCCAGCCATACGCGTACTCGTATCTCGATGATATCATCATCGCGACAGAGACGTTCGAAGAGCATCGCGAGTACTTAGAGAAAGTACTCCAGCGAGTGAACGCGGCTGGATTGACAATCAACCGGGACAAAAGTGTCAGATCCAGAGAAGATAGCGCCCATTGTGGCGTATCCAGCGCCGAAAAACCTGAAACAGCTGAGACGTTTCCTAGGAATGGCGTCGTGGTATCACAAATTCTTGCAAGAATTCGCGACCGTCGCTGAACCGCTTCATCGCCTGACAAAGAAAGGCAGAAAATACGAGTGGGGGACGGAACAGCAAGGCACTTTCCAACAAGTGAAAGCGCTGATAGCGTCTGCACCGATTCTTCATCGCCCAGATTTCGAATCGCAGTTCGTGTTGCAGACGGACGCCAGTGACACCGGGCTCGGCGCGGTACTTTTCCAAGTAATCAACGGAGAAGAGCGGGTTTTAGAATTCGCGAGCCGCACGATGTCGAAAGCCGAGAGAAATTACAGCGTCACGGAGAGAGAATGTCTCGCTGTCATCTGGGCTATACGGAAGTTCAGACACTATATCGAGGGGTATCAATTTAAGGTCATCACGAACCACAGTAGTTTGCGGTGGTTATGCAACTTGCATAATCCCACCGGACGCCTAGCCAGATGAGCACTAGAATTGCAGGGCCACGTCTACACTGTGGAACATAAGAAAGGCCTGCTAAATGCCGTACTAGACGCGTTGTTACGTATGTACGAAGAGGACGCAGTACCAGTCGAGGCAGTCGGATGGGCAAGCGAGACCCAGGACGAATGGTACTGCGAAAAGGTCCGTGAGATACAGCTGCATCCGAGCAAAGATCCGCTGTATAAGATGTACGGTGGGCAGCTGTACTACTTCTGCCCAGATGAGAAATTGCCGGCGTCTATGAATGACGATACGGCATGGAAAATCGTCGTGCCAAAAGAAAAGCGAGCAGAGATCTTGCAAGAGTGTCACGACGAGCCATCAGCCGGTCACCAGGGGAGTGAGAAAACTTGTGCGCGCGTCGCAATGTACTATTACTGGCCCGGTATGTACACCAACGTCGCTGAGTATGTCCGACGATCCTTCGTTTGTCAGCAATGCAAAGTCCAGCAGCGCTCGCCAAGCGGCCTGATGGGAAAACGAGTGATTACTCGGCCATGGCAGATCATAGTGGGAGATGTCATGATGAAGCCGAAACCAAAGACCGCTCGAGGAAACGAATATATTCTCATATTCGAAGACTTGTTCACCCGCTGGATAGAGTGCATTCCGATTAAGCGGGCGAACGCGAAGACAATCCTGCAGCACCTCCGTGAGCGAGTCTTCTTGCGGTACGGTGCGCCAGAGGTATTCATGTCGGACAATGGAACAGAATTCAAAAATATGGCCATTGATCAATACCTCAGAGGACAAGGCGTGCGACATGAGTTGACGCCACCTTATCACCCCCAGGCGAACCCAGTAGAGAGGGTGAATCGCACCATAAACAACATGGTGCGCGCGCTCATCGAGGAGAACCATAACACATGGGACGAGCGATTGAGCGACATCGCCTTCGGGTATAATACCGTGCCCCATTCCTCGACAGGCGTGAGTCCGGAGATCCTGATGTACGGGACTCAACCGAGGAAGCCTTCTGCTGCGAGGCGCGAGCAGGACGCCGCCGCAGAAAAAGAATTGCAGCGACGCGCGATCGATGCATGGCACGATCGAATGTGGGACTTATCCCAACTGCTCGAGCAAGCATCGCAAATGACACAGAGCGTGCAAGATCGTCAGAAGCGCAATTATGACGCCGAGCGTAAACCGGCGACATACAAAGTAGGAGACCTAGTGATGAGGCGAAATCACGTGCTGTCTTCCGGAGCGGAGCAGCGCTCCGCGAAACTAGCGCCACCATATATTGGGCCGTATAAAATAGTGGAGATACGCGGCACTAATATGTATCGACTGGTCGATGAAATGGGAGAGCAAGTCGATGATGCGCCAGCTGCGCAGTTGAAGCCGTTTTATACGCCAGCGACGGACGAAGAGTCGCAGAAGAGCGAAGAAGATGGCGACGCTCAACCTCCGAGGGATGCGGGCGCAGACGCGGGTGCTAGCAAAGTATCAGCGCAATGCGAGCGAGACTCTGGCTGCGAACAGAGCGATATTGCGTCCGAAGCGAGCGAAGTCACCGACCGTCCGAAACGAGCGAAAAAGACGCGCGTGGTCGTAGTAAACCCGCGACTGCGACCAAGAAGAGGCCAGCCAAGGAAAGGTGTACACGATTCTAGGGGGGGGGGGGGTTGTAACGAGTTGAACAACACAGTCAACTCATAGCGGTATGAGTACCGCCTCGCCGTGCCGAAACAGCGTAGAGTCATGCGCGCGATAATAAACACGTGCGAATACGGCGATAGGAACGAAAGAGAGCGAGCGCGCGGGCTAATCCTTCAGATACGCGCTCAGATAGCTCTCGGCCTCCGGAAGGTAAACCCAGGACTTCGCTTGTACAATTCAAAAAACTTCGTGATACCGTGTGCTGTACTGTGTCCAGCGGGTCGAAGTGTACCTTGTGTGTGAGTGGGACGCTGAGTCCGGGTATGTCTGATCTTGCCTAGCGGTCCAGCGCAATGACCAAGTCTCACAGTCTGTCCATGATTAGGAACGCCGTAGACGAGAGAGAGAGAGAAGGTTTGTGTGACGCGCAGTGCATGAGAGAGAGTGCATGTGCGAGTGTGTATTACCCATGCGAGGGTGATCCGGCGCGCGCGACCTTCACGACGATACACGCGTGCGAGCGCGATTATTCTGGCGTCGTGGCGAGTCGCAAGGTTGTTGGCGACTCGCATATTATTATTTTATGATTGTAAATTCACGTTTATTTTACGACTAGCAAATATAACCATAGTCTTATTTTTTTACGTGATTGGTCGTAATTTCTAAACCTCGCTCACTTACTTCCGATTTCTGTTACTTCCTGCGAACACCACCGCCTCCGCGGGCGTTATTTATTAGTACTTATTTCACGCAGTTGAGCAGCCGAGCACGGGCCAGGCGACGCGTAGACCCAGCAAAACAGAAGCAGCTGAGACAGCTGCACGCAACGGAGTTATTTCGCGGGCGGAGGGGAGTCCTCCGCCGCATCGAGGGAACGCGATCCAGTCGTTTAACGAGTTATTCGTTGATCGAATTTACATCCCGTTACACACACATATATATATATATATATATATATATATATATATATATATATATATATATATATATATATATATATATATGTATATATATATATATATGTATATATATATATATATATATGTGTGTTTGTGTGTATAAACCCAAGTTTATGGAGCCCAGGGTATGTTTGAATTTCAGCGTATATGTAGGTGTAAAAGACCATTTTATTCGTATATATATGATATAATTTTTCTTAGATTTTCATTATTCATCGAGTTGTTGCGAAAAAGCGAAGAGTTAAAGCCTGGTTTATATAGTCCATTTTTATTAAACTCGTGTTTATGGAGCCCAACTATTTTTCAGCAGTTTTCTTACAACTTTTTCTTGTATACTTCGATACAAGTGTGTAAGCTTGTTCTAAATGTGGATTTAAGTCACGAAATGCCATAAATAATTCTAAATATTTCTTCAAACATTTCTTAAATTGGTATTTAAATTATTTTTAAAAGGTTTTTAATTTTTTTGAAAATTCTTATAAAACCGTTAGAAAAATGATTGGAAAAACATATAAAAAATTATTTGAAAATTAAAAAAAAATCAGCAAATTTTAACAAATTTTACCAAATGTACATAATTATATACGCACACACACATATATACGTATATTTCATGTGAACTATTGATTATTTTCTTTACAATATTTTAGCGGGCGTTTTATATTCCTTTTGCCCGGCGGGCATTTTTAATTTTATTTTGCTCAACCAAAAATACAAAACGCATGCCGGGCAAGACGGTTAAGTAAGAACTGACATGGCAGTCTGGTTTTAAATAATTTAACAAGTCTATACTCTGAACAACAGACATTGAACTTCAATATCATCGATTTAGCATAATAATGTGTAACGGGGTTCGATTTCAGGAGAAATTCGGCAATATCCGACCGGATCACAATCCCTCGGCGGAGAACTCTCTCAATGCCTGTGATTTACCCGCGTTGCAACGAAGCTCGCTGCGAGAGCTGCTTCGCGAACGACGTGTTCGCATGTGTGCTATTTCTCCGCACTCTCCTGTGCGGAGCCGGCTTCTCAGTTTTGCGTTGCAACCGCTTGTTGCAACGCCCGCGGAGGCGGCGGTATTCGCGATGAGGACGTAGAGAATAGGAGAGAACAACTCGGGAAAATAAAGCTAGTCCCGATTAAAATAAAACAAAATAATGATATATTGTGCAGCCAATATTGTCTCTTTACAAATGTGCTCCGAGTGACCTCAATGTCTACTCGGCGTGGAGAATATCTCGCGTAGCTTGCACGCGAAAATAAGAAGGCCGTTACTTGGTGCCGCTACACCAAGTCGTCAAGCTGTAGCCGCTGCTACTGCTGACGCGATACAGAAAAAGGGCTCAGCCCTACTTACTCGTAGTCACCGTTCTCGGTAGTCGCATAATACTACACTCACACACACTCAGCGCCGGTGGTGTTGCTGGCTCACTCGCTAGAGCCGACGTCCTCTCGTTTGGCCGCTGATCGGCAGGCCAGGTCGTCCTTGCTTGTCGTAGCAGGAGTTGGCTTGGACGTCTTCTTCTTGTGATCACACACACTCTCACTCTTTCGCACGCTATCGGTCGTCGCTTGATGCAGTCAGTCTCACACACGAGAGCTGACGCGTTCGCACCTATGGCCGGAATCTATCTATCTATTTGACGGACCGCGACTTATACGCAAGGCCCCGAATCTTGTCTCGCGCTTGCGCAACGTCGCGTTTGAACGACGGGCGAATCTACCTGATTTCGCACCTAGTTAGAAATGACAGATTTGAACGTTGACAGTAACTGGCTTGCATACTGATAAGATGAAAATATCTGTGCAATTCACTTTTCAGACCTCATCATTGGTAACTTTGGGCATATCGTCGGTCCCTACGAAGAGTAGTACGGTTTAGATTTGCTACGAAGACTAGTACAGTTCAGATTTGGCGCGAAGACTAGTACATTTCAGATCTTTCCTACATGAAACAATCCAATTGTTTTGAAGATAAACAAATAGTTATTTTGGTTATAATTAATAAAGTTGCCAAAAAATTTTCAAAAAAATTCAAAATTTTTAATTTTTTTATTAATTACTTTAATCCGAAGAAAAAATTAATATTAAATCTCATAACAACTTTTCAAAGTTCGAAATTTTTTAAAAATTTTATGGTAACTAAAAATAACGCAATTCTATTGGTTTTAACCAAAAGAAGTATTTGTTTTTCTCCAAAACAATTAGATTGTTTCATGGGAAAGATCTAAAATGTACTAGTCTTTGCGGCAAATCTAAACCGTACTACTCTTCGTAGGGACCGACGATATGATGACACTTTCTTATAATTTACACTTAATCAACAATAACTGAGTCAGTGTATATTATATAATTTTCAACATTGACTGAGAATGTGAGAACTGTTTGTCGTGTATCTGCTATTCTGCTGAATAGCACAGAAGATAATATATACAATCCGTTGTATATACTTTTGTATGTATGTGTGTGTACGGTTAGGTACTGCTTGTGCTGCTATATAAATATAAGTAAGATATAAGCAGACATCATGTACCACCTATACTATACACACGGAGCATACTAGGTTAGGTTATTACTTTTGCCTCTTTTCAACACGTACATAAATTTGAAAAATCACCACATTTATTTGGGTAAACGGTAGATTTAAGATGATTTTTAATGGAAAATAATTATCATAATTAATTAGTTTTGATTGTTCTTATTATATATGTTTATTTCTATAATAGATTTGTTCACATTATTCTTAGTAGTTCTTAGCTAGTGTCATATACTTTGAACTGGTCAGTTAGCACTAGCCAGTCACTAGGCTGCTCACCAGTTTTACAGCTCAATTTTCTACCAGGGTAGTTCCTTAATAGCACACAATATTTTAAAAGATTTCTATATTTTAAAATATTTTAGGAACATTTTTTCGACAATTTAAAACTATGAAATAAACATTTTCATAAAATATATGACCAAAAGATTTATAAAATATTTTTAAAATATGTGATTGTAAATATTGTAAAGGAAATATTATAAAATATTTTTCGTATATTTTTTCAAAATATGTTTTCATTTGGTTCGGGCATATTTTATGAGAAATATTTTATAATGTTGCACAAATATTTTATCAAAATATTTGCATAAATCACTATAAAATATATCTAAAATACATTTTTTAATATTTTGTAAATATTGCTGGGATACATTTTAATTTCGTTTACAAAAAATAGTAAGATAAAATATTATAAAAAATTTAAAAACATATAAAAATAATATTTTTCAAACATACTTTAAAAGGCCAGTAATATTTCAAATAAATATTAAATTACGAGATTTTGATACATTTTCTTTTCAAGATTTTGAAATATTTTATTTGAAGTATTATGCAGATACCTTTTTTATTTGGAAGAAGCAACATATATTAATAAAATATTTTGATACATTTTTATAATCTTTCCAAGTCATATTACTCAGCATTATTTTTCAATATTCATAAAACAATTTTTAGAAATGTAAAATTATGAGATTATAATACATTTTCTCAGAAATATTTCAAAATATTTGATAAACATTCTAGGGGTGTAACGGACGAAGTGGAGACGAGTCGGAAAGAAAAAAGAGTAAACGCGGGCTTGAACCGCAGACCCCGTGATTAACAAGCGGGAGCTCCAATTATTGAGCTAACGTCTACGATGTAAGCGCATGCTATGCATCGTAGTATGGCTCTGCGGACTCTTATCGCTGACTCGTCTCGCAGCTCGCATTGCAGACGTGCGCGCCTGTGATAGGGGTAATTTATTTTATTTAAGTCGAGATAAGTAAGAGACCAAATTCGGGTAATGCATGTTTATTTACTCTGCTTGCTAGAAAGCTATGTAGGTAATAGTAATTTTTATAGTTTGTGTAAACACATTTTGAAAGTGTGTTTTGATACAAGTCGAAAAGTAGTGTTTTGATAATATGTCCGTACGGACAGATGTATGTGTGTGACAATCTGTGTGTGTTTTTTTTCTCTCTCGGAGAAGAGGTGTTAGGAAAAATCTTTAGGGTCATCGAAACAGCCCCATCCGCAATGTCAGCCGTGTGTCAGATTCACACCGACTAAACCCATCCTTTTTACGACCATATGAAAAACACCCAACCGTACCAAGGAACCCCCTTTTTGCCTTTATCGACCTTCGGTAAAGGCGCGCCTAGCTCCATCTCCTGTGCCCTTGTTCCACGCGGTACGACCGTCGAGTAGTGCTTCGCGTGGGGGGGAGGGGGGGGGGCTTATACGCGCTCTTCTACAATTGATGTGGTCGTTATCACGTCTTCTTCTTTCTGCGTCGTCCTACATTTTATTCGTCTAACTACATATTTATTCCGCTGTTCTGCCTTGTTTTTGCCTTCTTTTCTTTTTGTCATTTCTAACATTCTTGAGGATAGTCCTTACGATGGTGATGCCCTTGATGGTTGGTTGAGAAGCTATCTCATGTTTATCTACCGTCAGTTTAATTTCCTCTATCTTCTTCCTACTAGAGATAAGAATAACTTCCGTTTTGTGGCTGGCTAGTTCCAGACCCGTCTCCGTTAGATATTCATGTATTATACGGGTCGCCTCTTCCGCTATTTCTGTCACCTCTTCTTTATGTTTCGCTACTACCACTACTGCTATGTCGTCAGCGAAGCCCACGACTGTTGCTCCTTCAGGTAATTGTAGTCTTTGTACCCCATCGTACATGATGTTCCACGTCGGTGGGCCAAGCACTGACCCTTGGAGTACGCCTCCTGTAACTTTATTAGTCGTGGTACCGTCCTCCGTGTCATATAATAGGATTCTGTCCTTCAAATAGTCGGACATCAATCTTCTTATACACTAGACTTGGCGCAGTGCGCTGCGCGCTCTGTAGTAGACTATAATTTCATTAACTTATTAAATGGAATATAAATACTTGATTGATATTTTTAATATTTGTTTTATATCACGGAAATATATCAAACTTTACAATATAAGATTCATTTCGCGCTCATATAAATTTCAAAATTGCCGCGGTTTCGTCGCCAACTTTCTTTTAAAATTTTAAGTTTATGTCTCCAGAATAGAATAGTCTCGAGAGTAGAATGTCTCTAGAATATTATAAATACACAAATTATAATTTGATATGTATTATAGTATTATATTACATTTTTAATATTAGAATCAATTTTAGAAATCAAAAAAAAATCAAAAAATTCTAACGATACTTTTGACGCATGTGCACTACATGAGCCAATCATATTGACGCATTCTTGGCTTCACTTCATCCGGTCATGACTTTTTTATATAGGGATAAGGGCACATCCTGTTTCCGGAGTGCTTCGTGTATTTTACTCTATTTGGCCAAATTGAATGCATTTTTGACATCCAATGTAACTATAGCGCAGTACTTCTTTTTCCTCCCTTCCATCTTTTCCCCTATATCGCTGTTTGCGCAGTGTTGATCACTCGGCTAACTGCATCCAGCGTTAAACAATTCTTTCTAAAGCCATATTGGTATTCCGCCACTTATCGGGGTGTCCAACATGCAGAGCGGTCTGTATGATGAGGAATCCTGGGGTGGATTCTTTCCTTTTGGCAGAAGCATGAGACGCTATTTCTTCCAGTTTGTGGGAAATGTTCCCTCTCCTAGATATGCATTGTACAAGCCTACAAAGATCTCTGAATGAGCATGGATGGCATGCTTCAATGCAATATTAGAAATGCCATCCGGCCTTGGGGCCTTGTTGTTTCCTACCCCTCTGCAGACGGCTAACAATTCCTCAATCGTGATCGGTGGAATAACCTCTCCATTCGCACCTTTTTCGATGAGACTTGGCACTTCCAGTTGCCTGGGAAACAGTGTGGTCACAACCCGGACTAATAGTTCCGGGCATTTTGGAGGGGGTACGTAGCTTACTTTAATCTTCTTCATTACTATTTTGTAAGGTCGACTTCAAGGGTCCTGTTCGACCTCATCCTGTAGTTCTTTAAGACACCTTCGCTTGTTTTCGCGGATTGTCTTCTTTAGCTTCCTTTTAGCGTCCTTCATTTCTTGTCCGCGGGCATCTACTATTTCCTGTCCTCTTCAGGTTTTATAGTATTTCTTTCTTGCTTGTTGATCTCTTCTTCTGGTCCGGTGACACTCGCTGCGCGAACTCTCAAACTCTTTATCCCACCAGTATACTGGTGGTCGTCTACAATTGGGCACTCTTCTTGACACGGCCTATTACCCATCACCTGTTCCGCCTTGCTGTTCACCGTCCCCGAGAGTTGCGATTCTTCCAGTGCCAGTTGGAACATCTCCTTATCATAATCCTTCGTTTTCCAACCGACTCTGTTGGTCCTTGTACTCACGCTGGGTCTCTGCTCTGATTTTCTTACCTCCATTATTATGGCCTGATGATCACTATTTGTGTAGTGTTCACTTACGATCCACTTGTCAATTGAGCCAATAAGGCAACTACTAACAAAGGTTAGGTCTACAATAGATCCTGCGTCTCCTCTTCCAAAGGTGTTTGTCCTACCCTGATTAACTAACACCAAGTCCAGGAGAGCAGATGCTTCTAGCAGTACTCGTCCTCTTTGGTTAGTCCTTTGACTGCCCCACTCTACGGCCCATGCGTTCAAATCGCCTGCGATAATTACTGGCTTTCTTCTCGCAATATCCTGCACGAGTCGATCTAACTGCCGCTCAAACTGTTCGATCGGTGCGTTAGGCGAAGCATAGCAGCTGCATACGTGTATTCTTGCTATCTTTGCACGAAAAAATCCTTCCTCGCTGGTCAACATTTTTTCCTGGAATGCCACGTTCACACATGCCCAGATCGCTGATCTGTGGAAAACAGTGTTGTCTGTTTCCCACGATGTCTCGTCCAGAGCCCTGTATGGTTCACATATAATGGCTACGTCGAGCTCCGTCTTATGAACGTACTGGTTAAGTAAATCCTGTGCTGTCTCGCAGTAATTCAAGTTTAACTGCACTATCTTCATTATCTTCGTTTCTTTAACTTCTCTACTGCCGCTCGGTATACTGGATATGTGTAGCTACCAGCAGCATGGTCACTTTTCTCTGTCGCTCCTCTTTTTGGGCAGAGAACGCAGCTCGGTTTGTTTTTACAATCTCTTGCATTATGTCCTTCGACTCCACACTTGTAACTGTGGTTACTTTGATCCTGTGTTACTGTGCAGTTTTTGCCGATATGCCCAAATCCTAGACATTTATAGCAGCGAAGTGGACGTGCATTCCACTTTATCTCTCGTATTCTGCATACTACCCAGCTTATCCTGATTTTCTGCGTTGCAATCATCAGCTGAGCCATTTTCGCTGGCATTTGAATGACCGCCGTCTGCATATCGCCATATGCCTTGGGCACAGACTTTACTGCCGTTTCCTCCACTGCATTTGAGTCGCTATGTTGAAACTTCCTCCGTAGCGCTTCCACGGTGTCCTCCTTAGTAGTTAGAACATCAAGATTCTTTACTTTAAAGACCTCTACATCTTGTAGGGTTCTTACGGTGACACACTTTTCTAGCACTTCTTGCACCGCTTGTCGAAGTTCCGTTGCCTTCCCTTCCGATGTGCGTTGGAGTTCCAAAAGTAGGTCACCAACCGCCGTTTTGCGTATCCTATTTACGCTATCCCCTAGCATCTTTAGCAGTTTTGGGTCTGCTTTTATCTTTCGCAAGATATCAGCGTAGGACTTTCCGTCGGTAGCTTTTATGATTAGAGCCTCCGGTCGGGTTGGTCTTGCCATTGGCGGCTTAGATTTTCTAGTGCCTTTCTGATCTACAACACCATTGTTAATCTTATCATTTTCTTGTGAATGTTTTTGGCTAGACCTACTACAGCATCCATCTTGTCCAGATGGTTCTGAATCTTGTCCATCTTATCTTCTTCCGCACGATCTGCTGTCTGAATTTTAGACCATACCTCGTGCATTTCCCTGTTTATGACTCCATCTAGGCTAATCTTCCTTTAAGGGCCGAGTGACCCACCTCTGTAACCTCCTGTCTAGTTTGAGTTAATTGGCTCCCCCCAACATCTATGGAGCCTGCGTCGGCCACCGGGGCTTTCACCGATCGGAACTAACGTCGGGAGTGGTCTGTAAAGCTTGACCCGCTTGGGGCAGTGTTATAATTATCTCACTGTCCATGATTGATTTATATTCGGGATTTCTTCCCCTATCCAGTATCCTAGGAAGGAGCCCTTTAACAAGGTGCTGTCATTGGTTATTTTAACGAGGTTGCTACTTTCCCCCTCCTCCTTCCCCACCGCTTGTGTGGTGAGGCCCCGGGCTTGGGACCGGCGTAGCGGAGTTGTGTGTGTGCGCGTGTGTGTATGTGTGTGTGTGTTCTCAAAGTGAAAGCTTTGTAGCAGTGCAAATTATTGAATCAAATATTTTGATAAATTTTGATATTTTTCAGGTTCCTGAGTCAGAATAATACGTATTAAACAAATGTATGCATGTAAATATGTATGTATCTACGTATCCGTTTACTAAATGTTGTCTTCATTATAACTCTGGAACGGATTGATATAATAAGCTAAAATTTTGCATGCTATTTGACTATGTATCAACTTAAAACTAATTAAATTTTGGAGTTAAATGACTGATTTGTTTTGATATTTTATAATTAACGATTATCTACATTTCATAATCTTTGTGTTCGTTTTTACATTTTGTTAACGCGTTTTTTTTATAGATTTTTTATTTTCCAGATTTAAGTTTTTCCTAATAAAGTTATTAAAAAAGTTAATTCAAGTAAATTATCTGATTTATACCTTAAAGAGAATATAATTACCTATCTATTTACTGCGGCCATACTGAAAGAAATAGCACGATTAATCGTGTTAAATTATCGAACTTTAAAGGTCGCGATTAGTCGCACGATTAATTGCGTGACTAATCGCGCGATTCTAAAATAAATTTTTTAATAAAATAAAATTGTTTAAAATGCAAAATTATTAAGCCGGGTGGCTAATTTGAGTATTACCATACGGACAGTAACACCTATACTAGCCACCCTTCTAACTAATTTTACATTTTAAACATATTTATTTTATTCAAAAATTTCTTTCGGGTGGATTGCGCGATTTTCGTGCAATTTACAAAAGTACATAGTAAGTATACGATTCCAAAATCATTGTAGTGGTGTATGAGTGACATTTTTTAAGCTATAATTCTAAGTTCATCCATAGCGTACTGAGTAGAGTGCCAGACTGTCACGAAAAATTTCAAATCCCCATCACGTCAAGGTTATTCAATTCTTAAATTCTTTCAGATATATATTCATAAAATATTTCAAAATATAATATCTCCATAAAAAACTTTTTTCAAAAATCAAAACCTTGTCAAGAAAAAGACTAATAGAAGTAGTGAAATCTATAAATATAAAAATGTCAAGTAAATGATCTTTTTTTGTTATACGCAGTTAGATATTTTTTGGAAAAGCTGGTTTCAACTTCAATTTTATCTTAGCGCGTATAGCAAAAAAGAACATTTACTTGACATTTTTATATTTATAGATTTCAATACTTTTATGTCTTTTTCTAGCCAAGGTTTTTACTTTTAAAAATTTGATAGACAACAAGCTACTATAGCTTTAGATATTGATCTCATCGCGCATATAATGGTATATGGTATGTGGTAACATTATTATATATACATAATATATAATAGCATAATCGCGTGTCACCGAGTAGCAGACCAATGTCGGTAAAGTAGATTATAACTGCTGTAACCACTGGCGTATAATACATCTTACCGAAAGTCACGTGACCGGGAGAGACAAAATATAGGGAGAAGAAACTGACGAAAAGAAATTCACCGAGCAAATTTTCAACTTGCACTATTAAGTTAATATAACGTAATATATTCGACTGAATCCTTTTAAAGATGAAAGATTCGCTTAATATATTTCAAATAGATACCAACAGATTACGCATACGCGTAATACTAATGATTCAAATGCAATCGAGATTTTTGTTGGAGGTAAGGAAACCCAATTTTAAAGTATATAGGGTCGCCATGTCCTGAACCGAACTTTGTCTTTTCTCGACAGTGCGGCGCTATCGCGCCTCTTGATTCATAATATATGAATTACGAAAACTTGCATGTCCTAAAATCATAAGTAAAATGTTCATAAAACCTTGCAAAAATAAAACTTACATATAATTCTTAAATTATTTCTGTACATATTTTATAAATAATTTATTAATTTGTTAACGGAATATTTTTGTAACCTTTTAAAAATATTACAAAATATTTTGAAACATGTTAAAAATGTTTTGCAAATATTATAAAATGATATTAAAATATTTTTTTGTAATATTATTTAGAAATATTTTTATCCTAGGACAAATAAGATTGTAACAATATTTTAGAAATATGCTTGAATAAATGGAATAATTTTAAAATATTTTTGTGCTGTTAGTGTTCAAGCATAATTAGTCATTATTTTAGAATAAAAGCAGTATGCAGTAACTCGAACAATGATCATCGCAGATATAGATGCATTGCATCTACTTTTGTGGAATTAGGTTATCTACTCAAAAGGTGTTCTTCACTTTGAAATACAAAGTCTAATTAATTAATGAAATTTAGTTGGAGAGAATGATTACTCTTTTAAGTACTTACAAAACTTTTTCATGCAGCAATAAAAGTCATTAATTTATACTTGGTATTTCTTTAAAACAATGTAACATGCACATAAATTGTTTTTGTTGTTCAGTATGAGAAATCTGACGTGTTTCAAGATTACCAACGATGGAATCTGGATACCAAATCCAGATTCCATCGTTGGTAATCTTGAACACACAAGTTTAACTGATGTTTCCAAAATCCGCACCTGCATTAAAATAAGCATGCCAGAATAGTACGCCAGTGCGAATGTAGACTATGTCATGCATATGTTATTATAGGCATGAATGTGCAAGGTTAAGTTGCCACTTTTAACTTATACCTTTTATACTAAAAGTTTACATTGTTTATCGTTATTAATATATTTCAGATTTCATTATAAAGTATTGTAGAATATACTAACATATTATAAGCTTATAGTTAATTTTCTTCTAACTCTGCTAGAAAAAGCCTATTGAAACCGATTGAAATCGATAATCTCAGGCTCTATAAAATAGGGTTGTTACTATTTTTATAGAGTCCAGGCTACATAAACAAATACAAGTTTTATTTTTTTAATTCAGAAATGTGAAGAACTCTAAGAATTTTATAAATGTAAATATTTAAAGAAAATTTTAAAAAGTGTAGAAAATTTTGAATGTTTGAAAAAATTTAAACAAAATGTAAAATTTTTTTATAGAAATTTAAAGAATTTGAAAAAACAAATTCAATTTTTTTCAAATTATAAATTAAGCAATTTACAAATCTAAAGATTTGATATTTGTATCTAAAATAGAAAAAACCATGTTAATGGAGCTTGGGCTTCATAAACATGGGTTTAATTTTTTGGGAAGCATGTTTATGGAGCCGGGGCTCCATAAACTCGGGTTACTTTATATATATATATATATATATATATATATATTGTAACGGGGTGTATATTCGATCCACGTATAACTCGTTAAAGGACTGGATCGCGTTCCGTCGATGCTGCGGAGGACTCCTCTCCGCCCGCGAAACACCTCCGTTGCATGCAGCTTCTGCTACTTCTGTTTTGCTGGGTCTACGCGTCGCCTGGCGCGTGCTCGGCTGCACAACTGCGTTTGATAAGTACTAATAAATAACGCCCGCAGAGGCGGCGGTATTCGTAGGAAGGAACAGGAATCGGAAGTAAACGAGCGAGGTTTAGAAATAACGAAAAGGCACATAAAATAATAAGTCTACATATCTACAAGAATAATAATAATACGTGAGTCGCCTACAACATTGCGACTCGCCGCGACGCTGGAGTAATCGCGCTCGCACGATTATATCGCCGTGAAAGTCGCGCGCACCGGATCACCCTCGCATGGGTAATACACACTCGCGCATGCACTCTCTCCCATCCACTGCGCGTCACACAAACCTTCTCTCTCTCGTCGACGACGTTCCTAATCCTGGACAGGCTGCGAGACTTGGTCACTGCGCTGGACCGCTAGGCAAGATCAGGAATACCCGGACTCAGCGCCTGAAGGATTAGCCCACGCGCTCGCTCTCTCTATCTCTTTCGCGCCTATTGCCGTATTCGCACGTGTTTATTATCGAGCGCGCGACTCTACGCTGTTTCGGTGGGGCGCAGCGGTACTCACCGCTACGAGTTAGCCCCGGTGCTCAACTCGTTACTCTATATATATATATATAACAAAATGCAAAAAACCTGCAGTGAGATATATATATATATATATATATATATATATATATCACTGCAGGTTTTTTGTATTTTGTTTTAAACCGAACGAAATCTGTGGTGGCTAAAAAATAAAAATTTTGAATTTTGGTTTTTGAAAATTGTTCTTTTGATATTATTCCTAAATAGAAAAAAATACACACGATGTTAAATCTTTTATTTTTTGATAATTTAAGTTGTATCTATCTCTTTAAGTTATACATATCGCACATCCCAAGTATGGTTTTTAATATACATATTAGTCAAATAATGTGATAAATCCTTACCCTTGTGATGATTCACTACATACTGAAGAATCCATTCGGTAATGACGATCTGTTTCATTTTCTGAAACTCGAATATCTTCTGAATCTACTGGACTCATACGGCGTGTTGAATGATGTTCTAACTGCCGAATAATATCTTCTAGTGTTCGAATCCTTATAGTGCCACATGTTGGAGGAATATCATCTTCATCATCGTCCTCCTGTTGACCCATATTATCTTGACTGTCTGAATCTTTTCGGTAGGTATCGCTGGTATATCCATGCTCAACTAATGATTTGCGTATTGTTTCATCGTCCAGCAAGTTTTCACTTCTTGTAGGCGTACTTGACAAACCACGATGAGCATTTCTAAGTGCTTCTAGTATTTCATCATGGTAACCATTTAGGCTATTTAGTGTTCTTTCTACGTCTGACATTGTTCCACTTCCAGCAATACCTTGTAAAATATTAAAATATTTCTTAATATTATTGTTAATAGATACAACTCAATAATGTATACAAAAGAAAAACGTAAATAAAGTATACTCAAACGTTAAACATCCCTTAGTGGAAATAAAAAGTGTAATAAAGTGTAATAAAATATAAGAAAATGTAACAAATTGTACCATTTTATACTTTTTTGTTGGATTTCGGACCTTTTTTACGTTTTATTACAGTTTGCTACATTTTATTACATTTTGTTACGTTTTATTACAATTTATTACAAATCCATTGATCCAGGATTTCATGGGGGTGGGTTTGAAATGACAAATGTAACAATAGTATAATAAAAAAGTATAACAAAATGTAAAAAATTGACTAAGCGTAATATTATATACGAAAATGGCGACTTTTTTATTTTCTTACTTCTGCTTACATCCTTTTACTTTTTCTTACAATTTATTATGAATTGTTACATTTTATTATAAAATTAATAATTAAAAAAATATATTGACTATATTAGGCGGTAAAATATCACATGTAATAAATTGTAATAAAATATAATAAAATGTAAAAAAAGTTAACAAATCTGAAAATGTAAGAAAGTGTACAAAAACGTAGGAGAAAAAAGGTTCGAAATCCAAGAAAAAGGTACAGTTTCTTACATTTTCTTGAATTTTTTTATGTTTTATTACAATTTATTACAATTCATTACATTTTTTTTCTACTAGGATCGTACTTTAAATATCTTATCTCCGCACATATGTAAACATACACGAGTTTATAATTTCTTAAGTTTAAGTTTTTTGTCATTCTTTTCAAAAGTTCAAATGCAACACAAGTTACCGTAACAAGGACGATGTACAACGATCGAAAGAAATTTGTATATTATTTCGAGATTCTAAATAAAACTATTACAAGGTTATTTCCTGGTTCATTACTGGTTTTACTTAAGTAAGCTTTGGCCGATTTGTACTAGAAACTCACGGGAAATGTGATGGTTCAAGATTAGAAGCAATCTTTGAAAGTGAAAGGTTATAGAAAGCTTTTAAAAGATTCCAACGCAACAAGATACACGAAAAAATGTTTAATCAGCCATAAAAGCTTACTGTGATTTGATAACTAGCAATGGTTTATTCCTAGTTATACATAGGTAAGCTTAGGCTGAATTTAACTGGAAGCTTACGGGGAATATTGTTGGATATAACAAGCAACATGTGGAAGTTTATAGAAAACTTTTGTAAGATTCCAGCGCAACAAGATACACGAAAAAATGTTTAATCAGCCATAAAAGCTTACTGTGATTTGATAACTAGCAATGGTTTATTCCTAGTTATACATAGGTAAGCTTAGGCTGAATTTAACTGGAAGCTTACGGGGAATATTGTTGGATATAACAAGCAACATGTGGAAGTTTATAGAAAGCTTTTGTAAGATTCCAGCGCAACAAGATACACGAAAAAATGTTTAATCAGCCATAAAAGCTTACTGTGATTTGATAACTAGCAATGGTTTATTCCTGGTTATACATAGGTAAGCTTAGGCTGAATTTAACTGGAAGCTTACGGGGAATATTGTTGGATATAACAAGCAACTTGTGCAAGTTTATAGAAAGCTTTTGTAAGATTTTAACGCAACTTTATATACAAAAAAAGTGGCTGTCTCGGGGACAGCTGATAGAAGTGAATAATTAAATCCATAAGTAATCTTTGTATGATTTTTGAAAATTTTGAATAGTTATGTTGTCAGTGAATTCGATATGTACTAGTTTTCGACGACAAAGTACGAAATGTAGTAGTCTTTGCAGCGAGGCTGAAAATGTATACTTTTACGCAGTCGTCGATACAAGAGTTCAAAATATATATTGCTAGTCTTCCCGACAAAACTGAAATGAATTATTTTACAACGCAAATTGCAATGCGCTATTCTTCGTTGAGCACAAAGTAATGATCTACATGGATAAATTTAAATACAACTTTTTTGATAAATTCTTATAATTTTTTTATTTAGTGATTTCGATGCGTTAATCGCCTTCATGATACATATTAGATTACCCTGTTAAATGTTCTTAGCAAAATATATTGTACCTATTTCTAACGTCTAAAAAATTAAGTTTAAAGGGTTAGAGTCTTTTAGATAGTGCATCAATTTTCTATCGTCAACTTGATCACGTAATTTTTTTAACAAGAGCACAAAGTTTGTGTATGGTTGTCTTTGAATTTTTTAATTTTTCTAACTTAATCGCAACTTTGACAGAGATAAAAAATCTTAAAAGTAAAAAATCTCCAGTGAGGTAATCATTGATCAAAAAGTGAATTTAGGGTAGGCAAAATATAATACAGATAATAATCATGTTTACCGCAAGTCAATTAAGTTTACGTGCAAACGTTTTGCGTCTGTTAAAAAAGTTACGTCGTCTAGTTAAATAGAAAAATTGAAGCGCCATTAACGGATACCGCTAGCACATGAGGAGCCCAAAATTTAGTGAAAAGAGCAAAAAAAACAACTAATAGTTGCTTACAGCGCGTGTAAACGTAAGTGAGACTGATGTAAGGAGAGAAAGCTGTGCACGGTTGTGCGAGCTGCGAGCACGCTATATGCGCGACGAAGAGAGTGGGTTGAGGGAAAGCTGCCGCTTCTTTCGTGACGATTGGTCTATCGCACCACCGTGACGGGTCGCCGCTCTCAAATTCACTCCCCGGTAAAAATGGCACTCAGCGAGCCTATAGAAGTATTCACTTCAAGAAACATTTTTGAGTCAGTTAAAAAAGCTGACAGTTATTAATGGGATGATAATTAAAGAAGTAGTTATGTTCCCAGAATTTTTATTAAAGTATTCGGCATTATATTTCGATAATATTCTGCAATTTCTCATTTCAATTTTCAAAGAATGATTTCAGTAAGATTAGACGGAATATTTTGTGAAAGGTTGTCGTCAACATCTAAACAGATTTCAGGAAAGCTTTCCTGAAATATTACCACAGCTATAGTTGAAAGTTTTATGTAGTCTTAATGAAAGTTTCTGTAATATTACCTGAAAACATTTCATAACCTCACATTTGAATATTGCTTCCTCCTAGAGGAAGCTTTGCAATAGTAAAATTTTCAGTTTTGCTAAAACTTCATAGAAACGTATTTATCGGTGTTGGAAATTCGATTCGTAGGTTATTAGAAAATGTCAGTGCGGATGGCTGTGTGTGTACATATACTGTCAAAGTTCTGAAACCATGCCATTGATTGTAATAAAATTTGACATGCATAACTGTTTTTTGTTTCTGAATTCGGAATATTTTTTCATGACTTTAACCATGTTATATAATAGTGTTTTTGAAACAGCATTAAATTGCTTACTTTCTCCCGCAAGATTTTCAGATCTACAGGTCAGTTGAATATGAAACAGTTATGGTTTTGCAATATACAAATAAATATATAAATAAGTTTTTGCTGAGTTAGTACCTGTAGGCCCTAAAATAATTAATTAAAAATTCATATATTTTAGTAGTTTTTATAACGGCAGCTCTCTAATATGGCAGCTTGAAGGATATACAGACCTAACATAACTTGCGGGCATTTGAATTGATGCACATTGGTCATATATATATATATATATATATATATATATATATATATATATATATATATATGTGTGTGTGTGTGTGTGTATATTGCGATTTCGACAGTTGTTTGGTATATTAACAGTTATTTGTAAACAAGTGTTAAAACGTTAATATGTTCGTGTATTTATTTTGGTTCCTAAATACTGAGTATAAGGTAGATTAAAATCAACTAAAATCAGCAATGCCTCCGAAAAAAAGTAGATAGTGGTTTTCAAAAAGCTACATGACATTTGCCTTGGAAACGTTTTTGGATTTTTTAGTTAATAACAAGAATATTGGTAGCGCTAAAATAAGAAGAGTAAAGGTTATGAAGTAAGAATGGTTCATCAAATGCTTTAATATACAAATAAATACAAAGAAATTCAAAAGTTATTGAATTTTAGGTCAGCTCGTGCTAACTATAGAGATACTGCTGTAACAATGTTCAGATTCAACGCATTAAATACGCTGTTTTGATTCTAAAACTTTCTTTCTAATCTCTATTACGATTTTGGATCGAAGATACGACGACGATATTATCACTATTGGAATTTGTATGCTTTTATATATCTATATATTTTTTTATTCTTCGCGCTGCCATATTGATCACGTGAGCTCTCAATCGTTTTAAAGTCTTAAGAAACAACTAAATTTTCAAATCAACATTACTATTGCAGTAAAAATTGTAATTATTGTATTTTTGTGTAAGATTTAATCTTAACTTTATTGTAAAAAAGATTTTAATAATTATGTCTGTTTCCTATTGTTATGATAAAAGAGATGATTTTCTAAGAAAAAATTTAGAAATAATACTTTTCCGTTGAAAACAACTTAGAAAAAATCCAAGTGAATTCGCCGGAAATCGAACCTTCGACCCCTTTAGCGAGCGTGTATGCTAGTTACTGAGCCACTGACGCTCCTCGTTATGGTATTTAAAATAATAAGATTTAAATTTTTTCATAAAATTTATATATGATTTGATACTGCAACGGGGTTTTTGCGAACTAAAAACAAACAAAAGTAAGCGAGGAAGAGGAACCGATCCCACGATTCCGAGATCTCAAGGAGCGTGCTCTACCTTTGAGCCAGCGACTCACTATCCTGCACTTGCGCTGACTAACTGTTAGACGGGCGATGTTCGCCCACAATAGCTACCTACGTACTTACCTACATGGCACGCAGTATTCGGACCTCGTAACAGCTACAGTTTTCCACAGTGCTTTGGACCCTTCTACATTAGAACATAAAACACGATGCAAAAAGCAAGGCAAATTATGCGGGTTTTTATTTGATTTATATTGTTTTTAACATTCTAGTCTTACATTATGACAGTGCTTTCCTAATAATTTTTTATCCAACATATTTTTATATAACATATTGTACTCTATTGCTGTTAATAAAGTTGTATCAAATTTTACTATTAGTATTATAATTGTTCTTATAAGTTTATTTTTTATATTTTCGTAGTCTATGGCTTCTGCTACTCACCTGTATAGCAATGTTTACTTAACTCTTATCTAAGTGTAGGCATGAATTTAAACAGAGAATCAAATTTGATTAAGTGTATTTTATTTTTAATTTTTAAACAGTGCACGCCTATAATCTTATCAAATATCATCGCCATAAAGAAGCGCCATCTCAATTAAGAGGCATTTGATTTACCCGGCGAGTAATCTGCAGTCCTAATAATTTTTTATTGTACACGCCAAAAATCATTAGGTAGTGATTTTAAGATAGCTGCAAGTAGCCAAATTGTATGTTCCTATATGGAAAGGGTCATGCCCAAATTTCACCGTGAAAGCACGCCATCACAGACTGCGCGAGTGATGGGCGATTCTTTCAAATAAGTTTCAGAATAATTGAGAATCGAGAATCGTCGGTCAAAAAGAATCAACAGAAGAATCATTCTTTAGAAAAAGAATCGGTCGATTCTTACAGAATCGCCCATCACTAGACTGCGCTTGATTTTTCAAACGTACGATCGGCATTCCTATTTAATTTGCATACTTATTAAACAGGTTATTCCGATGAAAACTTGATTATTTATAAAGAAAATTTTAACATCAATTCTCAAATATTTATTACGAACAAAACTTTTAAACTAGATTAGTTGAATATTTTTAGGATTTTTTATATTAGTACACAGAAAACCGATTAAAGAGGAAGCTAAGTTCCCACATTCATTCCATAAATATATGTGTTTAAAGTAGATCTATTAAGAAAAAAGTGCCCTTTGAAGCCCAAAACTGAAGTAAGTCTGCGGTAGCTGAAATAATGAAAATAGTGATTTGTGGCTTTCGAAGACCTATTTTACCTGACATATGGTATTTATAAACTTTGTTTGATGACTTTTACAGTATGTATGAGTTAATATAATTGTTTAATTGATTATTTAAACAATTTAGGGTACTTTTACACAAAAAATCAATATCTCTTTTTTTTTAATTTAAGGTGGTGAGGTTCCCTTTAAGACCACTTAAAATTTGTATTATTCTCTCTCGCTCACCTAGCTATAATTAATTAATGATTGTTAAACGAACCCACGTAAAAAATTCATCAGAATTTCTGGCCGCGTCACTTATTCGTGCCCTGAAACTTCTGGCGACAGATAGTGACAAGCACTTACATATTGAGTAGCGATAGCTACATTTATTATATTTTATTTAATACAGCCCTACTTTATATAATCTCTGCAAAAATTATATGATAAAATAAAACATTTTTCGGAAGGTAAAACGTAGGCAAGTATAAACTGATTTTTATTTATTATTGATTTTCTGTTTGATAATGATATAATTCATTGAAATAATTATTATTATATAAGTGACAAACAATGTTCAAAAAATATATGAAATCAAATAGTTAAATAGCAATTACGAATTGGGAATAAACTTATCAAATTATTCTTTAATTCTATTAATAATTTCATTGTTTTCCTAATATCATTGTTAATTTACTGGCGGTATTCTACATTACTATGAACATACTTGCGTTAAGGTACATTGTAACGGGGTGAGACTTTTGACGTAAGTGGAGAAAATCACAAAAGGAGACGCCGGGCTAATGCCGCCTTATTTCGTCACACTCTATTCTGCCTCGATTACCGGCGTGGCGAGGGACGTTGTTCCTCGTTACAACATATTAAGCAATTTACTTTAATTAATTTTTTCGATAACTTTATCAGAAATAACTAAACTCTCAAACTCGAAAATTGCTATAAAAAAAGAGTTTAAAAAAAAGTCAAATACTTTAAAATACACTTCATGTTTTCAGAGAAACTTTAAAACTCACTATTACAAAGCTTGTCTGTTACAATGCCGCTACCCTAAGCGGGTCTTGGGCGTTGTCGTCTAGATCGGACGGGTGGGTGCCTATCACCACTACACAGCGCGTCCTTAGGTTGCGGATAGAGGAACAGCCCCTGAGAAAGAGGTTAGCTGCGAATAAATTGAATAAGCAGCCGCGGACAGCCGATAGGAACAGGCGTGGGTGTGATGAGCCCACACTGCCGAACGCATTCATCTAGAAACACTACGCAAGCACCACAACAACAAAAACACTTCACATTATCTCTTATCTCTCAATCTATCTCTTTCATCACACATTACAAAAATGGGCAAAAATCCTGCTGCCGAGGAGGATGCGGGAGCGATGACAACTGCCCCGAAAGGGGATGTGTAGAATGATTCGTCACCTGGTCTTACGCGGTAATGATGCCAGCGAAGGCGCGCTGCCTTGCAGGGGGGCGTTAGGATGCGAGAATGAAACCGTAGTGTGTCTGACGACGAATTGACACTGTCCTCGTCAAAGTCGGAAAGCTCTCATACTTAGTTCTAGAGAGGTATGGGGGTTATCACCTCTAGAACGGTGGACTCACCTGCGATCAGAACAGGATCCGAAGCGCGCGGGTTTAACATAACATCATGGCTCAAAAAAATCAAATCCGAACCAAAAGGGACTTAAGGGTCGGAACCTTGAATGTTCGCAGTCTATACAGAGCAGGTGCGTTTAAAGAACTCGTAAAGGAAGCTAATAGGTACAATCTAGATTTGGTAGCAATACAGGAATCGCGGTGGCCAGATGGCGGAGTACTAGCATCGGGTAACTTCACGTACCTGTATGGGGCCGGGAGTGGGGGATCTCTAGGCACCGGATTTCTCGTAAGCAAAAGCATCATACATTCGGTTAAAAGTTTCAAATCCGTCAATGATAGGCTCTCGTACATCATTATCGAAGGGGAATGGTATAGATATGTATTTATTAATGTACACTGTCCTACGGAGGACAAAGAAGAAGAAGCTAAGGATCTCTATTACGAAACTTTAGAGCAGGTAATCGACCAGTTCGCGACTTACGACACAAGAATAGTATTAGGCGATTTCAATGCTAAAATAGGTAGGGAGGAAATGTTTAGGCCTACTATAGGTAAGAAAAGCCTGCACGAAGCCAGCAATGATAACGGTATTAGGGTCTGAAATTTCGTGGCGGCAAAAGATCTTATAATCAAAACTATGTGTTTTAAGAACAAGAACATACACAAGGCAACGTGGATATCGCCGGACGGGGCCACACAGAACCAAATTGATTATTTCCTCATTGAAAAAAGACGTCATACTAATGTTCTTGACGTAAGGGCTTACAGAGGGTCAGATAGCGACTCGGACCACTTCCTAGTAGTAGCCAAATTAAGAGCTAGACTAGTAGCGAATCAAAATAGTAAGCGAGCAAACAAGGTAGAAAGTTTCGATATTGAGAAACTACGAGATAGAACAGAGCGAATTAGGTACGAGATAGAGATTAATAACAGGTTTCAGGCACTTGAAGAAGCAAACACATCGCGGGGGGGGGGGGGGAATGACGAACCGAATAGCTTATGCGGGGACATCGAAAAAACGGTAAAAGAGGCCGCGAACAAAGTACTGGGTAAAAAGAAAAAGCCAAAGAGCAAACCATGGTTTGACGAAGAGTGCGAACTCTGGTTTGAAAGGCGCAAAAAGGCTAAATTAGATAGCTTACAAAATAGAAGCGATAGGACCGTAAAAGAGTATTCTAACGTAAGGAAACAGACGAGCGCGATCTACAGAAATAAGAAGCGGCAGTATCAAAAGAATCTTATTAGGAGAATAGAAACTAACAGTAAGGAAAATAACCCCCGCGAAATATACAGAGGGATTAACGCCATCAGAAAGGGTTTTAGGAGTAGAGCGCAATTGATGAAGGACGAAAACGGTGACCTCGTAACAAATGACAACGAATTACTGTCGCTGTAGAAAAATTATTTCGATAAATTATTAAACGTGCACGAAAATAGCGAAGAATTAGGGGACGAAATTCACACTGCTGAACCCCACGTGGAGGAACCGAGCTACCAAGAAGTAGAGGCCGCGATTAAAAAACTAAAAAACAATAAAGCCGCGGGAAATGACTCTATACCAGCTGAGTTACTCAAATATGGGGGCGTCGAGCTCACTTTCAAAATCTATAAACTAGTATGTGCCATCTGAAAAATTAAACAATACCCGAAAATTGGAAGGAATCTATCATTATACCGATTTTTAAAAAGGGGGATAAGACAGACAGCAATAACTATAGGGGTATTTCACTTTTAGCAACGTGCTACAAAGTTCTGCCAAACGTAATACAAGCTAGACTCACTCCATTCGCGGAAGATATAGTAGGAGATTATCAGTGCGGATTTCGGCGCAACAGATCGACGAGCGATCAAATGTTTACCATAAGACAGTTGTTAGAGAAAAAGTGGGAATTTTGCGAAACCATACACCAACTATTTATAGATTTTAAAAAAGCGTACGACTCTATTAAGCGAAGCAAAATGTATCAAATTCTAGTACTTCTCGCTGTACCGAAAAAACTCGTGAGATTAATTCAAATATGTCTGAACGGAAGCACGGGAAAGGTCCGAGTAGGCGGTAATGTATCAGAACCCTTCATGATACGCGATGCTTTAAAACAAGGGGATGGGCTCTCTACGGTGCTGTTCAACTTAACGTTAGAGTATGCCATTAGAAAAATGCAGGTTAGCCAGCTGGGCGCAACGCTTAATGGAATAACGCAGATACTAGGCTACGCAGATGATTTGGATATACTGGGGGATTGTAGGGAAACGGTAGCAAGAAACGCGGAAATCCTCATAAAAGCGGTGGAGTATACAGGGTTAGAAGTGAGTGAATCAAAAACAAAGTACATGATTGTGGATAAGCTAGGCATCTGCAGAGGGGAGGAAGATCTCAGAGTTGGGAATTTTACTTTTGAAAAGGTTAGCGAATTCAGGTATCTGGGTACGACCATAAATGATAGAAACGAGATTAATGTCGAAATAAATAAGAGACTCCATTCGGGTAATGCTTGCTTCTACGCCGTGGGTAATTTACTTAAGTCGAGGCTGTTGTCTAAAAACGTTAAAATAAGAATATACAGGACAATAATACTGCCGGTGGTTCTGTACGGGTGCGAAACGTGGGCTCTCACTAAGCAGGCGGACAACCGTTTTAGGGTATTTGAAAATAAAGTCTTGCGAAAAATATACGGGCCGCAGAAAGATGAGGAAACCTGGGAATGGAGGAAACTACACAATGATGAGTTACACAATCTGTACGCGTCACCAAATATTAACAGAATAATAAAATCGCGCAGATTGGGATGGGCAGGGCACGTAGCGAGAATGGGAGACGACCGTACGGCAGCGCGTGTCATGAAGGGCAGGCCGATGGTAACGCGACCTCTAGGTAGACCTAGACGTAGATGGGAGCACAACGTAAAAGCGGATCTAGTAGAAATAGGACGGGTGGGTGTCGATCGGAGAGGTGCATCTTGGGTGGTGTTGACACAAGATAGGGCAGCGTGGAAGGCTTGCGTAGATGAGGCGATGAACTTTCGAGTTCCAAATGCCATGTAAAAAAAAAAAAAAATTACAAAGCTTGTTGAGAAAGGAAGAAATATTAACACACGAGATTAATAAATGTTTTCAGATAATATTACAAACATTTTCATGATAACATACAATGTTCAACTATAGTTGGGGTAATATTTCTGAAAAGCTTCCCAGGAAATTTTTTAAATGCTGAGAACAATCTCTCATTAAATATTTCATAATATGGATTCTGGAAACATAGCTCTCATTTTTTTTTTTTTTTTTTTTTTTTTTTTGACTGATTGAAAAATGTTTCGTATATGTCATAACCGTAATAACCATCAATAACCGTAATCAATAGCCGGTAGGTGGCGCAAAGTAGAGGAGCTCTGATTTAAGCATCCATATTTCAACCGCTATTTTACCTGAAATATACGAAATTAATAACAGATTTCGTATATATCGTGTTCCTGGAGTGTCACCAATTAAATCTGTGCATTAAGTTTGCTGCTGTGCCGAGTGATTGCTGAGATTCGCGTTGATACAGCTAGTCGCTGTTCCTGCCTCGTGCGTGCCGCCTTTCGAGGCTTATTTTCATTGACTTTTTACCGTCGGATGTAATTAGCAAGTCAGCATGGTATTCCCGGGTAAAGGTGCATCAGCGTAAGGTATGTGTTGTGGGCTGGCGAGCTTTCGGTGTTGCGGTATATTCAGTTTTGCATATACACCATTAAGAGTGACCGCAGCCGCCATCTTGCTATATATAGCTCTCTCTCTCTCTCTCTCTCTCTCTCTCTCTCTCTCTCTCTCTCTCTCACTCGCTTCGGAACGTTGCTTCGTTTTACCATCGTGCGTGCTCCGTGTATTGCTGCAAATAGCTGTTGTGCCGGATTTTGTTTATTGGAACATCATGCGCTGCTATAAATACATTTTACCAAGGCTAACCTAACCTTGGTGTATAGCAGCTGTCTTCTTGTGTTGCGGTCTGGAGTCGTACGTTCAGTGTTGCAGTCTCGTGTCGTGTTTGTGATCCATGTGTAGCTGTGTGCACTGACTTGTTGCTCCTTTGGTGTTCTTTCAGTGCACGCCCCCGGTACTTGTATCAAATTTTGTGAAGGGTTCGTTGAGAATTGCTTCGAGCCCTGTATATTGGATACTTTCATGTCGATATACGAGAGTTTTACTTCAATTTGTTCACTCGGTGATCAAGACATGCCGAGACCACTGAATAATTCTAATGTCTTCAGGCAAAAGCCCAAGAAAAGCTATGGTTTTGCATGTGACTTTGTCGACTGTGAGTGCTTTGGCATTGGAGGCATAAAGTGCATACAGTGTGATTGTTGCTTCCACGATGAATGTGCAGTACTGGCTGGATGCTCCAGAAGCAAGGATATCCTGGATATCGTTGTGTGCAACGTATGTAGCTCTCCTAGGCCTGTTGGTATTTCGGGTGCACGTTGTGGCTTTGTTTGCCCAGTGAATAATAATGAAGATCAGGTGCCACAAACTGTCAAGTGTTCATTTCAGCTTTTGCCAAACCCACAGGACATGGTTTCTCCTTAAGAAAATCTCTTGGTTATTATTAAGGCTGCTACTGATAATATTCGCACTACCATCACCTCGTTAAATGATAGGATTGGTGCCTCTAATGAACAGCTGTCTGGACATAACTCGGACATACGTGTACTCAAGGATAACGTCAACTCTATTGATAGGTGACTTAAGTTTGTGGAGCGTAAGCTTTCCTCAAGCAAGGCTACTTCTGCATCATCTACGTCAAAGACTCTCACTCGCTTCCTGGTAGTGCACAGTCTGCTGATAACTCGGTTGACGAGATTAGTGATCAGATTTATCGCTCCTTTAATGTTTTGCTCTATGAAGTGCCTATTGGTGATGATGATATTAGTCTGGTGAGAAAGTGTCTTAAAGATATTCTTAACTTGGACCTGGACAAGGTACAAGTCAGAAGATTTGCTAAATCTACTGCTCGTAGCTCCATTCCTCATAGAAAAATATCACGTGAGATCTCATCTAACCAAATTTTTGTTTTTTACGCGTTTTAAACCTATTTTAGTCAATTAGTGGCTTTTTTGCAAAATTCGATCTTAGAAAATGCATCATAAATTTTTACTTAAAAAAAATGTAGTTCAATTTTTGAAAAATTTTCTTAGTTTGAATATTTTAAAAAAGTCACTAATCGACTGAGAATGGTTTAAAACATGTAAAAAAATAAACAATTGGTTAAATGAGATTTTGGCGCGAGATCTTACCTGAGTTATCACGTGAGAATTTTAAATACATTTTCACCTATCATAGTGCGTCTTAGCACCAGTGCAGAGGTCATCGAGTCGTTACCTACAGAAGTCGACTACCACAGGAGATGTATGCTACTGCAGATCTTACTCCTTCTCATAGGTCTCGTCGGAGACAGTTGTTAGTGGCTGCCAGTAAGCACAATACAGCCCACCCGAATAAGCCTAAGGCAGTGAAATTTGTCAGAGGGCGTCAGACACTTATTGAAGCAAGGAAGCGTCAGAGTTTTTTTCTGAGGAACATGCGACTTGCGTCACATTGTTAGTAATCTAAAAAACTCCGTAAACCCTGGACCAGACGGTATCCCTAATCTTTTTGTTAAAAGTTGTTTAGCTGTCCTGGAAAAGCCTATCCTCATCATTTTAACAAAGTGTTGAGTTTTGGGTATTTTCCTAGAGCGTGGGAATTCTCTTGTATATACCCTATCTTTAAGCATAGGAACAAACGTGATATTAGCAATTACCGTCTATTTCTCTGATAAGCTGCATCCCTAAACTTTTAGATGCGTTTTTGACTACAACATTGTTCAATGAACTACTATGTACTATCACTAATAGACAACATGGATTTAAGACTGATCACTCTACTCTTACTAATTTATTTTCAATGATTTTATTTCCAAATCTCTCAAGTCCTCTTATCAGGTTGACATTATTTATATTGATTTTTCCAAAGCATTTGACAGAGTTGATCACAGCAGGTTATTATCCAAGCTGTAGAACTATGGTATTAGGGATACTTTCTTTCAACTTTTGTCGTCGTATCTCACGGATCGTTACCAGGCCGTTAGAATTAGCAATTGTATCTTCCCAGTCATTCATGCGACGTCTGACGTTCTACAGGGTACGCACCTTAGACCTTTTTTATTTTCCGTTTATATCAACGATCTAGTGCCTCATTTAAAGTTTTGAGATGTTTTCCTGTACGCTAATGATGTTAAAATGTATGCTAGAATAAGTTCTTTTGAGGATTTAGTTAAGCTTAACGAAGATGTTGCTGCACAAGGCGATTGGGCGTGTGAGAAAGAACGGCTTAAGCGTCAATTCTGAAAAATCTCATGTTATCTCCTTTTTTAAGGGAAGATCTTGCTTGCTGTTTGACTACACGCTCTCTAGCTCGGTGGTTAATCGGGTTGACGTAGTGAGAAATCTTGGTGTACTTTTTGGCTCGCGTATGACCTTTTGACCTCATATTGAGTGTGCTGTTTCGAGATACTATGGGTTGATAGGTTTTATAAAGTATACTAAATTCGATATTCAGACCATAATTTATCGATACCATGCCTTCGTTATGCCCTATTTTATTTATTATTCACAAATTTGGTCACCTTTTACTCAAACTGCCTCTAACTCCTTGGAACTGGTGCAGCACTAATTTATCCGTTACTTAGCCTATCAATCTCGTCAACCCATGGCATTTATTGACCACGACTACCCAATTCAGTATTCCAATGATTAATTCAGTGCACCGGTATCACGATGATCTCTTAGCTTTTTAGGAGAGCCAGTGTCATTCTAACTTTGGTTTTTACTCCACCCTTAATAGGTTGAAGAGGGTATGGAACCTTCTGTCCAAACGTATTACCGATATTCAATGTTTTCCTGAGTTTAAGTCTACTCTTAAGTCTTTTGTATACAGCTTCTAACTTTTAAATTTTTTATCATGTATTTTAATACCTTGTATAATTATTTTATACTTGAACTTTCTTGTATAAGTTCGTTTTGCGAGGGCTTTTTGCCCGTTTATGTAATAAATAAATAAATAAATATATATAATTGCGTTGAAATCTTTCAAAAGCTTTCTATAAACTTCTAGAACACGATGCTCGGTATCTCTAACAAATATTCTCCGTAAGCTTTCAGTTAGATTCGATCAAAGCTTACTCATGTATAACCAAGAATAAACCGGGAGCATTGCTAGTCAGATTACAGTAAGATTTCAATAATAAGCTCTTAGCTTACGGGGAACATGAGATTTCAGATAATGTCTTAGCTTAATAAAATATTTTTAAAAAATCCCTAGAATGTTTTAATAAGCTTTGCTTGAATATTTCTGAGGTTAAAGTGTTGCGAGCATTTGCGTGTTCCAGGAAGGTTGCATGGAGGCTTTTTGTAATGTTCCCAATAAAGGCCTTTTATGCATGTATTAAAAAATATATTAATATGCAATTTGTTAAAAAAGCGCATAAACGTTAGAGAGTTTCAGAAGTTTACTATTTAGAAGTTAGCCGGTTGTAATGGTTTAAATGAACGTTGCGGCGCGCACAAAAGTTGAACAGTGAAAAATCGCAAGGCGACTTTCCTATATAGCACCCAATCTTTCGGCAATATTATCTGAAGTTTGCATCGGCAGATTCGTCAGATTCGAAAATATTGCAGGCAGATTATTGAATATTCTGTCCAGCAATATTGTTGTAAAGGTAAAAAATTCAATATTATGTCAATATTGTAATATAAAGGTAAAAACATTAAATTAAACAAATTATATAAGCGTTTTTACGATTTCTCAATGCTCGTTTCGGGAGATATCATCCGTGAAAACGCTTAGTTAATTTTTTTAATTTAATGTTTTTTATCTTTTTATTACAATATTGACAGAATATTGCAAATAATCTTTAAGCAATATTGCTGCAATATTGTTATTTATTTATTTTTTTTAACTCAATCTAAAAACGGACAATACCCTTTACAGCAATATTGATGGACGCTATCCAGAATATTTAATAATCTGCCGCAATATTTTCGAATCTGACGAATCTGCCCACGCAACCTTTAGACAACATTCCCGTAAAATCTTGCTGTCAACTTTTCGTAACTTATATAAAAATTGCAGTAATATTGCTTAGAAATATAATGTTTCCTGCAATACTAACGTAAGATATCATATAATACTTTTCATAAAACGTGCATTACAAAACACGCTTTTCGTCTACGAAAAAGTGAAGCGGAAGTAGAGCTTTTTAAGCCTAAAACGAAAGGCCTTTTTAGTGTTTCTATATGTATATATACATATAAATACACCCACACATACGTATATAAATATATCTAAGGCAAAGGTGCTTACTTTTTCCCCTAGGGTAAAGCACTTTCGCCCCTGATATTTGTATTTTTATGCGTGTGTATGTGTGACACACACTCATGCATGTATGTATATACGGTCGGTCTGTGCGACATCCAACACAATTCAGGTTTACAGGCATGCTAAAAAGAACGTTATCGATGCACTAATTATAAAAAGCATTATAAAAACACTAATTTAAAAAGCACGGTACACAACCAGGGGCGAATTGGCTTTTTCAGACTTGGATAATGATTGAGCACTCGTGTCCGTCTCGGGCGCCCTCGACACCCACTCGTGCTCAATCATCATCCTTGCTTGAAAAAGCCAACTTACGCCCCTAGTTGTATACTGTACTATAAAATCTTGAGATTGAATTAACTGAATAGCTCTCCAAATCTAAAAATGTAAAAAATCACTCCAAATAGAGAAAAAATTCTTAAATTATAATTAATTATTTCATAAATTAAGTGAAAAATCAGAATCATGTAATTACAATGTAACGGATTTATGAAAATGGAATTCAATAATCATTTCATTTTCAAAAGCTAAGCTGCAAAAACATTTTTAGGCGACTTCTTCTTATTATGCACGGAAGCGATAAAAAGATTCGAACCGTCATTGAGTTTCAGAACTGAGCGATCAACTCCTTAGCTTCTACCGGTGCTTGGAGCCAAGAGGACGGTGTTTTCATTACTTCCACGTCGCAACCATCTAATCAGTGCAATCCGTACAGACCGTTGCTATTTTAAGCTTGCGCAAACCTTGACTATCGCCAAGAAGCAACGTTCGCTGCTTAGGGCTTAAGGAGCTTGCTTACTCTTGCACAAGGGCAAATGTTAAGAATTGACCTAGTGCAAATAAGGTAGCTCGTTTGCTTGTGCTACACACAGTGAATATCTAAATAGTAACAAGGGAAACGTCATCTAGACAAACGTCTGTGTTTCGGGGATATGTATTGGGATGGGCGCGCAGCAAACTTGAACAAGTTCGGTTGATTATCTTTATCGCTGCGCATATCGAGCTCAGTCAAGTTGTTCTTTATCACCTAGATCTCTCCTGAGATTAGGGTGAGGGTAAAAATTTTGAAAAATAAAGATTAGAAATTCAAAATTTATAAACTGAGATTTTATAATGAAAAAATTTATAAAACAATAATGTTGAATTAAAATATTGCGAAAGGTGATATTTGTAGTTAAAATATTGCAAAAGCGATATTTTTAGGAATTTCCAAATTTAGGTTTTCAAAATTATGCCTTTCCAATATTCTGGGACTTAAAATTTTACCTTTTGTTATAATTCAATTCGTAATTTTTGCCTTTCAAATATTTATTTTTCAAAATTTTTACCCTTACCCCTGAGATTGTAAGATGATTTAAAATTTTCAAAGCGCGTAATCTTACAGCGTGCATTACACGGAGCTTGCCCAAGATACTACCATCGACTAACTTCTGAGTAAGGGAATTCTGACGCTCTCTATTTCGGGATGATTAAACGATCAATATAAACATCTTGGAATCTGGTTGTTGTACGGTTATTACAGAGTTTAAAGAGTCGTGTTAGCTCTAAGAACACTGTTTATGCGTTACAACGATATGTAGCATATTTTAATACCGTAACCACCGTGTTTCTTTAAAATTCCTTTTTCAGGTAAC
Organism: Nasonia vitripennis; assembly: GCF_009193385.2. Classification (NCBI taxonomy): domain Eukaryota; kingdom Metazoa; phylum Arthropoda; class Insecta; order Hymenoptera; family Pteromalidae; genus Nasonia; species Nasonia vitripennis. Next base: position 247,894 of record NW_022279616.1, on the reverse strand, counting down.
TTTGCGAGACTGTTTGGTGGTAGATCAATGAAAGATACAACTTCTTCGGTCCCCGTACCTCCATCCTCATCATCAAGTCCAAGTCTCTTCATCTGTGGCTTGTGCTCCCTGAAACCAATATTTTATTTTAATTGCTTTACATATTTTTGCACGTTATACGAATGAAAAATATATTTCAAGCGCCTTCTTCGTTTTTTTTTTTATGATCGTAATTATTTTATAGTGTATAATATATAACAAGGTAAAATTATATAATATATTGTGTATATTTTAATTGTGATGTACTAGACTCTTACAATCTTCAGAAGCGGAGAAACGTTACAATGGGGAATAGATGAAACACCTGGCGTAGCAGAGGTTTAAATAAATTATAAGACACAGTTGGCTTATGCTAAACATTAATCTTTAATATATTCTGCAAACCCCGGTCAGAATGTTATCCAATTACAGTCTTCCTAGTGAAATGATAATTAGCCAGATGAATTCTCGTCAAATACCACGACGTCGCTATCAGAATCGCTTACAACATTCTACGGGAATATGAATCACTCGCAGCTCGTTATAGAGAACGATTATTTACTGGCAATTCTCACGACTTGCGCAATACTGGCAACACTATCCACGACAACTTTGATAAATTAAAATAAAGAGATAGTTCTCCGAAACAATAATATCAGCAATAACAGTTAGGACTTGACTGTTGATATTTGCGACCTCTAAAATGGCGTTTGCGATTCCCAAAAGGGCATTGCGTCACTTAAAATGGCGAACTACGGGCTCCTACTTCTGGTTGACAGGAATGTGACTCAGACTGCTTATTCTGAGCCCACTTTTTGTGGTCTATCACATGTAAAACGCAAAAGCTATTCGAATCTGTTTGAATGCACCGCTCAGCACCTTGTTTTAAAGTTTTCCTTATATAGCCCGAGACTTGTGCCTCAAGGGCGGCGTATAACGGGTAACTTAACAGAGGCAAGACCTATAATAGCGCAAGACTCCTAACGTTAATTTTCTAGATTCCTTGAGGATCAACGCAGCTCAACGCAATTGTTCAACCGATGTCTCGATTGCGATCACTTCGTCGTGATTAGACGCCAAACGTTCGCCAACACCTCAACTTATATCGTCGCTCCTAACAAAAAGTCGTACATGTGAATTTTCTGACGAAAACTAGTACATTTAAGTTACACTGCGAAAACTAATACATTTTGCACTCTTGCGTCAAAGACTAGTACATTTGCCAAGTTTACGTCAAAAACTACTAAGTTTCGCACTTCCACGACAAAAATTACTACATTTGGCTTTCCAGCATTGTAAAAAATTCCAAAAATGTCCAGAATTTTCACAAATTTTCTAAAATTATTCAAATTTTGAAACATTTTCTACAATTTTACAAATTTTATACAATTTCACACATTTTCGTTTTCTAAATTTTGAACATTTTTGTGGCATTGGAAAATTTTACAAATTTTGAGAATATGGAAAATTCTGGAAAATTTTAAAAATGTTCAAGAATATGGAAAATTCTGGAAAATTTTAAAAATGTTCAAGAATGTTTACTTTTAAAAATGTTCAAGAATGTTTACTTTTAAAAATGTTCAAGAATGTTTACTTTTAAAAATGTTCAAGAATGTTTACTTTTAAAAATGTTCAAGAATGTTTACTTTTAAAAATGTTCAAGAATATTTACTTTTAAAAATGTTCAAGAATGTTTACTTTTAAAAATGTTCAAGAATGTTTACTTTGCTGGAAAATTTTAAAAATGTTCAAGAATGTTTACTTTGCTGGAAAATTTTAAAAATGTTCAAGAATGTTTACTTTGCTGGAAAACCAAATATAGTAGTTTTTGCCGCGGGAGTGCAAAATGTAATAATAGTCTTCGAAGTAAAAGTGCGCAATGTACTAGTCTTTGACGCAAGAGATGGAAAAGTAAAAGTCTTCGCTGCGAGAAATGCAAATGTAGTCTTCGTTATGAACGACGATATACATACCCATATAGCACCCAAGAATTTGGCAATATTGCCTAAAGGTTGCATCGGCAGATTTGGTAGATTTAAAAATATGGTAGGCAGATTATATATTCTTCTGGATGCTGTCCAGCAATAATGCTATAAGATGTAATGTCCGTTTTAAGATTGCATTTCTAAAAAAACAATATGTATATTACAGCATTATTGTTTGCAGATTATTTGCAATATTGTGTGAATATTGTTAAATGAAGGTAAAAAAATGTGGTTGTCTCGGGGACAGCCGATAGAAGTGAATACTTAAATAGATGGTGTGGAATTTCGGAAAATTTGGAATAGTTTCGTTGCCAGAGAATCAAACGTATACAAAGTGAGAAATGTACTAGTCTTCGCAGCGGGACTGCAAATGTACTTTATAGTCTTCGATGCAAGAGTTCAAAATATATATACTATAGTGTTCGCGGCAAAACTGAAATGAATTAGTCTTTCAAATGCGTCTTAGTTAAGTGCAAAGCACTTATTTACAAGGATACATTTATTTGTGACTTTTATGATAAAATTTTATAATTTTTTGATTTAGTAATTTTGATGCGTAAATCGCCGCCATTTTCTTATTTTTCTAACTTAATCGCAACTTTGACAGAGAGTTAAAAAGTCTTAGGTGAAGTAATCTATGATCAACTAGTAAATTTAGGATAGGCAAAATATAATACAAATAAAGAAAATATAATAAAAATAATAGTATCGTACGATATTTTGTGACACAACGAGCGTAATCTGAGATTTAGAGAGCTCATTTTTGCACGAGCGTGCGGTAAATCGAGGTTTACACTAGGGCGTGTCATGCAGTGATAATGTTTACCGCAATAAGTCAATAATGTTTACCTGCAAACGTTTTGCGCATATTAGAAAAGTCACGTCGTCTAGTTGACGCAAAAAAATTGAAGTAACATGAAAAGGTACCGCTATATTAGCGCATCCGAAATCTGAGAAAATCCGATAGCCGCTTGCAGCATGTGTAAATAAGTGCGGCTGATACGTAAGGGAAGAGCTGAGTTGTGCGAGCATGCTAACATGCGCAGCGAAGAGTGCGTGGTGGGGGAGAGAGCTGCCGCTGCTTTTGTGACGATCGGTCTGTCGCACCGACGTGACGGTCACCGCTCGCCGATTAACTTCCTAGTAAAATGTGTACGCGGCGAGCCTATAGAAGTATTGACTCCAAAAACATTAAATTAAAATAATTATGTAAGCATTTTCACGCGCTCTCATGCTCGTTTTGGGAGGTACCATCTGGATGGTATTTCCCAAGACGGGCATGGAAAATCTTGAAAATGCATTTTTAATTGTTTTAATTAAATGTTTTTTTACCTTTATTTTCCAATATTGACACAATATTGCAAATAATCTGCAGAAAATAATGCTGTAATATACATATTGTTTTTTTTTTAAATGAAATTCAAAAACGGACATTACCCTTGCAGCAATATTTCTGGACAGTATCCAGAAGATTATATAATCTGCCTACTGTATTTTTAAATTTGCCAACTCTACTGATGCAACCTTTAGGCAATATTGCCGAAAGAGTGGGTTCTATATGGGTATAGGCGAAATACCAGCTTAACGCTGATTTAAAATTAATTCACCAGTATGACCTGATATTGAAGAGGATGCTACGGTTTATGGCCGAACGATCAAATTTCTTAACGAATCTACACAACTCAAAACGACTGTGCTCAATAAGACTACAATACTCTAATAACTCGACTCTAGACCGCAAAAACTGACTCGCGATTTCAAAGATGCCGGCACTCAGTCAAAACACACGAGGATGTAAAGACGACCGACTCGGCTGCTGGCTGAAACAAAAGTAGACGAGGAGGAAATCTCGCGTCTAATGGAGGTTCTGCGTGTTTCCGGAAGAGCCTTGATCCGCGCTCTCTCTACTAATTTCCGCGACGCTACTACTCCCGACGTCAAACCTTTGACGAACGCACTAGATATAAACCTAATAAGGTTAGACAAGGCTAGGTCGTCGCTACACGGCTATCGCGTTATCTAACGCGAGAAGTTGCGTTAAGGACGTTTAAAAATCATGTCACACTGGACTCTACTCGACGCGTCGCGTGTGATTGCACCTTCCGTGTGCCTTTAGATGCATGCGGTAGTAGTGTACGCTAGTAGTGTGTACGTTTTAATGCACCTTTTTTCCGATGAACTGAACTAGTCATGTTGATAAATGCAAAAATCGAAAAAATAAAAAAATGTTGTAAAAAACGGGACTATTAAGAGGCATTTTATCGGATTCTACCAGGTTGATTTGGTGGTTTTGAGTGATAAAAAACAATCTAGAAAAGGGGGAGGGGAAGATATTAATTTGCGCAATTGCTCCACTCCACGAAATTTTTCGTGGCATTAAAAAAGTAAGGTAGTCAACTGCTCTTGCTGATGCTGCAAATCCCACTCGACAGACATTTGGTACAAACGCCTCTCTATTGTCGGTCTACTGTTTGCATAGGGCGCGTCAGTGTTATTCTGCGCTGGTGCAGAGTAAACGTGCTACCAGTTGTGCTAGTGTGGAGTAAACGTGCCCGTAGTCTTTACACAAACGAACAGTAGAAACATTCACCAATTTTCTTGGATCCTGGATATTTATATATTATGGAAGAGTAGTTCGCATTTATTTGATCTGCGTTGTAATTATGACACCAGATCAATTAATTTGTATTGATTCTATTTTTTAAAAGAAGAAGCGTAGGATCATCACAATAATAAGATCTTTTTATATTATGTTTTAATAATAAAATAAATATATTCAGTCAATCCTTTTTTTATATTAATATTTTTTTAACAATATAAATTAATAAATGCGCTTTTATTTACAAAAAGTTTTTGACAGATACGCTTTAAGTTGCGTTATCTTGACTGAATCAAGAAAATTTTATAAATATAGAAAATATTCGAAATTTTTTTAAGTTCTTGACTGATACGTTTTAGTTGCGTTAGGCAGTCTGACTCTAAAAATTTTACAAGTTTAGAAATGTAAAATTTTTTCTAAGTCTTTATCTGCTTAAGGCATAAGTTGCTCAAGAGCAAGGACTAGGCGCTTTAGTTGCGCTGGCGCTCAAGTTGCGATTCAGCTTGTGAATAGTCATAGGCCGTGCATGGCCTTATAAAGGCTACGGAGAGAGCGAGTATTGCGCCGCCGATATAACGCTCACATTCATATTTGCACACTTACATTCACACCTACATACATTTTACATTCACACAATCTTATATTAATGCGCACGCTGCGCCGTCGCTACGTCAGAGCTCTCACTCAGGATTATTTGAACCTACGTGTCCGTTGCGCAGCTCACTTTGCTACACATGTAGATATATAAGCATTTTGCGCGCGCTCCCCACTCCATCGCTATTTCTGCTGCCGCCGCTGCTGGCTCGTGGCGCTACTACTGCTGTAGGCTCAGCTGTGGCCCGGAGCATTGACGGAAAGAGTGGGGGAGCCCCAAAAGTACGCGTAAAATCTAAAATTTTGTTTAATTGATTTTAGTTTATATTATAATTTACAGTGCGTACTGTGGAGCTTGTACGCGGTATTACACAGTGACTGTTCACCAGAGAATTTAGTATATATGATTGCATTTGCACCAGCGGTATAAACGATGTTTTATTGATTTACAAGTGATGCAGTTAAGGGGACACAACACTTTTAAACTGTGGAGAAAGATTAACAAAAGTAAATTACAAAGTTTAAGTAAATAATTTGATATTTTTTTCAGTGATACTTGGTAATGGAACCCTCAGATTTACCGTGCTAAACCATTAATTACCCCTACTTACCCATTTTGGCACTCGATGCAATGTTTTATGCATTTTTTTACTGTTCGTAGGAGTCCAAGTGAACAAGTAGTTCTTTTGGGCTAAATTTTAGGAGGACATTTTGTATACTTGCAGTTTGGATATAAATGCAGGGATTTTAATTTTAATGTCTAAAGAACGTTTTATACACAAAAAGGTGGTATAATAAGCGGAATAAAAGGAAAAAATCCAGTATTTTCATCGCCAAACATTTTCCACTTATTTAAATTAAAATTTCTGCATTTATACCAAAACTGCAAGTGTACAAAGTGTCCTCCTATAATTTTAGCCCAAAAAAACACTCGTTTACTTGGAATCCTACGAAAAGTGAAAAAATGCACAAAACATTGCACCGAATGGTAAGTAGGAGTAATTAATGTTTTAGCACGGTAAATTTGAGGGCTTCATTACCAAGTATCACTAAAAAAATATCAAATTATTTACTTAAATTTTGCATATTAATGTGGGACGTTACAGATTAATGCTAACAAACTTATGCGATGTGGCTTGATTCGATAGGATTCATGAGCCGACTACCTACCCTTTATTTACCGAATATTGAGGTAAATAGCGCCACAATCAAGCCCTGCGATTCTCTTGAAATATCTGGCATCATTCTCAATGGCACGCTTTCTTGGCGTAAACAAACTTCTGCCAACGCGAAAAAATGTTTTGCTGCGTTGTCTTGTCTGCGAAAATGCGGTGATTTCCTACTTGAAAGCACTAAATTTATGCTAATAAAAGCGCTGATATTTCCCTAATTCAACTATTGTGCCAGCAAATATCTTGACCTCTCAGAAGAGCTATATACCAAGCTCGCTAGATGCAAAAATGCTGCACTTAGGTTAGCAGCAGGAGTAAAAAAATTCGAACACATCACACCCTTCAAAGTTAAATTTGAATATATTTCCAGTGAGAGATAGGCAAGATTATATCTGTACTAGCTTTTTAAGGGAGTGAGGAGTTTTTTTTATCAAAGCATTAACAAGTACGCTAGCGCACACTTTATTTGGAAATAAAAAATGTCTGAATCTCCAGTTATTGTTCATCTTTTAGTAACAGCAACGCTGTGCTTTAGAATGTGATTTCACACAGCGTATCTAGTTTATGTAAGCAGCGTAACTTTGGGCTTAAATTGTACGACTACTTTCTAAATAAGTTCACGCAGAGAGTGCGATAATATTTTATTTAAGAATGACTGTTATTTGTTATTTTTTATGTATGCACACTCAAGGGTACTTATTCAGACGTCCGCATAAAACGAGTAATGATTGCTTTAGCAAAAAGGTACTTGTGCGGAATATGAATACTAATTATATATGAATTAGGACGTATGCTGACAAAAAGTACCTACACAGCGGGATTTATGCAGACTGTAGCATAAGTACCGCTACGCCGTGGCGAAACAGCGTATACTCGCGCGCGTGATGATAAACACGAGAGAGAGAGAGAGAGAGAGAGAGAGAGAGAGAGAGAGAGAGCAGTGCAACTGCAGCAAGCGTATCCAGGATCAGACGCCCTGTACTCAGATGAGAGAGATAAGGTTTGTGTGGTGCGCAGTGTCTGCACCTATGCGAGGGCGAAATTGCGCGCGCGACCTTCTCGTTATAGAAGCGTATACGGATACAAATATTCAGCGAGTCGCAAAGTTCTTGACGACTTGCATACTATTTTTTTTTTTTCTGTAAATTCACGCTTATTTCGCGCTAGTAAAATATAACGTAGTCTTATTATTTTACGTAATTTTTACGTTATTTATTGACCTTGTTCGCTCGATTCAGATCTCGGTTCCTTTCTGCGATTACCGCCGCCTCCGCGGTCGTTATCAAAATTTATTTAACGCAGTTGAGCAGCCGTGCCCTCACCAGGTAGACCCTAACAACATAAAGCAGCTGCGATAGCTGCATGTAACGAGGGTATACCGCGGGCATCAAGGAGTTCTCCGCCGCAATGAGGGAGCGCGATCCTATTGTTTATTTCTCGCAAAACCATACCTCGTTACAACATATCTATATAAATAAATATATATAAATATTTTTTTTTTTAATTTTTGCCCAAACTGTATGTATATGTTCTATATGTTGTACCTTCTAACGGAGTGAGACTTTGACGTGAGTGGAGAAAATCACAAAAGGAGATGCCGGGACCGAGAATCGATCCGACGCTCCTGAGATCTCTAGGCGCGCGCTCTGTACGTCGAGCTAATGTCGCCTTATTTCGTCACACTCTATTCTGCCTCGATTACCGGCGTGGCGAGGGACGTTGTTCCTCGTTACAACCCCCCGCTAGAGTCGGATTACCGTCGCGGTCTTCTCGCTCTCGTCAGCAACTGGCGCAGGTGGATCTGGGCGGCGCACCACCAACGCTCCCTCGCCTTCATCTTCTTCTGCGGGGGCGAAGTACGCCTCCACCTCGTAATCGGGAGGGAAGGTACTCCAGGGGTCTTCGCCTTCTTCTACCTCCGGATGACTACGTGAGGCCGCTCTTCTTCCCTGTTTAGGGCGGCCATCACGCGCTCGAAGGCTGCTTGCAGCTCCTCGGGACTCATACCTAAGCATATAAATTATCTAGCTTAGGTTCGCAGCTCTTTGTGCGCGCGTTTTTCGCGGTGACGTCGTCGGGTTAGAGGTCGTCGTGGCATGCCCGCGGTTGCGCGAACCCTTCGGACGACCAGGCCTCCTCTTCTCGGTGTCGACCTCAGCACTAGCAGTCTCTGGCGTAAGTCTTGCACGCCTCGCCGTATACACCTTTTTCCCCGGACGGCCTCTCTTCTTGGTCGCAGGGTTTAGTAAGATTACGCGCGGTTTTTTCGTTCGCTTCGGACGGTCGGCGACTTCGCTCGCTTCGGACGCAATATCGCTCTGTTTGCAGACAGAGTCTCACTCGCTTTGCGCTGGTACTTCGCTAGTACCCGCGTCTGCGCTCGCATCCCTCGGCGGTTGAGCGTCACCGTCTTCTTCACTCTTCTGCGACTCTTCGTCCGTTCTCCGTTCCAATTTTTCTTCTGCGGCGGCGTCCTGCTCGCGCCTCGCAGCAGAAGGCTTCCTCGGTTGAGTCCCGTATATCAGGATCTCCGGACTCACGCCTGTCGAGGAATGGGGCACGGTATTATACCCGAAGGCGATGTCGCTCAATCGCTCGTCCCATGTGTTATGGTTCTCCTCGACGAGCGCGCGCACCATGTTGTTTATGGTGCGATTCGCCCTCTCTACTGGGTTCGCCTGGGGGTGATAAGGTGGCGTCAACTCATGTCGCACGCCTTGTCCTCTGAGGTATTGATCAATGGCCATATTTTTGAATTCTGTTCCATTGTCCGACATGAATACCTCTGGCGCACCGTACCGCAAGAGGACTCGCTCACGGAGATGCTGCAGGATTGTCTTCGCGTTCGCCCGCTTAATCGGAATGCACTCTATCCAGCGGGTGAACAAGTCTTCGAATATGAGAATATACTCGTTTCCTAGAGCGGTCTTTGGTTTCGGCTTCATCATGACATCTCCCGCTATGATCTGCCATGACCGAGTAATCACTCGTTTTCCCATCAGGCCGCTTGGCGAGCGCTGCTCGACTTTGCATTGCTGACAAACGAAGCATCGTCGAACATACTCAGCGACGTCGGTGTACATACCGAGCCAGTAATAGTACATTGCGACGCGCGCACAAGTTTTCTCACGCCCCTGGTGACCAGCTGAAGGCTCGTCGTGACATTCTCGTAAGATTTCTGCTCGATTTTCTTTTGGCACGACGACTTTCCATGCCGTATCGTAATTCATAGACGCCGGCAATTTCTCATCTGGGCAGAAGTAGTACAGCTGCCCGCCGTACATCTTATACAGCGGATCTTTGCTCGGATGCAGCTGTATCTCACGGACCTTTTCGCAGTACTATTCGTCCTGGGTCTCGCTTGCCCATCCGACTGCCTCGACTGGTACTGCATCCTCTTCGTACATACGTGACAACGCGTCTAGTACGGCATTTAGCAGGCCTTTCTTATGTTCCACAGTGTAGACGTGGCCCTGCAATTCTAGTGCTCATCTGGCTAGGCGTCCGGTGGGATTATGCAAGTTGCATAACCACCGCAAACTACTGTGGTTCGTGATGACCTTAAATTGATACCCCTCGATATAGGGTCTGAACTTCCGTATAGCCCAGATGAAAGCGAGACATCTCTCTCCGTGACGCTGTAATTACTCTCGGCTTTCGACATCGTGCGGCTCGCGAATTCTAAAACCCGCTCTTCTCCGTTGATTACTTGGAAAAGTACCGCGCCGAGCCCGGTGTCACTGGCGTCCGTCTGCAACACGAACTGCGATTCGAAATCTGGTCGATGAAGAATCGGTGCAGAGGCTATTAGCGCTTTCACTCGTTGGGAAGCGTCTTGTTGTTCCGTCCCCCACTCGTACTTTCTGCCTTTCTTCGTCAGGCGATGGAGTGGTTCAGCAACGGTCGCGAATTCTTGCAAGAATTTGCGATACCACGACGCCATTCCTAGGAAACGTCTCAGCTGTTTTAGATTTTTCGGCGCTGGATACGCCACAATGGGCGCTATCTCCTCTGGATCTGGCCGAAAATCACCGTGATTAACCAGGACGCCGAGGTACTTCACCTCTTCTCGGCAAAAGAAACTTTTGTCCCGGTTTATCGTCAATCCAGCCGCGTTCACTCTCTGGAGCACTTTCTCTAAGTACTCGACATGCTCTTCAAACGTCTCCGTCGCGACGATGACATCGTCGAGGTACGAGTACGCATATGGGTGGGGTTCTGGGCTGATCACTTCGTCGATCATTCGCTGGAAGATCGCTCCAGCGTAGGCTAAACCAAATGGCATACGCGTGAATTGGAATAACACTAGCCCAGGAACTGTAAAGGCCGTCAGAGGTCTCGCCTCCGGCTTCAACGGTATTTGATGGTACGCGCTGCTAAGGTCCAACGTCGATATGTACTTCGCATTCTGCAGTTTACGAAGGATATCATCCATGTTAGGTAATGGATATGCGTCAGCCTTTGACAGCGCATTAACTTTCCGGAAGTCGACGCAAAAACGATATTGCCAGTTCGCTTTGCGCACCATCACTACCGGACTTGACCAAGCACTTTCGGAGGGTTCGATGATTCCTGCAGCAAGCAACTCTCGTACTTGTTGATACATCTCCTCCTCTATTTTTGGCGACACGGGATAATACTTCTGTTTTATCGGCTTGGCCGATCCAACGTCTATACGTGCTCAATCAACTGCGTCCGTCCGATCGTACGATTAGATTTAGGCAGGATGCTGTCCAGCATTCTGCGAATCTGCGCGTGCTCATCGTCACTGACGTACGCGAGTCCAACCGCGGGGATATCTAACGCCCCTGCTGTAGCTATTGCAGCCACCTGAAGTTGGACGATTTTTCGCTCCTTCTTCAGATACAGGACGTTTTCATTTGGATCGTGGACTGCGCCAAACAGGCGTACGAATTTCGTCCCAACTAGACATTCGTTGGTCGGTTCGGGCATGATCGCCACCGTTACCTCGCGTTGTACACCCGCGACGTCGAATGGTAAGTCCACAAATCCCACGATCGGCGACGTCTGACCATTTGCACACTGTGCTTGACGGCCATCGCGTTGTCGCAAGGGTCGACCACAGGCGCTAGTGATCTGAAGTCCTAACGACCCCATCACGGTCATAGCGGCGCCTGGGTCGTAGAGAGCTCTTACTCCGAACCCTCCGATGCCCACTTGCACCCACCAGTCGGTCGGCGAGACTCGCTGGACAACAGTGCGACAATATGATCAAAATCGCCTGAGGTTCCGCGCGAGGTATCGGTTACGCCCTCCGTCACGTGTCTCTCCTCTCGTTCAAGTTCAAGAGGAGCAGTAACCTCGCCTACTCCTCCCGTTTGCCGTTCCCCTTACCCAAGGGACATTCTCGGGTAATGTGACCTTTTCCTCGGCATTTGAAGCACTCTATTGGCTTCTTTTGCTCTCTTTGGTCCGATCGACCGGCATTCTCGCCAGACCTCTGGCTTTTGCGCTTCGGACTAGGAGACTTGCCTCTCTCTTTTCTATGTCCGGAGCGTCCTCGCTGAGGGGCTGACTTCTTGTCGCCTCCTCCCGCGTTGGCGTGTTTCGCCGGTTGCGCCATTGCTGCAAGCTTCGTGTCGAACAGCTTGCCTATGGCGTCAACCAATAAGGGCAGGTTGTCGGTTTGCTCCGCAAACTCCATGGCTGCCACCGGCGTTTTACCGCCAGTCTTCGGCGTTTCGCTCTTAAATGCGCATTCGGGGACGATTGCTACACCAGGCTTTGGAGGTGCTCGATAAGAGGCTTCGCATGCTAGTGCGGCCTCGAATTCGACTGCTGCTTCGAGCAACTGCTCCATGGTAGAGAAATCTTTCCGCTGGAGCCCGCGTTTGAGATTAGGCAGCATATTGTGATAGATCCGATCCAGTTGCTGGCTAGCGTCTGGTCGGGGCACCATCCTCCGCATTATACCTTGCAGGTTATTCACGTACACCCGCACGCGTTCGCCAGGCCCTTGCGTCCGCGAAATCGCTTCGCTCAGTAATTTCTGTTGGCAGTCTTGCGTCTGCCCGTACCATCGCTTGATGCACTCGCAGAAATCGTCCCAGCTAGACCATTCTCCCTGTTCGGATAGCCGGTTCTATAACCACTCGTATGGATTATCCGCCAATACTTCTTGTAATGAAGCCAACATCTGCGTATCGGACATGTCGTCTAGCATTCTGCGTCCTTCCATGCGTTGCAAGAAGTTCTCGACGCTCTGTGACGATTCCCCGGTGAACTTAATCTCCCATTTGTTCACCGCAGGACCGATGGGTCTGTTGCTCTGTCTTCGCGACCCATCGTAGTTGCTACTCTCGTTCAGCGCTTGCGTATGCGCGTTCGTCGCATTCGCATTCCTCCCCCCCCCCCCCCCTAGCAACTACTGGGGGTTGCGTATAGAGAGGATTCACCGGGATCCAAGTGTTGGAAGTACCACCAGCCACTGCGCCCGCGTCTTCGCGAAAGCTGCTGTGGTTCATGTGATTGATACTATACATATCCTGGAAATTCACATGACCGGTTCTGCGTGAGCTCTGTGGATTGCCCTCGCTTGCTGGTGGCTCCACCCTTGTACTGGACGCTATGTTAGTCGGCCATTGTGACATCATGGCCTCCATTTTACACATCAGCGCCCTCATTGTTGCGGTATTCTCAGCTATCGACTGACTTAGTATGTCATTATGAGCTACCGAATTTTGCACTGATACCTCGTGACTCTGGGCATATTGTGCGCTGCAACGCTCGTCTTCACCGTAACCTCGGTTGAGCGGTCTATTTCTCATTGTTGCAGACTTTTTCTGGGAACTGGCGTCTAATTCGCTAGTCACTGCCGCTGCGCCCGTGACTGCGCGTGGCGCAGTGACCTTCACACTGCGGAACTTTCCGTTTTGCCAGACGTATTCGCCGTTGCCTTCGTGGTTACCGTCGTGACCAGATTCCCTGTCGGCATCTCTACTGTGCCTATTCCATTCTGGTCTCGTCCTTGTGCCTCCTGCGCCGTTAACCTGGCTTGGTCTTCCGGCGCCGACGCTGGCGTTTGTGCCTGTTCACTCTCCTCAGTGACTGGCATTTCTGCAAACGTGTCTCGCATTGTCATCGCGTTTAGCAGTTGTAGGTTAAACCTTGTCGTTTGGCCCAATCCTTGCGCCGGTTGACCGTAGTTCATCTCGATCGCCGGCGTCACCATGACTTCGTTGGCCTCGATCTCTTGTTGTAGCAGCTTCAGAGGGTGTGGCTGTTCGGCGTCATAATTACCCGTATAAATCGAGCGTGTCGATAATTGCTCGGCTGTTGCGTCGATGAATGACTTTCGCAACTCCTCCCTCTTCACTCTCGCCATTATTGTCGAGCTGTCTAGGCTCTGTCTAAAATCTGACTCGGTATACTATCCGAGGAGCCATCTGTTTAGCCTAGCTACGCGATCTAATCGCTTGCCGTCTGGCTTCAACTGCATACTCTCGAGGGCATCGTCCATCTCTTCTTCGTCGATGCCCAAGCACCAATTCTCGACGACCTTCTCTACTTTCTTCGCCATGTAGGTGTGTTCTGCTTCCAACGACGTTTCGCGGTTGCTCAACAACGACGTGGCAGCTCCCTATCCTTCGCACTCACTCCAGATAGTCCCTAGATTGTATTCTTGTTGCTACAACGTAAGCTACAAAAATACAACCTTTCTACTCACGCACTTGCACACCTAAGCGTCGCTGTGACGTAGACTATTACGCGAAATCGAATAAAACGAAAAATCGAATTCGTATAATCGGAGCGAAATCCGTAAAAAAATAAAAGAAATTTTTATTTACGCCAAATAAGCGCGAATTGCTTCTGGCTTGCGCACTAGTAGCACCGCTGTACTCTCACTTGCAACGCACGATTTGTGCTACAGGCATATACGCACTCACACACCCGAAAGAGAAAAAAAAACGAAAAAATGACGAAAAATTTTTCGCGAAATTGCGCGTATACCTCGAACTTTAAGTCGAGTGTGTTCTTCTCTTGAAAATTCTTGAGGTCTTTGCTGAAAACTGGGCGTATACTATTCCGCGTCTTCTCGTGGAAGTGACTATATGTCTCGCGCCCGCCGCGTTCTCGTGTATGCGGCTGTACTATGCGGCTACACCTGTTTCTGTTGCCGCTTTGCTGCCTTTTATTGTTTATTTGTTAAAAAATAAACAATTTACAATTTCGCCTTTACGATCTATTTTCACACGAGACGTCACGAAAAATAATTATGCAACTCTCTATCCTAACGAGAGTACTTTAAAATTCTCCCGACAACAAATAGAAAATTATTCCACTCGGAGAGCATGCGATACTAGTGTCAGCTTCAAGTTTCGCTGCTCCGAGTCGTTTAATTCTAAGTCGTGTGATAATATCGGTAGATATTTGCTCTCGGCTCGGAAACAAAAATCTCCGATTATTATTCACAGACTTCTCGTGTGAATTGCGTTCGAAATATTCGTATACGCCGCTCGAATATATTCGAACGCCGCTCAAATCCGCTTGATTTGAGCGCGATGTAAACAAGGGGATGAATATATTTACGTCGCTCGCGCGACCTTCTTGATCTCGCAACGGTTTTTTGCTCGCACCGCAAATCGCGAAAATTACAAACTCTTTACACGTTCCTTCCCGATTAACCCACGAACTGGGCGCCAATGTAACGGGGTGAGACTTTGACGTGAGTGGAGAAAATCACAAAAGGAGACGCCGGAACCGAGAATCGATCTGGCGCTCCCGAGATCTCTAGGCACGCGCTCTGTACGTCGAGCTAATGCCGCCTTATTTCGTCACACTCTATTCTGCCTGGATTACCGTCGTGGCGAGGGACGTTGTTTCTCGTTACAACCTAACTCCTAAAAGAAATTGCAGCGCGATTCCTTCATTTGGCTTCGAGTTATAGCTGGTCAAAGTTGAGGTTTCAAGCAATTTTTGCATTTTTTTGCCTATTTTTAATGATTTGTATATAAGGTATGCATTTTTAACTAAAACTACCCAAATACTTTTTTTGATGGAATTTTCTAAAATTTTTAATAAAAATACTTTCAAAGCCCTATATATATAATGTTTGATCCGGACTCCGACAACCTCAATACAATAAAAAGAAACCTTTTTATAGTAAATAAGTAGCTGTAATATTTCAGAATGGGCCTTACCTTCTACTAGAAGTTATGTATAAAACAAACATGATATAATGGCTAATAAGTGGTTTTATATGCCAATTTGACACTTATAACCTTATAAACTTATATATATATATATATATATATATATATATATTTATTTATTTATTCATTTTATTATTGAAATATTCAAACACTAGCCAAAAAACTCGTTCGCTCGTAATATCAAATTTGATATTTTCGAGTTATAACTTAATTACAAAGAACGAACTAAATATTAACATTTATAGGAGATATATCAAAACATACAATAAATATAATTAAAGGTGATACTCAAAAGTTATTATAAAATTAAAAAATAGATCAATTCATATCTTTTATAATGAACAATCAAGGACTCTAATGTTCGTTGTATTTCAATCCTAAACTTTTTTAATATAGTAAATACAAATAAAATGTATTAATATTCTCAACTATTTGTAAAATTATTTTGATGAATTTTGTTTTATTATCAATTTTATAAAAGTATTATATTCGAAATTAGTTTTTTTATAAAAATAATAGAAATTACATACGTGTCATTGGGGTACGTTGTAGCACGGATTGTAAATGTTTTAATAAAGTTTGATGATTTGCATCATATTATATTAGTTATAATATTTATTATACTCAAAAGATTGTATATACATTATAGTAAAAATGGATTCTTAATTTTTATGTATCTATTACTAAACGAATATTTCATTTGAATTGTATTTTATAAGGAAATTATATTGTGCTTTGATGTTTAGTAAATTATAATTTTCTACATGACGCTATAACAAAAGGGCAATAAACAATTTAAAATTTTAGATTTAGTTAGCATTATATAGCACCTTAATTCCTTTTTTTCGGTTTGTTATGATACCAGTTAATTCAAATATATTAAGCTTCGAAAATTTTTTTTTCACCCTGTATACTTTGCATAATTGAAAACTGCATTGCTTGTATCTCAGTTCTATTTAATAAATTTTAATGTATACTTAGGCTCGTTTTTGTCTGTGTTTGTTTTACCAATTTGTTAGAAACACGATTTTCAGTTACGCATGTGCGTTTTTTCATGGTGATTTTTCGATTACTAGTGTATTTAGATGCGTTACAGAGAATTATAATTGATTTTTTTATATATAATTAATACAAAATAATTTTATCTATTAACGAAAAAGCACAAAAACTTTATAGAATTATATATGAAGTAAAAATAATCCCTTATAATATTAAAGAGAAACCCATTTTGGCGTTCTACGGTTCTTTGGTCCTCCGGTTTTACAAGTTCATGATTTTTTTATGAATAAGATGACCAATTTTGTAATTGGTACCTCATTCAAATCCTATCCTTTATTATATTATATCTCATTTAAACTATAAATTAATCAACAACCTTGTACAATAGCACCGACTTAAGGGTAACGATTTCAGACCCTTCTCACCGATCGCCGATGCGAACAGCGCCCCTTCATTGAATCCCTAAAGTCAATACAGGTAGAACAAGGTTGCAGTTAACCATATGTAACGAATCAAATAAGAAATGATACAAAAGATAACTTGCGCAGACTTCCAAACAATTCTGTTTCTCATACTAAATTTTAACGTTAAAAATAACTATAATTTACCGATCTCACCGCTTTCAAAGGTCAAAGCAGAATAAGCATTGAAATCAAATTTTCACGCTATTTATACATATTGTCGCGCATGCACAGACGTCAGCAATAAACAAAAGGAAAGTATTGATATACATATGTTTAACTTGCGCAGCCTTTCAAACGTTTGGTCTGCTGCTCATACTGTAATAATTTTAGTGAAAAATTATAAAAGAATTCTAGAAAATTTTATTAATCAGAATACTAAAATCAAATTTTCACGCCATTCATACATATTTTCGTGCATGCACAGATGTCATAGGTAAACAACAGGAAAGTATTTATATACATTCAATCTGCGCAGCCTTTCAAACGTTAAGCCTGCTTCTGATAGTGCAATAATTCAAGTGAAAAACTATATAAGAAAATTCTAGGACATTTTATTAATTGAAATACTATGATTCACCGACCATGCCACTTTCAAAGGTCAGAGCAGAATGAGCACTAAAATCGAACTTCCACGTTATTTATACACATTTTGTGCATGCACAGATGTCACCGATAAACAACAGGTAAGCATTTATATAAGTTCAACATGCGCAGCCTTCCAAACATTTAGTCTGCTCGCATGGTATAAACTTTAAGCGAACATCTATATTAAAATAATACGAAATAATTATAGTTTGAAAATTTATATACATTTTTGAGATTTAAAAATATATATTTATCCGCTGAATAATTTTCAGAATACTATTTTACAATATTTTAAATGTGTCAAATTATCTTTAATTAAAAATTTAAATAGTACAATTTGTATTTATGAAATATACATATTTAAAATGTATACATATATAGATCGTTATCGAAATGCAACCAAGAAAGCGTCAGCAAGCGAGG
The DNA here is from genome assembly GCF_009193385.2 of Nasonia vitripennis. NCBI lineage: Eukaryota > Metazoa > Arthropoda > Insecta > Hymenoptera > Pteromalidae > Nasonia > Nasonia vitripennis. Next base: position 229,882 of record NW_022279616.1, on the reverse strand, counting down.
CATCTGCTGCTATTTCAGATATTAAAGCGATACATAATGTTGAAGGAAGCTACGTGCCAAAGAATTGGCAGCGGCTTGTTTTTTATTCAAGAACTATCCAGCAAAATCATTCACTATTTCCGCAGCTTATAGCTTTCTACATCGTGCATCCTCTTGAATTTTGTTAAAAGCAATTTCCATCGATAAATTAAAAGTCTAATATTTCTGAAACCATAAAGTTCTGAAAGCTGCGCAATCTAGGAACGCAGAAAACCCGATTTTTCATTTTTCGCTTTTTTGCTGCGAAAATAAATAGACAAATCACTTAAAATTTCTATAGCATATAGCTCTAAACATGTCACATCAACTTGTTTTTTTTTTCGTGAGAGTATAATATTTAGATTTGAAAATATGAATTTCTTTTAAAGATACCCTTTTCATTTCTGCTCCTAAGCGGAACTGTCAATCCAAGCCACCAAGAGAAAAAACTATGTAATTTTATGCTCTTTTGGATGTTATAAGTTTGGATTGATCGTGTAGACGCTATCATAGAAAAACACGCAAAAAATGATTTTCAAAGATCAGTCTAGGCGACAAAATTGATAAACTGGTAAATTTTGTCAGAGACAGGAAAAATGTAGACAAGCAGATCAAAGATCTTCCTTGGGGCATGAGAACTTGCTTTAGGGCTTTCTGCTCGACGGATACCGGTTTGCGACAGTGCCAGCGACCAGGAATGGAAAAAAAGATGATACAGATTACCTTAAATCTGCGCGGCATAAGCGTTCAGGATAGGACTGCCGACGTTCCAACTACTTCCTTACTAGCGTTAAAGGCAAAAAGACACCGACGACCGACTTAGACGCAAAACTAAATTCAAGTAGCATCTTGAATTAGTAAGTAACAAAGTGGTGGGACCCACCGCTGCCTTGGTATGGCTGATGCCTAATGTCGGCAGGGCAGAGAAAGCAAAAGTAGAAAACAACTCATACTCCAACGATTTTAACTTGAACAAAAACAAGCACCAGAACTACGACAAGCTCTACTTAGCAGTATTCTTTCATTATAAATCATTGAACCCTTAATTGAAAAATACACAATAAATACAATACTATATTCATTATCAAAACAACCAACAAATTAAACAAGCACACCCTGTTGAAATTGTTTTCATGAAATTTTACATAAAATTATATGTCAAGATTTCGAACTTTTACATGTAAAATTTCACATGTATTAATGAAATTGTAAAACTGTACATCAAATTTTACATAAAATTTATGATAAAGATCTTTATATGAAATTATGTAAATATTATGTAAAATTTGATGTACAGTTTTACAATTTCATTAATATATGTGAAATTTTACATGTAAAAGTTCGAAATCTTTACATATAATTTTATGTAAAATTTCATGTAAATATTTTCAACAGGGCATTGAACTTGGCAAAGACAGGACAGATAAAACTGACATTGACAACATCGTATTAATTAACCTGAAATGGCTGTGACGCCACGTACGTGGACATAACATTCTGCCTACTAAAACGTGATAGTATGACAACCAATATTGCGTAAAAAACAAAGATCAACGCTTGTTGTTATCATTACACTATAATCTGACTATGACTATGCAGGGATTGAAAAGCAATTTTGAAATCATGAAATTCTTTAATTAAAAAATTTGCATGGTTACAACGCTTCCACTTTAAAAAAGCAAAACTTTATAAAATAGTAGAAAAGGGGTTAGATTTTAAAAGAAAACAATGGTTCATTTGACAGCAGGGTATTCTTGTAAAACTTTCCATCAATGGCGCAGTCTGAATAATTATTTTTACTTTTTTAAATACATAGCTTTGATTGGGACAGTTTTAAAACTCTTTTGCAGAAACACTGTACCGCTGAGTGGGTATACATCAAAATGAAGAAGTTAATATAATAGTACCGAAATTCGGCTATTCTACGCTAGGCTTTATGGTTTGTAAACGTTTCTATGCCTTTCATACTCTATAAAATAATTTAATTGTATTCCTTGATAGACACTCATCCACTGTTAAAATCTAACCTGTAATGTGGCATTCTTCCAAATTTAAGGATTTTGTTGACGCTATCCAACGCTGCGATTTCTGGATTTTGATTGCTGAGTGATTCACTGTAACCTTTATGCACTTGTTTCTTGGAGTATGGTGGGTCAAACTTTTGTAACGTATTCTTCTTTCTGCAAAACATATAATGTTAATGTTAACTATTACGACTAAAATTTTTGAATAATAAGCAATCATACAAGATTAAGTTATTTTTTATAGAAAATTTGTGACACATGCAATTTTAAAGAAGTATAGGAATATCATTCAACTGGTATTAGTATGTAAAAATTAAGGATTCTATAAGAAGTTAGCATTAATTTATCATTCATATCATTCATAACATTTATGCATTATGTTCATTGATTTATCATGATCTTTTATTACCGCTCCATTGACAAAAAAGAAACTGTCAAATAAATAACACTATACTTTCTCAAAGATGTACTAATTTTTTTTTATGTAGATTGTTGCCTGTGGGGGTAGAAGGTTTTGTTTTTTGGAAGGGGTTAAAATCACGATTGCTGAAAAAACATCGGGGCGATGAATGAATTTAATAGATTATCGGTAAATGCGCCTGTTTATTTATCATAGCTCACAATAAATTATCGAGGCGGCAGGAGCCGCGCGCGAAGCAAAGAAGTAGAGTAAGAGAGAGAGGGGGGGGGGGGGGGCAAAAAGAAAGCAGCGTGACAATAGCCGACGCTGACTAATAAACACGCAACAAGAGAGAATGAGATAGCAGAGCCGGATTTGCACAAAGCAATCCGAAGGGCCCCGAATCGATCAAAGAAGGACTATCGATCAGCAGAGAGAAGCGCAACTCGCTCTCTCGAGTCCCGACTCTGGTAGCGACCACACGTGGCCAGGAGCCACGAAAGCTGGCCAGCCGTCGGAGTCGCTCATCTCTAAGGGCGCGGCTCCAGACCGGACCATCAGGCCGAGGGCCATGACGTCATGCCCAGGCTAAGGCAACCCAGTGCCTGCAGCTCTCGCCAACGCTACGAGGAGGAGTTCGGTGGGCCGCCAACTAAACGACGCTGACGAGGTGGAACTCACAAAGCAACCAGCCCGTCTAGCAGCGGCAATGCGTTCATCGGCAAACCCGTGAGTCTGTCCTGTGTCGGCAAATAGCCCATCTCTCTCTCTCTCTCTCTCTCTCTCTCTCTCTCTCTCTCTCTCTCTCTCTCTCGGTTAATTTGGCGCACGAAGCACCACGAGCGAGTATAGTCTAGTGTAGGGTCAGGGGCAAAGCTCGATTGTCGCGCATAGTTCACCGGCCGATCTCGATGATCGTCTCGACGCACAACACACGATCGCACGTAGTGCATATTGTTATTTTGAGTGAATAAATGTTCTGAGGGCAGATGAAGCCCGAAAGTTCTCTTAGCATAAATTATTACAGTGTCATTATTGTGTATGCTAAAACCCTTGCTTCCATTCGTGAATAAGCCGAGCACAGAAGGACTCCGCCACTCTCCGCGGTCCGTCAAGGCGGAGATGCTGAGCAGCCGAGGCGAGTTCCTGGTCGTCACCCGACGATCCTTTTATTAACGTGGTAGCCTTGCGCGTCGGTCCCTAAGCTCGGTGGGACACAATTATCCAATTTCGCGCTAGCAAGGCCACAACGTTACAATCTTTTAATTAGAACATTAGAATCTCACGAAAAAATTACGTTGATTGGTCATGTATCAAAGTATATTTCAGTAAAATTTTAAGTTTTTTGGCTGCTCAATTTTTCAGTAATTAATGACTTTTTTTTGAGTTTCGATAACAGAAATAAAAAAAAATGAGTCGTCACGGGACGCCTGGCAGATGTGAAACATAGAAATGGAAGGTTACTGGAAAATATATAATTGTGTTTCATAAGAAAAGAGTGCAATGGAAAGGAAAACGTGAGTATTGAACAAAGTTATAATAAAAGAAAATAATATTTAGATTTATGTTAAAATAATATTTAGAATTATTTTATCAAGACGATGTTTTTATTTTTATGAAAATATACATAGAAAAGAATAATGTTACAAATAATGTTTTCAAATTGAGTGTTATCAATTATTTTTGTGATAAAAGCACTGATGGTATTAAAGTTACAATAGGTCGATGATGACTGAAATAAGCAACGAAAGTGTTACTTGTAACATTTTGAAGGTGTCTTATAAATACTGCATCTATTCTTGTCCCATATCATGTTGTAGGCTCGCTTGAATCGTTATGAATGTACAACTAGAAGTCTTGTTGAAGGAACATAATCGATACTGCCAACTAAGCTTTCGTGAATTTTACATTAAAGTCTTTAGGTAAAATCATTTGTAGTCCATCGTAATTTTTTTTTTAATTCTTGAACCACTTATACTGCAGGAGGAAGTAATCTAAAGTGTAGGAATTCGATGATTTTTTGATTTGGTGAAATATATACTACTACCATAATAACCTGTCTTCAATCATCTAGAGTAATTTATAATATATTTAATAAAAGCACACAAATCGACTATAGATCCTTGAGTAACAGTAATATCCGTAGCATCATGTATTGTGAGATCTACATGTAATGTAGAAATTCTTGAGATATTGATGTTTGATGTTTTTACGTATGGCGACTCCAGCAGCTCTATCGTTTGGTCGTTTAAATTTAGCTATACATTTAAAATTAGGTAAAGAAATATCTTCTTCGTCTGGAATCCATGTTTCAGATCATAACAAAAAATTACTTATTTTAGTAATAGAAAAGTAAATCTTTAAAGTATAAAAAAGACGATCTGCTTGTTACAAGACATAGCTCAAAATGACCCTCTAATTTTGGCAGACGACGCTCAATGTAAAGTAATGCTATGATTTTAGAAACGTGCACTAACACACTGATGAACGTACACTAGTAAGACGGTGCGGTAGTAGCTGTAGCTATATAGTATACAAATTCCGACGCAGCGCGCGTAGTGAAGAGGGACAAAGTATATATATGGGTAGTTCCAGTCAAGTTTTAAAAAACGTTGCGTTGGGGAGGGGGGGGGAGTCTGCCAATGTTGCCGCCGATTTTTTCGGGAAGGGGGGAAGGGGAATTTTTCCAAAAGCTACATTTTCAGATGGATATTTTTTCAGAAAAAAATAATGTAGATTCAAGTGTTTTCCAAAATCGAATCTATTCAATCCAAAAAATAATTTTTATTCTATAAGACATCCTATGTGTTTTTGTTATGGAACTGTTTTTATACAGCAAGAACATATAACTTGGAATATGCATTATATTTTGATATTGCCAGGAATAGTATTTTTTCAAAACAAAAAATTAAAAGAATTAATAAAAGCAACTATTAAGAAATTTTACATTCGTTTTATAAGACATAACGATATAGAATTCTCGAATGAAAGATGAAAAAAATCATAATATGAATACTCTTAAAATGTAATTATCGTTTAAAATCCGTAAAAAACTAGAATCTAAGATTTCAAGATAATAAAAAAATACGAAATGTCCGATTAAAGAAAGAAAAACATTTTTTCAAGTGAATAGAAGCCATCTGGCGGAAGAAAATAAAAATCAAAATGAGTTGCAAATAATTTTCATAGATGCCGCCTCTAGTCCGGTTACCTGAATGCCGAAAGTCTGAGGCTCATGTTCGGGGCAGCATACAAGGTGCCTTTGTAGTCTCCTGACTTATTCAGGTTTTTGCAATGTATTTTGATCTTCTGAATGTAAATTAGCAAGGTGTTTCGTGCTAAAGGTGATTAAAAAGCGCAATTTAAAGATTCTTACAGTTTTGCACTCCAAAGAAATAGTAAATAATTGTTTGTAAAAATTTCAGATAAAAGTGTTACATAATAAATTTTAAAAAAATAAATAAATTATTAATGATAATTATCGGAAATTTAACTTTGTAATTGCGAGTCTGTTATAAATTTGACGATTTTAACGAAAAATAATCTACTATACGACAGAACGTAATAGAGCTTTTTCTTTTTAAATTTGTACCAAAAAGTAAAATAAAATATTTTTTTAATCGCAAAAGTAGAAAAATTATGATGTTGTTGATCAAAAGGTTAATAAGTTTTTAACTATCCTTGGTAGCGCAAAACACATTGCAGATTCGAATTGAGGGTTCAAATACATTATGCAACCATTATGCGATTGTGCATACTTGCAGCTTTGTATGCATATTTATCGCAAAAGTTCTGTGGGCTATGCAGGAAACGGGCCTGTCCCATCACGTTAGCACAAGGTCAGCAATATAAGTCAATCACACTATTTGTGACATGTAGACTGTACACATACCATTTAATATTTGAAGTTTCATTTTTCATTTAACGGTGTGTGTACATATCGTCGGTCCCTACGAAGACACTTAACCTGCTGCAAAAATTGTAGCTTATATCAAGTGGCTTATGTTTTATTAAGATTTCCAGTAAAAATAAAAAACGGGCATGGCAAGTTACGTAGTAAGTATCTTAAGAGTTGTTTTTAATGGATCATCATGTAACTTGACTTTAAATTAAGTAAGCCCTTGATTGAACAAAACAATTTTTTTGCGTTATTATGATTAAATATAATAAACTTGACTTTGTTTGATTAATCTCAGTTCTTTTTTACCTGCAATTTGTTTTTATTTAAATAATAACGAATCTTTTCTTATAAAATGAATTTGAATGGTGCTCATCTTCGCGGCAAATCTGAATTGTGTTACTCTTCGCTGGAAAATCTGAATAGTGCTAGTCTTCGTAGGGACTTACGATATTATGGTCTCTCTGTATTCAATTGTGCAGACTATTTACATGATTTGTATTATTATTCAGTATTGATAAACTTGACTTTAGTTTGAGTTTACTGAAATTGTAAAATACGTTGAAATAGAAAAAACATTTATTATATATAATTGGTTTATTAATCAGAACATAGCACGGAAATAATATTCTAAAGCCGAAAAAGTGCCCCACTTGAAGGGTTAGTTGTGATTCCAGAAAAACCAAAACGAATTATAGAGTCCCGCGACCACTGATGATAAACTTTTCAATAGCTGATTAAACTACGAAATTATTGCAATTTGTTTTGATACCTCGCTGATCTTACATGTCAGTACGAACATTGAAGTCGTATTTTCTCGAAAACAGGAAAAATGGACTTAAGTTTTAAACCTGCCAGGCGTCCTCTGACGGCTAAACTTGTTTTCGTAAGTTTATTAAAGGAAAAATATGTATATGTGGCAGCCTCATATTTTCGGTGCTATAAGTGCCTATAATATGCTGACTTCTTGTCACTTTTGAAATATAGATATTAATTTAAACACTTTAAAAAGTAACAAATTTTATGTTAATATCCAGACAACTTTTTTAAATAATAGTTATTTGTAAAACCCCACACTCATCTGGAAACTATATGTGTTTGAAGCATATCTTTTAGTATAAAAGTGCCCTTTGAAGCCCAAATCTTAAGTAAATCTGCGGTCGCTGAAAAATGGAAATTCTGAATTTTGGCCTTCGAAGAAATGTCATACCTGATAATATGGCACATATAAACATGTTTTTATGTTTCTTACATTATACCTGAATATATTAAATAGTTTAATTCATTTTTTTTAACAATTTGGGAAAAATATAAACAAAAAATTGAATTTTTCATTATTTGACTATTGAAGGTGTATCTGTTCCCTTAAGCATTATTCTTTTGTTAATTAATTTTCATGAGAGACATATTATTTCTATGCAAAACAAAAGTTCATGATTATTGAAATATATCTCCACTACCTGGTATCCTGGACCTAACCAATACTTAAATCATTAATTATATTCGACTTTCTTTCTCTTTCTTGACCTGTCGTCAGAATTACGATACAGGGCAGTAAATGTTCATAGCTCTATAATAATAACATAAATTAAATATTGTGCACCGGACCAAGAAGAGCCATTCAAACACAGCCTCATATAAGCTCAAGCATGATATAACGGACCATTATCCGATTATTATTGCAGTAAATAGGCTGAAAACAGTAACTAAGATACCATATGTACTCTTAAACTACAAAAAATTAATAAATGCTGCTAAGTCTAGGAACTGGGATAAAATTATGTCAATAACTGATCCAAATTTGGTCGTAGATAAGTTGTTAAGTGAGATGAATCTATGTGTAGAACTAGCGAAAACAAAAAGAAATGAAAAAAGACATACTGTTAGGAAAAACTGGATTACTGATGTAATAATAAGGTCATGTGAAACGAAAGAATTTTTAGTTAATTTATGGCAATTAGATGTGCAGAATAAGCAACTAAAAACACAGTATAAAACCTATGCAAAAATTTTGGATAAGGTAATTACCGATGCCAAAATGAAATATGAATTAATTTTGTGCAAAAAACTCTAATAATCCAAGAAAACTTTGGGCAATAATGAAAATGAAAATCGGGAAAGTTAAAAAATCAAATGATACCATAAATTATATAAAGATAAATGATCAAATAATTACCGACAAATTCCAAATAGCGCAAATATGAATACCTTTTTTTGTGAAATACGTAGAAATCTGAGTGCGAATATCGTTAATCCAGTAAACACGAAACTTAAAATGCCGGACATGAATCCTATTTCGATTTTTCTGAAGCCAACAAGTACGGTAGAAATAACAAGTTTAATCAATACACTGAAATTGAAAAACGTTGGAGTTGATGAGATAAATGCAATGAATTTAAAACTTTTATGTAACCATATAATAGGTCCTCTGACCCATATCTTCAATAAGTTTATTGAAAAAGCGATATGGCCAGATGCTCTAAAAAGGGCCGAAGTAGTTCCGATCTATAAATCTGGCAAAAAACATAAAATCACGAAATATCGACCGATCTCTCTCATATCCAACGTTGCAAAAATTTTTGAGCGAATTATATATAATAGAATTCATGATTTTATAGAAAAGGGCAATATAATCTCCAAACAAAAATTTGGTTATATGAGAAAGATTGGTACGAAAAGTGCTTTGAACTATATAACTGATGTACTTTATAATAATGTTGATAAGAGTAAGCCTACTATAATAACGTTCTAGACTTGACGAAAGCGTTTGATACTGTGGATCACAGTATACTACTGGCAAAATTATATTGTATTGGAATCAGGGGACAAGCGTTGGATCTCCTTTCCAGCTATCTAAGTGACAGAGACTAAGTAGTCAAAGTAAACGGTATTAAAAGCGATAGCTTTGTAGTTAACACGGGTAACCCGCAAGGAACGATATTAGGACCGCTGCTTTTAATTCCTTACATAAACGATATCTTAAAGGAGGTCCCTCCTGAGTCCGTAATTTTTTATGCAGATGATACTGCTTTATAGCCTCTGGTAATGATTGGATAGAAACCCAAGTTACCATGAACCATTTTCTACAGTACAGTAAGCTGTCCTTAAATGTAGGAAAAACTGTTTGCATGACTTTTGGAAGTAGCATTGGAAGTGTACCTGCTCAAATAAATGTCAAAATTCTCGACAAAAATGTAACTATGGTAGAAAATTTTAAATATCTAGGAATTGTTTCTGACAGTAACCTAAAGTGGGATAGCCACATGCAATATATTATTGGGAAAACAAAATATCTAGTATATATTTTTCATAAAATTTCCAAAACCATGCCTACAGAGACACTCAGAATGATATACTATGCATTCTTTCATAGCATCATAAGCTATGGTATCATCGCTTGGGGTGGAGCATACAGAAATAGTCGGGACCAAGTACGAAAACTTCAAAACCAAATTTTAAAAATTATCATTGAAAATAATTTTCTAGTGCATGAAAATCCATTAACTGTAGGACAACTTTTTGCTCTAGAATCTTTGAAATTACATTACTGTTATCTCAAAGAGAAATATTTAGCATCAGATAGTGTTACTAGAAACCGTAGTATTATTGTACCTAGAACAAACAAAAGAATTAGTAATAAAAATAGCTATGTGAAAGCTATCACTATTTTTAATTTGCTTCTAAATCAACTAAAAGTTTTGAATTTAGAAAAGTACTCTTAAAAAAGAGCTATTAAATAATGGATTAGATGCAATTGTTAAAAATTTAATCTATAATCTTGTAGTGCGAAAGAAATTGTCTTAACAACTAAGTAACATATATATATAATAGTTTTAAGTTTTGTTTTAAGTCTTCATTTATATTGTATTTTGTTGTAACCAGACCTGCTAACAGGTACCTACGTGTACCTCTGCAGGATTTTAGGTATGAACCCCATACCTTGTAAATTTTTCTAGAAATAAATAATAATAATAATTTTGAATGTGAGTTATTAGTATCTGAAATAATCAATTTTTGTAACTGGACTCTGAGAAATACATTTTTATCAACTTGGTACGTGCCTAGGGTAGTCTCCCTCCTCTCTAGTGGACGCGCATCAGCTTTCTTTGTCGATTGCACAGCTGCCATAAAGTGGGACTATGCTGCTATACAGTGACTAACATATTTTCATAAGGTTTACATATTTGATAAGGTATTCATACATACGAAAGAATGTAGTCATAGTCATAGTCATAGTCATATTGGGCGGAGGTGAACTGCGGCGGCCCCTGCACGGGGACGTGCCGGTCCAGCACTCAGGCGAAGCCCATTGTGCCGTGCCTCCTGTACCATAAGAAATTACTTTATAAACCCTTGTTTATAGCTTCGGCAACTCGGCGAATTGCTACCAAGCTTTTTAACCTCAGCTCCTCTAACCCAAACATAGGAACCCCCTACACCTTCCGTCTTGTCCCTGCGAAAGCTGGGCATTCACACAGCAGGTGGGAGGTGGTCTCCGTTTCATGCTCGCATCACCTGCAGCTCCCAGAGTCCCTTAGTCCCAGGTTCCACAAGTGTTATTCTACCCTTCAATGTCCCATCAGCAAGCCAACAGCCAGCCTCAACCTATTGCTGCTTAGGTCCCTAATGGTCCGCAGTCACTCCTCAGGTGGGCTGCTGCCCATTAGAGTCCTAGCTTATCTTTGCCCATTGGCATTGGTTCATTTGTCGCTCAGTTGCAAATTGAGCCAATCTTTAATTGCTCTATTAACCTCGCAGGTTGATACAGCGACTGCGCACCTTTTTGCTCGAATGCCGTCCGCGCCCCTACCCGCTAACCTGTTCGCCTTTTCATTACCCACCACGCTGGAGTGTCCCAGTACCCACACCAGTCTCACCGCGTTGTGTTCCGCCAGTAATTCCAGCGCCTGTCTGCACCTTAGTACCTCTTTTGAGGAGATGCTGATACTGTCTAGCGCCATGAGAGCTGCCCTGCTATCCAAGCAGAAGCTTACAGTTCTATATCCTGTGCCTCTCTCTGACAGCCATTCAGCAGTTTCTGTAATGGCTCTGATTTCTCCCTGGAAAACCGTAGCATGGTGGTCGAGTGAGCACACAATTTCTTGTGTGTCCCCCTTTTCCCAGGCACCTGCTCTTACACCGTTTTCATCTTTTGAGCGATCGGTAAACCATACCACACTGTTTTCGAGGAGTTCATGTGAACCCGTCTTTCATTCTTAGAGAAATAAATTCTTTCCGCCATTCTGTCGCAACCTCTTTTTTTCCATTAGCGTCATTACTTGTTCCAGAAGTGCCGCATTCTTGAAATCCGAACAGTTTGTTGATTCCGCTTTTCTGCAGAAGGTCCTGCACGCATTTGTCCTTATTACCTTGCCTAGTAGAGAACCGTAGGTGTCGTTCGCATGGATCATGTGATTCCTCCCATAACCAATCACTACACCCTATCTAGTGCCCCCGTGTGAGTTTTTAACTCACATTTGTGGCCCCATACCGGTGTCCTATAAGTAAGTCTTGGTTTTATGATTGCATCATATAGCTATTTCACTTTATTCGGTTCTAAACCCCAGGTATTGCCAAAAGCCTTTCTGCAGGCCCAAAAGGTGCCTATCACTTTCTCGGATTTATCTTTGATTTGTTTCCCCCTGTTGAGTCTGGCGTCGAGCGTGACTCTTAGGTATTTGTTTTCCTTTACCAATTTTAGGGGAACTCCTTAGAGTTGGAGCCCTTCCGTCGGCTTGGTTTTTTACCTGTTCGTACACAGCATGATACTGACTTTGCTAGGGTTAACCCCCAGTTTTACTTTATTACACGAAAGTGACCAATGTAAAGTGATCAAACTACACTCAGACTTATTTTAATGCACCTTCAGAACTAGTATAATTTGCAAGTTTTATCAATTTTATGTATTTCTTAATAATTATCTTAGACGCACTATTTCAGAAAGTAGCTGAATGAAATAATAATGTATTTGTCAATTATGTATACGTGCTATTAATAATTTTACTATATCTTTGCAGAAGATGGAAGTAAACGACGACGCCGTAGGGGAGGGGGGGGGGGTGGGAAGAAGGCGTCTCGTTGGTCGAAGGATGTTTAATCCACAGCCGGCAGATGCGCAAAGGAAAGAAGATCTGGGTCCGTTGCCAGCCCCCGGAGTAGTACACGATGTCTTCGCGCTGATTCCTGGTGTAGCAGATGATGTCTCCGCACCATTTCCTGCTGTAGCAAATGATGTCCCCGCGCCGATTCCTGGTGTAGCAAATGATGTTTCCTCGGTGTGGCACATGATTGCCCCGAGCAGGTCGATGTTCCTTTGTCGATTCCCCCTATGGAAGTTGATGTCCTCGGTCATGTTCCTAGTGTAGCAAATGATGTTTCCGTGCCTGTCCCTGATGAAGCAGTTAATGTTCCTGGTGTAGCAATGGATGGTGCATAGCTGGTCTTCGGTGTTACAGTTCATCTCCCTGAGCCATTCCCTAATCAACGAGTCCTTCATGGAGATTTTCCACCTGAACCAGTAGCAGGACAGCCCGAAGACATGCCTCTCAGGCAAAATAGTAATACAAATTTATAAAAGTATTTGTTTGCGCGAATGAAGCCTTAAATATCTGGATCCGCTTTTATATAATTCAACAGCTGAGCAAGAGAAGCAGCTATCTAAAAAACCGCTCAAAATTAATGAATGTGAATGAATGCTTTGTGTATATATCCAAACAGTTATACATATAGAATCATGTACAATTACTATGTTTAAGCGAGATTTAAGATAGCTGCTTCTTGCATATTTTCACATAGTTTGTTGAAAGGTATTTTATTTAATGTATGTATTGAAAGATAATCTAGAAATGTAAAAGTTCTCTACAATATATACAACTATTAATTTTTTTTCGTAAATTTATATTAATTGGCTTCATCCTTTTACACAATTTCTGAAATTTGTATTACATGGGTTATTGAAATATTCTTGTTTGCAAGAGAGAATAGAGTTTCTAGTGATGCAAGGTTGATGCTTAATGAAGTACAATCCTAACATGATTGTAATAGTGATATTAACTAAGAAGTTTTTTTTTAATTAGGGTTTGACGAAGTTGGTGATCAGTAGAGTGGTCTTTCGCTTCTCCATGAATTAAAAAAAATCATTTTCTTAGTTAACTTTGTAACACAAAAAATCTTATTTACTTTCTTTCCTTATTTTTTTTAAACAACCTAACGTGCTTTTTTCTTATCGAGATATGTGCAGTGTTTGCTTGACTAACCGCAGGACGGTTGCATTTCTGCTGTTGTATGATTTGCGGCAACAGAATTCTAAGGGAAATGGAGCAAAACCCAACATGCAGCCAGGAATAGACAGCTGTTATGAAAGTATATTTTGTGTGTGCTATTTGATATTATTCAGCATTTCGTAATTTTTTTTTTAATATTTGGTACAACTGTAAACCTCAATTTTCCTTTACAATAAAAAAAGTTCCTTCATATATTCTTTTTTTCTCATAAGGTGCCGATTGGATTCAAAACGCAGGAGCTATCGCACTGACACCTTTAAATTTGAATGATATTCAGCAGCTTCTTTACAAAACAGTGTGGTGCATTATTTGGATTTAAAATTAAAAGCATTGGCCCTGGAGGTATATTGGAATATTTCTACGTAGTTTCGTGACTTTTAAGGCAGCGCCAAATTTTGTTAATAAATTGAGTCTTCTGCTGTCTGAAATATTCTGAAATCATCCAGACATCTTTGAATGCACCCGCAGGGTTAATGTTTTCAGATTCAAACAGACTATATTAATTGGGACAAAAGTCTTTTTGACGGGTGAGCTACAACATTAATGTAGAGGGCTAAAAATTTTTTTGCCTGCTTCATAGAACCAAGCAGTTTTGAAAAAACGTCTACATCTCATATAAAATATGGCGTGCAGCAAGGGCTAAGTAAGTTTTTTGACCTCGCGTGGCTGCAGTACAAGAAGCCTACTTTATGCCCTTGGTTACACAATATACTATAATTTACGTAACATGTTTTGTAATATATAACGTATATTATTCCTGGTTCGTCATCTAAAAGATTAACAAAAACTAGGTATTCATCAACCTCAGCATTTAGTAATAAAATTTTTACATTGTAAAACTTATACAATATGAAGTCGCTGCTTCTGAGATTTTTAAATTTCTGAAATCACGTAACACACCTATGTATGTAACTTTTTAATCATGGTCGTGCTTTTGTAAAACGGAGTAGATTCTTTTTTAATAATGAACAATTTTGTTACCAATTACTTTACCGGATAAAACCCCGCATAACACACAACTGCAATGATTGCAGTCCTGACGAGTGAAGAAACTGTATAGCATATTACTCGTAGAGCTGTATATATATATATATATATATACTTACACACATACATACATACATATATACATATATATATATATATATATATATATATATATATATATATATATATATATATATATATATATATACAGGGTGTTTCATTTTAATCCGACCACGACAAAAAACCATGGAAAAACTAATTTTAACGAAAAATGACCTTAATAAAAGTTGAAGGGGGTAAAGGGGGCCATCGAATGACACAAACACCTATGACCTTGAACTCGATTTTCAAAGTCATTTGAAGGTCATTGTATTTTTTTAACGGGAACCCCTATTTTTGACCTCGGAATACGGAGCAGCGGAAAAAATTACGTCGGAAATGACATTTCAAGTTTGCCTTAGTGACCTTGAGAAGGTCAATTCAAGGTCAAATAAGAAGTATCAGCCTAAGATTGTTTTCCTTTCAATTTTTTCGTAGAATTATCATTTTGTTATTGTAATAAACATTAAGAGAATAATTGACTTAAAATGTGATTATGCTTTGCTGACTTCAAAGCCATTTTGTAAGGTCAAAAGTGCAAAAATGCAATATCAAATGTTATGTGGAGTCCATATTTATATCCTAACTTTAGTGTTGCCCAGGAATAACGACGTGGACGTAATAGGATTGTGTTCCCTTTGGGGTGCTTGATTAGAGTGAGTCTCCTTGCCTCTCACTTTTATTATGTACAGATTTGAATGTAGGTGCCCAAAGACACCACCATTTTTTTGGATTCTATTCAGTTCTTGGGATGTTTTCGTAAGCGAATTTTTATCCTATCTTTAGCGTTACTCAAGAACGACGTGGACACAATTGGCTATTAATTTTCCTCATCGAATTTTGCCTGAATTTATTGTTGAAATAAATAATTTATTTTGTAAAGATGATTTTTCATGTTGAATTTTCCCGCGACTCATTGTTGAAATAGACAATTTTTCTAATAAGAGATCTCTTTTCATATGAATTTATCCTCTACTCATTGTTACTTACACTTAGTATTCAATAGTTTACTAGTTATTGAATAGTTATTGTTTAGCCAAACTAATCAAATATCATTTGTTTAACATTTTCTCTTTTTCATTCATTGACCTTTATTTTTTCTATTAAAATTTATTACTCATCGAAAGCTATCTAATTTGTTCAGTTTGGTAAAAACAAAATTTTTTATTGAACTTGTTATAAATTTTTAACAATGGCTCATTATCCAGCCGCTGAAAGGGTTGATATTTTATTGATTCTTGGTGAATCTAGACGTAATTATCGACAAGCTGCAGCTTTGTATCGAATTCGATTTCCCGATAGAAGACATCCAAGTCATACAACCATTCGTGAGATTTACCGTAGAGCTCAACAAGGGCAACTAGCACGAGTTAGAGAACGTCGTAATTACAACGAAGATGATCTTCGTGTAATGGTCGTTTTAGCAATGGTTCATTTGAATCCCCACGTTAGTACCCGTGAAATTCAAAGGCAAAGTGGTATACCTATGGCTACTGCTTGGAGAATACTGAGAAGTCAACGTTATCATCCATATCATATTACTTTGACTCAGGATCTCACACCTGCTGATATGAGGTTAAGGCTACAGTTTTGCCAATGGGCACGACAAATGATTGCTAATGATCGTCACTTTTTTCAATACGTAATGTTTTCTGATGAAGCAAAATTCAAAAGCAATAGAGAGCTTAACCGACACAACTGTCATTATTGGTCGAATGTTAATCCGCATTGGTACAGGCAGATAGATAACCAAAATCGTTGGAGTCTTGATGTTTGGTGTGGAATTGTTAACGGATACCTTGTAGGCCCATACTTTTTCGATGAAAATGTAAATGGCCATCATTTTTTACAGTTCCTGAGAGAACGTCTTCCAGTACTTCTTGAAGAAGTAGATTTATACACAAGAGCAAGAATGTGGATTCAATTAGATGGAGCTCCTGCGCACTATGCTCGAATAGCTAGACAATATCTTAATCAAAATTACCGTGACCGGTGGATTGGACGCACTGGACGTGGAGATTTGGGTGTTCGATGTCCACCGAGATCTCCAGATATGACATCACCCGATTTCTATTTGTGGGGGTATTTGAAAGATGTTGTTTATGAACATGAAACTACAACAAGGGAAGATATGATCCACAGAATTCAAACCGCTTGTGAAAACATCCCAAGAGCTGTATTACTCAGAACAGTAGAACATTTTCAGCAGCTAATTGAATTGTGTATCCAACAAAATGGTGGTGTCTTTGAGCACCTGCGTTGAATTTTGAGCAAAATTGAGAGGCAAGGGGACTCACTCTACTTAAGCACCCCGAAAAGTGAGAGGCAAGGGGACTCACTCTAATCAAGCACCCCGAAAAGTGAGAGGCAAGGGGACTCACTCTAATCAAGCACCACAAAGGGAACACAATCCTATTACGTCCACGTCGTTGTTCCTGGGTAACGCTAAACTTAGGATATAAATATGGACTTCACATAACATTTGATATTGCATTTTTGCACTTTTGACCTTACAAAATGGCTTTAAAGTCAGCAAAGCATAATCACATTTTAAGTCAATTATTCTCTTAATGTTTATTACAATAACAAAATGATAATTCTACGAAAAAATTGAAAGGAAAACAATCTTAGGCTGATACTTCTTATTTGACCTTGAATTGACCTTCTCAAGGTCACTAAGGCAAACTTGAAATGTCATTTCCGACGTAATTTTTTCAGCTGCTCCGTATTCCGAGGTCAAAAATAGGGGTTCCCGTTAAAAAAATACAATGACCTTCAAATGATCTTGAAAATCGAGTTCAAGGTCATAGGTGTTGGTGTCATTAGATGACCCCTTTTGCTCCCTTCAACTTTTGTCAAGGTCATATTTCGACATCAGTAAAATAAAACCAGACAAACAGCTGTTTAGCAGATTTTTTGTTATTTGACCTTGAATTGACCTTCTCAAGGTCACCAAAGCAAACTTAAAATATCCTTTGCGACGTAATTTTTTCCGCTCTATCCGATTCCAAGGTCTAAAATAGAGGTTCCTATTTAAAAAAATCACAATTACCCTCAAATGACCTTGAAAATCGAGTTCAAGGTCATAGGTGTTTGTGTCATTCGATGGCCCCCTTTATCCCCTTCAACTTTTGTTAAGGTCATTTTTTGTTAAAATTAGTTTTTCCATGGTTTTTTGTCGTGGTCGGATTAAAATGAAACACCCTGTATATATATATATATATATATATATATATATAATTTCAAATTTTATCATGTATGGGGATGATTTCAAATTGTGGTTGTTCTTTATACAAATTTGGCGACACGACAACGAGATGATTCACTTTTTTATTTACTATTATTATTATTGCTATTACTATTAAAGTGCTAGAAGAACATTTTTTGACTCTCTGTTTGCGAACTTCAATTTCTCCTAGCTGCGTAGCGTGCTTAAAATTCTAAATTTCACGCACGCTCATTTACTAAGAATGTAAATTCGCACACTTGTGTTAAAAAATAGTATACGATACTCGTGCGCGTAGGTGATCATCACACTTGCTTTTTTCTTTTCGCTCATGCGACAATCGCCTACTTCGCGCATTCGTATCGTAATAAACTATTGTGAAAATGAACAACAACTCGCGCTGAATGCGGAAATTATATTTCACTAAATTTTTTCAACAGTATCAATATTTTTTATTAAATGTAAATTATTATGTATATAAACATGAGAAAAAAATGAGTTAATTGGATTCACCGTTTACATTTGACAAAAATAATTACGCCATCAGCAGATCTGCATTATTCTCTAATAACCTCGATATACTTCAAAGAATCCTTTGAATCCACTTAAATGGGTAAGCGATAGCACATTTCATTATTCGCACAGAAAAGTAAAACATTTCATATTAGTACGTTTCATGGCTCAAACTAATATTGTTTGTGGTTGGAACAATTTTTTAAAAATAAAACTTCAAAACCGCTAGTGTTTTTATAAAATGTGCAAATCTTCACATCAAAAGCTTGAAATGTACTAGTCTTCACGGCTGGGACTGAAATCAGTAGTTTCAGATATGCTAATCTTTGCTGGAAGCGGTGTCGATGTACACTACTTGACAATATCTCGGTATTTCGCGGCTATAGGGCCATCTTTGATGACAGCGCAAGCGAGCCACTTTCTTTTTATATCAATATTATTTTAATCCTTGAAAATAATTAATAACATTATTTTTTAATTTCTAAGTGAGCGAATACTAAACAAAATAAGCTGCTGCTGGGCTTTTAACGTTTTTTATTTGTCGTGCATCTTTCATTTAATATTTAATCGCGTATTCGTTTTTATTTCTGATAATTTTTAAGTCTGCGTAATTGTTAGAATAACATTTTTAGCGTTATGAATTTCTAGTAGAATCGGCATAATCTCTAACATTCTGATATCTTTTAATTAAAAATTTGCTTTCGTAATTTTGTTTTTCTACTTTTTTTACACTTTTTCGGAATTTTCCACATTTTTCCATTTACTATTGTAATGAATTTTGTATGCGATGATTCACTTATTAATTTTTACCATTAATTAAAAATATATTCATTCTTTATTAGCATTCTACAATAAAACTAATACTTCTAATTACCATTTTAAGATACTTCCTTTTCAAATCGATATTATCTTTTTCTGAAAAAATATCTATCTGAAAATGTAGCTTTGGGATAAAATACCCCCCCCCTTTCCTATGTACAATAAAGCTATATTTATTAATGATCTTTTTTTATATATTAGATTATAATTTTTCGTTGTTATTTCTATATGATGCTATAGCTGATAATAATATGGAAAAAATCATAGTATCTCATTCTTAAAGTTTTAGTTGTCATTGTGTTAGCAAGCTTATAAAAAATATATATCAGATTTTTTTTTTATTATATATAGTATGTGTTTGTTCCACTATTGATTAAAATCAAAAACAATTCCAAGGTATTTGTGATCCTCTACTCTAGTTATCTTCCTATCTTGTATTTAAATTTCGATTTGAGTAGGTACACTATTACACTAACTGACCAAGCAAGCAATATTTTTTCCGGCATTACTGAACAGCTTAGCCCGAGATCTTGGATTAAAAAAAAATTGTCGAAAACGACCGTCTCTATCAAAAGATGCGAGCTATTTGAAATAGGGTAAAATTCATCAAAAATGCCTTCGAAACAAGAATTTTCAGTATTTTGTAGAATTTTCTCATTTTATACTTATACTCTTTGGTATCTATTGTTTAGATAGCTTGCGAGAAGATCCAACGCTTAGCATCTAATCCCAATACAATACAATTTGTCCAGTAATATATGGTGATCAACCGTATCAAAGACTTCCGCTAGATCTGAAAAGGTTACAATTGTTTTATTCGCCGATCCACATTATTGTACAGAATGTTCATTTGATTATTAAGTGCATTTTTTGTGCCGATCTTCCTCATAAAACCAATTTGTTGCTTGGATATTACATTGCGGTTTTCAACAAAATCATATATTCCATTATAGATTCTCTTGAAAATCTTAGCGATATTTGATATGAGGGAAATTGGTCGATAGTTAGGTATAGTGTGCTCTTCACCAGATTTGTACATGAGTTTTACTTTGGCTTGTTTGAGCGAATCAGACAAGATTGCTCTTTCGATACGTAGATTTAAAATATGTGTTAATGGTTCCGTAATATAGTTGCAAATTACCTCTAGCGTATTGGCATTTATTTTGTCATCGCCACTATTTTTAAATTTTAAATTATTATTTACAGTTTTCACTTCTGTCAAATTTTTAGAATTTAGAAAAATAGAATTTGCATCCAATTCGGGCAGTTTCAGTTCTGTATTATTAGGTTTTACAATATCATCACTCAATTTACGGTTTATCTCACAGAAAAATTTGTTTATATTTGCCGTTATCTCTACTATGCCTGTGATTTTATTATCATTGATCTTTATATATAAATTATGGCATTATCATTGGATCTTTTTTCATCTTTTTTTGTTTATGATTTCCCATAGTTTCATTGGATTGTTAGCACTTTTTGTCAACTAAGCTTTTATCGTATATAAAGTTGGCATCATTATTAACCTTGTCTAAAGTTTAAGTATACGTTTTGTATTTATATTTAAGTTGCTCATTGTTAATATCCATTTGCCATAATTTATATGAAAATTCTTTGGTTTTGCATGATCTAATGATTGCATTAGATATCAAATTATCTGTGACTTAATTGGGATCCTGCATCGACATAATTTTATTCTAGTTTTTGTCTTCTACAATGTTTACTAATTTTTTTTTTTTGGTTATTCATCTTCATTTTTTATTTTATTGAGTGCAATAAATATAGGGTAATGGTCAGTTATTTATTATTTGAGTTTGTAAGTTACTGTACTTTATGTTTTAATGTACTTCAAAAGAAAGAATCAGCTATAACACTAACAGACCCAATGTTCAAATTGAACGAGCTAGCGAATTTTTTGCTAGTTAAAGCATTTTTTAGCTTATTAAAAATTCTTACTAAAAATAAAACCTTTAAAAACTCCCAATATCAATCCAAATATCAACTCTTAATTTGAACAAAATTGAAATTCTCCGTACTCTAATCACTCTATTCTATTCGAATCCTTGCGAAAAAATAACACTTCTTAGGCCTAACGGGTCTCCAGGAACATGCGCAAAGGGGTCCATCCAGCCTGATTACGCAAACCAGCAGAACCTCAGTATTTAAATAAGCTTTCATAGCGCTTGTCCCTATCAAGCTTTCATGTTCTAACCATATTTGATTCGATTCTTATGAAAAAAATAAAATACATTTTGTAACAGTTCATAACTGAAGGAAGATAAAATAATTTTCAGAAGCTGCAGACAATAGAGAATAATAATTAAAATCTAAAACATTGGCACGCTTTTGCGCCTGATCTTATCTTAATGTGCGTAGATATATATGTAAATACATATATAACATCAAAGAACACAATCGGTATAAAATGAGCGTACGCGCTCATTCTAACCCCATAACTGCAATTGAATTCAGTCATCAGTTTGTTTATTTACATTCGCCATTCTAAGCCCATAACCGCATTTAAATTCAGCCATCAGTTTGTTTATTTACATTCGCGATGTTTGCTCGGCGCGACTCACTCCACTCACTTGTTTCCAGATTGAGATCGAGATCGAGTTCGAGATCAAGTTTGAGAATCTCGAATAGGATTTTTATAGAATTTTTATAAGTCCTGATCTACTGATTTATACAGGGTAATTCTAAACCAATACAAGAGATTTATATACTATCGTGATCAGCGTAAAAAACTGAGTCTACACTCTTAACCTAAAGTTGAAAATCTGGAAATGAAAAGATTAAAACCTACATTTTAAACTTTATGAATATTAAAAAGTGATTGATGTCCTCAAAATAATAGCATTACAATTGAGTGTAAATTTGTAAAATTGATTTGCACGACGATTAAAATCCATCAATTAATTATCGGTAAGGATACCTTTACTTTTAAATACTTATAAACTTTAAAATATGGGTTTTAATTTTTCCACTTCTAGATTTTTAAATTTAGGTTTAGAGTGTAGGGGAATTAGTCCGAAAAACTAAAAGATACGGGTTTTTCCAGAGCAAAAATTCTGAAAACGGTGAGAGCTGCCTTTCGTCACATTGGCAAATTGCACGAGAAACTCTTTCCGCGGGCCTATCAGCAAGACTTTGTGCGGAGCTTTCTGCGGCTTTTTCCGCGGACCTATCAGCAAGACTTTCTGCGGTACTTTCTGCGAGACTATCAGCGGGACTTTGTGCGAAGATTTCTGCGGCTCTTTCCGCGTGCCTATCAGCGGAACTTTGTGCGGAGCTTTCTGCCGCACTTTCCGTGGGCCCATCAGCAAGACATTCTGCAATACTTTCCGCGGAACCATCCGCGGGACTTTGTGCGGTACTGTCCGCGGGCCTATTAGCGCGACTCTATGCGGAGCTTTATGCCGCTCTTTCTGCAGGCCTATCAGCGGGACTTTATGTAAAACTTTCTGCGGTACTTTCCGCGGAACTATCAGCGGGCCTTTGTGCGGAGATTTCTGCCGCTCTTTCCGTGGGCCTATAAGCAAGACTTTCTGCATTACTTACCGCGGAACCACCCGTGTTACTTTGTGCTGTACTGTCCGCGGGCCTATCAGCGGGACTTTGTGCGAAACTTCCTGCGGTACTTTCCGCAAGCTTATCTGCGGTGCTTTAAGTGGAGCACTCTGTGATACTTTTCGTGGATCTTTTGGCTATATAATTTACTCGAGCCTTGATTTTACAGCAGCTGTACCTGTCTTTTCGCGCTTTTCAGGCCTTATTACAGTGGCAAACGGCACGTGGAGCTCGATCTGCATCGAGACTTGAAAGATGAGGCTTTTCTGCTGCAAAAATTCAGAAAATGGCTGGAGCCACAATTTCAGAGCAGTCTCGATTTTAAGTATGATGCAGTCCATGTCAATGCGTGCGTTCTTGAGCTGTTCGAAAGATTAGTCGGTTACACCGAGAGAGAGCGAGAAGGTTCGAGAGGCGAGCTGTTATCGCTCGAATTCGAACTTATTAGCCTGATCGCACGGCACCGAAAAGGGCGTTGACATGGCAACGCGCGCTTGCTCGCTCCTTCTCTCTCTCTCTCTCTCTCTCTCTCTCTCTCTCTCTCTCTCTCTCTCTCTCTCTCTCTCTCTCTCTCTCTCTCTCCGCCTGTTGCGCGAGCGGACTTCTGCCGCTCTCGCTGATTGTATAGTCAGTACGTATTGCCGAAACACTGTGAACGCACGTACTCGCCTCAGAGTGTCGTCCGTAACTATATTGTTGTTCACGCGTCGGTACTTTAATACTGTAGCCTTCATTTCTTTTCCGTAGATTAAGCACTTGTAAATACACTCTAGCTTTCAATAAATATCAAAGCCTTTTCTTACGGCATATTCATTCAAATTAACGGTTGAGAGTGTTTTTATTTATTGCCAACCAGTCCATCGAGATCCACAAGTCTCTAACATTAGTTCGAGAGACTATAATTATTGGTAGCAGAGCGTGCAGTATCGTGGCAATAAGTGTATTGTGTACGGAAAAGTTTCTTGCAATGTGAAGCTGTGTTAAATTACTTCGGCAGCCGTTCGACTATTCGAAGTCGCAACGGTCGGAGAGCGTCCAGAATCTTCCTGGAATTCGTTCTCGCAGTTAGCCGCATGGGGCCTAGCTGCCTGTTGTTGTTGTAACAATTTAGACGTTTAGACGATTAGAAGTACTTATTTGTTTAGTGGTTAGACGTATTAGAAGTTTAGAGGATTAGAGGTTAGAGGTTTAGAGGCTAGAGGTCATCGATCAAGATTTGAACTTCGAGGGACGTCAAGAGTTCGCCATTTGGGGCACAACGAGGGGAAATAAGAAGAAGACGGCCATATTGGTACCGCATTCCCGTCAACTTCGGACGACGCGACCAGTACGCAAAGTCATCACGGGAGTCGACGGCACCGGCGTAAACGAGGTTTGAATTTCGATTCTCTCTCTCTCTCTCTCTCTCTCTCTCTCTCTCTCTCTCTCTCTCTCTCTCTCTCTCTCTCTCTCTCTCTCTCGTTCGTGCATTCGCACTAGCAGCTGTGCGCAGTTCAACGGCCGGCGTAAGCTCGCTCGCTTGATGCGTCGCTCGTTGCTCGGCTCGCCGTCCGGATGAGACGGACATTTTCGCTGTCGTGCGTCGTTAGGCCGCGGGGGCTGCACCACACAGCGCATTTCTTCGCGCATTGGCGTCTGGACGGCCATATTAATTAGTGTCCGTGTGTATGCGGACATTCGGCGGCACTTAAGTATCGTTTTTATTTTTTTGACTCGCTCTCTACTGGTAGTCGATCGCTGCTAGAAATTCAAAATCAAGTTTCGGTTTACTCGTATTATTCGTATTTGATCGAGTTGGCACTCTGCAACAATGGCTGATACGGCTGCAGAATTACTTAAGCAGAAGCGCATAAGTGGGTTCTTGCTGAATTTTAAACGTAATACGGCAAGATTAGCGGCATCTGCTCGCACGCTGCCGCACATGCGCACGCGTTTGAGCTCGTTAGAGTCGTATTGGTCCGAGTACACTCAAAGGGATCTGGTCCTGCAAGCGAATAGGTCGGCTTTCAAAGGCGAGGCGTACTTTGAGAACGACGAGTATCTCGAGGTTGAGTCGAGTTATGTGGAGAGTAAAGCGGATGTGCTTCAGTCAATTGAAGATTTAGAAATCGCTGCGAGGCCACCGGTTATTCGCTGCAAGCGCGCAAAATAATCAGGTCGTACACGCACCACCTGTTCCGGGTCCGTCGGAGTTCGCGAACATGCCGAAATGTCATATCCCAAAATTTTCCGGAAAAGCCGAGGAATGGGAGACCTTCAAGGAGCAATTTTCTTAGATGTTGAAAAACAAGGCCAACTTACCGGATGCTATCAAGATGCAATATTTAGTAGACTCGGTTGAAGGGCCAGCAGCGCTCAGAGTAAAGGGTCTTCCGTTGACGGGTGCTAGTTTTGATTTGGCTTGGCAAAAATTGATGCGCAGGTACGATAACCCTACGAGATGCATGCATACGTATATGGAATTGCTGATAGATATGAAACCGGTTAAGCGGAAATCATCGGGAGAGTTGATCGAGTTACTGGATAAGGCGGAAGCCGTGCTTAAAACTTTCAAGGATGTAGGTTGCCCGTGCGAACATTGGGACAGTTGGCTTATCCATATGGTCGAGCGCAAGTTGGATAATGAGACGCGAGAAGGGTGGCGTATTTCGCAAGAGTCGGTGGTAGGTTTTTCGACATTTTCAGCTCTCACAAATTTTCTCGAGACTCGTGCGTCCTCGCTTGATCAGGATGCAGATGGTGATGCGGAGTCGCCTACCAAACAATCTAGTCAGAAGGGTAATGGTTCGAATCGTTCGTCTCGGCGTGAGTCTCAGCCAACGTAACTAGCACGACGTTTGCTAAAGGCAATCGCAATGCCTCTGTAAAATGTAGCTTATGTAAGGGTCCTCATCAGTTTCAAGCGTGTCCAAGGTTCAATGGTATGTCGACTTCCGCTCGTTTTGAACATTGTAAAAAGGAGAGATTGTATCTCAAATGTTTGAGATCTGGACATTTTTTGGCTGATTGCACCTCTCAGAATCGTTGCGCCAATTGTAAGGGCAGACACCACACGAAGATTCACTCGGTTCGACGACAAGGAGGAGAGGCTGCGGATTCTGCAAATTCAACAGGTCAGAAGGGCTCTTCTAGCGCGCCTGGCAAGTCAAGTATACTGGAGGTATCAGCAAGTACAACAGTGGTGGGTAGGACCCGGTTGATGGCCACAGCCAAGGTCTTACTTCAATCCTTAGATGGTAATTCGATGTACGCTAGTTGCTTGATTGATCCGTGTGCAGAGGTCTCTTTTGTCACGCGAAGAGTTGTGCAATGTTTGTCCGCAAAGTTTAAGCCTGTTTCTGTGTCTGTGGTTGGTGTCGGTGCAGGTCCTTCTGCGGTGTGAAAGGGTGAAGTTTTTCTTCAATTAAAGTCCAGGTTGAACTCAGAATTTTGTTTGGAGTTTTCGGCGTTGGCGTTGAGAGAGGTAACGGGATTTTTGCCGCGAGAGGAGGTCGTAGTGTCCAATTGGGATCACATCAGGGGCTTGCAGCTTGCTGATCCAGATTTTGCTTGCTCAAAGCGGATAGACTGCGTGCTCAGCGCAGAGGTGACTGCTCAGGCCTGTCATGTGGAAGTAGAGCCTTCGGTTTCGTCATTGTTAGAGAGGTTTTGGGAGATGGAGGAGATTTCCACTTCAAAAGTTTTGTCCAAGGATGATCAGTATTGCGAGGACAATTTCGCGGATACTGTCTACCGTGATTCTAAGGGCAGATTTGTCGTTCGCTTGCCATTCTCTGAGAAGTTGTCAGAGGTTTCTTTTGCACACACGAGGCAGATTGCTGTGGCATGTTTGCTCCGCTCAGAGAAGCGTCGAGCGCAGGATTCGAGAGTAGATAGTGCTTATAGGAAGTTTATGGAGGAGTATCTAAATTTAGGTCATATGGAGCTTGTAAATAGTTCGCATCGAAGGGATAACACGTTCTATTTTACGCATCACCCAGTGTACTCGACTGAGGTGGGGCCGGAAGGCAAATTTCGTGTGGTTTTTAATGGTTCCTTTGGAAAAATATCGCTGAACGACGTTCTTTTAACGGGTCGCAAATTACAGTCGGATGTCACGATTATTATTTCAATGTGCAGATTTTCGAAGATTGTATTTACGACTGTATCGTCAAGGAGTTTAGGCAGATCCTCATTCACCCAGATGACGTTGATTGGCAAAGAATAGTCTGGCGTTCTGACGTTTCGAAGCTTATCGAAGATTATAGGTTGTTGATGGTTACGTATGGTACGCGCTCAGCTCCATACCTCTCAATTCGAACTCTTCTTCAGCTAGCGAGTGAGGGAAGTGTAGAGCTTCCCTTAGCTGCGCAGGTGCTCAGACACAATATGTATGTAGATGATGCGTTTGTAGGCGCTGACAATGAGTCTGAGGCCATTGAGATTCGGAATCAGCTGATCAAGCTTCTGTCATCAGCAGGTATGGAGTTGGGTAAATGGGCGTCAAACAGTTCGGCTATCGTGGGGGATATCCAGGCGGAAAAGCAGAAAGAGTTCGCTGTCGAATGGGATGAAACAGTTTCTGCTTTGGGCCTAAAATGGACACCATCGAGCGATTCGTTTCGTTTCGAGGTTAAGGTTCCAGTTGCTCCGAAAATTGTGTCAAAGAGATCGTTTCTATCGGAGATTTCGAAGTTGTTTGATCCACTTGGTTGACTATCACCTGTATTAGTCAGGGCCAAACTCATGCTCCAGGATTTATGGATTAATGGTATCGACTGGGACTCACCTCTCACAGGAGAACTTTTAGATCAGTGGCAAACGTTGAGGTCTGATCTTCCTGAACTGGCTCAGTTGCGCATTCCTCGTTGGTTTGGCTCTTCATCGCAAACATCGTGGGAGTTGCATGGGTTTTCTGATGCATCTCAGAGAGCTTTCGTCGCTGCAGCGTATATGGTAATACCAGGGCAAAAATCGGCGTTGATTATGCCCAAGACGAAAGTAGCTCCTATTAAGACGGAGAGTTTGCCTCGATTGGAGTTGTGTGGCTCGGTGCTGTTGGTTAGATTGTTGAAGCACCTATTAGATGGAATTTTATTGAAGCCTGTTTCAGTGCATT
Source organism: Nasonia vitripennis (assembly GCF_009193385.2). Classification (NCBI taxonomy): domain Eukaryota; kingdom Metazoa; phylum Arthropoda; class Insecta; order Hymenoptera; family Pteromalidae; genus Nasonia; species Nasonia vitripennis. The sequence goes on along the minus strand of NW_022279616.1, from coordinate 201,947 downwards.
GCTGGACAGATTCCAAGGTAGTGTTAGATTGGTTGAAGGGCCACCCATCGAGATGGCAGACTTTCGTGGCAAACAGAGTGAGTGAGGTGATCACTACTCTGCCTGGGGTGCAGTAGCGTCATGTTAAGTCGGAAGACAATCCAGCCGATTGCGCAACTCGAGGGTTTTCGTCGGAGCAGCTACAGCAGTCTTCCCTGTGGTTGGAAGGACCTGAATGGATCAGGAATGCTTGGAGGAAGGTAACTGATAGATGGCAGGTAGATGTTTCGTTAGATGTAGTGAGTGCACAGGTTGCTGTTGAGAAGAAGGTTCGTGAAAATCGGGAATCGCAGGCGCTGGCTTACTTGGAGAAATTTTCGAGTTTCCCGAAGATGTTGCGAATTTTGGCTTGTGTTTACAGATGGCGTTCGAATGCAGGCAAACCCAGAGGAAATCGCTGCATTGGTCATTTTACTGACGAGGAGATGGAGGCTGCTCGAGTCGGTCTGATTCGTTATGTGCAGTCAGCACTACGAGGAGGAATTGCGGTGTCTCAGAAGTAAACAACAATTGTCATCTCGCAGTCACTTGCTGCGACTGGCACCATTTATTTATCCACAGGGTTTGCTCCGAGTTGGAGGCCGATTGCAGCATTCATTCTTGCATTACGATGAGAAGCACTCGATTATACTGCAAGCATCTAGTATTATAGTCAAGAGGTTGATTGAGGAGGTACATCGTCAGACTCTACATGGAGGTATCCAGCTGATGCTCAGTTCCCTCAACAGGACGTATTGGATTTCACGTGGGTTAAGAGTTGTACAAGAAGTTTATCGGCGCTGCCATAGATGTATTCGCTACGCTGCTCAGAGTGCGTTTCGCAGATATACCGCACGGCGTGGACTTTGTAGGATGGTATTCAGTGACAACGGCACCAACTTTAAGGGCGCAGCCACAGAAATTGACAAGTTATTCCAACGGGCTTCATCAGTATCGCAGGAGGTGGCAGCTGCATTGGCGAAGGACGGTATAGTATGGTCTTTTATACCTCCTAGAGCTCCTCATTTCGGAGGACTATGGGAGTCGGCAGTGAGAAGTTTTAAGCATCACTTCAAACGTGTCATTGAAGACACGTCATTAACGTTTCGAAATGTCGACAGTTGCTGCTCAGATCGAGGCATGCTTAAATTCTCGGCCGCTCTGCCCACTGGGCTCTGAGTCCACGCCTGGTCACTTTCTTATGAACGCTCCTCTCAATGTATTACCCGAGCCCTTTAAAGACGTGAATCTAAAATCTCGCACTTGCAGGTGGAAGCTACTCTCGGTTATGAGAAACCATTTCTGGGAGCGATGGCGACTGGAGGTATTGCATCATTTACAGCAGAGAAACAAGTGGCTGACTCCTGGACGGCAGTTGGTCGTGGGCGACTTGGTGCTTCTGAAGGACGAGCTCTGCCCTCCATTCAAGTGGCCACTGGGTCGAATTACAGCGGTACATCCAGGGAAAGATGGTCTAGTTCGAGTTGTTACCATCCGTACTGCCAATTCTGAGTTCCAGCGACCAATTGTGAAGGTCATCTTTCTGCCCTCAGACGAGAGTGCGCAGAGGGCAGTCTCCAGCCTTCAACCTGAGTCCAGTCAAGACTGAAGAGTTTCCCAGTGTCATCAATCGAAGAGATTTTACACACAACACCTACACTGTAAACTCACTTAGCTCGTGAATAGATACCATCCTAGTCGAATGTTTAAATGTAGATTCATTAGAGTCAAGTTATTATTTTGTTCTTTAGTATTAGCTTTGCTAGAAATTTTCATTAGATGATTCAAGTATATAGGCGAATTTAACATTGTTTCGAATTTATTGTAAAGTTGTTAAACTTAAATTGTTGTAAATTCGTTGTTGATCGAAGGTTCGATATAAGGATTGATTCCATAGAAATTTTAGTGAGAACATTCGATCGGTAGAGTCATTATAGGGACTAGCTTCTCTCGAAGTAGGCTTTCCTATCTTTAAATAATGTTAGTTGTTGATCACCGGTTTCTTTATTGCTGCGAGGCAGCAAGAGGGGCGGTATGTTCGAAAGATTAGAGGGTTACGCCGAGAGAGAGCGAGAAGGTTCGAGAAGCGAGCTGTTATCGCTCGAATTCGAACTTATTAGCCTGCTCGCACGGCACCGAAAAGGGCGTTGGCAACGCGCGCTCGCTCGCTCCTACTCTCTCTCTCTCTCTCTCTCTCTCTCTCTCTCTCCGCCTATTGCGCGAGCGGACTTCTGCCGCTCTCGCTGATTGTATAGTCAGTACGTATTGCCGAAACACTGTGAGCGCACGTACTCGCCTCACAGTGTCGTCCATAACTATATCGTTGTTCACGCGTTGGTACTTTAATACTGTAGCCTTCATTTCTTTTCCGTAGTTTAAGCACTTGTAAATACACTCTATCTTTCAATAAATATCAAAGCCTTTTCTTACGGCATATTCATTCAAATTAACGGTTGAGAGTGTTTTTGTTTATTGCCAACTAGTCCATCGAGATCCACAAATCTCTAACATTAGTTCGAGAGACTATAATTATGAGGTTTATCAGCTAAAAGAACGACAGTTCTGCAGTTCTGTGCAGCTAGCGTTATTTCAGAGCATAGCGTGCGATAGTATGTTTTTTCTTGTTTCCACTGCCTAAGCGTGTAGTACAATTATTATGCCCAATTAGCACCATAGCGAAAATACCTGTTGCAGTTACACATTAAAAAGTAAACTAGATTAGAAGATCAACAAACCAGCCAAAGATTTCGCACAAAAGCATTTTCGCACAAGTGCACCAGTTCCAACGACGTTTTCACAGCGGCGAGCGGCACAAAAAAAGTCGTAGTGCCTCGCCGTTGCTCGTAAGCAGGTATTCTACCCTGACACATTAAAAAATCTGTCAAAGGAGTCGCAGAAGAGCTTTTGAGGGAATGTTCACTGGCTTTAAAACACAAAAACCACTGTTTCTCGAAATTCCAATGAAAAAAAAACTTGTGTTTGCAAACTTGCCTTTTTCCAAATCGTTGCAACTCTATTCGAACCATAATAAAGTATCAAGCTATTAGAAATTTCACGATTCTGTGCTTTCGATAGAACCCGCGAACTTTTCATTAAAAATCCGAGTAATTGTAGACACATGCGAGACAAAAATCATAATCGTGTTGCTTAAATTTAAACACGCGGAAAGTACCCAATAAAGTCTCGCTGATAGGCCCGCAGAAAGTCCCGCTGATAAGCCTGCGACAATAGCGGCAGAAAGCTTCGCATAGAGTTCCGCTGATAGGCCCGCGGAAAGTACCGCACAAAATTTCGCTAATAGGCCCGCGGCAAGAGCGGCATTCCATGTCAACTGAGACAGAGCTGTACCCAAAAATTTTTATCACCTGAAAATTTTTAAAAAATCATAAAAGTTATCAATTTTTATATACTTTTGATTACCGAGTGGCACTTTTTCAAATTTTGACCCTAGGCCTAACTTCAAAGAAAATACTGTATTACGATTGAAATGCTTATAACTTTTCACAGGAGCAATCATTTTCAACCAGCCAGGGCTTGAATTAAAGCTCTTTTATTCTACTTTTAATTTAAAAAATTATATTGAGTCCCTGTTTGTTTGTTAGCTATATACAGGGTGAGTCATTTTAATCTTTAATCTGAATTATCTCGTTGGCAAAGCATGCCAGCGAAAAAAGTTTCGGATAAAAGTTTTAGGATTTTTCCCTGGCTATCTGATGATGACCTTGACAATGTCATTGAGCGTGACCTGCAAGGTCATTTGAAGGTCAAGTCGATTTTTTCAAATAGAAACCCCTACTTTTGGCACCAGAAATGGAAAGAGCGGGAAATTTTACGTTTGAATATGACCTTGCCTTGACCTTGAATTCAATGGTCAAGGTCATTGGTCATGCCGATAACAGTACAACTGGTTAGATGAACTCGAATGCATTCAAGGAGAAAATGTTACCCACAAAAGTTTTCAGTTTTCTCCCCGGCTGACAAATGGTCATCTTGACCCTGTCGTTAAACAGGATCTTCAAGGTCAAGTTGATTTTTTGAAATGGAAACCCCTACTTTTAGCCCCATAAATGAAAAGAGAGTGACATGCGTTCAAAAATGAAAAAATTTTCAATATTTCCAGAAATTTTCAATATTTTCTAAAATTTTCGTAATTTTTTCAGTTTTCAAAAATTTTCAAAGTCATTCCATTATTTTGTATTAGTGTCAATTTTCAAAAATCTTGATGTAGTTAAGTCATTCCATTATTTTGTATTAGTGTCAATTTTTGAGAGTGAACTACTCTTAACAGTTATGTAGATAGCAAATTAGTGCAGAAAAGCTTAATCGTGTTTTTTACTTCTTGTAAATCGATAATTATTATTGAAAAAAATCTGTTTCCCTGTTTACTGGTCTGTAACAAATTATTTTGATTTTGATCATGGCTGATTATGTTCCCAAAGAAATCGTTGATATGATCATGATTTTGGGAGAAAGTCGAAATAATTATGCAGCAGCTGCCAGACTTTATGCTGAACGCTATCCCAATAGGAGACACCCAAGTAATGTTACTATTCAAACCTTAACTCAGAGAGCTCGAAATGGAGCTTTTGTTCGTCAACGCCGTCATCACGAATACGACGAAAACGATCCTCGTGTTATTACCATTCTAGCGATTATTCATCTTGATCCTCACATTAGTACTCGACAAATAGAAAGAGAAATAGGTATATCTCAATCAACAGCATCCCGAATATTGAGAGCGAGAAGATATCATCCTTATCACATAACATTAACACAACAGTTAACTCCAAATGATATGATTTTGCGAGTACGTTTTTGTCGATGGGCAATACGAATGATTCAACAAGATCAAGACTTTTTCAGGCACGTTCTTTTTTCAGATGAATCAACATTCAGAAACACTGGAGAATTGAATAGACATAATTGCCATTATTGGTCAGATGAAAATCCTCATTGGTTCAGGCCCATAGACAATCAACACCGCTGGAGTGTTATGGTCTGGTGTGGAATCATCAATGGCTATTTGATTGGTCCTTATTTCTTTGAAGAGAACGTGAATGGGGTAAACTTTTTGAGATTACTTCGAGACATTTTACCTGAATTACTAGAAAATGTAGACCTAGCGACAAGGCTAAGAATGTGGATCCAATTAGATGGAGCACCACCACATTATGCACGCATTGTTCGTGATTATTTAAACACCCGCTACAATGGCAGGTGGATTGGGCGAGGTGGCCCAGTTGCCTGGCCCCCTCGTTCACCTGATTTAACCCCTTCCGATTTTTACTTATGGGGATATCTTAAGAATGTTGTTTATGCTCAACGGCCAACAACGCGAGATAATATGATCGAACGCATTCGTACAGCTTGTGCAGCAATCCCTCGAGATGTTCTACTTAGAACCATAAGACAATTCAGAGCACGACTTGATCTTTGCATCCAACAAAACGGCGGTAATTTCGAACAATTAATCAATGGTTAACTCCAGTTAACATTCCATAAAAATACCAAACAAATAACAAAAAGGGAAAAAACAAAAAAAAATAAAACAAAAAACAAAAAATGGGATGCTAAATCCGTTTGACAACCTCCTTGATGATGCATCCTGGGTTCGGCTGATGTCAAAGGTAATTTCCGCACAAAAGATGGTTTGTTTCCAAAATCACATGTTCGAACGTAAAATTTCCCGCTCTTTCCATTTCTAGTGCCAAAAGTAGGGGTTTCTATTTGAAAAAATCGACTTGACCTTCAAATGACCTTGAAGGTCATGCTCAATGACATTGTCAAGGTCATCATCAGATAGCCAGGGAAAAATCCTAAAACTTTTACCCGAAACTTTTTTGGCTGGCATGCTTTGCCAGCGAGATAATTGAGATTAAAGATTAAAATGACTCACCCTGTATATTCTTATTAATTCCGACTGTTGCTTCCTCTTCTTTATTCTCATATATATATATATATATATATAGCTAACCAACAAACAGGAACTTAGTATAAAATTTTTAAACGAACGTAGAACAAAAGAGCTTTAATTTAAGCCCAGAATGGTTAAAAATGACTGCCTAGGTCGATAGTTATGGCAAGTAAGCATTGAAAGAATAATTTTGAAAAGTACAACCATCTTATTTTTTATATAGTATATAGTAAATACTAATTTGGATTAGTTTTAGAACATTCAGATTAGACGTGAGAGAATCATAAAACAGGAAGCAGATTTTCACCTTAAAGTTATACCGAGATTGATTCTTCTTGGAGTAAGTAATGATTTTGTCAGTGTGCTGATTTTTAACACTTGACATTTTTAAAACTGATTTCACTACATTCATTAGCGTAAATTGATAAAAATACTGAAAAACTTTTGTAAGCTATGAACATTAGATGATTTCTTTAAGGATTGCATAACTTTTTAAAGGAGAAATCATAATTATACTACTAAGATACAAAATGGTGAGGATGGGTACAAAACTTATAGTTGCCATCATTTTACCTTGCAAAAGGTGTTTTTTTTAACAGATTTGATCATAACCTTTTAATGAGTTTCAAATAAACTTATAAAAGAATATTTAAGGGGTCAAGTCTGGGTTAAATCCTGCAAATAAACAAAAAGATATTCTTCTTACCAAAAAATTTTTTATTTAATGTAATTTGAAAAAAAAATTCTATCGAAAATATATAAAATATACACCATTTTTATCGAAAAAAAACATGTATATACCTTGTAAAATCATTGACCAAAATTCATGACATTCCACTATATAGCAATATATATTTATATTTTTTAAAAATGTCTCTTGTTTAGTCTGAGGGGGCATGTTAAAGGTACATTTTAAGCCCGGATAGAGTAAAGAAGACGGTCCGGATCTTTTACAAAGCCGTAGAAAGTGACTAAAAACACTTATTTATATGGTGAAATGTCATGAATTTTGGTCAATGATTATACAAGGGTATATACATGTTTTTTTCGATAAAAATAGTGTATATTTTATATATTTTCGATAAATTTTATTTTTTAAGATACATCAAATGAAATTTTTTTTGGTAATAAGAATATATTTTTGTTTTTTTGCAGGATTTAACCCAGGCTTGACCCCTTAAAGAAAAATTCAATTTGAATTACAGCATAGCATAGTTAAAAGTTTAGGTTGATGTTTGTAAAATTTACTACACCTGCACAAAAAAGCTTTAGAGTTTTAATAACTTTATTTGTAATGAGAGCAGTCGTTTTTGAGTTATTGTTAAAAAAAGCACAATTTGACCATTATTATTTTGCATAATGAACAAAAAAAGTGACAGCTGTAAAACCAAATTATTTGTAATAAGCTGCTCGATTACAATAATATCCAGTAGAAAAATATTAGGGACATGATTCGAGGAGTGACATTTTCGCAGAAACTGCTTCTACGTGAAAATACGTCAGATGATAATTTATGAATTGTAATATTTCAAGCAACTTTCAATCACGATGATTTTTTTGTAGGTGCAGTAGTTTTTGAGGTATTTCAAAAAAAAAACATAAATTTGCCGTTATTATTGTTAATAACAAACAGAGAAAGTATTTGCTAGAAGGACGCTCCGCGCAGAGTGTTTACTCGCATTAGCTGATCAATTAACCTAACCTGATAAGACATGACGCGGCCGTTTTTTCATTCAAAATTATTACCGTTGCGTGTACAGCAATCAAGCTTCTTTACGTCTTGAAACGGTCACGACTTATCTCGGTCCTGTAGTAATTAAATTTATGTAAGAATACAAAATCTATTGATTTTACTATCTGAAAAGTCGCGAACATTTACTAATCTGCGTCGTGATTCTGACAACAGACTAAATAGAAAGATATACAATTTTTATAATAATTCTCAATTATGATAGTTCAGGTCCGGGATACCAGGAAGTGGAGGTTTATCGCAATAAAGAGATTTTTATTCTTTATAACAAAAATAAATATATTGAAATAAATAAATAATAGAATATTGCGTATATCTTATATATATTCTAAGTATCACAAAAATTAAATGTGTAAATCTGCTTTGATTTTACAAACAAAAATAAACAGATACGCGTTTAAGTTGCGTAATCTGATTTGAATCGTATTGTTACAAAAAGAGATTTTATGCAGATGCGCTTAAAGTTGCGTTATCTGATCGTATTCAAAATTTTACAAGTTTAAATTAAGTATCGAAATTTTTCTAAATTATTTTAACAAGAATTAGAATTTTTCTAAGTCTAGGACTGATACGCTTTATGATGCGATATCGTGTCCAACTCGAAATTTTTATAAGTGTAGAAATATTTGAAAATATTCTAAGTCTTTTACCTGCTCAAGTCATAAGTTGCTCAAGAGCAGGGACTAGGCGCTTTAGTTGCGCTGGCGCTTAAGTTGCGCTTCGGCTAGTGAGCTCATACTGGCCGTGCGTGTCCTTTTATAGGCCTCGGAGCGAGCGGGGATCGTGCCGCCGAAAATACTATCGCATTTACACTTTCACACAGATATTCACACCTATGTACAAAACCCATTCATACAAATAATTTATAATATGCGCAGGCTATGCCGCCGCCGTCGCTTCTCCTTCTCTTGCGCCCCTGCGCTCGGAGCTTCTATATATATATATATATATATATATATATATATATATATATATATATATATATATGGTGTGTTGCGCGCTCTCCCTCTTCTTTCGGTGTTGCTGCTACCGCCGCTCGCTGGCTCGTGGCACTGCTGATGTTGCGCTGTCAGCTGTAGCGCGGGCTCATCCTAATTGAAAATGAGGGAGCGCGATACTCGCGTAAAATCTAAAAATGTATTCAATATATTTTAGTTTTTATTCTGTATAGTTTTCTGCGGAGCTTGTACGGGGCGTTACAGTCTATAATACAACAGATGAGTCATCAGGACATATGATTTAAATTCTTTTATATTTGTATGATCTATTATGTAGTCTCTGTAATAATTAAAGACTCTATGTATATCTATAGCTATAACTGACTAAAAGAAAAAAAGGGTCAAAGAGGCGAAAAATTAATTTTTTTTCGCAAAACTCATTTTCAAACTTAATTATTTTACAAACGAGCAATTATCTTAACAAAATAATATGATAATTAGAAAGATCTTCTGAAAATCTTTGAAATTGTATACTCATGCATAAACACCAACAGGAGATCGAATAAAATATATACGGTATTCGTAAAACGTAAATAGGTTATTTAGCAAATTCAAAGTATAATAGGTCGCTCCTGACGGCACAGTGTATAAAACTTATACTTGCCATCGGGGCGCTGCCGCCCAAAAGCACTATGAAAAATGAATTAAAAGTTATTCTGTTCATTTTAAAATAAGCAACCTACTTAAACTTAAGTCATGTATGAGCAAAAATAGCTTAGGTAGTAGGATAATAGACTACTACGCTGATGATCCAGGTTCAAGTCTCGGTCAGGCAACATTTTTTATATATTTTTTTGTTTAATGTTTCTTAGATTTTTAGTAAATAGTTTCTTTAATACTTCTAGTTATGTAATAACATTAATTTCTGTTAATTACGTTAAATACAGACATTCGATGAATAATTTGTCAAGTGATTCATCGAGTGATAAATAGCGCCAAAACGTCACGTGATTAATCACTTAAAAATCTTGATAAATCACGTGATAAATCGAGTGATTTTTGCGCCAGAGACTAGACTACTAGAGGAAGTGGACATCCTAATAGTTGACACACCAAGGGACATAAATGGCATTATAGAGCGGGTTCAAAAACTTATAAATTAACTAAGACGCGATTATCAAAAGTATTGGAAACAAGAGGCCAAGAGGAAGCCTGATTAATACCCCAGAAGAGAAGTGCAAAGAAAATCAAGACAAGAAGACAACGATAACGACAGAAGATAGGAGAAGGCGGCGATGCAACGTGAGACCCTCGTCCCAAGAGTCCCTCACAATGCATCAGAGTCACAGGCAAAAGCCAGGGCCAACAAAAAACAAGCATACAAAAGGGACACTAGTGAATGTGGGGCAAAACAAGACGTATGCTTGAGGAAAATTAGTCTTGAGGAAAATCTGAAAGAAAATAAATCCAGATATCACTAGAACGATAGTGCTGGGAGTAAAACAAACAAGAAGTAGAGACGTTTTTCTAATACTGAGAAGAGGGTCTGACGGGACAGCGTTTACTGCGAAAGTAGAAAAAGCAGTGCTGGGCCTTAAACAAGTCAAAAAGGAAAAACGGAAGGCCACTCTGAAAATAAGTGACATGGACTCGGAAGGAACGGAAAAGGAGGCGAGAACAGCAATAGGAGGAGCCCTAAAAAAGCCAGACGATTACAGGAGTGACTCTATTAAAGCCTAACATGAACGGCTTTAGAATAGCTATAGCAATACTCAGCGAAAGAGAGACCAAAAAGCTTCCAGAAATAGGACACATCCACCTTGTAAGTGGCAGGAAAAGAAAACGTTTAAAGGTAGTGTAGCAACAAGTGCTTTGACTTCAGACACTGAAAGGATGAGTGCAATAATGCAGATAGGTCGACCTTCTGCTTTAAGTGTAGAGGAGCTGATCACCGCATGGCTGAATGCCAAATAGAAGCAAGCTGTTTTCTCTGCAAAGAGGATGGAAAAAAGCTGTAAATATATAGCTGGCTCCAAAAGCTTCATTGTATTCAGGCGCGCCTTGGACACAGCAAAAAAAAAAGAAGAGCTTAAAAGACGGCAAAAGCAAGCGAAGTGCTGGATGTACCAGCATCAAGAGCATAAAAACAAGAAGACGAGCTGATGCACAAAGAAGAAGACAAGTTTGATCCTAGATGTATGGAAATGTCAAACGCTAAAGAAGAAGCCAACTAGGATGATTAACAGGCCTCACGAAAGAATCATTTAACGATGGTGCCTGTGAATAACCGGTGACCAAGGCCACTATTCCTCTGCTTACGCCACAAAAAAAAATACAAACCCACGCGGGGATGCCGATACCCTGTATGTAGCGCGTCCCCTGGGTGGAAAACAGGCTAGGGAAAGAGCCCCTGAACAATAAACCGCATATGGATAGTGAATTTACCGTAACAATACCTTAAACAGTTAAGGCGACAAAGCCAATTCCCGTCACTGGTTCTGATAGAATGAAAGCTCTGGTGGCTAACGCTGGCGCCATAGATTTTGAGGGGGGGGGGGGGTGCAACTCATAAGCCAAATACAGAGGTTTTTCACTTGGTCTCTGATAGAAACATAGTTATAAATGATATGTCAGTATTAGAAATTAACTGCAACGAAGAAAGGAGCACCTGTTTGGAACGCAGAAGCGCTTGGATCGTCCGAGCGACAAAATTGATGAGCTGGTCAATTTCGTCAGAGACAAGAATAATGTGCACAAGCAGATCAAAGATTTAGCCTGAAGCAGAAGAGCCAGCTTTAAGGCTTTCTGCTCATCAGATGACGGTTTGTAACAGTGCCAGCAACCATGAATGAAGAGAAAGGAGACAGACTACCTCGATTCTGCGGGGTAGGAAACCAAGCGTAGTCGACCCAGGAAGTCTTCAGAGCGCATCTGCCACTCAAGTCACGAAACAGCCATTAGAGGAAATAGAAACCAAAATAAGAAAAAAAAGAAGAGAAAAATAAAGAAGACATTAAGAGAGCCAATTCAATGTTCTCTGCGACGACTAGCATATTTCACTATAGGCGACTAATATGTTTTGTAGCATGAGAAAAACTTCATAATTAATTAATTTTTGTACTCATATTCGAGCGCTCTGATTAATCGCATTTTTCCGCTTCCTGTATTGAAATTAATTTTATCAATTTTTGAATTAAAAGGTTCCGAAACCGCTTCTATTTGCGTGAAATTATCTTTGTCGTTAATTAAAGATGTTCTATAAACTTCGCTAAAAACGATAATTTCTTTATAAGCTCTTATAGCGAATGGAACGGATATGAAATCGGTATAAAAAAACACCTTTGATGAGGTAAAATGATGGCAACTATAAGTTTTGATTATATCTACATAAGGTTTTATCTTTGTATTAAGATACTAATTTCACCTATAAAAATGATAAAATAATTGAAAAAACTGTCAAACATTTAAAACCTTAAAAGTTCTTCAAAATGTTTATAAATCTACGTTAATAAATGTAAAAAAATCAGTTACAGAAATATCATGTATTAAAATTCAGCAGGTGAGGTTTAATTAGCTGATTAGAGGTTATCAAAAAAAAAAAAAAATTTACTGAAAGATATTAAACCAAGAGTAAGTTGCACTTTTCAAAATTATTTTTTTAATGCACTCTTGCCGTCCTGTCTATCCATGTAAAATCCAAATATTAAGTTTTACTTTTACCTTGGAGACTTCGCCACTAGCCTTTTGTCGTAGAAATTATTGTACACGCGTGAAAGTTTCGGGCAAAAAAGTCTTTAAGCCAAATTACTGCTACATTGCTCTGTTGTATGCATTGTCTTGACCAAAAAGGCGATACATTTTTTCATTAAAACTCTTTTTAATGTGTTTTATAGAAAGTATGCTTCTGCTCGGCTCTTAATTCATTGTAGAATATAAGACGACGGGACGGTAAGTGTGCATAAAAATAATAATTTTAAAAAGTGCTACTTATTCTTGGTTTTATATCTTTTAGTAAAATCTTTTCTTGCTAACCGCTAATCAGCCAATTCAACCTTACTTGCTAAACTTGTGACGCTAATAACACATCACATAAATGAGGGTAGACCACGAATCCCGCCCCGGCTCAATAACACTGAGGCTGGGGCCGCAGAATTAATTAATTTATAAACTTACGAAAAAACGTTTCTTATTTTTTAACACCAAAACGAACGCACTACTGCGCGCTGCGATGAAACAGGCAACAGCAGACGACGCTCCAGGCAACGCATGCGCGAGTGCAAGAGAGAAAATGACAACGGCGCCACACGCTAGAGTGAGAGTGCCGCACCACCGCACGAGTGTGAAAGAGAGGAATAGCGATGCCGCGCTCTAGAGTGGGAGCGCTGCATCACGAGAGAGAGGAAGAGCGCAACACTTTAGTCGTGCGCGCACGGCCGAGCCAGTGAGCGCAAGCGAGGGAGAGAGGCACTACTGGAAAGGAGAAGGCTCTTTTATCTCACTCCGTTCTACGTGCAATCTATTCAGCGCGCGTGAAAGCTACCGCATAATATCCGCCATGTACGCGTGAAAAGAGCGTGCTATACGACATTAAGCTTCCAGGAGGGCTGAAACGAGGTTTCTGGGCTAACTCCTACAAGAAGAAGAAGACGAGAAGTGGTCTACCGCTCGACGCGTAAGCATCGTTTTGCGCCTAAAATCGGATAATTTCGCAATCTACAATGGAAGAAAATGCGTGAAATGTCTTGACGATTCGTGCGACCGCTGTAAAAAATTCTCGAGAATAGCTTTGATTTATAACGCGACTCGATTTGTTGATTGACCGCTTCGCATCTGGTGTGGACATCCTCTATGACTTAATACGTGTGTGAGAGACTCCCAGAGGGGACAAGGCATCCTTAGCGGTCACCACTACCAGGGAGGATTACCCAGTAAGATAGTCAACATCTCTCGACATCAAAGCAAGCATTGAATAGCTGCGAGTGATCTCGTGAATTAGTGTATCATTGCAGTGGTGCGTTGCATGTGTGTTCAGCGCAGATTGTTGAGTGTGCGTCTCAAATCACAAACAATTTTGCCAAAAATATAGAAATTCGTAACGAATTAATTTTGTTGTTTTTGCGACCGTAGAATTAAATTACGCGAGTTTCCTCGGTATCATTGAGATCGCGTCGCTTATTACCTTGTGCTGATTTGAGCGTCGGTTTGCGAGTTTGTGTGCGCGAATGCTCACGTTGAGCACGACCTATGTCAATTAGAAATAAGTGATTCTTTTGTTAATTTTGACTTGAATTTTCGAATGAAGTTAATTTCGTGTCGTACTAGTGTACAGTCGCCGGACACAATACGTTTGCATTGCGCGCCACAAATGACCGCCGGTCCTGTTGTTAACTGAGGCTCGTTCAACAAGATTAGGTCAGACGTGACCATGCTTAACCTCCGCCGCATCTAACCTAACCTTGTTGATAGAACCACAGTTAACAACAGGATCGGCGGCCATTGGTGGCGAGCAATGCAAAGTTATTGTGCCCGGCGACTGTACATAAATACGCATCGTGACTAGATGCGCATCAATCTTTCTGTGTGTTTGATGAATGAGAAATTAAATTATTTTGTGGTTCGTGTTCGTAATTAAACGTAGATATTCGACTCGACTTATTTAACTTTCTTAAGGTCTATTTATCGCAGTCTGAATTCGGAATTACCGTTTTAGTCAGTTCTCTAGCTTATGTGCTTCGACACGAGGATTTATTGTACAGAAGTTGCGTTAATGTTTTGTCGTAATTATTGATCCGAGATGTGAGGTGACTAGCGACCATAGTGTAATTTAGTCACGTTTCTTTCCATACGAATAACAGTTACTGCGAACCTGTAATTATTTTATTGCGTTTTGACGCGAAAACTCTGTTGCAAAAATAGTTGCGTTGTTGTTATTAGATCTTGATACGAGAGCGTATAATTTTTTTGCTGCGCTTTAACATGAGGGTTTAGACGAATGAACGTTGATTATTTAAGGATATTACAGGATTTAGTGTGAAATAGTTCATTTTCCAGGCAACTTGGTTGCTTGCATGTAAAGATATTTTTCTACACGTAAAAATTCTCCACAAATATTTTTTGCATAAGAATTTTCTACACTCATTTTTTATTGTTTCCCTACAGGCTTACATACTCTATACAATTACGTAAGCTATTGTTACATCATTGTTATAAGAATAGGTCCTACGCCCGCGTTGAGTTTGCTCTACAAAAAATAATAAGTGTAAAGAATTTTCGCGAAGAATTTTTTTGTGTAGGATATTTTTGTGTGCTAAACATTTGGTCTCATAAACACTGTATAACGTTTTATCAGTTAAAATATTTTTAAGGGTACACATTTAGGATTATACTATATAGTTATTATTTATACTTTATTGTATCCAATAAAAAATAGAACAAAAATTATAACATACGACTGTATAATCTAAAGAATGACATAAATAAATATCGGATGAAGCATCATGAAATTAAATAAGTTAATATAATATGTACAAAATAAATTCGAAAAAACAAAGCTATAAGATGATAAAAGAACCAAGTGTAGCAGGTTATTGGCAAATAAAGAAGTTCTACGTGTATGTTTCTGCACACTAACCTGAGACAGAGGGAGAAGTTTTTATGTACTACGACTGACCTGTAGCAGAGAGCCATCATTGCAAATACTACGAATACACCCCCTACCACCGACATGAGCGTAATAACTAAATATACAGTGTTTGAGCCGTGGTAGTTCTCTGAGATTGTAAAACCATAGGTTATTATCAATTGACCATCCAAACAATCAGTACCATACGTGGTTCAGTATATGGGTAGATTGGTTTCCGATTGTCCCACATCATGCAGACAGACAGGAATGGCAGTGACAGACAGAAACAAACAAAAACAGAAAGCTAATATCAGCACATTTAATTTGTAATTATAGTATATAATCTACAACAATTTTATAGTTGAGATTGTATTAATTGTTGCAGAATAATTTAAATAATTAAACATAGTAAGAATATCTGCCAGACAACAGTTTACTTATCGACTACCAATAGGGCTGCACAACACTCAATATTTGTTTTGATCTTGTCCTTTGGTCTTACCTTAAATTTCAAGACAAGAACATAACATTGTTTTTCGTGATAATACCAAGATTGGCGAGATGATATTCTTGATATATTAAATAAACCACAAATGTTAGGATTTTTTATTAGATATTACAAATTCTTTATTAGTTATAAAAATTTAAAATGATAGAAAACGCAAGTGCATATATTAAATTAATATTGTGATACATAACATAATAAAAATGATGTACAAAGTTTTTGTTTCTTCAATCAATATGACCAATTTCGAATATTATATCTTCACATATTTTAAAATGTATGTTCTAGTTAAAGCGTGTCTTTTATACTTCAAGTATTTAGATAAATAAAAGTTAAAAATATGCATTAATAATTAAATTACATGGCTGTATAGCTTTTAAATCTGTATCTGGTATTCTAGCTACACAATTCCTATCACATATAAGATTCTTATTTTTGTTCCTCTTTCAACTTTTACTAAAAAAATATCCCTATTCGATGCAGTGCTAAAAATGCACTTCTTCAATCGCATTCTCCACCCACTGTGACAAAAGACAATGCTCGATATACATGCAAACAGTTAATTCTACACTAATGAAATTGTTACGAAGGTATTATTGTAATAACCCTAATGTAATTACGATTGAACCTTACACTTGCGTAAAATCAACTTTTTTTAGCAAGCAATAAATAATAGAAGTTAAAAGAGATTTAAGAAAATCGTACTCGAATTTTGAGATGAAAAAATAAAAAAGGAAATAAGTTACTTTTGGGCATAAAGATAACATTAGATAGTCTAGTATTTAGAGATTGCAGGATATTAAAAATGTGGCAACGAGAGTACACGGAAAAATGTAGAAAGTTTAAATTTAAAAAACATTAAACCTCTGAAAGCAACTATAATAACAAGAAAGCTCAAAATAGAAAACTTATAAGAATCTCAGATGATAACTTAAGGACCGTATGAAAAAGAAATAAAAAGTTAACCGTACTTAGCAGCTTTAATCAGACCCGTAATTGCCTTTGTAATGAACGTCTTCTCCATAAAACATCTGTCGCTAATTGAAAGTAACTATGATGAAGTAAAAAGGATATTTAGATACTTTAAAGAAACATCAAATATTAATTAACCATTTAGAGCAGAAAATAATGAAATGAATACAATGACTTATACCAGATCCAAAGACTGTGAAGATTTATTCTTAAGAGGACACCACACCTTTAAATCCTGATAAAAAATTATGAGTAAAAATGAATAAAAATGATGAAAATTAAAGTAAATCATTCGACATTTCTTTTAATGATATTAAGTATAAATACCTTTAACTTTACTCTTCTAAAACCTTAATTATACCTCTGCTAGCCCGTTGTGGCACTTAGTGCAATGTTTTGTGAATTTTTTCACTGTCCGTAGGATTCCAAGTGAGCGAATAGTTCTTTTGGGCTTAAATTCGAGGAGAATACTTTTTACAACTGTAGTTTTAATATAAATGCAGGGATTTTGATTTAAATGTTTAGACAATCTTTTATACACAAAAAGGGGCAGAATAGGCGAAAAAATAAAACAAATTCACTATTTTCATCGCTAAATCATGTCTACACATTCAAATCAAGATCCCTGCATTCATACCAAAACCACGGGTATACAAAGTATCCTCCTCGAATATAAGCCCAAAAAAACTATTCGTTCACTTGAAATCCTACGGACAGTGAAAAAATTCACAAAACATTGCACTAAGTGCCACAACGGGCCAGCAGAGATATAATTAAGGTTTTAGCACAATAAAGTTAAAGGTATTTAATTGTACTTAATATCACTACAAGTAATTTCTAATGATTTATTATAATTTCGTCATTTTTACCCATAATTTTTTTTTTCAGGATTGAAAGGTGTTGTGTCCCCTTAACTGGGTAAGGGTAAACATTTAAAAAAATAAAGATTTGAGAGGAAAAAATTTCGAATTAAATTATAACGGAATGTAAAATTTTGAGCCCCAGAATATTGGAAAGGTATAATTTTGAAAACCCAAATTTGAAAATTCCTAAAAATATTGCTTCTGGAATATTTTAACTACAAATATCACCTTTCGCAATATTTCAAATCAACATTTTTGTTTTATAAATTTATTAATTCTAAAATCGCAGTTTATTAATTTTGAATTTCTAATTTTAACCCTTTCTGATTTTTATTTTTAAAAATTTTTACCTTCACCTCCTTAACTAGAGAATATGTAATAAAACTGGGTAAGGGTAAAAATTTTGAAATTTAAAAATTAAAAAGGGTAAAAATTAGAAATTAAAAATTTATATACTGAGATTTAAAAATAAAAAAATCTCTAAAACAACAATGTTAAATTAAAATATTGCAAAAGGGGATATTTGTAGTTGAAATATTACAAAAGGGATATTTTTCGTAATTTCAGAATTTAGTTTTTCAAATTTATGAATTTCTGTTATTTTGGAACTTAAAAATATACCTTGTGTTATAAATAAATTAGTAACTTTTTTCTTTCTAATCTTTATTTCTCAAAATTTTGACTGTCCCCCTCATGTATATCTCAGAGAGAAAATACTTAACACAGAAATACAGACTGAAACGAATTCGTATAAATTAGAAAATTACGACATTTAATTATATTTCAGGGGGCACAACACCTTTAAATCTTGAAGATATCGATCCTTTTTTGTTTATTTTGTTAGAAAATTTATCGTAAAATATGATTTCAGTATTCTTATTGCCGTAAAAAGTTTCGTATCAAAGTTATACGCCAAATAATAAAAATAGTTTTTATCATAAAGTACGGTTTTTTATGAAATCTTGTTTATTGTCATAAAAACCTAGCGAAATTATTGTCAATATATTATACATGTGTGTGTATGCGAGCGCGCGTGCGTGTGTGTGTGTGTGTGTGTAAAATAAATAATTAATTTCTTAGGAAATTATATTTAATAAATACTAATTTATAAAATTTATTGATAAGAAATAAACTTAAAAACTAGAATTTGAATTTTTCGAGGCTGTCTTGTGACGGTCAACGTGTCTTCTTTGCAAATCCTACATTCTTGTATGTATATAGTATTTGTTATATAGTCTACTGCGCAGGTATAGTACTGATTATACTGAAGAGCTGATACATGTAAACAAATACAACTGTTATCCGCAATTAGTATATGTCAGTTTTTTTGCTCGGCGTTAATTAATTAATTCTTGTCATTAAATGGGAACAATTACTCTCGTGTCCGTAATTGAATTTGCGAGTAATAAGTGTGTATATATAGGTTAACTTTTTTGTAAAACAACATCCTTAAGTTTCAGCTCATTTGGTAGAAACTTTGACTTGGGATCTTACGGAATCTCACAATAGGTTCAAAGAGACTCTCCACTATAAGAAGGGATCATATGGGTGTAAAGAGGTTTTAAACCAGTAAAAATGTAAGTTAATATGTCTACTAATAGTAAATTAGTTCATCCCCATAATTATTAAAGAATATTTAATGGAAAATTTTGATTGTTTATTTAAAGGTGTGGTGCCTTCTTAAGGTACAGACATTACCTAAACAATGATTCAGAAGTTTAATCAGATGACACTTTACCCTGAGTACTTTAAATCAGAAGAAAATAAGCAAATGATAAAAAAGATAGGATTAAGCGACTTAAAGAGACTCTTGGCAAGTATTTGTGCCAACCTCAGAGCACTAGCACCAAAAGTGTGTTTGAGTTCACGCTCAGAAGATTATCTTAAACGATACATAAAACTGTTCACATCGTATGTGTCTCAAAAATGCCAAAACCTATATATTTGTAAGTAAGAAAAATATATTTTATAAAAGTATTACTAACATAACTAGTTTTTATGATGCAAGATACTTAATTGTCAGTATTTTGGCACAAATTGAATAATTTTACTTTTATTAAAACAGACGGCAAAACTCGTAGGGCTTATGAAATAACGTCTGTGTAGCTGTGTGAGTTTATTTTATCTTGTTGTAATTCAAAAATTAAACATTTGATTGTAACAAATTAGATAAAATGAAATTCCGTTCAATATAAAAGTAGACTAATTTTATTTCTTGAAAGTCTAAATGAGAAAATAACTAATTAATGATATATAAATTATATGATTAGAATTACTGTACGCATGTTTATTGGATTTACGTTTGACAAAATCCTAACGTCAGCAAATATTTAGATACTTGTATTACTTGGAATAGAAAAGAAAGAATGTTGTAATATCATGGATACAATAAACTAACGAACGAATGCATATAAGCGGGTGACGTGCTCGGCGTCATGTACGTTGAATAAGTACATAAGGTTAAAAACATATTCTTGGAAACAAGTGACGCATACGGTTTGCTATATTCATATTGCATACTTTGCGTCGATGGCCGTAGACAAAGAAAATGAATTTTTTTCAACAAGCTAGATAGAGTTGCAACGAGACACGAGTCTTGTTGATAAATACACGCGAAGGCGGCCGCAACAGGTTCGACGTAAAGTGAGCGCGCACGCGCAACGATCGGAAGGCAAGTTCACATGAGCGCCGGCCATGGCGGCCCGACAAGCAATTCAGCCGTAACACACTCGCTCGACGTACACGCACATACATACACGCATACATACACGCCGCGGGGCTTTATAAGGCTAACCGCGCGGCGTCGCTGGCAGTTCCACTCGAGCTTCCAAACCGGGTAGTACCGCGAGCACACGATACTGCAAGGAGAGCCAGAGCTAGACCACCGTCAACGAAACCATTGCATGAGCACACGTGACGGCTAGTTCGCAATACCATAACATAATCCTCCGGATTATTGTCGCGACCACACGAGATAATCAGGAAACCCGAACGACAACGAGTCTCGTCTTTGTGAGCATACGTGGACGGTACCCAGAGTCGCCAAAACCCGCATCACACATCCTGATATCACTGCTCTCTCTGCCACTATGCGCACACAGGGTTGAGGAAATAGCAAAACGCTTAACGACGATCCGCTAAGTCGTGCGCTCACGTCTTGGTGAATTTGAGGTTAACCCCTCACTTTCGAAATAACCTTTACGCCGACGTCTCCCGATTCATTTTGACACTGTGCGCACACAAAGCGAAAGAAGGAACAAGGCCAGCGACGAGGATCCGCAGTCGTGCGCACGCGGCTCTGTGAGTCCGTGGATAACCTCAAAACACCGTTATATCGGTCCGACTGCCACTCTATGCACACAGGGCAACTGAAATCGTTATCACGCGACGCATTCAGATCGACGTAGCCGTGTGCATACGACTCCGTCGCAACCGAATGCAAACCTAACCTCGAATCCCCGTCACAGTTCCTTACTCTGACACCGTACCGAACCGAATCACCGATGCCGCAACCGCATAACTGTAATCGCACCGTAGCTTTATAGTTGCTTCGAAAATATTGTAATCGCGCTGATTTAAATTACTTAGGTTGTACAGGCTAAATCTTCCTAACGATAGCGTTATTTGATTTCTGTTACAGGTGGGATTTAACATAACTCACCAACATTATTAATTTTGACACCAAATATATACTTGTTATTGTTAAATCATATAAACAGAGTCTTTACTAAACCTTTCCCTAACCAAATCCTGGGTCCAACTAACAGCCCAACACCTGGGGAAAAGCAAACAATTAATCGTGTTTTATTACAAAGACCTTCATTAATTTTTAAATGTCTTATTTAAATTACCATAGCTCTAATTTTCAATTTTAAATTATGTGGAGGAAGACAATTAGGTGTTAAAGAATTCAGAAATTCTATAGGTATCATACCATCTAAGTTTTCTCCATTATTATCTTCTGCTGTATTTATTTATTCAACCAGAAACGAACATACAGAGATATATACAAACTACGCATTCCTGTTAAGATCAACGAGGTTATCTGACCGCAGGGCTGGCATAAATTATTGCAAGATAGAAAAAAAATAACAAAAATACTTAAAAACTAAAAATTATCCTTCATTTACACAAAGATAGTAGCCTCGATACTACTACTTCCTTGCTTTAGTTTTACCATTATATGCATATAAATACATTTCATTTGTAACAGTTTATCTAGAGAGCAGAAAAAATAATATATTAAAGCGATCTCAGTGTTTAATACACTACCAAACAATTTAAAATTTTTTGAAATAGGAAAATCAAGTCAATTAAAAATAATTAAGGAATGGATAAAATCCAATGGTTGATATCTAAAAATATGTATATAATATTATTTTTCTTATCACTAATTCTCTTTATGCTTAGAGGTACGATAATGCTTTTATTTCTAGTAATACTAGATGAGTTGAGGTATTGCGTTTTGAGATCATTGTAATACAATTGCAAGGACTCCAGCGTAAACAATTGTTCGAGATTGAGAGGATTATTTTGCATGACAATCTTATTTTTATTTATTATTTTTATTTTTTTTTTGTATTTTCTGTATCAAATCTCTGTTATTCTTATATACTCTACCAGGCTATGATTACATAGCTTATTATGCTATAGAAAAGGCATAGTATATAATCCTCAAAGTCTCGGTTGGCATTGTTTTCGCAATTTTATAAAAGATATATACAAGATATTTAGTTTTCTTAATAATATATAACATATGCATATCCTAATTTAAATTATAGTCAAAGACTATCCCAAGATATTTGTAGTTCTCAACTCTAGCTAATTTGTTATCCTGTATCTTTATATCTATTTGGTTGGGAACGCTATCGACATAGCTACCGAAAGTTATACATACAGACTTATCAACATTTAATGATAGCTTATTTACCGCAAGCCTTTTGTGCATTTTCAACAAATAATCATTCATGTTGTCTTGGGCTTTCACCCAGCTATCCCCTGTTGCGATTATAGCAGTATCGTCCGCGTATAATAGAACAGCTTCCTAAGGTATCTCTTGAAGTTTATCATTTATGTACAATATAAACAACAGTGGACCAAGTATTGTACCTTATGGTACACCAGTATTTATTAGTGGGTTATCACTTACACAACCATCTATTTTTACACTTTGATACCTATTTCTTTTGAATTATTTTAAATACAAATTCCAGGAGACTACGGGCTAAGAAATAATTTAGAAACATTTCAGAAATATTTCAAGGAAATATTTCATGAGAGATTTGCAAGGCGGGGCATGCAAATATTTCTGAATTCTTGCAAGAAATATTTCAATATAGGAATTCGAGGGACATAACATTATTTCAGAAATATTTCGTCGAAAGATTCCTGGAAAATTTCAAATATTTCGTTCCAATATTTCCGAAATATTTCGGAAATATTTCATGCTGTATGGGGTGTCGAACTACTGGTAATGTTTGTCTAAAATTTTCTGAAACAAGCATAGATTTACCACTAAATATTACTGTTACGTCACATAAATCTTGAAGAAGACGATCAACTGCTTTAAAAGCAAAGTTCGATGTCATTGATATTTTATCCCATATTATAATTTGTACGTCTTTAAGTTTTCTTCCATTAACCGAATTAGGTTACATGTTGTACAGTCATTAATATTCAGATGTAATTTAAATGTTGTATGTACTATTTTTTCATTACTAAGTAAGTTCGCTGCAATACCGGTCCAAGCAACACATAAAAATGGTATATTATATAATTTTAAGTTATCTATTAAAACATTAAGTAAATAACTTTTTCCGCTGTCTCCTGGCTCCTAGTCCGTCAATAAAAATACACTTATCCTGTTTTTAATTAAAACTTTCTAAAACTGCATCATATATATTTTTATTATTATTAATGTTAAGGGATGCAATCTTCTTTTGTAATTCATTTAGCATATTAGTTTCTTTATACAAAAATGTTGCATTATTAAATTCTTCAATGTTAAATATTATATTATGCAAATTAAAATCACTTAACGTCAAACCGTTTGCTTGCATTACTATTTCAATGGCATTTAGTGCTATATTTTCACCTGCACATTTTTCATATTTAGGATGATAAAAATTACTCTTATATTCTTATATAATTCTCGTGCATTAATAGGGTTATGAAAAATACGGATATAAGCAAACAATTCACATAGTACTGTTAAAAGCTGTATTTGTATTGCTTCTTGTAACATTTATCTCACTTTTCATCTTCATTAATAAGCTGTTTTGCTATAGCAGCTTCATAAAATGTAGGATATAAAACTCTGTTAAAAGTACGTAAATCTTCAAATAAGGTTACATGTTAAAGTAATAATCTGTCTTTTGGATTTACTAAATATATTCTGCTTATTATTGGTTTATTATACATTTTATTCTTTTGTTTCATGTTTTCACCCTGTTGGATGTCTAACGAAGAAAAAACCGCCGCCATTTGGATGCCCAGGCAGGAGTTAGGAAATGCGGGTACTGGAAAAGATTACAAACGGGGAAAGATGCATCGCATAACATACTTCAGCGTATATCTGTCAACGAACCTAACTGCCACCAACTTTACAAAAAAACTAGGGGTGTTGGAGGATGCTATTAGAGAGGCATTCGGAAAAATCATTATCGGGGGCGACTTCAACGCTAGGGCCACGGAATGGGGCATGCCGACAACGAACCCAAGAAGCAGGGTGATTCTAGCGAAGGAAATACAGGCAAACGAGATACCTCCTTTCACAGAAGGCGAAGTTATTGCGGCAACTTTGTCCATTAATAGCGGTAGGGCACTGGGATTGGATAATATCTCCGCGGAGGTGCTCAGGATAGATGCGTTGCAACGGCCTGAGCTGCTCCTGGGGATGTACAACCAGTGTCTGGTGCAGGAAGTTTTTAGCTCGCGGTGGAAAAGAGCGAGACTCGTACTAATTGAAAAACCAAAATGAGAAGCACGTGAGGACACCTTTTATAGAACAATGAGCCTTTTAGACACAATGGGAAAGACGGGAGAAGCTCTGATTAACCGGCTAATACTAACGGCTACGCGAAGCAAGAGACCTTTCCGATAAATAGTACGGCTTTAGAAAAGGGCGATCGACTATAGGAGCTATCAGAGAGGTAACAGACACGGTAAAGATAACAAAAAAAGTTGGACCCGCGACTTGAGATATCGTAATTCTGGTAACGTTAGACGTAAAAAACGCGTTCGACTCGGCAAAATGGACCGACATACTTGCTGCCCTAGAATCATTCGGTATGCAGTGATACATTATGTGCCTTACGGAAAATGATCTGAGAGATCAAGTTATTGAGTATAACACAAAAGAAAGGCGTAAAAGAAGATTCTTAACTGCAGGAGTAGTACAAGGTTCGATCTTGGGGCTGGACCTTTGGGGTATCTTGTACGACGGGCTTCTAAATACGCAGACGACATTGTCGCGGTTATAACGGCACGAAACGAGGACATCGCGCAAGAGAAGCTAAACGCGGTTATAAGTAGTGTGCTATGGTGGATGGCGAATCACGGACTGACCTTAGCGCTAAATAAGACCGAAATCGTTATCTTGACAGGAAAGCGAATACCTACCATCATATCTATAAAGGTAGGCGGCGAGACTATAATGACGAAACCATCGGCCAAGTATCTAGGACTAACCCTAGACATGGAACTGAACTATGGGGAACACCTAAATCGCGTCTGCAAGAAAGCCACGACTAGGATAGCGCAACTTAGCCGACTCATAGCCAATGTCCGCGAGCCTAGGCCAACAGTCAGGTGGTTACTCATAACGACCTCTAACTCTATCCTGTTATATGGGGCAGAAGTGTGGGCTGATGCTATGCGTATGAATAAGTATCGGAAGAAGATAATGGCGGTACAGCGAAGGGAGGTCCTAAGAATAGCGTGCTCATACCGGATAGTCGCGGCCGAGGCTTTGATGGTAATCGCGAGGGCGATCCCCGTGGATCTACTTGCGACTGAACGCAAGCGGATCGACGAGGCTCGCTTTTTTATTATTGATTAGCGTCGAATAGCACATTCGCCGCGGAAGAAAGAGAGATAAGAATGCGTAATTGGCAGACTAGGTGGACCAAATGTCCAAAGACTAGGTGAACCAGAACCCTTATCAAAGACGTAGGCCCTTGGGTCGACAGAAAGTGGGGCGAGGCCAAATTTTACCCTACACAGTTTCTTTCCGGTCACGGGTACTGTGGAGCTACCTTTTCGCGATGAATAAAGTCGCAGCATCAGGGTGCAAATACTGCGATGACGAACGGGATGACGCAAGATACGCGTTTTTAGACTGCCTTCGCTGGGCTGAAAAACGAAGAAAACTGGAGCTGACGATACGGACGTTTACGCCCTAGACAGTAGTTGAAACGGTGCTTGGCAGCAAGCAGAATTGGGACGACATAACGGCGTACGTGGAGACGGTTCTCTGCACGAAAAATAACGACAGTTGCTTAAAAGACTAGATTATGGCTAGAACAGCATAAGACAGGCGACACCCCAATGGAATGCGGAAGCGGTTACTGAGGGGGCGGGGGGGGGGGGGGGTCGCGGCACTATGAGAGGTGGAGTTTTAATGGGTATGCCTGGCGATGGTCCCGCGTCAGGAGAGTCCCACACACGGGGAGTCTCGTACGACTCCTGGCATGGTGCATCAAGCATTTCTCCAACTCTCCGGATAAAAAAAATCGCTAAAACTTGAAAAGTAGGTTGTCCATCAGTAAATTTAATTGACAATTTTCTACTAAGATTATTTATTACCTTAATATTAATGTATGATTTTGAATTAATGAATGTATAATTTGAATGAATTAATGAAATGATTTATTTCTGTATGTTTCAGATTATCATCAAAGTCAAAATCCAACAATGTATTCATTTAATGCAAAAAATAATTTGCATAAACATAAAAGTAATACATATCACATAATGACCAATATATTGCACCTTAAATAAATTTTTCAGGATAGTAAAACTGATTCTTTAATTGTAGGAAAATACATAGGTAGAAGAAGCGGAAAAAGACATTAATTCAAGATTTTAAACAATAAACATCAAAAGGCGATCCATAAAAATTTGCAAACTATGTTTTCAGCAATGTTGAAAGCGGCTAAAAATGCATAAATATTATTAAAATTTGTATACTGTATTTTCTAGAAAAATTTACAAATAAAGTGTATAAAATAATGCAACTAAATACATTAGGATCTTTGAAATAAACTTCTCATAGCCCATATCTTTCGGGAAAGATACAATTGATGACATGGCTATGGCTGTGGACATGGCTATGGCTGTGGACATGGCTATGGCTGTGGACATCGTAATAGTGCTGTAGAGTCAATGAAAATTTCAGCAATAAATAGATGGTATACCAAAGTCGAAATTTGTGAATAGTGTAAGAAAGAATGTATCAAACGATGAAACTATTAAACAAACAATTAGGCAGGAATTCTTAAATAATTATCTAGAACATGAACATATACCTTACTTTAGAGGAATCACCAAGTCCTCTATAGACATGAAATTGGGTACCCGTATTGATAACTGTTTGCTATGAGACTTGACAATTTTGGAACTTAAAAATTTTAACCTTAAAAATTTTGGGTTATTATGTCTTATAATCTTTGGGCCTCGTATATTTTGTCCTTTAAATGCTGTTACCTTAAAATATTGAGTTCTAGCAATATTAGGCCTTGTTTCTTTAGGCTATTTAAATTTTGGCAACAAGTAGAAATCGACACTTTTAACAAATTAAATCCTAAAAATTACACTTTAGAACGTGTAAAATAAACTGTTAAAAGTGTAAATCGTGATTTTTAAATTTGATAAAAAGTATAGAACAATAAAATTACACTTATGACACATGAAAAGTGTAATTTTGAGCTTTAACTCTTATCCTAAGGTATATAACACTTTGATAATTAACGGTTGGATTATACACTCTTCAAAAGTATAATTTTAATGATATACACTTTTCTGTATAATTTTTACAATTTTAATTTTTCAAAGGTGTAACTTTTACGATTTACACTTGTTAAAAGAGTAAACTCTAAAATTTTACACCATTTAGCGTCGATTTTTACTCTTTGGTGTTTAGAGCGTATTACTTACTACAGGACGTAATTCCTTTTACTTTATCCACATTTTTATCTTGTATTATGATAAATTTTAGTATAAAAATTTATCTATGATTACTATTTTTATAAAAAAGTTGCTACTACATTAGTCACAATCATCAGGATACCAGTACGTCCCACAATAACTAAGTATTATAATTAGTTTTGCTAAATTTTTAATAGCTTTTATAAAACATCTTTCGCTGTATATTTAGGTTGATGACACATGGCTGCTGGGCAACGAATAAAAATTTGTATAAGCTATAGAAAAATAACCCAACAAACTAAATAATAAATTGCTTATTTTGTATTGTACCTAATAAGTTATTTTTACAAGGGTGATGACTCGCACGATTCGCGTTTGCGACATGGAGGTCCGTATTCACAAGATGTCTGCATACACTAGAAAGAGGTCAAAAAAATTGTAAGAGAATAAATACTGTGATCAGTATGCATGGACCATTTTACTGAAGTATAACTGAATGTAATTAAGATTTATAAATTTGTAATATCAACTATAATAATTACGATTACCTTACTGATTCTTAATATCATCGCCTTCTCTATAAATGCGCCTAATATGTATCTTATATTATTCAATAAAATAATTAGAGTCAAATAAATAAATAATTAATTTTAATCTTAGACGAAAATGTTAATGTAATGTAAGAAGATTTAAGAATAGTACACGTGGAATAATATTTTTAAATACGTGTTCCTTATAAGAAGACTGAATAAAAATTTGCGCTTATAAACTGCTTCTTTGATTATTACAGAACGTAAACAGTACTAACCTTGCTTCGAATAGTATACTATAGTATCGAAATCCGCGAAAAATAATAGATAAAATACATTTCAGATAACTATTATGAAGTATCTTTTGCCGTAGCTTCAACGTCATCGCTACAATATTCTCACATAGGTCTTAATTTTGAGTCTTAACGCAACAAAAGTAAACAAGGTTTTGGTGAACATATGAATAATATTACAGGTACTGTTCGAAAACGTAAAATTTAAAATTTAATTTAAAATGTACGTAAAATGCTTCGAACACGTATTCAACTATAATTTTTGAATGAATTATGAAATAAAATTATTACTCTTTTAAAAATGATATTAAATGTTTAGAATTTAATAATAGTATATACTATAATAATAACATGCTGTGAAAACCAATCTCAATTTATTTTATCTTTTTTCATATCTCTTTTATTTAATTTATTTTATCATGTAAACAGTGAGAACGTATGAGTTAAATTGTATAATTTAAACGCTGAATTAATGTTGATATGATAATTAAATTTAAGTCATTCTCTATTAAAAATTTAACTCAAGATCGTATGCAAGATCTTGCCCAATTTCTTACATAAGATCTTATGCCAGATCTTACCGCCGTGATCAAAAGAAATCTCTTTATTAATAATTAATTCAAGATCTTATGTGAGTTCTTATCTAATATCTGATATAATACTTAAAGAGATACCGTTTTATCAAGTGGCGCGGCAGCGCCACGAAGGCGAGTTTGAGAAGCAGACGAAGCCGCGGCGCCCGTGACAATATTTACTTCTATATTGGTGTTCGAATTTTTCATGATACAAAAAAAAATGCTTATCGTTATTGTTCGTGAGTTTTTTCGGCTTATTAGTATGTTTTCTGAGCTAAACTATGGTTTTTAATAAAAATATTTGTTAAAAGGCTGTTTCGTTTAATAATAAACAAGTTCCCTAGTGAAAATAAAAAATGTAATAAAGTTTTATAAATTATAAAAAAATGTAACCAATCGTACCATTTTGCACGTTTTTGTTGGATTTCGGACCTTTTTTACGTTTTATTACAGTTTGCTACATTTTATTACATTTTGTTACGTTTTATTACACTTTTTAACGTATTGTTGCATTTGACATTTCAAAGAAGAGACCCCCATGAAATTGTATTTGTAATAAAGTATAACAAAATGTAAAAAATTGTCTGTAAGCGTAATATTATATAAGAAAATGGCGACGTTTTTATTTTCTTACTTCTGCTTACATTCTTTTACTTTTCCTTACAATTTCTTATGCATTGTTACATTTTATTATAAAATTAATAATTAAAAAAATATATTGACTATATTAGGCGGTAAAATAACATATGTAATAAAATGTAAAAAAAGTTAACAAATCTGAAAATGTAAGAAAGTGTACAAAAACGTATGAGAAAAAAGGTCCGAAATCCAACAAAAAGGTACAGTTTCTTACATTTTCTTACATTTTTTTACGTTTTATTACAATTTATTACAATTTATTACATTTTTTTCCACTAGGGTTTATATTTAACGAATGCTCAAAATAGTATCTCTACTTTTTTCTCCAGTATGGTAGGACTGTAAAGTTGGCTTCCTAGCCTAAAAGTGGTAGGACCGTAAAGTTGGCTGCACAAACTATTATGTGTAATACAGTTGGGTATCGCTTTTTCAGAGACTCTATAAGTAATACAGTTGGGTATCGCTTTCTCATAGATTTCTATAAGTAATACAGTTGGGTATCGCTTTCTTACAGATTTCTATAAGTTGCGCAGAGTAAATGTGTTTACATTGTCTACTTAAATTTAAGGTTATGTTTTTGAACAGCTGCCGTACTGTCGCTGCACAAACTTTCTGAGTATTCGGGGTCACTAATGACGGAGCTTGGGAAGTTGATTTCGTGACTTTTTGTGCATACTTGCAAATATCGTTTTTCGGTAGCCGGTCACGCTCGATGTCTAGGTGCCAAGGGTCTTCGATGACCAGGCTGTCGATATATCGTGGCTTCCCACGAAGACTAGCACAGTTCACGATTTTAGACATCAAAAGCTATGGAGCGCATCAACAAGACCCTGTCATTGGCGACCTCATGCACCTGGATACCATACACGAGAGATATCGATATTCCCGTAATAAAAATTTCAGTATGCACTACCTGAACCCCATCATCATGTATTTTATTTTTAGAACAAATTTAAGGTGCATACTTAAGTTCTCTCTCAATAAGTTCTCTTTAAAAGACATAAAATCTCTAAAAAAACTTAACCAAAGTAAAAAGATTAGGCGCGATTGATGTTTTGCGTATCATCATGAATGTCAATAGTTATTTTTACTGTGAAATTACAGATTAAAAAACAACTGAGATCAATTTAAAAAAGTCAAGTTTACAATCATATTCTTTTATTTATAATACGACTAACAAAAAATCATTATGTTTAATTAAGGGCTCAGTCAAATGATTGCTAATTTAAACTTAAGTAATATATTGATCAATTACAAACAACTCTTAGATTAAGTAACTTGCCATGCCCTTTACATTTTGTTTATGGTGTTGTCTTATTGTAAGTGTAACTTTCCGCATATTTCATTTATGTACATAAACTTATAAAATTGTTATTTCAATTGAATTAAATATTTTAAATGTAAAAGTATGTACCATGAACAAAATGTAAGAAGCATGGCAAGTTACGTAGTAATTATCTTGAGAGTTGTTTGTAATTGATCAATAAATAGATTACTTAAGTTTAAATTACCAATTAATTGACCGAGCTCTTAATTAAAGAAAATGATTTTTTGTTAGTCGTATTATAAATGAAATAATATGATTGTAAACTTAACTTTTTTTAATTGATCTCAGTTGTTTTTTAATCTGTAATTTCACAGTAAAAACAGTTATTGACAGTCATGATGATACGAAGAACATCAAACGCGCCTAATGTTTTTACTTTGGTTAAGTTTTTTTTAGAGATTGATCACTTACTCAAGATATACATAGGATCTTATACAAGATCTTGCATACGATCTTGAGTAAATGATGAATAAAATATATCTCTTAAAGTGTTACATAAGGTCTTTTATAAGAACTTACATAAGATCTTGAATTAATTATTAATAAAAAGATTTCTTTTGATCATGGCGGTAAGATCTTGCATAGAAGTAAATAGTGTTACGCGCACCGCGGCTTCGTCTGCTTATCAAACTCGCCTTTGTGATGCTACCGCGCTAGTTGATAAAACGGTATCTCTTTAAGTGTTATATCAGATATTAGATAAGAACTCACATAAGATCTTGAATTAATTATTAATAAAGAGATTTCTTTTGATCACGGCGGTAAGATCTTGCATAAGATCTTATGTAAGAACTTGGGAAAGATATTACGTAATCTCTTGTGCAAGATCTTGTATACGATCTTACGTAAGATCTTGAATGAATATTTGATGAAAATATTTTTTTTTATCATGAACATAAGATCTTGTATAAGATCTTACGGAAGATTTTATGTTAGTTCTTGGTTGAAAATCGCTGATAAGATCTTATGTACGATCTTGCGCAAGATCTTCGCCAAGATCTAATTATAAGATCTTACGTAAGTTCTTGTATACAATCTTAAGTAAAATTTTTAATATGGTTCTTATAAAAAAAAAAAGACAAAAACGTAGTAACCTGTTAAGGTAGCTGAAAATTTTACAAATTTTCACTGTTCAGACCTGGTAAAAATAGGCTAAAAAGCCAATTGCGGATTAAAAAATTAGATTAAAACTAATAAGATATTTTTTTAAAGACGAAAATGGATACATAAAATACGCATGCACAACACAGAGATTAGCCTATGCAAGGCGGAGGTTCGCATCAGCAAAGCGGTGATTCACATACGCAAGAGGGGTGTCTGCATGCGCAAGACGAAGGTTAGCATGAGCAAGGTATAGGTCCGCATTAGAAAAACATCTGCCACATTAGTAAAACGGAGGTCCACATGCACAAGAAAAAGGTTAAATAGTATTGATAAAATTACTGTATTTATTTTGAGTGTAGATAATATTAACATTTGTAGTATCAAATGTATAGGGTAAGATCCATTTAATATTAACAATTATAGATATAAATATGTGAAAATCCACGGAAAACGGGCACTTTTGATGGTCTTTTTTTTTACATGGCATTTGGAACTCGAAAGTTCATCGCCTAATCTACGAATCAGTTCTTTTTTATGCGTTTCGTATTGCTAGTATTGCTAAAGAATATAGTTTACATTTTCGAAATAAAGATCACTCTTACATTTTGGATTGCTTAAGATATTGACGCAAGGGAAAGATTTAGCAAGGTCATTTTTTTTTAAATGGCATTTGGAACTCGAAAGTTCATCGCCTCATCTACGCAAGCCTTCCACACTGCCCTATCTTGTGTCAACCCCACCCAAGATGCACCTCTCCGATCGACACCCACCCGTCCTATTTCTACTAGATCCGCTTTTACGTTGTCCTCCCATCTACGTCTAGGTCTACCTAGAGGTCGCGTTACCATCGGCCTGCCCTTCATGACACGCGCTGCCGTACGGTCGTCTCCCATTCTCGCTACGTGCCCTGCCCATCCCAATCTGCGCGATTTTATTATTCTGTTAATATTTGGTGACGCGTACAGATTGTGTAACTCATCATTGTGTAGTCTCCTCCATTCCACAGTTTCCTCATCCTTCTTCAGCCCGTATATTTTTCGCAAGACTTTATTTTCAAATACCCTAAAACGGTTGTCCGCCTGCTTAGTGAGAGCCCACGTTTCGTACCCGTACAGAACCACCGGCAGTATTATTGTCCTGTATATTCTTATTTTAACGTTTTTAGACAACAGCCTCGACTTAAGTAAATTACTCACGGCGTAGAAGCAAGCATTACCCGAATGGAGTCTCTTATTTATTTCGACATTAATCTCGTTTCTATCATTTATGGTCGTACCCAGATACCTGAATTCGCTAACCTTTTCAAAAGTAAAATTCCCAACTCTGAGATCTTCCTCCCCTCTGCAGATGCCTAGCTTATCCACAATCATGTACTTTGTTTTTGATTCACTCACTTCTAACCCTGTACACTCCACCGCTTTTATGAGAATTTCCGCGTTTCTTACTACCGTTTCCCTACAATCCCCCAGTATATCCAAATCATCTGCGTAGCCTAGTATCTGCGTTGTTCCATTAAGCGTTGCGCCCAGCTGGCTAACCTGCATTTTTCTAACGGCATACTCTAACGTTCAGTTGAACAGCACTGTAGAGAGCCCATCCCCTTGTTTTAAACCATCGCGTATCATGAAGGATTCTGGTACATTACGGCCTACTCGGACCTTTCCCGTGCTTCCGTTCAGACATATTTGAATTAATCTCACGAGTTTTTTCGGTACACCGAGAAGTACTAGAATTTGATACATTTTGCTTCGCTTAATAGAGTCGTACGCTTTTTTAAAATCTATAAATAGTTGGTGTATGGTTTCGCAAAATTCCCACTTTTTCTCTAACAACTGTCTTATGGTAAACATTTGATCGCTCGTCGATCTGTTGCGCTGAAATCCGCACTGATAATCTCCTACTATATCTTCCGCGAATGGAGTGAGTCTAGCTTGTATTACGTTTGACAGAACTTTGTAGCACGTTGCTAAAAGTGAAATATCCCTATAGTTATTGCAGTCTGTCTTATCCCCCTTTTTAAAAATCGGTATAATGATAGATTCCTTCCAATTTTTGGGTATTGTTTCATTTTTCCAGATGGCACATACTAGTTTATAGATTTTGAAAGTGAGCTCGACGCCCCCATATTTGAGTAACTCAGCTGGTATAGAGTCATTTCCAGCGGCTTTGTTGTTTTTTAGTTTTATAATCGCGGCCTCTACTTCTTGGTAGCTCGGTTCCTCCACGTGGGGTTCAGCAGTGTGAATTTCGTCCCCTAATTCTTCGCTATTTTCGTGCACGTTTAATAATTTATCGAAATAATTTTTCCACAGCGACAGTAATTCGTTGTCATTTGTTACGAGGTCCCCGTTTTCGTCCTTCATCAATTGCGCTCTACTCCTAAAACCCTTTCTGATGGCGTTAATCCCTCTGTACATTTCGCGGGGGTTATTTTCCTTACTGTTAGTTTCTATTCTCCTAATAAGATTCTTTTGATACTCCCGCTTCTTATTTCTGTAGATCGCGCTCGTCTGTTTCCTTAGGTTAGAATACTCTTCTACGGTCCTATCGCTTCTATTTTGTAAGCTATCTAATTTAGCCTTTTTGCGCCTTTCAAACCAGAGTTCGCACTCTTCGACAAACCATGGTTTGCTCTTGGCTTTTTCTTTTTACCCAGTACTTTGTTCGCGGCCTCTTTTATCGTTTTTTCGATGTCCCCCCAGAAGCTATTCGGTTCGTCATTCCCCTCCGGCGATGTGTTTGCTTCTTCAAGTGCCTGAAACCTGTTATTAATTTCTATCTGGTACCTCATTCGCTCTGTTCTATCTCGTAGTTTCTCAATATCGAAGCTTTCTACCTTGTTTGCTCGCTTACTATTTTGATTCGCTACTAGTCTAGCTCTTAATTTGGCTACTACTAGGAAGTGGTCCGAGTCGCTATCTGCCCCTCTGTAAGCCCTTACATCAAGAACATTAGTATGACGTCTTTTTTGAATGAGGAAATGATCAATTTGGTTCTGTGTGGCCCCGTCCGGCGATGTCCACGTTGCCTTGTGTATGTTCTTGTGCTTAAAACACGTAGTTTTGATTATAAGATCTTTTGCCGCCGCGAAATTTATGATCCTAATACCGTTATCATTGCTGGCTTCGTGCAGGCTTTCCTTACCTATAGTAGGCCTAAACATTTCCTCCCTACCTATTTTAGCATTGAAATCGCCTAATACTATTCTTGTGTCGTAAGACGCGAACTGGTCGATTACCTGCTCTAAAGTTTCGTAATAGAGATCCTTAGCTTCTTCTTCTTTGTCCTCCGTAGGACAGTGTACATTAATAAATACATATCTATACCATTCACCTTCGATAATGATGTACGAGAGCCTATCATTGACGGATTTGAAACTTTTAACCGAATGTATGATGCTTTTGTTTACGAGAAATCCGGTGCCTAGAGATCCCCCACTCCCGGCCCCATACAGGTACGTGAAGTTACCCGATGCTAGTACTCCGCCATCTGGCCACCGCGATTCCTGTATTGCTACCAAATCGAGATTGTACCTATCAGCTTCCTTTACGAGTTCTTTAAACGCACCTGCTCTGTATAGACTGCGAACATTCCAAGTTCCGACTCTTAAGTCCCTTTTGGTTCGGATTTGATTTTTTTGGGCCATGATGTTATGTTAAACCCGCGCGCTTCGGATCCTGTTCCGATCGCAGGTGAGTCCACCGTTCTAGAGGTGATAACCCCCATACCTCTCTAGAACTAAGTATGAGAGCTTTCCGACTTTGACGAGGACAGTGTCAATTCGTCGTCAGACACACTACGGTTTCATTCTCGCATCCTAACGCCCCCCTGCAAGGCAGCGCGCCTTCGCTGGCATCGTTACCGCGTAAGACCAGGTGACGAATCATTCTACACATCCCCTTTCGAGGCAGTTGTCATCGCTCCCGCATCCTCCTCGGCAGCAGGATTTTTGCCCATTTTTGTAATGTGTGATGATAGAGATAGATTGAGAGATAAGAGATAATGTGAAGTGTTTTTGTTGTTGTGGTGCTTGCGTAGTGTTTCTAGATGAATGCGTTCGACAGTGTGGGCTCATCACACCCACGCCTGTTCCTATCGGCTATCCGCGGCTGCTTATTCAATTTTTTCGCAGCTAACCTCTTTCTCAGGGGCTGTTCCTCTATCCGCAACCTAAGGACGCGCTGTGTAGTGGTGATAGGCACCCACCCGTCCGATCTGGACGACAACGCCCAAGACCCGCTTAGGATAGCGGCATTGTAACAGACTTTTGATGGTCTGAGCGAACAAAATTTAAATTTGAGGGTACACCTACCAGACCACTTTTTTTCGTTTTTAAGGTCATATCGTCGATCCCTACGAAGAGTAGTAGATTTCAGAACTTGCGTCGAAGACTAGTACGTTTCGTTGTTTGCCGCGCAGACTAGCACTTTTCACTTTTCGCTGCCAAGAGTAGCACGTTTTATGGCTCAAATTAATGCTCTTTGTGGTATGAGAAAAACTTAGGGGTCAGATGGTTAAAATTGACTGCTTGAATCAGAAGTTGTAAGAAATAGGAATAGAGATAGGAAAAATCGCTAATTTTCGTAAAAAAGCGAAATTTTCATAATTTTTCGCTATTTTCAAGAATAGACAACTTTTTGCTCAGCCAACTATTTTTAACTTACTAGTCCTCAAATTAAAGCTTCTTTTTGATGCTTTTATCGTATTGATACAGATTTTTTGATCGCGACCCGAGACATTGAATACCTACAGTTGAGTAATGGCTAGTTTTTGTTAATCTTCTTCCCATAAGAGAATTTAAACTGCCCGGCAAAAAATAAGTATTTCGAAATCGCGGGAACCCAAGGTTTTACGTGTCTATATGAACTAATGAACGAAAAAAGTGGTCTCGTAGGTGTGCCCTCAAATTTAGGTTTTGTTCGCTCAGACCTCCAAAAGTGTTTGTTTTTTCGTGGATTTGCACATAATGTCACGGACAAGCGCTAGGCTCTCCGGTGGCATCTTCGATTGCTGCTGCTAGCGATGCTTAGACGCATCGTCAGCAGGAAACGCCGCTGCCTGGAGTTCTCACGCAGTAGATAAGCGCAGCGTATGCACTTCTGAACTTGCGATCTCAGCGATTTTCTAGGCTTTCTGCCCAGTTTTGACCAATCGCTATAATCGCAGTGTCATCGGCATATGATAGTAAAGCTTCACGTAGAATCTCCTTCAAGATATCATTGATATACAGGATAAATAACAATGGTCCAAGTACCGTACCTTGTGGTACTCCAGTATCTATTAGTAAGTTCTCACTTACACTATCATCTAATTCGACTATTTGGAACCTGTTACTTAGATAACTCGAAATAAGATCTAACGCTTGTCCCCAAATACCAATGCAATACAATTTGTCTAACAGTATGCTGTGATCTACTGTATCAAAAGCCTTTGCCAGGTCAAGAAACGTTACAATCGTCAATATACTCTTATCTGCATTACTATACAAAATATTTGTTAAATAATTTAGCGCATTTTTAGTGCCTATTTCTTTCATGAAACCAAATTGGCGAGCAGATATGATGTTGCATTTTTTAAAGAAATCATATACTCTATGATGTATAATTTTCTCAAATATTTTCGCTACGTTTGATATTAGTGAAATAGGACAATAATTTGTAATATTATGCTTTTCACCTGTTTTATATACTGGCACAATTTTAGCCTTCTTGAGAGCATCTAGCCATATGTCTTTCTCCATGATAGTATTAAAAATATGAGTTAGAGGTTCAGCAATGCTTCTGCAAATTAATTTCAAGATTTTGGCGTTAATCTTGACAACTCCGCCACTTTTTAATTTTAGAGCGTTGATAGGACTCAGAACTTCACTTGTGTTCGTAGGTTTAAAAAAGATGGTATTTGGGTTCATAGAAGGTAGGATGAGTTCCGCATTATCAGGTTTAACAATCTTATTACTTAATTCTCGTCCTATTCCACAACAAAATTTGTTCATGTTTCTAGCTATTTTTATTTTATCATTTATTTTATTATTATTAATCTTTGTATAGTTTATGGTATTTCTGGATTTTTCTTCTTGGGATTATTTGTATTGCTTTGTACAAAGTTTTTATCATATTTTACTTTCGCGTCTTTAATAACTTTTTCTAGGATTTTACTGTATTTTTTGTAATTTGTTTTGAGTTCTTTATTATTTACATCGTTTTGCCACAACTATATAAAAATTCTTTAGTTTCACAAGATTTAACTATAGCCTTTGTGATCCAATTTTTCCTACCTGTTTGATTATTTTTTCTATTTTTGATAGTGGCTATTTCTGTGCATAGTTCAATCTCGCTCAACAATTTATCAGTGGCTAGATTTGGATCTTCCATCGACATGTATATATTAGCATAAAATAACCCAACAGTTGATTATGGTTAGCCAACGAACCTGCTAAAACCGTCACTTTGACCAACAGTTTACCGTTGGTAAGCATTTCTACCAGGGCATAAATATACGCTAATAAATGTAGTAAAATCAATTTTATATATGTCAAGCAACAAGCATTAAAGTTCAGCAGATGGGATATGATCAGCTGACTAGTGGTTATTAAAAAAAAAAGGTTAGAAATTTTCAAAAATATTATTTTAATGCACACTTGCCGTCCCGTCGCCGTTTTCGGCTTGATCAGCTCCAGCAGTCGTCGTTACGGCGCTCGCCAATTGTGGCGAACCCTGCTGCACTAATATGTGACGGCTGACCGAAACCGCTGTAACGGAAGAAGAAGTCTTTCATTGTCTTTGCCGTTAATTATCGACTCATTCCGAAGAAACAAGGGTGTGAGCTCTTGGGGAGAGTATATAGTTCCCGTTGAGGAGGCTTGCAGGGGGTCGTCGTCGAGCTTGAGCGGTGAGAGCTCGTAAAGTTGAAGATGATCTCATAGATTTTCCGTGGATCGCGGTGTCGATCTCGCTCTTCTCTGTTGTAGCAGCCCTGCATGTCCTGAAGCGATTGGCCAGTGCCCAGTTTCCAGTCCACCGATATGAACCAAGGGTCACAAGACGTTCGCTGATGTAGAGCACGCTGTTGTTTACTCTCTGGATTCACACGTCATGTTTGTGATCATCCACGCGAGTGCTTGCGTCGAGTCTTGGCAGATGTTCGGCGCCTAAGTATTAGACACATTAATTTGGTCGAGAGGTACACTAGCGGTAGCGCGAAGGTTCTTTGATAAACGCACGATCATGCACAATCAAGCACAATTGCGCACAATAGACAGATTCGCGAGAGTTTGTGCGCACCACGCCCCATATAGACCCCAATCTTTTTGCAATATTGCTCGAATGTTGCATTCACAGATTCGCTAGATTCAATAATATTGTTGAAAGATTATAAAACCTTGCTAAGCTTTTGGAGCAATATTGCTGTGGACAGCTATGTCCGTTCTACCATTGCAAGTTCGCCTGGTCTGGGCCGGCTCGTCTACAGCACCCGATATCGTTAGAACATTGTCTCAAGGTTGCATAACTAGATTTCGCAATATCGCACAATAGCATAATAATCTTGATCCGACTATTGGACAACATTGCTACCAGATTACACAATATTGTATAAGTATTTAAAAATTTTCGCATTAGTATAAAAATTTTTTTATAAATGCAAAATTATTTTAGATAATATAACAATATTTATTAAATATTGTACTATCTAGTGAGAATGTTGTATAATAGTCGCAGTAACATTATAATGCTCCTATGCAATGTTGCCAAATTTTGTATTGCAACCTTGAGACAATATTCTGACGATATTGGGTGCTGTAGATAGGCCGGCCCAGACCAGGCGAACTTACAATGGTAGAACGGACATAGCGGTCCACAGCAATGTTGCTCCAAAAGCTTAGCAAGGTTTTATAATCTTTCAACAATATTATTGAATCCAGCTAATTTGTGAACGCAACATTTAAGCAATATTTCTGAAAAATTGGGGTCTATATGGGGCAGCTCCAAAACACCACTGTTTTAGGCTGTGTTTATGTTTACACATGGCCGTACGTACTCTGCTGCAGCGTGTGCCTCTGTCCTCTCAAACAAACACTGATGCACGTTTGTAAACGATGCAAGAAGAACTAGGTAAAGACAACTAGATAACTACTTGTTTGAAAAATCTCGTGTGTAAAAACTTATACTAGCCATCCGGGCGCTCACGTGCCCCTTGATTTTTAATCTATTTCCTATTTTAAAATGTCATTTATTGTTTTCCATTATTAAATATATTTAGTTTCAATAAAAATGGTATATTTTATACCTAAGACGAAAATCACTAGTAAAATTTGTACTTGTCCAGTTTTTTAGCTTGTTAAACTACAACTAATTCTCTTAGTGTATTTTACACGATGAAAACTGGGTAATACTGGCCCCCAACTTAGGTTACAAATTTTTTACTAATACATAATTATTTAACACTTATTAATATAGCGAATAGCTAAACAGGGTTTATCCCTACAAAAATCACGTGATTATCACGTGATTATCACAGGATTATTTTTTAATATAAGTGTTATATTAAAAAATAAAAAAATTTCCTACAAATATGTATACCCAGAACCTTGGCGTGATAATCCAATGCGCTACTAACTGAGCCATTTGCTCTCTTCGAAGGTTTATGTATAAAAGCAATCCATAGATGCAGATTTTCATTTTTATTATCATTCGTTCTCGTACAAATAAATTTTCTTTTTGAAATACAAATAATTAATAAGAAATAAATTTATTGTTATTGAAAAAGTAATTGGTTTTAATTCCATCAATTAATTTTATGATTGGATTTCTTGAAATTTTCAAACTGATTAATATACGCAATTATGATTTTAAAAACAATAGTTTTATTTTTTATTATTGATTTCTTTTAAAAAAAAAAATTTATTTGTACAAGAAAGAATAATAATGAAAATGAAAATGTACATAGATAGATTGCTTTAATACATAAACTTTCGAAGAGAGCAAATGGCTTAGTTAGTAGCGCATTGGATTATCACGCCAAGGTTCTGGGTTTAAATCTTGGTCAGAGAATTTGTTTTATTAATGTAACCGTTTATTCATTGTTAATGGTCCATTTTGTTAATGCATGATAACGGTTTTTAAAATTTGTAATAACATCTCAAAATTTTATTGATTATCACCCAAAAATCATGTGATTATCTCGTGAGAATCACGTGATATTTCTGTAGATAACATTACGTGGTTATCACGTGATTTTTTCAGTAGGAATGATACAATACACTATGAGTACACAACAAATGTTCCAAACAAATTTTCAACTACAGTAAACAATGTCCAGGTATCTAAATCACCTACCGAATGGCAAGATATAGTCTATGATACAAAGAACTAAGTATACAATTAATTTACTAGAACGAATTTTCATTTTCAGTAAACGAAGACCAGGTGTCGAAATAATTCTGACAATAACATTATAGTTATTCCTAGCCAGAAAAATCACGTGATTTATCACACCATTAATTACGTGATAGATCACTTGAATTCTCACGTGATTTATCACGTAACTATTTGGTGTGATTTCCCACGTGATGAATCGCGTTGAAAATCACGTCAGAAACACTCCTAAAATGAAGTTTTTGTTTTAATTAAGTGCAAAAAAGTGAAAAAAACTCTGCCTTATCCGAGACTTGAACCCTGGTCCTCAACTTTATAATCCATTATCTTACTCCCTTAGCCATTTCTACTTGACCTAATAATAATGACTTGCAAATCCTATATGAATCTTAGTAATATATTATTTACGTGCATAGACTTTCTGCTGTTATTTGATAAAATATGGAAAGTAATTTTATTACATGATAAAAGAAATTAATTTATTGAGTACACATACATTTGTTTTGTGTTTTAGATAATGGATTGTGAAGTTGAGGACCGGGGTTCAGTCCTCAGTTAGGACAGTTTTTTTTTCATTTTTTCGCAGTCAACTTATTTCAATTAGCAATAAATCTATTTTTCATTATTTTATAGTAAAAATAAAAAATTTTTGTTCAATTAAAACAAATTCTTTAATTTTATGAGTTATTTCTTTTATGATTCTTTTATTATTTATCTTGTGATAATTCAAGTGATCTATCACGTGATTTATCGTGTGATAAATCACGTAATTTTTCTCTCTGGGGATGGTAAACGGTATATAGTGCTACCTTTAAAATTACAATAAGGTTAACCACAACGAACTCTGTTTATAGTCATAAGTATATGATTTGCGTTAAAATTCCAGGAAGATTAAAATTATAAGTCCAGAAAAATTCCCTGAAAAATCAGGAAAGTGCAAAATTTAAGTTTAAGTAATTTAGTTACCGGAAGGTATCAAAATCTTCTCCCGGATGGCGAGACATGGTCTGTGTCTCATACACCGCACTAAATATACAACAAATATACCAAAAAATTTTCATTTCCAGCAGACGATGTCCAGGTATCAAAATCACCTTCCAGATGGCCAAACATGGTCTACGATACAACGTACTAAGTATACACAAATATAGTGAAAAAAAAAATTTGTACTTTCTGTAGACAATGCCCAGGTGTCGAAATTACTCCCCGAATGGCGAGACATGGTCTATTTTACAACGAACTGAGTATACAACAAATGTACCAAAAAAAAATTATCACTTTCTGTAGGTGATGTCCAGGTGTCAGTATGATCCTAAGGTTATAGTGATTATAAATGATATATGGTGCTACCTTTTAAATTACATCAAGTTCAACTACCAAGGAACCTTGTTCATAATCATAATTATATTATCAGCGTTAAAATTCCAGGAAGGCCAAAATTCCAAGAAGTCCTAAAAAATTTCCTGAAAAATCCAGAAAGTGCGATATTTCATCTTCACATTAAAATATTGTAAAATTAGTGCACTAAAGAAAAAAAATAAAAGGGTAGAAATATTCTTAGATGTTAGGACTCATGTGACAATTAAACAAATTTTAATTAGAATTGTAGGAATTTGAATCAATTGAGCTGGAAATGACGTTTTGGATACAAATTTAAGCAAATTAATATTATATAAATTTCAATTTTACAAAAATGTTATATCATTCAAATTATGTTCAAAAAACGAAATTTAAACATTTATAAATTAATTGCATTTAAAATATTCATTGTATAGTGGATGAAACATATAGTCATCTGCTATAAGTACAGTATCCGTATGGCTACTGAATAGTGTGACGTTCGCTCAGTGGATAAAGAACCCTCTTACAAGGAAACTTCCCGAACCCGACCCCACCGATTTTAATAATTTTTAGGTATATTGTAGTACACTGAAAAATATTTGACACCTGTTTTTTCGTTTGTGCTAACTTGACGGTTTTAGGGATGAAAGTGACCCCTAAAGTTAACCCCCAAAAACCGTTTTTTCTAAATATCTCAGCTTAAAATATATATTATTTAAGAAAACAAATTGAAGGTTATTCATTGCATTTCATGGTAATTTAAACAATAAGGGTAGCATCCCCCCTATTTTGTATGGGTTAAAAATACGACGATATCTTATGCAATTTTCGACTGATCGGGCTTAAATTTTAGGAAGAATTTCCCCTCGCACAAAGCCGAAAACTAATTTTTTTCAATCCTAATCTTCAACTTTTTTTAAAATGCGGGCACAATTTGTTCAATTTTTGCCTGTTTTTGAATAAAAATTTTGGTGTTACACGATCTCTGAGAGACTTTTATCAATCGGACTAAAAATTTGTGTATGAACTTTCTTCGTAATAGTCAGATGCCAAATTTAATTTGGGCTTGATCTTGCATGTATACGCAGAATGCGGTCACATCTCAAAATCGCTAAAAACGGGTTTTTGGCTCTAACTCGAATTCTATGCATTCTACAAAAAAAAGTCGAATAGAAAAGTTGTAGATCTTGAAGAAATACAACTTTTTTTCATTAACACTTAAGCGTGAAAATGCTTTTAATTTGAGTTAACAGGCCAAAATCGATTTTTTTATAGTAATAAACCAGTATTTATCATAAAACTCGTGTCTTCTGCTCCGGTAAGCCGAGATGCAGAAACTTATCGCTCTGCTTTCGTAGTACCATATTAATTGGAAATCACTCTTCTGAGTGATTTATTTTAGCAGAAAGGACCCGCCCCCCCCCCCAATTGGTTCGTACGCTCACGCTAAAAAATCACACCTGGCTCGTGTATTTTTATGAGCTTGGAGGGAAGTTTCTGCAAACTGTCGACACCATAACCTCAAACTTCTGCCGCATCCGTCAAGTTGCTGGGACAACTACAGAAAACTACTTACGCCGCACGGAGGGGACTTTTCTGAGCAGTGGCACTTTTTCATCGCAGCAACATTATTCCCTGCTGCATATCGTGGAGGTCAGATCTACACACACACACACACACACACACACACACACACACACATATATATATATATATCAATAAATGCGAAATCATCGCCGTGATCGATATTCGATTTACTGCCGCAAGAGTGCAACACCATCGCAACTCAAACCACTTGAGAAACGGTTGGCAGTACTGTTTTGGCCGACGCGCACGCCCAATATGGTGTCTCCTCAACGCGCGCAATTTGAATCTCGAAGAGCGGGAAATTCAAATTGTTGTCTGTACCAAGTTGTCTAGTCTTCTATTTATTTTATGTACCTCGTTTATTTATTTATTGCTTTAAGTACCTTTGTTTGTTCTACATTCAGTCTATTATTCATTTATTTATTTATTATTGTATTTACTGTAATTATTTATTTATTTATTTACTAAAATGCCTCGAGACTCGTGCGAAAAATG
Organism: Nasonia vitripennis; assembly: GCF_009193385.2. Lineage (NCBI taxonomy): Eukaryota > Metazoa > Arthropoda > Insecta > Hymenoptera > Pteromalidae > Nasonia > Nasonia vitripennis. The sequence goes on along the minus strand of NW_022279616.1, from coordinate 156,957 downwards.
CAAAAAGATTATTATTCGCGTAGGCGCTATAATGCGTCATTGCAAAATTTGTTCTGCAACTTTCCACAATACATGCATGAATTGGCATGTTACAGACAAAGGCAACTACATATGTCAAGCATGTAAAACTAGAATAGACAACTCGATGAAAACATAACTAAAGACTGATCCGAAATTTGCAGTAGCCAGAGATACAGATAAAGATAACAAAATAAAAATAAAAAGACTGATATAAATAATACTGACAACAATAATACTGATGTAAATAATACTGATAGTGACAATGTAAGCGCTGCTAATGCGTATGATAATACTAGTAATAATACTGAAGATAATAATGATAAGGATAGGTCCGAGGTCTCAAATAACGACATTACAAATGTCAACGTTTCGCAGAACGAAGATTTTTCTGCTTCGACGCCGGCCGTCCCTACTGGTAAAGCTGGAGCTGGGAAGCGCGCCTAAACCACTTCTCCGGTGGATATGAGTGCGCTTCACTATTGTTCACTGTCATCCATGTTTGACCTATTCAGCAATCAATTTGACCTCCTTGAGAGATCAGTTGGCGATCTTAGGACTCTTCTTGTGAGGAAGCTGGATGCCATTAGCCGGGGATCAGATCCTGCCCCAGCAGCACTGGGAATGATCGATAAGCTGGTAGAGAGGGTTTCGTCACTTGAGAAAAAAATCGAAAAGCAGGACTCTAAGCTGGAAGAACTGCATAACGATCGCATTCTGCTCTTACAAGAGAATACGGCACTTCGGGAGAGTCTTGATAACGCAATGCGAGTGATAAAGAAGGTAGAGGCTCGTGTAAAGACCCTCGTGATCGGTGGTCGCATGGATGGTGGTTGTGGCAGTTCCAGCTCCAGCTCTAGCTCTAGTCATAACCATCTTCCTCACCGTAATCTTAGTTCTAGTAATAGTATTAGTAACAGTAATGACGAAAATAATAATAGTGTCGATAACTGTGATGTGTCTCGAGTTTTTGTCTCGCTCAGGGATCTTGAGTCTGTCGACGTAAATGGTGGCGCAGGCGCCTCCACGTCGACTGATACAGAGGGTTTTGGAGTCTGTAAAGGTCGGCGTCAGACTCGGGTTCGCAAGTGTCGTGGGGAGAGTCGGGAACACTCTGCTGGCGGGCGTTCTTCTCCGGCGGGCGATACGAGCGGTGGTAAGTTTACAGCGGAGGTCGTTATTTCCAGCATATCAGATTGCTCGGAAAAAGAACGTGGTGACGTGGCCCACGCAGTCCTCAGCACTGTTCTGCCGTCCGTCGCTAGAACTGACATTGTGTTAGTGTGGCTGCTCCGTCATAATATACGAGTAGAAATTGTCAGCGCGCGCCCATCGCCATGGGTTGTTCGTCTCTCGAGCGACATTGTATTGAAGAATATCATGTCTCGCATTTATCCCAGGAAACGAGTAATAGCCTTATTCAAAGTAAAATCTTCATAAATGAGTTGTTAAGTAAAAAATCGTTCTCGCAGTTTAAAAGTCTTAAAAGTGTAGCTAGCAGTTTTGGTTTCAAGTACATCTGGCATAGAGGCGGTCGTTTCTTGGCAAAAATGCGGGATGGGGACATGTCACATCATTTTCAAACGGCAACTGACTTGCAAGCCACCGCTGCATCATATTCTTGTACGTCGAGTAATGAAAATCTTGTAAATAATGTGACAGCGGTACATAACGGTAATGCGATCACTGGCACTGCGCCGTGCACAGGATCGCTAGACAAAGACAGTAAGAAAAACTGACTAGGCGGAGTGAAGGTGAGAGGAGCAGACTGTGATAGGTTGAGGGCGGGATTTATTAACGCTTCCTCGCTAAACAGGCACATGGAGATGTTTCGTCAATTTTGGCGACTGCTCGTCACTTCTACCATCTATTTGGCGTAGCTAAGTCGCGTTTCGGGCCGAGCGTTGACGATGTATTTGCTCAGGTAAAGGGCTACTCTGTCCTTCGGCAGGATAGGAATACCCAGAGAGGAGGTGTGGCACTATACATCCACAATAGTTACAAGGCGACCATGCTGTGCTCATCTCCAACAACTACAGATGGTAGAAAACCCGGGATTCCAGAGTACCTTATGTGTGAAATTAAAAAAGGGCCTCATGCCCCCCATTTTTGTCGCCGTTATCTACAGACCACTGGGTATTCCTTTCACGACCAACTCTGATCTTGTTGATAAATTGAAACTGTATGCGGAAGACTATAAACATCGTATAATTATGGGGGATCTAAACGCAAATATGTTGTCGACGTCTCATGATGCGAATTTTGTCAAGGATTCGGCCTGTGAGTTGAATCTCAAATTAGTTGAACATGGCGCGACGCACCACGTCGGGGAGTCTCATACGTGGATTGACTTAATCTATATTGACGACAATGAAGTAGTGCCGAATGCGAACAACATGATGGCGACCTTTCCGAGTAGGTATAACATCATTGATTTTACGATTCGAACTCTAAAGTCGGAATCTCCTACTCTCACTCTATTCTTTTATAGAGATTTTTTTATAGAGATAAATCCATCAGGTACGAGGAGCTACTTTTCCTTCTTGAAGCCTGTGACTGGTCGACCATCAGTTGCCCGGGCATGACCACTGACAGTAAATTAGAAGCACTTAGTGGTAACTTCATGACTGCCATCGATAAACTTGCACCCTTAAAGAAATTTAAACCCAAAAATAAAAAAGTTTCACCGTGAGCTTCGCAATCTTGGACTCTTATCTACGACTAAGGAGGAACTGCACGGTTTCTTCCCAGGCGAGCTCAATGCCCACTTTGCCGGGGTCTCCGTATCAAAATCAGAGAGCGAGGTGAATTTGGATGAGATTGTGGCGACGGCCAGTAAAGCTGGTTTGACTTTCCGTGAAATCACTTTTTCGGACGTGGTCCTGGCCGTTGCGCATTTCTCTTCACAGGCAAACGGGGAAGATGACATTCCTCAGGATGTCATTGCTTCCTTCCTTCCTTCCGGTCCTGGGCCAACACCTTGCATCTATTTTTAACTCCTCTCTGTCTAGTGGTGTCTTCCCTGGAGCCTGGAAAAAGGCCTGTCTAGTGCCCCTCAAGAAGACGGCTATTCCATCAGCCACCTCAGACTTTCGTCCGATCGCTCTGTTATGTTTTCTTGCCAAGTTTCTAGAGAAGATTGTTCACAACCAGATATCCGAGTACTTGGAGTCGGGGAAGCTTCTTGATAGACGCCAGACGGGTTTTCGGCGGTATCACAGCACGCAAACAGCACTACTAAGTCTGTCAGAGAACATTAGGGCGGGTATTAATAGCAAAAAGCAACTGCTTACTATCCTCCTGATGTTCGATTTCAGTAAGGCGTTCGACACGATTTCGCCCTCAAACATCCGAACGACACCGAGCCTCGTCTACGTGAGCACAAAACGCGGAGCTGTAAGGCAGCGTGTGGCGTGCTAGTTATAGTAAAAAAGTAGCTGTCAAGTTTCATAATAGGCCTGACCTTCTACTAGAAGTTATGTAGAAAACAAGCATGATATAATGGCTAATAAGTGGTTTTACATTTGACACTTATAGCCTAGTAAATTTCATGTCTACCGATACAAACACATGTTGGTATACAGCAATTTCTCTTCGACTGCAAGACTTAGCAAGGATCATTTAGTAATCTTCGATGCAATCTGTTAGCCTAATGCTGAATTTTTGTATATCCCAAGTAAATACCTGGAGCCTTGTCTAAGCGCCAATGAAACGATCCAGGTTATGCTCTCTTAAAAAAATTATGAGCTTGTTTGTGAAGCATGTATTCACATGATTCTAATTGGTGTTTAATAAAACGTGATTGGTCAGTATGGTTTGTTAGATTAAGAAACGCGCTAATTTTGATGATAAAATATATAATTTACTTTTTTTAATATATTTTATGTTGAAAATGTTCTTCTTTTTTTGAAAAATGAAGGGCTTTGTTAAAAGCATTAAATTGATGATTAGTCGTGTGGCTGCTCACCGGAGCAGTGTCGCGCTCGGAATTCAGGCCTCTAATTAAAAATGACTGAAATTTATTTTGACTAATAAAAAATGATATCAAGTTGAAATTGATTAGACTGAAATAACAAAGGGACAAAAATTACTACAATCAAAAGGCAAACTAAAATCAAAACTCTAAGTATTTAATTAGGAAATGCAAAAGCTATATTTTAACAAAAGCTACAAGACAAAGCTCTCAGCTCCGTGTCGCGGTCCAGACTGACCCCGCAGAGCACGCAGGGCAACGCTCGCCACCGCAAAGTCCGCAGGGCGACGCTCGCCACCGCAAAGTCCCCAAAACTCGAATTTCCCTTCCCGGGTCTCGTCCGCCGGTTTGAATCGCCAGATGCCGATACATCTTAATCTCGAAATTTTCCCTCCGCGAAAAGCTATAAAAATCGGACCCGACTCCGCGCCCAGCGCTAGGTAAACACGGTGTCGCGCACGCTCTCGCCGCTTGGAACCTGACCCCGCGCCATGCGCAGCACCGGGCCGTAAACGCCGTGCCGCGAACAAAGACCCTCTTCTCCCGAACGCGCACGTGCTCCGCAGTCGTAGCCGTCTTCACATTTCGTCCCTGCTCTGTTCCCGCATTTACTCAGGCTTTCGCCCGCGACGCAAGGAAAAACTCTTGAGAGAAAAACCTACGCCAGAAACAGAGCGCATACATAAAAATTATCTTAGCCTAAACGCACGCCAACTCGTTGTCAACCATTAATATAAGAATAACTAAAACTCCTATCCGCACGCCCGCTCGACCGAAGCGCAGAACAACGACTCCTTGCTTTCACTTCATGGCAGTCGATCCGGACAACATGCGCCCAACAAGTTTCGCTTGTTTTAGCCTAATCACGTCCGCGCAGGAAAATCTCGGCTTTTTTCGCCCCGCGGTGTCTCCAATTACCGGGTGTATCCACCCGCGGGAGAGAAAAGTACTCAAGTATTCAAGTGGCCACACATACCACGAGGCCTACACAACTGTAGCACTTGTCCGCCGATCTTTGCTCTCACTTCGATCCGCGCCCGTACGTCGGGAACAAGTCGACTGGTACAAAAATGTAAAAACGCGAATCAGAAATACGAATATTATTACATAACCTACAAACGCTTCAAATATTAGTGTTCAGCAGGGAACGAAATTTAAATTTTTTCTGGAAAGATATAATTGATGACATGATAGAGTGCGTGGAGCGCACTAAGGTTTCCTAGTATTATTAAATAATTGTAAGAGTATCTGAAACCTAAGAGTTAGTGTTGGTATAAATCACAATGGAAAATCGATATCGGTGCCGCGATCATCCCACACTGTCGATGTCGATTGAGTGACCTCAAGCCCTTCCTAACCTCTAGAGTGAGAGACCTACTAGAGGAGAGCTGCTCGTGTGTATCAGGAGCTCTGCAGGGGAATCTACACCACAGGCTTCACATACTTAGGCAAGTCACGCAGCTTCAGACCAGTATGTGAGTGTCAGTAGTTTCACTATCAATCTGTAACCAGATAGTCCCACCTAAGAACAAAGTACTATTATCCTGATTCAAAGGGGTATCTGAAGGAGGAAAGAAGATAATAAAAGAAAACTAGACATAAGAAATTACTTAAGGGGGCATACCACCTTTGAAATTAAAATCAAAATTTTTCATTAAAAATTTATAAATACTTATATAAATGAACCAAATTTTTATTACTATTCTTATACATAATTACCTTTATTTTGATGGTTTTAGACCTTCTATATACCTCTATAATACCTACGTATAGTAGGGAGTCCATAATTCACTTACCGTAAGATTCCAAAGGAACGAATGGCCCAAATGAGCTCAAACTCTAGGATATTATTTAAAAGTAAATTAGTTATGGTATGAATGAGGGGATTTGGTTTAAATTTCATAGAAAAAAAGTTACATGATAGTTATGTTAAAATTAAACAAAAATTGATAAAAAAATCAGTAATATGCTTATAAAACTTTTTCTATGAAATTTAAACCAAATCCCCTCATTCATGCCATAACTACCATAATAAGAATTGTGGACTCCCTACTATACGTAGGTATTATAGAGGTATATAGAAGGTCTAAAACAATCAAAATAAAGGTAATTATGTCTAAGAATAGTAATAAAAATTTGGTTCATTTATATAAGCATTTATCAATTTTTAATGAAAAATTTTGATTTTAATTTCAAAGGTGGTGTGCCCCATTAAGACATAAGTTACAGTTTTTCGAAGAGAAACAAAATCTCACTCTATTAAACTAAAAAAAGACCAGGAAAGGTCCCCATGCAAACTGTTCAAGAACGATATGCTCGTAAACTGTTGGGTACCACGGAGACCCAAGCAAAAGACGATACCTTATACCCTTCGTCAAGTGCTTAGAGTGAGAGCCAGATCATAAGTGCTTGCTGCTGGCTTCGGAGCTTTTTATATATCTGTAGCCTTCTCTCTCTCTCTCCTATGCTATACGCTCGCACGCCATCTATTTACACTTAGGTAGATTATTAGATGTGGACTACAAGCGCTACATCGTCGATAACTTACCGATGCTGACAAGTTATCTGTTGCTGCTCTTCTATTATGAAAATTTTGATGGGATTTATCTCTTACAGGATTAGTTGAAAAAAAATTTAAATAGTAAATAACAGGAAGCAGTATGTTTTTATAATAGTGATTCATTTTGTCAATTGGTTAAGTAGAAATTATATATGAACTGGACAGAAATGAAAGATTCTCTCTAATACAACTAAAAGAAGTTTAGAAAAAAAAAATCACGCCTTTCTTCTTATTTTTCTTTAATTTTTTATCAATTGCTAACTTATTCACTTATGAGCCATGGCTAACGCTGCTTAACTTTACTAAACGATCATTTACCAGTTTACTATCAATGCTATATACTTAGGAGAGATATGTAAGTTATAAAAATTAATTTCTAGGCATTTGTTTAAATTATTGTACAGCTTCATTAATATTTTTGAATCATATATCTATTCATTTATATTCATAGAGAGTCAACGATGATGCTCAAGGGGACGGATACACCTTAAATTGCCGAAAAATACAAAATGAAAGCTCATTTTTATGTTATAATTGTTTTATGTTTTTAATTGTTTGGGAAATTAATTTAATAAATATAATTTATAATAAAACAAATTGCAATTTTTATATACATCATATACCAGAAACATCATGTCTTTAAAGACCAAAATCTATCATTTTATTTCTGCAGGTACCGTAGATTTACTTCAGTTCTAGTTATCGGAGAGCATTACAACTTTACGGATATACTTAAAATACATATTATTCTGCAGCCAATGTGGGAATTTAAAAACAATTCAATTTAAAAATGTAATGTATAATTTAACGACAAATTTATCATTTATTATAATTTTAAAACAATTTTTTTGAACCACACAACTTTTTTCATAACATTTTTTTTTAAATCCTTGCATTAGCTACAGAATAATAAGCTATTTAAGAAAGAAAGCTATTTCTATCAAAGGTCATATGTTTAATACGAGTTGAAGGTCAGAATCGAAAGCGCTAAGGAATGAAGTACCTTTTTTCATGCATGAAAATTGCGTCGATAATCGTGCATTTTAAGTCGCGCATAGTGTAGATATGAATTTCTAAAGGTCTGGTAAAATGGCATTAACGCTATAGCGGAAAAAATGACTTCTGCTTCTCCTTAAAGATATTAATTTTTCTCTGCTTGAACTCCAACTTGTTCAACCACGCTCAGACTGCACGATTTTCTACGCCACTTTCAAACATAAAAAAGGTCTGTTTCATGCCTGAGCTGGGAATTAGTACATTACACAACTAGGGGCGAAAGATGGCTTTTTCAAGCGAAGATGATGCAGGCGCCATCAACTCCCACCCGTGCTCAACCATCATCCAAGTCTGAAAAAGCCAATTCGCCCCTTGTTGTGTATCGTGTTTTTTATAATCAGTGCATCGATAACGCTCTTTTTAGCCTGCCTGAAAAAGCAAAGTCGTCCAGTATCTCATAGTAGAATTTCGGTGTAAATCTGAATTTTGTTCCATGTCACACGGACCGATGGTATTTACATACATGAATGAGATGTGTCACACACATACACACACAAAAACGCAAATATCTAAGGCAAAAGTGTTTTTTCCCTAAGGGCAAAAGTACCCTACTGAAAAAAGCAGATGACAATCAACTGATTATTAACTGATAATCAGCTGATAATCAGCTGGTAATCAGCTGATAATCGTGCAAAAACGTCAGTAGGTAATATCAGCTTAATTTAAAATGCTAATGATAATCAGTTGATAATCAAGTGATAATCATCAAAACTTTTTAACCTTCAGTATATTTTTTCGACTTTATTTTAAATTATTAAAATTTATAAATTCACATAATGAGGGCCAATACGGGAGCTGCAAAATTTTTATTTTTTAATAATTTAATTTAAACGAAAAATTTTTTAAATAACAATAAATAAATAATACATTTTGCAGCTCCCAGCCAGTGTTTCGGTGTTATTATCTGGATGATAAAACCGTATTGGCCCTCATTATGTGAATTTATAAATTTTAATAATTTAAAATAAAGTCGAAAAAATATACTGAAGGTTAAAAAGTTTTGATGATTATGACTTGATGATCAGCTGATTATCACTAGCATTTCATCGCATATAAACGCATATGTCTAACCATCAGCTTATATATATATATATATATATATATATATATATATATATATATATATATATATATATATATATATATATACACATACATACACACACACTAAAAAAGCCTTTCGCCTTAGGCTTGAAAAACTCTACTTTCGCTCCACTTTTTCGTAATCGAAAAACATGTTTTCGATGCACGTGTTATGAAATTATAGACGCCTTGGCTTGTACTACGCAACTGAGAAAAAAGTAAGGTTGCAGCAAACATATACAGGGTGAGTCATTTTAATCTTTAATCTCAATTATCTCGTTGGCAAAGCATGCCAGCGAAAAAAGTTTCGGGTAAAAGTTTTAGGATTTTTCCCTGGCTATCTGATGATGACCTTGACAATGTCATTGAGCGTGACCTTCAAGGTCATTTGAAGGTCAAGTCGATTTTTTCAAATAGAAACCCCTACTTTTGGCACCAGAAATGGAAAGAGCGGGAAATTTTACGTTTGAATATGACCTTGCATTGACCTTGAATTCAATGGTCAAGGTCATTGGTCATGCCGATAACAGTACAACTGGTTAGCTGAACTCGAATGCATTCAAGGAGAAAATGTTACCCACAAAAGTTTTCAGTTTTCTCCCCGGCTGACGAATGGTCATCTTGACCCTGTCGTTAAACAGGATCTTCAAGGGCATTTCAAGGTCAAGTTTATTTTTTGAAATGGAAACCCCTACTCTTGTGAAAAGAGAGTGACATGCGTTCAAAAATGAAAAAATTTTCAATATTTACAGTAATTTTCAATATTTTCTAAAATTTTCGTAATTTTTTCAGTTTTCAAAAATTTTCAGTCATTCCATTATTTTGTATTAGTGTCAATTTTCAAAATTCTTGATGTAGTTAAGTCATTCCATTATTTTGTATTAGTGTCAATTTTCAAAATTCTTGATGTAGTAAAGTCATTCCATTATTTTGTATTAGTGTCAATTTTTGAGAGTGAACTACTCTTAACAGTTATGTAGATAGCAAATTAGTGCAGAAAAGCTTAATCGTGTTTTTTACTTCTTGTAAATCGATAATTATTATTGAAAAAAATCTGTTTCCCTGTTTACTGGTCTGTAACAAATTATTTTGATTTTGATCATGGCTGATTATGGTCCCAACGAAATCGTTGATATGATCATGATTTTGGGAGAAAGTCGAAATAATTATGCAGCAGCTGCCAGACTTTATGCTGAACGCTATCCCAATAGGAGACACCCAAGTAATGTTACTATTCAAACCTTACCTCAGAGAGCTCGAAATGGAGCTTTTGTTCGTCAACGCCGTCATCATGAATACGACGAAAACGATCCTCGTGTTATTACCATTCTAGCGATTATTCATCTTGATCCTCACATTAGTACTCGACAAATAGAAAGAGAAATAGGTATACCTCAATCAACAGCATCCCGAATATTGAGAGCGAGAAGATATCATCCTTATCACATAACATTAACACAACAGTTAACTCCAAATGATATGATTTTGCGAGTACGTTTTTGTCGATGGGCAATACGAATGATTCAACAAGATCAAGACTTTTTCAGGCACGTTCTTTTTTCAGATGAATCAACATTCAGAAACACTGGAGAATTGAATAAACATAATTGCCATTATTGGTCAGATGAAAATTCTCATTGGTTCAGGCCCATAGACAATCAACACCGCTGGAGTGTTATGGTCTGGTGTGGAATCATCAATGGCTATTTGATTGGTCCTTATTTCTTTGAAGAGAACGTGAATGGGGTAAACTTTTTGAGATTACTTCGAGACATTTTACCTGAATTACTAGAAAATGTAGACCTAGCCACAAGGCTAAGAATGTGGATCCAATTAGATGGAGCACCACCACATTATGCATGCATTGTTCGTGATTATTTAAACACCCGCTACAATGGCAGGTGGATTGGGCGAGGTGGCCCAGTTGCCTGGCCCCCCGTTCACCTGATTTAACCCCTCCCGATTTTTACTTATGGGGATATCTTAAGAATGTTGTTTATGCTCAACGGCCAACAACGCGAGATAATATGATCGAACGCATTCGTACAGTTTGTGCAGCAATCCCTCGAGATGTTCTACGTAGAACCATAAGACAATTCAGAGCTCGACTTGATCTTTGCATCCAACAAAACGGCGGTAATTTCGAACAATTAATCAATGGTTAACTCCAGTTAACAATCCATAAAAATACCAAAAAAATAACAAAAAGAGAAAAAACAAAAAAAACAAATAAAAAAAAATAAAACAAAAAACAAAAAATGGGATGCTAAATCCTTTTGACAACCTCCTCGATGGTGCATCCTGGGTTCGGCTGATGTCAAAGGTAATTTCCGCACAAAAGATGATTTGTTTCCAAAATCACATGTTCGAACGTAAAATTTCCCGCTCTTTCCATTTCTGGTGCCAAAAGTAGGGGTTTCTATTTGAAAAAATCGACTTGACCTTCAAATGACCTTGAAGGTCATGCTCAATGACATTGTCAAGGTCATCATCAGATAGCCAGGGAAAAATCCTAAAACTTTTACCCGAAACTTTTTTCGCTGGCATGCTTTGCCAACGAGATAATTGAGATTAAAGATTAAAATGACTCACCCTGTATGTTAACTGTTAACATAGGCATGTTCAATTTGAGCCAATGATACATATGTTAATAGTTAACGTAGCTATGTTACATATCAAATAGCTGTATGTTAATAGTTAACATATGGCTGGCCTTTACGATTTTTCATAGACTTTATGAAGTAATCATATAAAAATTATTAGAAAACAAACTTGTATGAATTTTATTATTGCTGAGTAACTTTACAGTGATCTTTATAGTGTTAAAATTCAAAATTTTGTCGTTCATCTGTCTTTTAGGTTTAAATACCAGATCTTGTACAGAAAAGTAATATCTAAAAAAATTAACTTTTAATAAAGTAAAAGGTTAGGCGAGTTTAATGTATTTCGCAAAATTATTATGGATGACAATCACGTAGCATTTCATACATATTTATTACAACAATTCTTATATTTGTCAAAGTTAATTGTGACTTAATCAATGCTGTATAGCAAATGTCATAATTGTAACCCTAGATTAAAAAGGTAATGAGATCAATGAAAAATAGTCAAGTTTTAAATTTATAAAAAATATAAATAATTTAACAATGCAAACTGTAACTTGCCATGCCCGACACAACAATCATATTTTAAAAGATTTATATCAACTTTTGTATACTTAAAACCTTTCATAAGTACCAATATAATGTATATACATAGTTAAACTATTGATAAATTAGATATAATATTCTAACATATAAATGGAAATTTAAGTTGTTCACCAATCAAAAAAATGAATTGGGCATGGCAAGTTACAGTTTTCATTGTTAAATTATTTATATTATTTATAAATTTAAAACTTGCACAATTACAATTATTACAATACAATTATTACATTTGATATACAGCATTGATTAAGTCACAATTAACTTTGACAAATATAAGAATTGTTGTAATAAATATGTATGAAAGGCTACGCAATTGTCATCCATAATAATTTTGCGGAATACATTAAACTCGCCTAACCTGTTACTTTATTAAAAGTCAATTTTTTTTAGATTTCAGTCCTTTTTAGTAAATTTGTTTGAGTATTTACCACTCAGACTTTGTCATAGGCTACGCTGCATACCTAGACACCGCGTTCAAATGATTTTTACACCTAGACAACAAAAACCACGGTGCGAACTACCTGGACGTCGTCATCAGCCACCTTATACCCCTAGACACATTCCTCGAATGATTTTTACAGCTAGACACTAAAAACCACGGAGCGCAACACCTTGACCTCGTCATCGGCCACCCTGTACACCTAGACATCATACTTGAATGATTTTTAAACCTTGTCATCGGTTACCTTGGCTACCTATTTACTGTTACTGCTCCGGAACGCAGAGTATGCACCAACAACCTCTTAATTCTAAATATATATATATATATATATATATATATATATATATATATATTGATGTCTAGAACATATAGCACTAATAATCCGCGCCACTTGTTATGATAGAAGTGTGTGGGAAAGCAATATCCAACTACACTATACGTATAGCTTATAAGTGGCAAAATTTACGTTCCTAACGTTTTTTTGTCTGGAGAATCGCAAAATCGCACATCATTCATTATTACATGAATAAAATCGGCTTTTTGTTAATATTTTTACTGAAAATCTTAAAAAAATATAAGCCACTTTATAGATGCTACAATTTGCAGCAGGTAAAATGGCGGAAAAGCAATAATGAATAATAAATCAAGCTACACTGCATGCGCAGCTAACTTAACGGTCCTAACATGTCTGGAGAATAAAGAGATGATTTGAGCATTTGGGAATTACACATCGATTTATTTTGAAAATGAAACATTTTTTTCGCCGATATTTTTGGTAGAATCGTAGTTTAGCACAAAAACATGCTAATGAGTACAAAATTAATTGAAAACAGTAATAATATTCATTTTTTCTGGATATTATAAAATCCGAACACCAATACAGAAGTAAATAGTGTCGCGGCGCCACGGCTTCGCCTGTTTCTCAAGCTCGTCTTCGTGGCGCCACCGCGCCATTTGATTTTTTAATTTTCTGATTTTGTTTTATATAGAAGTACACAAGGGAATTTTTAATGACTCACGGGAGATATTTTATTCATATTAAATGTTTTGTATAAAATATTCATTTATTTAATAATTAAATCTTTAGTTAGTTTACATATTTAGTAAGCATTGATTTGATAAGGGAACTTATAAATAGATCGTTTTTTATTTTCATTAAAATACCTGGTTGATGTATATCATTACAAGTTATAACATTTAAATCATTACTTTGTGGTATTATACAATGTTTTAAATGTTTAACACATACGTCAGCATTTTCAACTAAATAAGTGTCTTGTATTTCTATTTTATTAAAAAATATAAACACATTAATTGTATCACTATATTTTATTGTACAAATCTTTTTAATCATACCAAAATAACCATCTTATGTGCGAACGACTGAATCATTGATTTTTATCGATTGATTGTATATGCAAGATGTGTATCGACATCCATTGAGAATAATTTTGCAATATATTGTACATATACTTATTTTTTGAGACATTAAAGAAATTCCTTAAGTACAACAATTCTAAATCTGAAAGTTCATGAATTTTTACCCCTTCCGTCAGCTAATTATCAGGTGATATCATCTGAATATTTTTATATTAAAGCTGATAATTACAAAAATGCGTTTGCATGAAATAAAATACTAATGATAATCAGCAACATTTTATTTCATACAAACACATTTTTGTAACTATCAGCTTTAATAAAAATATTCAGCTAATATCATCTGATAATCATCTGACGTTTTGGCATGATTATCAGCAGATTTTCAACTGATAATAAGCTAATAATCAGCTGATTGTCATCTGCTTTTTTCAGTAAGGCCACGTCCTAATAAATTACAATTTCGAATTTTTTCATACTTATTTAGTCGGTTATTCTTACATATATTCTTACTTATATTTCTTGTATCGTCTGAAATATAATTTTTTTTTTTTATTTGTTAAAGTAAAAGTAATTGCTCTCGGGAACCTCCACTAGAGGGTAGGGCACTTTTCCATGCCACCGAGCGCGTCCACAGGTTGCGTATAGTGGAACAGCCGGGCAGAGCAGTGGGGATGGGAAACCATCCCCAGTCTCTCCGGTTAGTCGCTAATACTAAATACGCGACCGCGGAGAATGGAATCTTTGATGATGGAAAGGAGTTAAAAAATATGGAAGAGAGCAATGAGTATACAATTAACCCAGGTGGTAACCCACCCGCTGAAACAGCGGCAGAGCCCCATTCGGATTCTGGGAGGGGCTCATCATTGCCCTCTTCGTTTTTCAACGCGCCCGCAGTGGGTCACTTGACTGCGGGAACTTCACGAAAAGTCTCAAGTGAAAATAAAAACAAAGAACCCGAATCCCTGGCAGGTAAAGTCAGCCCAAGGAGCATCTCTGATCGGATGGATGATATGCAGATCGACACAGCGATTGAAGACGATAATATATCTATCGATGCACCCTCCGGGAGAAGAACTGGAGACGGGAAACAGCTACGGAGGGCTGACGCAGTAGACTCTTCTCCGACGCCGGGAACATCCAAAGGCCAAATGCCCCCGAAAAAGGGGCAGGCGACCAAAAGGATGCGCTCAGGCGAAGGGGAGGGGAATGCAGCGAAAAAGCCTAAACCCTCGACGAGCTTCCAGTCACCTGAAGAGAATCAGATAGTCATCATAGGTCGATCAGATCCAGATGGAAGAATGAGCTCAGAAAGGTGGCTGGAGGTCGAAGCGAGGATCCTAGTGGCTATTGCAGAGGGATCCGAAGGAGGCGGGGGAAGACGAGGTAAGCTTTGGCGGAGCCGGCTGACAGAAGGGAGTTAAAGTTGTGGGTTGCAGCAACAGTAAGTCTTGCGACTTCCTATAGCGAGTGATCCACAACTGTGGCGAACTCTGGCAGGGGGCGAAGCTCAAAGTGGTGCCAAGGTCGAAACTGCCACTCAGACAAATAATATCTGTCTGGGTTCCCCCACCTGCCCGAGAGAATGACGAAAACATCAAAAAGATCATCATGAGGCAAAACAAGAGTCTCGGCACTCAAAGCTGGAGAATATCTCTTCAGCAAAGAGCAAGAGCGGAAACGGCAAAGACCTAGTCATAGCTGTGGACGAAGAATCTCTTAAATGCCTCAAGATATCGAGCGGAAGCATCAAGTTCGGACTGGGAGTTCTGAAGGCGAGGCTTCCAGATGAAAAGAATATGGACAAGGACCACGGGACTGCAGGTGGTGCAAATTAATTTGTACCACTGCGAAGCAGCCTCGAAGGACTTGATGCTGTCCATGGAAGAAGAGAATATAGACATCGCCCTGATACAAGAACCATGGCTCGCAAGAGACAAAATTCAAGGACTCAGGGCGAAAGGATATGACCTTCTATTCTCAAACAACAGGTAAGAAAAGAGCCTATATAGTAGCAAAGAGGGAATTAAAACTCAAACTACTGTCACAGCATAGCACCAATGATATGACGACGGTTGTACACGAACAGAGGAACAGTCCAGCGCTGATCCTCACATCTGTATACATGCCGTATGACGAAAAGTAGACTCCACCACAAGCACTCCGAGATCTAGTGAGAAATATCACAGACAAGGGCAGCCAGATGGTGATAGGAAGCGACGCCAACGGACACCACGTCCAGTGGTGAAGCACGGACATCAATGAAAGAGGTGAGTCAATTTTGGAGTACATACTTTCTGACAACCTTATAATATGCAATAAAAGCAAAGTGCCAACCTTTGCAAATAGGATAAGGGAGGAAGTAATAGATCTAATTCTGACCACAAACTCGGACCTTATCGCGATTAAAAATTGAAGGGTATCCCTCAAAAACTCCTATTCAGACCATAGGAGAATCCATTTTGAAATCAATCGCGATACCCCGGAAACTAGGACCTTTAGGAACCCAGAAAAGACAGATTGGACGAAGTTCTCAGAGCTAGTGAAGGGAAAGCTAGGGACATGGGTACAAACTCAAATCTCGGCAAACCCAACTCACGAAAACATTGATAACTCCGTTAAATGGTTAGAGGAGGCGCTAGAGGGAGCCTTCCGAGAAGCATGCCCCATAAGATACAGCCGCAAAAACACCAGACCCTGGTGGAATGCGGAGCTGAGAAATTTGAGGAAAGCAACAAGGAGGCTCCTCGGCGCAGCCAGATACAAAAATAGTAACGATAGCTGGGAAAAGTACAAAACCAGTTTTAGAGACTATAAAGAAAAAATTAGGCGCGCAAAGTGGGAATCCATAAAACGTTTCAGCGAATCCATCAAGGACACACACGAGGCGTCTAGGTTCAAGAAGATTCTCAAAAAGGACCCAACAGTTCTAAAGAGTATCAGAAGACCGGACGACACGTGGACTGAAACCAGCGCCGAGACCCTTGAACTAATAATGAATACAACAATCCTTAGACACGATAATCGATCTATTGGTAAAGATTTACACTGAATGTGTACTTCTATGGAGAGAGGTGAGAGTGGCATTTATATCCAAAGCAGGTAAAACAAGCCACACGACACCAAAGGTCTTCACTTCACCAATAACCCATCAGTCTCTCATCGTTTCTGTAAAGACATTAGAGAGGCTGGTGGATAGACACATAAAAGATACCACAGATGTAGAAAAGAAGTGCACATCGCAGCACGCCTATCTGAAGGTCAAATCTGTAGAGAGTGCACTACACGAGGTAGTGGGAACTGTAGAAAAAGCTCTACATGAAAAGGAATACACATTAGGTGCATTTCTAGACATAGAAGGAGCTTTCAACAATGTGAACACGGAATCAATAGAGAAAGCTTTAAAAGAAATTGAAGCGGATCAAACCACCATCAATTGGGTAATGCAAATGCTGAAAAGCAGAACCATCAGCTCAGAGATGGGTGACAGCTCCATAAAAAGGAAAACCATAAGAGGTACGCCACAAGGGGGAGTAATCTCCCCATTACTATGGCTAATAGTAATCTATAAGATACTAAAAACCTTTGAGGATAAAAAGATAAAAATAATAGCGTATGCAGATGACGTGGTAGTACTAATCACGGGTAAGGACCTAACCACGATTAGAGACATCATGGAGTCAGCACTGGGGGAAATCTCTAAATGGGCAGGACAGAACGGTCTGGGAGTCAACCCAAGTAAAACCGAGCTAGTACTGTTCACAAGAAAATACAAGATACCCAAGTTCACACCGCCAAGAATTGGAGGGCGCGAAATCACGCTATCCAAGGAGGCAAAGTATCTGGGAATCATCCTGGACTCCAAACTCACTTGGAAAAGGAATGTGGAAGAAAGGATGAAAAAAGGAATAAACGCATACTACACATGCAAAAAGATGTTCGGTAAGAGATGGGGCTTACAACCATACATCATACACTGGATGTACACGGCGATTGTAAGTCCTGTAATTACCTATGGAGCCTTAGTATGGTGGCAAGCCATGGATAAGGAAGTAAACAGGAAAACGCTTAACAAGGTGCAAAGAATTGCAGCACTCGGTATCACTGGAGCAATTAAAAGCACACCACAAGCGGCATTAGAGGCAATGCTAAACCTACAACCGATAGATCTGTACGTAAAAGGACTAGCCGCAAAAGGGGCTCTCAGATTAAGAGACTCCAAATTGTGGAAACAAACCAACCACAGGCATGCGTCGGTGATGAAGGAGATGGGGAAACTAAGTAAAAACCTAAAGCCCCTGCTAACACAGCAGACGGACTACACAGTCACTTACCTAAGTTTCAAAGAAAACATCAAAATAACAATACCGACGAAAGAAGACCGGGAACAAAACTCAATAATAAAAGAGGACGAGATCTCAATCTTTACAGACGGTTCAAAAACGATAAAAGGTACGGGAGCAGGAGTCTACTCAGAACAACTAGGAGTTCAAAAGTCATATAGGCTCAAGAACGACTGCAACATTCTGCAAGCGGAAATCCTAGCAATTGAGAAAGCAGCGAGATTGGTACAGCTAAACGATGGTGCGCCAATGAAGGTGACTATCTACACAGACAGTCAAGCTGCTCTCAAAACTCTGGTGTCGAAATTAACGAGATCAAAGGCAGTGATGAGCTGCCGCGAAGCCCTGTCATGGATCCGCAACAGCGAAGTCGGACTCTGCTGGGTACTCAGACAAAATAGTGTCAAAGGGAACATCAAGGCAGATGAACTGGCAAAGCTTGGAGCGGAGAAAGACAGCAGCGAAGCGATCAAACACCCACTGCCAACGATCAACGTGATAAAGACGACCATTGACCGAGCCATCGAAGTAATTCACAGCGAGAGATGGAGAACACGAGATGACTGTTTTACATCGAGAATGCTGTGGCCAGAGGTGGACAAGGAAAAAACAAAGAAGCTGCTAAATTACAGGAAAATCATTTTAAGCACGATCACAGGAGTAGTAACAGGTCACTGTGCGGTCGGGGTCAATCTCAAGAGATGGGGAAAGACGAAAGACAACTTCTGTAGAGAATGCTGCGAAGAAGAAGAAACCATATCCCACCTGCTATGACATTGTCCAGCCCTGGAAAGCAAAAGGCACAATACGTTGGGCCACAGCTTCCTAGTGGAACTGGACGAGGCAGCAGGAATGGATATTGGGAAGATAACGAACTTTGCAAAAAGCTGGAAATGCTTTCAGCAAAAGTAAAGGAACTAGATTAGCTCCGATCTATCGACAAACAGGGTATCGCAATGGGCCACAGGCCACCGAGCGAAGTGCGGTTTTCTTTCGAAGACTGCATAGAACCCTTCAACCTAACCTAACCTAACCTAAAAGTAATTGCTGATATACCATTAGTCTATAAACAATTTGCTGCGCAATACGATTATTACATTTTTTTTCTTAGTTATAATCTGTTTTCATTTTCAAAATCAATTGTACTTAGCCAGTTTTCAACTGTATCTACTATTCCCCAGTTTTCAACTGTATCTTTTAAATGTAATAAAAAGTGAATATTGTAATACATGTACTGATTACCGTATAATTTTTCAATAATATACATTTACCTACATCTACGCACGGTCGCGTACGTTCACGTACATTCGCGTACGTTCGCGTACGTTTATGCATATGTTACCATACATGCTGATCTAAATCCTTTATTGCAAATGTACTCTAAATGTAGAATTCGGCACGATACTGTACAACGACATATATCCACGTACATTCGCATACGTTTCTGTACAATTGTGTAAAAAATGTCCGAATTCCACTCAAAACATACGCAAATGTACATCATTGTAACAGTTACGTATGAAATATATTGCAAATGTACCGTTTTAATTTCCATTCGGGGATATATCTTTAATTTCCATCCGGACACCCATGTAAATATTAGGGTTCATCGCTGAAATGTTATCACATGGGTGTCCAGATGGAAATTAAAAGTATATCACTTGAGAAAAATTTAACTTTAAATATTGTTTCATTATTGTAAAAGTAATGTGTATGCAAAAGATCAGCTCTTTACGTGTAATAGTTTCTGTAGGAGAGCAACAACTCAATTTGAAAAATAGGCATCGTAATCAAAACCACTTGCAACTTTCAAAAGTCAAAATTCTTATTAATGCATTGGAAAAAGAGACCAAGTTATTGTAACTTTCTGCATATAAAAATACACTAGAAACCAGAAATACAAGTAGCTAGAGTTATTAGATTCTCTGGAACAAGCCTAACAAGAAATGTCACCCGCCAAATCCAGAATTTCTCATAGCCCTCGAGCTGACAATTCCAACGAGGACATTTAAGTAAAAACTGATACGGTAACTAATTTCTAAATAGTTTAACAAATATCTGTACAAAAATTCAGATATCTAGCTTTAATACAACACAAATGGAATAGTAATACTGGACTTGAACATCAGGGGTTCAGACTACCAGGGGTAAAACATAAAATGTTGATGTCATTAGTAAATATTTTTAAATTAATGTTTAGTTAAATGTTTAATGCCTTTATTAATAAATAATTTCCATTCTATATTAAATGATATATTTTCTTGCACTAAATCATAACCTAAAATTTTAAATTCATATTACTTGGCGGGTTGTTACCGTGTTTATCACGGATCAACGTCACTAGATCACGGGGTAACTGGCAAAAACGGTTCAAATCAATTCGCGTAATTTCTCAAATTCGGGTGTTAATCGGCAACAACTTCTCAAATTCCTACCAGAGTATTGCTTTAGATATTGCTCTAATCGCGCATATAATCGTATATCATTATTATATGTACATAATATATAATAGCACAATTACGTGTCACCGAGTAGCATATGAATGTCGGTAAAGTAGATAACTGCTGTAACCACTGGCGTATAATACTTTTCACCGAAAGTCACGTGATGGGAGGAGACAAAATATCGGGAGAAGAAACTCTGACAAAAAGAAATTCACCGAGCAAATTTTCAACTTGCAATATTAAGTTAATAACGTAATATATTTGAATGAATCTTTCTAAAGATGAGAGATTAGCTTAATATATTTCAAATAGATACCAACAGATAGCGCATACGCGCAATACTAATGATTTAAATGTAATCGAGATTTTTGTTGGAGGTTAGAAAACCCAATTTTAAAGTATATTGGGTCGCCCTGTCCTGAACCGAACTTCGTCCTTTCTTGCCAGTGCAGGACCTACCGCGCCTCTTGATTCATAATATATCAATTACGAAAACTTGCATTTCCCAAACACATAAGTAAAATGTTCATGAAACCTTGCGAAAATAAAATTTATATATAATTTTTAAATTATTTCTATACACATTTTTTATGAATAATATATATTAACATTTTAAAATATTTCATTTAAGTATTGTATTTTAACGAGTTGAGTACCACAGCCAACTCGTAGCGGTATGAGTACCGCTGCGCCGTAACGAAATCGCGTAGAGTCGCGTGAGCGATAATAAACACGTACGAATTCGGCAATAGGCGCGAAAGGGATAGAGAGAGCGCGCGGGCTCATCCTTCAGAAGCGCGCTCAGATAGCTCTCGGCCCTCGCTAGATATACCGCGTCTTCGTTAAGATTTCAAAGGTCTCGTGGTATTGTTTGTGCTGTGCTCTGTCCAGCAATTTCGAGACGCATTTTGTGTGTGTGAGTATGACGCGGAGCCAAGTGACCCCAGCCTTAGCATAGCGGTCCAATGTGGTTACGGAGTCTTGCGGCCTGTCCAGGACTACGTTTATTTCGCGACTGACAAATATAACCCTAGTCTTTTTATTTAACGTGAGTTGTCGTCATTTCTGAACCTCGTTCGCTTATTTCCGATCCCTGTTCCTTCCTGCGAATACCGCTGCCTCCGCGGACGTTTTTTAAGAGTATTTATTTAACGCAGTTGAGCAGCCGAGCACGCGCCGGGCGGCGCGTAGACCCAGCAAAGAGCTGAAACAGCTGAATGCAACGGTGGTGTTTCGCGGGCGGAGAGGAATCCTCCGCCGCATCGAGGGAACGCGATCCAGTCATTCTACGAGTTATTTGTTGATCCAATTCACACCCCGTTACAGTATATCAATATTTTTAAAATATTTTATAGATAGTTTTTCGTTACTTAAGGAACTGAAAAATAATTATACGATATTTTATAAATATTTTAAAATATTTTAATAGATTTTGTAAATATTTAGAAATGTTTGTCTGAGGTTTGGCAGCAATTTGTTAACGAAATATTTTTGTAATATTTTAAAAATATTACAAAATATTCTGAAATAAGTGTTTTGCAAATATTATAAATAAGATTGTTACAATATTTTAGAAATATGCTTGAAATGATTGCAGAAACATTTCTTTTGTAATAAAAATCTAAAATGTAGTAAATTGCATTTCTGTCTAGAAAGGTGGTCAGCGCACTTGACTGCTGTCCAGAGGTTCGAGGTTGAAATCCTGTCACCGTCCAAAAAAAAATTTTTTTTTTAAATTAAAATATATGACTAAAAAAAAGTAAATTAAAATATTTAATCTGGTTCAAAAATAAATATTATGTTACATAGTAAAATTTATTATAATGCAAGTATTCCCTGCAATTACATTACAATCATGCATTACTGTAATTACATTTGCTCTAGTTAAAATAACTTTTATTAGATCTTGTTCATTGTGTATGTATAGAGTAAACTTAGAGAAAGTGCGCAGATGCTTACTCAAAGATAGGTTTATTTAGAATGACAGTTATTTTTTACAATCAATAATATTAAGTTGCATGAAAAACAATAGAACTTAAAAAGAAAGTTAATCGAAATACTACATTTCCTCCGTCCTTTATAAAGATTTCTTGAATTATCATGGTGGAGAGTAAATAGTTCGTGATTTGCGTATTCGAGATGATCGTCGTATCAGCGGTGTGTTTAGAATGAAAAATGAGTACGTTAATATTGAATTTGAAACGGAAATTCTTCTTGAAAAGTTTCAGAGGTAGATAGATTTTGGAATGATTTATTTACAGTAGGTGGAAGAGATGCGTAAGATGTTAAGAATCAAGCTTCCATTGTAGTCGTAGAAATCTTAACAATTGAAGTTGGTAAAGATTTTGAAATTAAAGATTCTTGAGTTGACGTAGCTTGTATAGTCGGTGATTCTTTAAACAATACAGTCTGAGAAGTCGAAGGAGCCTTATATGATGGTGTAATTATTTTAGTATTTACTTCTTGTTGTGCACTTATAGATCTTGGAGTTAAGTTATTTTTGTAAAATCGAGTACGACGTTATGTGCTTGTAGTGGAAAGCATTATCAAATTAGCACCAATTTTATCTTAAAAAAATGTTACTTTTTCTGATTTCTTTCTTGTTTCTTCTCTTTCTTCTGATTTCTTTGTAAAAGCACGAATTTGATCAACGTTTATACTTATCGTTTATACTTTTTTTCCATGTAGTTGATTCCATAATGCAGATCTCCTAGACGAGAATTAATTTGTCCTGGAATCCATTTATCTAATTTTGGATTACCGAAAAGAAAATAAACATTTTCAAGTGGTTTGAATTCTCGGTATGTATTGATAAAATCAGCTTGATGTTTCTCAGCAATCTTCTCCTTGATAGTTTCGAGTCGAAAAATATCTAATCCTGTGCGAATGTGTCGTTTTAAAAGTAATAAGGCAGGTGGTTGTCCAGTAGTTGAATGAGGAGCTTTTCTATATTGTCTCAAAAACTCATTCAAGTTCTGTTGAAATGAACCTTGTTTCGTATCCATTTTAAGTAAAGCTCTTTTTGTTGTAACCATACATTTTTCTGCTTAAACGTTTGTCGAGGAGTGATAAGGAGCAGTGATTTTGTGATATTTCACTCTAATTATCTTGAAAAATGTTTCAGATTCATCTGAAACAAATCGACGGCCATTATTTGAAACAACAATGCTAGGTACACCATAAGTAGCGAATAACTAATCGAGAATATCGATTGTAGCAGTGCTAGTACTGGAACTTGTGACCTTGATTTCAAGCCATTTACTATAATAAGCATCAGTGATAACTAGAAGCAACTTACTAGCTACTGGTGCAGCGTAGTCTATATGGATATGTTCCCATGGGCCTTGAGGATATTCCCAATGATGTGTGTTGAATTTAGAAGGAGCATGAGCATGTTTGGCACACTCAGCACAAGATTTAGCAATAAGTTCAATATCTGCCTCAATTCCTGGCCAGTAAACAAAAGATCGTGCCAAACCTTTCATTTTGACAATGCTCAAATGAATCACAACTCGATGTTCAAATATCAAGCAATTTGAAGATAGACCATAAGAAGACTCAGGCGCTTTGTATCCATGACGATATAGATCTTGACCAACTTGACGAGTAGTTGAATAATTTTACCTAGGTTAGAATTTTTACGAGTTTCCTTCGCAATTTGCTTTGCTCGTACAGGAAACTGATTAATCTGGTTAATAATAAAAGTGTCAAAAGAATCAAGTTCTGTAATTTCTTCAATAGCGTCAACCGTTGAAGGAAGTGAAGCACGTGAACAATTATCTGCATTTGCATTAACTTTAGATAACTTGAACTTAATATCGTAGTCGAAATGATCTAAGTAATCAGCATTATTAGCCATTCGACTAATACAAAGAATAGGAAGTGATTTTTTAGGATAAAAAATCTGTGTCAATGGCTTGTGATCTGTATATAGTGTAAAATGACAAGCGCATAAATAATTGAAAAAATTTTGACAAGCCCATACAATAGCTAAAGCTTCCTTGTCGATTTGAGGATAGCGTTGTTCACTAGCAGTTAATATACGGCTTGCAATTGACCTTTTGATTCCATTGCTAAGTTTATGTGATAAAACAGCTCTGAGTCCTACTCTGCTTGCATCAGTAGCGAGTATGAGAGGTAAGGATGGGTCGTATGGCATCAAGACTTAAGGAGAAATTAGAATATTTTTGAGCTCTTCGTATGCTTTATCAGGAGTTGGTGACCATTAAAAAAATGATGTAAGAAGCATGTCTCGAAGTAGTGGAGCTTTTGTAGCTAAATCAGGAATAAATAAATTGTAGTACTTAGCTTTACCAATAAACAATTCTAATTCTTGAGGTATAGAAGGTTTAGGTGCATCACGAATCGCCTTAATGTAGAAATCAGATTTATGAATACCTTGTGTATATATTTTATGACCCAAAAATTCTACAGAAGTAGCAAAAACACATTTACGTCGATTGAGACAAACACCATTTTCAAGAAGACGGATCAAACACATTTCCATAATAATTAACAATTCTTCGAAAGTTTCTTCTCCTAAACAGCTCGTGTAGGACGAACCAACCCATGTGTAGGAGTATCGAGGGTCAAAGCATGGCTGTACTCGTCGTCAGCAGGAAGATGACTATAAGCATCTGTAATATCAAGATGTGCGTGAATTTTAGCTCCTTTTACTTTGTTGAAAATGTCACTAGGTTTTAGAATAGGACATTCATCTATTATTTTACACGTGGATTCAACGTACGTTTATAATTGCCAGTTACAGGAATATCACAATTTTTTTAATAACGATGTGTGTAGGCAAAGCCCACTCGGAAAAATCGACTGTTTTATAAAATCCATACGCAAGTTTAGCGTCAACTGCTTTAGAATATTTGTTACGCAACGTATATGCTATATCTTGAGCACGAGCAACAACAGGAGGAGTTTGAGGTTTGAAATTTACCTTAACTGGAGGTCCAGTAAGTTTTCCAGCTGTTTCACTGAAAACTTCAGCGTACATCGTCGCGCATATTACCATCAGTGAGACCATGTAAGAGCTGCTCAATCAGGAACCTGTCGAGAAATGTGTCGTATTCGCAGAAAGTAGCTCCTTGCTTTAATCGCAGGAAGAAATTAGCAATAGATTTATTTTGTAGCTGTACAATTTGTCGGAACTTAACACTTTCTGCATATTTATTTTTCTCGTCGTCGAAATGTGCAATTGAAACATTGCGAATTTGTTGATTCGTACGACTTTCTAGTGCATCAGGAGCAATAAGAATTTTCAGAGCATTACTAAGTTCTGCACCCATATGTACTCGAGCAAAATTACCGTATCTTTCTTCCGAAATTTTACTCAGTTGTAATGCCCACTCGAATCTCTCGAAATAATCGTCGACTGTCGTTTCGTCGTCCGAACAATATTCTTGATACTTGAACAGAGGAGCTTTGGGTTGAGCTTGAGAAGTAGATTCAGGCTGGTTTATAACAGAAGTGGTAACTTGTAGAATAGCAATCCTCAGAGCATCCGTCAACGCCTTTGTGATAGCAGCAATCAATGCAGCAGTATGTTGTAACACCCCTTACAAGCTCCGCACAAAATTATAAAAAATATAAAATAAAAACTAAAATTCACTTAATAACATTTTTAGATTATACGCGAGTATCTCGCGTTCCCCCACTTTCAATATGAAAGCCCCGCGCTACAGCTGACAGCAGAACACCAGCAACGCCACGAGTCAGCCAGCGGCAGCAGCAGGCAGCAGCAAGAAAACGGGGAGAGCGCGCAACACGCGTGTATACCTATACGCAGCGAGCGGCGAGCGCAGCGGCGCGATAAGATAAGAGAAGGAGTAGCGAGAAAGCGGCGCCGCGGCGCGCGTATTATAATATAAGTGTATGAATGATAAATATAGGTATGAATTTATGTGTGTAGCGGAACTAAATCACCTAGTCTCTTCTCAAGAGCAACTTACGCCTTGAAAAGATATAGAACTTAGAAATATTTCGATATTTCAAAAGACTTCGAAAGCTAATAACGCAAAGTAAAGTCTTACAATTATATTGTATAATCAAAGCTAGAGTTGTTGTTTGTCAAAAAGTATTTGAAAAAAATGTTCGCCACAGAATAAAGTTGTATTTTAAAAATGTCTACAACTTTTACATTCAACATTTTCCTGTAAAACGTAAATCCACAAAATTTTATGGCAAATAATTGGGTTTTTAACTGTAAAAAATCGATTTTAGACTGTAAACTCTAGTAAGAAGAATTTTCATGTTTTGATATCAACAGAAAGAAGTTGTTTTTTTTTCAAATATCTATGTTTTCCCCATTTAACTTTTATTTTGGAGAATCCTTAGAATTCGAGTTACAGCCCAAAACTGTTTTTAGCGATTTTTAGAGGTGACTGAATTCTGCGTATACATGCAGGATCAAGCCCAAAATAAATTTGTCACCTTGCTATTAGGAAAAAAATTCGCACACAAATTTTTAGCCCGATTGACTAGGTCTCTCACAGATAATCTTGTAACAACAAAATTTTTATTCAAAAAACAAATATTGAACAAATTGTACCTGCTTTTTAAAAACGTAGAGGATTGGGTTGGAAAAAATTAGTTTTTTAGTTTGTACAAGAGCAGACTCCTTTCAAAATTTCAGCTTAATCGGTCAAAAATTGCGTGAGATATCGCATCTCACACATTTTTCGATGACAAAACTATAAGGCACTTCCGTGTCGCGATTGTGCCTAAAAACTATGGTGTGCACGAAAAGCTAAGCAAACTTTTTGACCTCGTATAAATACTGCAGTACTCGGTTTAAAAAAGCCCACTTTACGTCCTTGGTACTTAATATGTACTATTATGACACGACCGGTGCGAAGCTTGATTGAGTATACGTGTTTGGGACCGAAACTGTGCTTCGTACACAGCATGATAAGAAATGATATTTTGACATATTTTAACATTTGATAAGAATTTAAAGTAGCAGGAGAAGACGTTTGTTTGCTTTTGCTGCTTGGAAAACTCCAATTTCTATTTGTTTTTGATGCATAGAAAACGAAATTTTTTATGCACATCAAGTAGCGCGGTAGCGCCACGAAGGCGAGTTTGAGAAGCAGACGAAGCCGCGGCGCTCGTGACATGATTTACATCTACATTCGTGTTCGAATTTTTCATGATACATAAAAATGCTTATCGTTACTGTTCGTGAGTTTTTTTGGCTTATCGGTATGTTTTCTGAGCTAAACTATGATTTCAAACAAAAATATTTGTAGGAAAGCCGTTTCGTTCCATAATAAGCGAGTTTATACATCACGAATGCTCAAAACAGTATCTCTACTTTTTTTCTCCAGTGTGGTAGGACCGTGAAGTTGCCCGCACAAGCTATTATGTATAATACAGTTGGGTATCGCTTTGCACAGATTTCTATAAGCTGCGCAGAATAAATATGTTTACATTGTCTGCTTGGATTTAAGGTTATGTTTTTAAACAACTGCTGCACTGTCGCTGCACAAACTTTCTGAGTTTTCGGGGTCACTGATTACGGGGCCCAGGAAGTGGATTTCGTGACTTTCCGTGCATACATGCAAATATCGTTTCGCGGTAGCCGATCACGCTCGGTGTCTAGGTGACAAGGATCTTCGATGACGAGGCTGTCGAAATATTTTACGCGCTATAGATTTTTGTATTCACGTATCAATATCTGCCATGAATGCGGTCTAGGGTGACCGATAACAAAGTCATGCAGTGCGCACCGTACTTCTAGTGCAAAAATGTTCAAATCAGTTATGTTTGCTGTCCAGGTACATGTGGTCGACAAAGTCGCGATCGAGGTAGGGCTCTCCGTAGCTTTCATTGTCTAAGTGTAAAAACTGATTCTAGATACCAAAAGCTATAGAGCGTATCACCAAGACCCAGTCATCGGCGACCTCATGCACCTGGATACAATACACGAGAGATATCGATATTCCCGTACTAAAAATCCCAGTACCCTCGTAGGAAATTAAGGCTAATGTGGCCACGATATATCAAATTTTATGCCCAGTATAGCCAGGTTATGTGGCATATCGTGGGCATATGTCCCTATGGTACATACTTGTTCACGAAGTGGTCTTATTGTAAGTGTACCTTTCTGCATATTTTAATTTTGTACATAAACATATAAAATTCTTATTTGAATAAAAGGAAATATTTTAAGTGTAAAAGTATGTATTACGAACAAAATGTCAGGGGCATGGCAAGTTATGTAGTAAATATCTTTTGAGTTATTTGTAATTGATCAATATATTACTTAAGTTTACATTACCAATCATTCGACTCAGACCTTAATTAAACATAATAATTTTTTTGTTTTCCGAATTATAAATAAAATAATATAATTCTAAACTTGACTTTTTATAATTGATCTCAGTTGTTTTTTAATCTGTAATTTTACTGTAAACAAAATTATTGACATGCATGATGATACGCAAAACATCAAACGCGCCTAACCTTTTTACTTTGGTTAAGTTTTTTTTTTAGAAATTATGATTTTACCCTCGCTTTGCTTAATGAGGGCAAATGTTTACACAATGCAAAAATCTTATTTTCGCGCATCTGTCGAATTGTATTTTTTGCTATTTATGCAAACCTTAAAATAAAAATACTTTTTTTTTTGGCGTAGCGTGTGTTAAATCAACCATGAGTTTCGTACACAGATTATCAAAAAATGCACCAATACAAGGGAAAAATAAAGGTCATTTTCAAAAAGTATGAATCGAATCGTCCAAGCACAAAAAAACATTAATAATCTTATAAGTTGATGATTCCCAACTCGTATGAATGTTGTGCACACCAGTTTTTGGCATGAATTGTGAATAACTTAATTTTTTGTATCTTCATAGTGAGCGTGTTTGATTCTCGGACTGAAACAGTGCATGAAAGTCAAATTTTTACAAACGCAATTTGCGGTATGATTTAATATTTTTAATTTATCTATTTGATAATCTTATCTTATCTTATCTTATCAATATTGGTAAAATAATAAATTTGTTTACTGGTCCTTTGCATTCTTGGTTTTTAGAAAAAATGAAGCCCAAAGATTAAATCAGAATATTCTACTTGAATAATTGGTCAAAAGCACAATAATCACAATGTCCAATATTGTAACAATAAAGACATTTAAAAAACACAAGAAATTTATTACTACATTATGATAAAAACATTAAACATTTGACGGCTGCGTGCAACGCCTTTTTGCATCCATCTAGTCACGAATGTACAAAATGACGACAGACGCTTTGCGTTGTAGAAAATTGCCACTGTACCTGTAGCAAAGAGCCATTAGTGCAAAACATATGAAGACGCACTTCACCACACCCACCAGGATAAACACCATTGCCAAAGTGCTTAGATTGTTGTTCTCTCTCCCTGAAAATCACCATTGATCTTTGACTCAGGTACAAATAGTATTGACAGTGTTGTTAAAAAAAATTATTCACCGTGAATGTATATATTTAGAAAATGCACACAAGTATGTCCCACACCGAGAGGACTTCGTTTTTGGAAAGCAGGTCTTGACTATGTTTAAGGAATGGATTTCCTTAACTTAGTGATAATGCTCAGCATTTCCAATTTTGTCTCGATTTCACAGAATATTTAGCTTTTTCTATGGGTCTTATATATTTTGTGTGTACCTCTATACAGTAAAAATGATATATTTATCTATATTATCTACCTATATTTTATTATTATTTTAGCGATACTCCTCCAACAACCTCCTACAGTCCACATACCAGTAACCCTCCCTACTAAATAACGTAAAAATCATGTATTTTTATGCTATTTTTTAAAATCTCTTATATTTCACTTACGAGATTCTCTCCTTGCTCTCTTGTATTAATTTCTATCTACATCTAACTCAAATAGATCGCTGATTAATTACTGGGCAATCGCGCAAGTTGACGATTGCCCTCAATATAAGCCAATCAGTTGCAAACAATTGAGAAAATACAAAATAAGTTATTGGGTACAAAATTAGAAATTATAAGTTATGAATTTATTTTCAAAAAACTATATTATAATATTATGATTCTTACATCTCCCCGAATAGAAACAAAAAGCCTAAGGTTTAGTAAAATTGCTTTACGCAACAATAATTTTTCGTACGTTCCCTTACGATCACGTAGGTGAGTGTTAGAATTTAGACACATCGCACGTTATTGTGTCATTCTATGGTATATCGCAGTGAATTACACGAAAATATATAAAAATGTAATTAATGATAACGCAACAAGTGAATAAAAGGTTTTCATAGAAATGAACTTAAATATTTTAAATACACCAAAACTTTTCGAAAATTTTATCAATTACTGTGTGACGCTGTACGTTATAATATGTTCAAACGCGTTTTTTTTAAATCATCGTACGTTTACGAAGTTACTTTCACGACAAATTAGGTACATTTTCGTACGTTTTGGTACGTTTCGATATGTTTCAGTACGTCTTCGAAGTTTTTCAAAAATATACAGGGTGTTTCATTTTAATCCGACCACGACAAAAAACCATGGAAAAACTAATTTTATCGAAAAATGACCTTAACAAAAGTTGAAGGGGGTAAAGGGGGCCATCGAATGACACAAACACCTATGACCTTGAACTTGATTTTCAAGGTCATTTGAGGGTAATTGTGATTTTTTTAAATAGGAACCTCTATTTTAGACCTTGGAATCGGATAGAGCGGAAAAATTATGTCGCAAAGGATATTTTAAGTTTGCTTTGGTGACCTTGAGAAGGTCAATTCAAGGTCAAATAACAAAAAATCTGCTAAACAGCTGTTTGTCTGGTTTTATTTTACTGATGTCGAAAGATGACCTTGACAAAGTTGAAGGGAGCAAAAGGGGCCATCTAATGACACAAACACCTATGACCTTGAACTCGATTTTCAAGGTCATTTGAGGGTAATTGTGATTTTTTTAAATAGGAACCTCTATTTTAGACCTTGGAATCGGATAGAGCGGAAAAATTATGTCGCAAAGGATATTTTAAGTTTGCTTTGGTGACCTTGAGAAGGTCAATTCAAGGTCAAATAACAAAAAATCTGCTAAACAGCTGTTTGTCTGGTTTTATTTTACTGATGTCGAAAGATGACCTTGACAAAGTTGAAGGGAGCAAAAGGGGCCATCTAATGACACCAACACCTTTGACCTTGAACTCGATTTTCAAGGTCATTTGAAGGTCATTGAATTTTTTTAACGGGAACCCCTATTTTTGACCTCAGAATACGGAGCAGCGGAAAAAATTACGTCGGAAATGACATTTCAAGTTTGCCTTAGTGACCTTGAGAAGGTCAATTGAAGGTCAAATAAGAAGTATCAGCCTAAGATTGTTTTCCTTTCAATTTTTTCGTAGAATTATCATTTTCTTATTGTAATAAACATTAAGAGAATAATTGACTTAAAATGTGATTATGCTTTGCTGACTTTAAAGCCATTTTGTAAGGTCAAAGTGCAAAAATGCAATATCAAATGTTATGTGAAGTCCATATTTATATCCTAACTTTAGCGTTACCCAGGAACAACGACGTGGACGTAATAGGATTGTGTTCCCTTTGGGGTGCTTGATTAGAGTGAGTCCCCTTGCCTCTCACTTTTCGGGGTGCTTGATTAGAGTGAGTCCCCTTGCCTCTCACTTTTCGGGGTGCTTGATTAGAGTGAGTCCCCTTGCCTCTCACTTTTTGGGGTGCTTAATTAGAGTGAGTCCCCTTGCCTCTCACTTTTGCTCAAAATTCAACGCAGGTGCTCAAAGACACCACCATTTTGTTGGATACACAATTCAATTCGCTGCTGAAAATGTTCTACTGTTCTGAGTAATACAGCTCTTGGGATGTTTTCACAAGCGGTTTGAATTCTGTGGATCATATCTTCCCTTGTTGTAGTTTCATGTTCATAAACAACATCTTTCAAATACCCCCACAAATAGAAATCGGGTAATGTCATATCTGGAGATCTCGGTGGCCATCGAACACCCAAATCTCCACGTCCAGTGCGTCCAATCCACCTGTTACGGTAATTTTGATTAAGATATTGTCTAACTATTCGAGCATAGTGCGCAGGAGCTCCATCTAATTGAATCCACATTCTTGCTCTTGTGTATAAATCTACTTCTTCAAGAAGTACTGGAAGACGTTCTCTCAGGAACTGTAAAAAATTATGGCCATTTACATTTTCATCGAAAAAGTATGGGCCTACAAGGTATCCGTTAACAATTCCACACCAAACATCAAGACTCCAACGATTTTGGTTATCTATCTGCCTGTACCAATGCGGATTAACATTCGACCAATAATGACAGTTGTGTCGGTTAAGCTCTCCATTGCTTTTGAATTTTGCTTCATCAGAAAACATTACGTATTGAAAAAAGTGACGATCATTAGCAATCATTTGTCGTGCCCATTGGCAAAACTGTAGCCTTAACCTCATATCAGCAGGTGTGAGATCCTGAGTCAAAGTAATATGATATGGATGATAACGTTGACTTCTCAGTATTCTTCAAGCAGTAGCCATAGGTATACCACTTTGCCTTTGAATTTCACGGGTACTAACGTGGGGATTCAAATGAACCATTGCTAAAACGACCATTACATGAAGATCATCTTCGTTGTAATTACGACGTTCTCTAACCCGTGCTAGTTGCCCTTGTTGAGCTCTACGGTAAATCTCACGAATAGTTGTATGACTTGGATGTCTTCTATCGGAATATCGAATTCGATACAAGGCTGCAGCTTGTCGATAATTACGTCTAGATTCACCAAGAATCAATAAAATATCAACCCTTTCAGCGGCTGGATAATCAGCCATTGTTAAAAATTTATAACAAGTTCAATAAAAAATTTTGTTTTTACCAAACTGAACAAATTAGATAGCTTTCGATGAGTAATAAATTTTAATAGAAAAAATAAAGGTCAATGAATGAAAAAGAGAAAATGTTAAACAAATGATATTTGATTAGTTTGGCTAATCAAATACTATTCAATAACTAGTAAACTATTGAATACTAAGTGTAAGTAACAATGAGTAGAGGATAAATTCATATGAAGAAATCTCTTATTAGAAAAATTGTCTATTTCAACAATGAGTCGACTTTAATCAAGCACCCCGAAAAGTGAGAGGCAAGGAGACTCACTCTAATCAAGCACCCCAAAGGGAACACAATCCTATTACGTCCACGTCGTTGTTCCTGGGTAACGCTAAAGTTAGGATATAAATATGGACTTCACATAACATTTGATATTGCATTTTTGCACTTTTGACCTTACAAAATGGCTTTAAAGTCAGCAAAGCATAATCACATTTTAAGTCAATTATTCTCTTAATGTTTATTACAATAACAAAGTGATAATTCTACGAAAAAATTGAAAGGAAAACAATCTTAGGCTGATACTTCTTATTTGACCTTGAATTGACCTTCTCAAGGTCACCAAAGCAAACTTAAAATATCCTGTGCGACGTAATTTTTCCGCTCTATCAGATTCCAAGGTCTAAAATAGAGGTTCCTATTTAAAAAAATCACAATTACCCTCAAATGACCTTGAAAATCAAGTTCAAGGTCGTAGGTGTTTGTGTCATTCGATGGCCCCATTTACCCCCTTCAACTTTTGTTAAGGTCATTTTTCGTTAAAATTAGTTTTTCCATGGTTTTTTGTCGTGGTCGGATTAAAATGAAACACCCTGTATATAATGAAATAATGTAGTATATTTTAAATTGTGTCATCTAACAGATGTACACCTTTATTATAATCATTCTAGTATTTTGTTATTAAATTATAAGACGACAAGACGGTAAATATGCATTAGAATGATATTTTTAAACTTTATTATCATTTTATAACTACTAGTCAGCTGATTCTAGTTTACCCTGCTCAACTTTAATGCTTGACATTTTCAAAACTAAATTCGCTAGCTTCATTAACGTATACTGATTAAGATACAGAGAAGCTTTTGTGAGCTGCAAACATTTTACGATTTCTTTAAGGATATTATCAATTTTTATTGCCAACATTTTATCTTGTAAAAGGTGTTTTTGAAACCAATTTCATGACCGTTTACTAAGTTTTATTAAACTTTTAAAGAAATGGTTTCGACAAAAAGACCTTTCGAGAGGACGCTACTGCTACGTAAATGTCTTCTGCAGTGCAAGTATGGCTTAATATTGTTTCTGTGTATTTTGCGAGCACCAACGGCGTGGTAGGTTTGGGTTATGCTTTTTTTGCATGTCACGGGTATGCTAAGCTTAAGACTGCACGGAATTTCGATGCTACCGATTTCCATCGGAAATCGACTCGTACATATCTACGTCCTCCACATGGTCCTCGAACTTGACGAGATCGTTGCCGTAGTTACGTTCCGTCTCAAACTATTTTTGGGCTCGATTGTTTGACGCGCCGTATGTAAGCTACTGCAGCTTTTGCTTGAGTGCAAACTTCTTCTTTGGCTTATTCTTAGATACAAACTATCGTTTACTGGACGTAGAATTGGCTTCGGTGGTTGTCATTACTGCTTCAAGCTGGCATTGCAGCCACTCATTTATAGATTAAAACTGCTGTAATAGAAAAAGGAAAAGCTTGTCGTTCATTTCCGACTGATTTCGAAGATACAAACTGATGAGGTCTTGGGATTGGGTAACAAACCGGCTCGTTGAAGAGCACAAGTGGAGAGAGCACGTAAAGTTTAAGACAATTCCAGAGCGGCTATAGATTACACTATAGATCCAATATCGTCGAGTATCTAGTCCATCGTTGTGAGCTAGGGTTCTTAGACTGTTTCCTAATCAAGCACTGCAGTGTCTACTATAGTTCTTTATAAGTGAGAAATTTAATCGTAGTGTCCGTGATGATCTAGGCAAGTTTTCACTAATCGTCCTTAAAATTCTTGAAATCGGTGAGATCGTTATCATAATCACACTCTGCCTTAAATTAATTTTTCCGGGCTACGGGAAAAGAAGGAAGACCATGTAGTCAGCGACTCGTTCCTGGAAAACAAGCCTGCTTATAAGGTGAAGTACAAGAAGAAAACAGTCGAGATCTTACTCACTATAATGCTGTTACTTCTGCTTTTGCTTATGCTCTGGTGCAAGTTGAAACAGTCGTTAAGATGGCCATTGCAGTCAATAAGATTATCATTGCATGTGATAACTTGTCGACAAACTCCAGTAGCAAGAGCTCGGTGAAGTTAAAGTCGAGCTTAGATATGATCCGCAGTTCACGCTGTTGGTCTTACTCTTGATGTCGTCACAAAATAAGAGACCAATACAGGAAAAAATAAATTTATATACAGATAGAAAATTTGCTTGAAGATGATAAGCACGTGTTATCCGGATTTTTCATAGACGATGTCCAATTGTTGGGGAAAGACAAAATGAAGTCCAGTTAGGTAATGCGCGTTTTCAGAGTATATAGACATAAGTTCTACCCGAAAATAAAACAGGTTACCCGAGATACTCGGGAAAGATACTCC
Organism: Nasonia vitripennis; assembly: GCF_009193385.2. Taxonomy (NCBI): domain Eukaryota; kingdom Metazoa; phylum Arthropoda; class Insecta; order Hymenoptera; family Pteromalidae; genus Nasonia; species Nasonia vitripennis. The sequence continues at coordinate 120,979 of NW_022279616.1, read as the reverse complement.
AAATTTTTTGCAACACCGGGTGAAATTAAATTTTGTTGGTTCACTGTTGCCATTTGATGCGTGTTCTCCACAAATATAATAAGAATTTTAACTAAAGCCTTAAACTTTTGGAAATCATCTACTAAAGTCTGGAGTAATGTACTAAAAACTAGGGAGCGCACTGCTTTAGACTTGATTTTTTTCGTACTCTGAACCTATGGACATTATGTACGAGAGTCCTGGGTTAGGTAGAGTACTAATCATTTTCGATCAAATATCATGTTTTTACATTGAAAGTCGCGCAGCATCATACTACTACCAGGGGTACATTTTTCCTATTTCAAACACCCATATAATGTTCTTTTTAAAGTTCCGGGTGACCTAAGCATTGTTTTCGGAAAGATTTGTTTGGATATCAAAAGCTTACTTGTTAAATTTTTTAAATTGATGTTATAACGTGAACGCAAAAGTCGATATAATTCTACTGAAGAAAGGTAAATGACAATCAGCTAATTGTTATCAAGTGGCGCGGTAGCGCTACGAAAGCAAATTTGAGAAGCAAACGAAGCCGCGGCGCTGCGACATTATTTACTTCTATATTGGTGTTCAGATGCATCTCAACGCTCAACGCTGAATTAACGAACTCTATTCATGGTTCACCACGGCGTTTTGTGACCTTGTTTCGGAGAGAGATAGACTTTACAGGCGATTCAGGGATTCTTGGCTTTATTCGGATCTGTGTATTTATGGACTAGCTAGAGACGATGCTCATAGACAGGTTAAGGAAGCCAGGCTAAATTATTATTTTTTACGCCTGTCAACCTTGACTGATGTCGCTGAAATCCAGAAAGAGCTGGAGAACTTTGGAATCACTGCCTCTAAGGCCCCTTCACCATCTCTTTTCTTCACAGATGACCTCAATAAGCACTCCAGTTTAATCTCTAACAATCTGGTCGCTCCTGCTCTTGAGGACTATCTATACACCCGAGAAAGTCTAGACCTTCCTCAACACTTTAATTTTAGAACTATCACAGATTCGGACGTGTTAACTGCGTTATTACATTTCGACACGCAGGCCAGGGAAAGCGACGGCATCCCGCAGGTTGTAACTGTCTATTTCTTGAGAAAGATGTTTAAGTCGGCTGTGCCATCCTATGTTCTGGCATTAATTAACTTTCGCGTAGCACTTTGACCTGTTAGGGGGAAGGTGACACCTCTGGACATCCCGTTTTTGGCGACGGAAACACTCAAAAACAAATTCTATATCTCTGGGACAATATGCCACCTAACATTCGTAATATCACGTCCATCACCAGATTAAAAAAATACACTAAATAACACTTTTTTAATCTCGAAAATCTGTTAACACCTCGCTCAAACACACACACACACACACACACACACAACTTCGCTACGCCGGTCCCAAGCCCGGGGCCACACCACACAAGAGGTGGGGAAGAAGGAGGGGGAGGAGTAGCAACCTCGTTAAAATAACCAAGGCTCATCTGGCTCGGATGACAGCACCTTGTTAAAGGGCTCCTTCCTAGGATATACGATAGGGGGAGAAACCCCGAATATAAATCAATCTTGGACAGTGGTTAATTAAAACACTGCCCCAAGCGGGTCAAGCTTTAAAGCCTACTCCGGACGTTAATTCTGATCGGGTGAAAGCCCCGGTGGCCGACGCAGGCTCCATGGGTGTTGGGGGGAGCCAATTAACTTAAACTAGACAGGAGGTTATAGAGGTGAGTCACTCGACCCTCAAAGGAAGATTAGCCTCAAGTGACGCATCAGGATGTAATGAAGTCATAAACAGGAGAGTGCACGATGTATGGTCTAAAATTCAGACAGCAGATCGTGCAGAAGAAGAGTTGATGGACAAGATTCAGAACCATCTGGTCAAGATGGATGCTGTAGTAGGTCCAGCCAAATACATTCACAAGAGTGTTAAGGATGACATGAGGAAGGTCATGTCTTTCTGGAAACGGCTCATCAGCGTAAGAAAAGCGTCGAGCAAGAGCAAGACTAACTTTGGACTGATTATGTCAAATAGCTCACGGACCTCGCTGAACTCAGAAGAAAAACAGGGGGAGTAGAAACGCCGAGGAAGAACGGTCTCCTACACAGAACGAGACCAATAAGAAAAGAAAAAAAGAGGACAAGACGCCAAAGCATGGCCAGAGTGCGTCACTAGCGACGACTTTCAGCACTACTCAGTGCCCACCGCCCACAACAAGGACATTACCGCCCTGCCAGAGGGTGGAAACAAGAAAGAAAAAAAAAAGAAAAAGAAGTCGATAAGATTTACAATGGTGTTGATTTACAATCAGAAAGGCACTAGAAAATCTAAGCCGTCAAGAGCAAGACCAACCCGACCAGAGGCTCTAATCATAAAAGCTACCGGCGAAAAGTCCTACGCTGATATCTTGCGAAAGACTTAAAACTAAAGCTGCTACGGAATAGCGTAAATAGAATACGTAAGACGGCAGTTGGTAACCTACTTTTGGACCTCCAACGCACATCTGAAGGAAAGGCAACGAAACTTCGACAAGCGGTGCAAGAAGTGCTAGAAGAGGGTGTCACCGTAAGAACCGTACAAGATGTAGAGGTCTTTGAAGTAAAGGATCTTGATGTTCATACCACTAAGGAGGACATCGTGGAAGCGCTACGAAGGGAGTTTCAAGATAGCGTATGCGGCTAAGTAGTATGCAGAATACGAGAGATAAAGCGGAATGCACGTCCACTTCGCTGCTATAAATGTCTAGGATTTGGACACATCGGCAAAAACTGCATAGTAACACAGCATCAAAGTAACCACTGTTACAAGTGTGGAGTCGAAGGACATAATTCAAGAGATTGTAAAAACAAACCGAGCTGCGTTCTCTGCCGAGAATGAGAAGCAACAGAGAAAAGTGACCATGCTGCTGGTAGCTACACATGCCCAGTATACAGAGCGGCAGTGAAAAGTTGAAGAAACAAAGATAATAAAGATAGTGCAGTTAAACTTGAATCACTGCGAGACAGCACAGGATTTATTTAACCAGTGCGTTCATGAAACAGAGGTAGACGTAGCCATTATATGTAAACCATTCAGGGCTCTGGACGAGACATCGTGGGAAACAGACGAAACTGGCAGAGCAGTGATGTGGGAACGTGGCATTTCAGGAAAAAATGTTGACCAGTTAATCAGGGTAGTACTAACACCTTTAGAAGAGGAGACGCAGGATCTATTAAAGACCTGACCTTTGTTAGTAGTTGCCTTATTGGCTCAATTGACAAGTCGACCGTAAGTGAACACTACACAAAAAGTGATCACCAGGCTATAATAATGGAGGTAAGAAAATCAGAGCAGAGACCCAACGCGAGTACAAGGACCAAAAGAGTTGGTTGGAAAACGAAGGATTATGATAAGGAGATGTTCCTACTGGCACTGGAAGAATTGCAACTCTCGAGGACGGCAAACAGCAAGGCGGAATAGGTGATAAGTGATATATCACGAGCCTGTGACGCGGCCATGCCGAGAAGAGTGCCCAATTGTAGACGACCACTAGTACATTAGTGGGACGAAGAAGTTGAGAGTGCGCGCAGCGAGTGTCACTGGACCAAAAAAAGAGAACAACGGGGAAGAAAGAAATACTATAAAACCAGAAAAGGCCAGGAAATAGTAGATGCATGTGGACAAGAAATGAAGGACGCTAAAAGGAAGCTTAATAAGACAATCCGCGGAAACGAGCGACGGTGCCTTAAAGAACTACAGGATGAGGTCGATCAGGGCCCTTGGGGTCGACCTTACAAAATAGTAATAAGGAAGATTAAAGACAGCTACGAACCTCCTTTTAAATGCCCAGTACTATTACACCGGGTAGTGACCACACTGTTTCCTAGGCAACTGAAAGAGCCAAGTGTCATCGAAAGAGGTGCGAATAAAGAGGCTGTTCCACCGATAACAATTAAGGAATTGTTAGCCCACAAACTGGAAGAAACAGCGTCTCGTGCTACTGCCAAAAGAAAAGAAGCCACCCCAGGATTCCTCATCATACAGTCCGCTCTGCATGTTGGACACCCCGGGTAAGATCCTCAAACTCATAATCTGCGTCAGAATGGATCATTTTATAGAAGAAATAGGTGGATTAGCGGAACACCAATATGGCTTTAGAAAGAATCGTTCAACCCTGGACGCAGTTATCCTAGTGATCAACACTGCGCAAACAGCGATAGAGGGGAAAGGATGGAAGGGAGAAAAAAAGAAGTACTGCGCCATAGTTACATTGGATTTAAAAAATGCATTCAATAAATGGAGTGAAATACACGAAGCACTCAGAAAACAGGATGAGCCCTTATGTATAAGAAGAATGATGTTCGACTATTTGGAGGATACAATTCTATTATATGACGCGGAGGACGGTACCAAGACCTATAAAGTCACGGGAGGCGTAACCCAAGGGTCAGTGCTTGGCCCACCGACGTGGAACATCATGTACGATGGGGTACTAAGACTACAATTACCTGAAGGAGCAACAGTCGTGGGCTTCGCTGACGACATAGCAGGAGTGGTAGTAGCGAAACATAAAGAAGAGGTGACAAAACTAGTGGAAGAGGCGACCTGTATAATACACGAATGGCTAACAGAGACGGGTCTGAAACTAGCCAGCCACAAAACGGAAGTTATTCTTATCTCTAGTAGAAAGAAGACGGTAGATGGACATAAGATAGCTTCTCAACCAACCATCAAGTACTTGGGCATTACCATCGATGCAAGACTAACTTTCAAACAAAATCTGGAAACAGTCAGCGATACAGCAGCAAAAGTCGGCGCTGCTCTATCACGATTGATGCGAAATGTAGGAGGCCCAACTTAGAAGCGAAAGTTACTCTTAGCCAGTGTAACCACATCGATTATGCTATATGGAGCCCCAATACAGGTAGATGCTATGCGGGTGAAATCGTATGCCCAAATGCTAACTACTGTGTACAGACGAAGTTTACTAAGAGTGGCGTCTGCTTACCGTACAGTATCGGACAATGCGATGTGAATTATTGCTGGTATGCCGCCGAATGACCTATTGGCGATGGAAAGTAAAGAAGTATTCCAGACTAAAAGAAGAACAAGTGAGAAAACTCAGAAGGAGATCTGGTATGCAGCAAGAAAAAAGACAATGACCGAATTGCAAACAAGATGGAATGTTAGTGACAAAGGGCGATGGACACATCGTCTTATACCAAAAAGAGAGGATTGGACTGGAAGAGAACATGGGGAGGTCAACTACTACCTCACACAGTTTTTAACCGGGCACGGATGCTTTTAGGCTTTTCTGCACCAATTTAAATTAGTCGCAGTTCGAACTGCCCAGCTTGTTTGGACGCTAACGAAGATGCGAAGCATGTTCTCTGTGACAGTTTGCGATACCAAATGGAGAGAGAAGAACTTGAGTGTTATCTCCAGACCAAAGTGACACCTTAGTCAATGATGACAACTATGTTGCCGTCGGAGGATAGTTGGAACGCAGTAAACAACTACGTAAGGACTATCCTCAAAAAGGTTAGAAATGACGAAGAGAAAAGAAGGCAAAGACAAGGCGAAACAGCGGAATAAAAATGTAGCTAGACGAAGGTCACTGAGCCGTGTCGGGGTTGAGGCTGTCCAGAGGATGGCCAGACGATGCCGCACAAAGCAGATGACCAGACGATGCGAAAAGAAGCAGACACCCGGACGACGCAGAAAAAAGAAACGTGATGACGACCACATTACTTAGAAGAGGGCGTAAAAGCCTTCCCCCCCCCCCCCCCCGCGAAGCACTACTCGACGGTCGTTCCGCGGGGAACAAGGGCACAGAAGAGGCACGTTTCCTAAGAACTGGAAATAGCAACGCCTAGTGCTACTACCAAAGAAAGATAAGCCACCTGGAGAAGCTTCCTCATACAGACCACTCTGCATGCTGGACACCCCGAACAAGATCTTAGAGCGCATAATCGGCGTTAGAATGGACCAAGTCATTAAAAAACCAGGCAAACTTGCGGAATATCAATACGGCTTCAGGAAAAAACGCTCCACTCTTGATGCTATAAGCTTAGTAGTTGTACTGTGTAGTATTACACTGGATGTTAAAACTGCGTTTAACTCCGCCAGCTGGGGCAAGATACAGGAGGCACTTCGGAAAAAAGAGGTACCCGCATATATAAGAAGGATTATGTCTGACTACCCGAAAGATTGTACCCTACCCTTTTGTACGATACAGAGAGCGGCACGAAACCTGTCAAGTAACCGGAGGGGTCCCACAAGGGTCAGAGGGTTACTCTTAGTCAGTGTAACTTCAATTATGTTATATGGTCCCCCAATATGGGCGGACGCTATGTTGGTGACGGCATATGTACAAAAGCTTTCAACAGTTTATAGGAGAAGTGCATTGCGGGTCGCTGCTGCCTACTAAACAGTATCAGAAGATGCAGTGTGCGTTATTTCAAGTATGCCGCCTATTGACCTCCTAGCAACAGAACGAAAGAATATATACGAAGAAAACCGGCATGGTGACAATACTCAAAAGAAAGTTTGGAAATCCGTAAAGAAACAAACCCTAGATAAGTGGCAAAGACGATGGGACTCCAGTGGAAATGGGTAATGGACGCACCGCCTCATACCATGTATTGTTAGCTGGACCAATAGACGACACAGGGAAGTGAATTACTACCTTACGCAGTTTTTCAGCGGACATGGGTGCTTTCGAGCCTATCTACACCCCTTCAAGATAGAGAATAATCCAAATAGCCCAGTATGATTGGAAACAAACGAAGATGCGGAACATGTCTATTGCAACTGTTTGCGATACGAAATGGAACGAGAGGGACTCAAGTAGTACCTTCAGGCTAGGGTAACCCTTGATTCAATGATGACAGCTATGCTAGCGTCGAAATATGGCTGGTGCGCAGTAAACAACTACGTAAGGACTATTATCAAGAAGGTTAGAAATGATGAAGAGAATAGAAGGAAAGAACAAGTCGAAACAGCTAAGTAAAACTGTTGCTAGGCGAAGGCTACTAGGTAATAGATCCAAAACGCTCCTCGGACTGATGCAGAGGAACGTAGGTCACAGTGTTAAGCTCTCACTCCCCTGCCCGATGCAGAGAAACGCAGGAGCTAGGGTTGAGTACCTCTTAGTGCTCCACAGATCGATGCTGAGGAACGTAGGTAACTGAGTTGAGCCCAGACTCACTCACCCGATGTAGAGGAACGTAGGTGTCGGGGTTGATTCTGTCCAGAGGATGGCCGGTCGATGCTGCTCGAAGTAGACGACCGGACGATACGGCAGGAAGTAGACGGCTGGTCGATGCAAAAAGAAGAAGATGGCAGGACGATGCAGAATGAAGAAGACGAGTTTGATCCTGAACCTCTAACACCTTGGTGGATGGGGGATGTACGGAAATGTCAAACTTTAAAGGAGAAGTCATAAAAAAGGCTAGTTAACGGGCCCCACAGAAGTATTGTTTAACGATAGTATCTGTGGGGATCAGTGTTGGAGGGCCACTTGTGCAGAGCTTGCTCTGCCTACGCCACATAAAAAAAACATACACACACACGCATACTTTGATACGCCTACATTATTGTTTCACCTTATACACCCTTACACTATACACGCACTTCAACTAATAATGTTATACCAGCATGCTATTATTCTTTTTCTCTTATTTTTTTCTTTCTCTTCACTACTTTTACATTGTCATTGTACAACATAATTTACTGAAATTAAATCTAAATAATCTTATCCAGGATTTTGATTTGCATGAATAGAACGTTTTTTTCTAAACAATACGGTAGCATGATAAGCGAAAAAAGAAAAAATTAAGTATTTTTATTGCTAAAGTATCGAAGGCCGTAACGAAATTAAGAAAAGTAACAATCGTTGTTAAACTCTTATCGACATTATCCTTATATTTATACATCTTATTCAATTTTTTAGTAATGTAGTTTAGCGCGCCCTTAAAACCAACATTTTTCATAAATTGAATTGATGCTTAGATATAATATAATCTTTTCGAACAAATTCATATATTTTGTTGTAAATGATTTTTCCAAAGATTTTTGCGATGTTGGATATAAGTGGAATCGGCCTGTGATTGTTGATTTAAGGTTTCTCACCTGCTTTAGATACCGAAACGATTTGAGCCTGTTTTAAAGCCTTCATCGAAGACAGCAGGATTTCTTGCATGAAGCCACCGTCACTGGCACCTTCAATGGGATTTCTCGATTGAGAGGACTACGTCATTGCCAGAGAGAACATTGTTTCGGCGGTCGTCGCATCATTAACACGTGCACACTGACACGAGGCAAGCGCGTCAAAATTCGCAGTGAGTCCATCCGCCATCTTGGCGATAGTGTTAAGTTCGTGAAATCGCGTGCACGTTAGAGCGTAGAAAGCTCGTCCGCCGTTGCGGATTCGTAGAATTGCGCGCATTTAATTTCACTGGTTTAGATTCTAGATTTTAAACGATTTTGAGTTTTAGATTTTCCATTACGAAAATTTTTTTTTGCGTTTTAGAATTTTCTTATTTAAAATTTTTCTCTTTTTCGGATAATAAGAAAATTACGAAAATTGTTCAGATAACAACTTTTTGCGTTTTAGAATTTTTCCATGAATGATTTTTTTTTCAATTTATAAGAAAACTCGCATAACGCATTATTTTCGAAACTTTAATATTTTCGACAGCGAAGCCTGCACAGGTCACGTAAAATCATACGGGAGTGTTCTCCGAATTTTTGCGACGCTTGTTAGATATGATACAAGCGCACGCTCAAAAGCAACAATTTTAGTGTGTAAGATTTTTAGTAAGTAAGGTTTTGGCGTGTTTGGACCGCACCTGCGCGTGCAAGATAGGCTGCGTATGCTTGTATATCAAATACCTCGATAGGCGGATACGAGAATTGCGTCATGGCTACCACGCAGGAACAGCTAGAACAAGCACAAGCTCAGCACACCGAGTTACATGCTCAGCTTGCGGAAGCACGTGCTAGCTCGGCTCCAAATCAGAATGCAGTCATATACAGGCAACCGAAAATTGGTCTCTTCAAGCGTGAAGCCACGTGGTTTCTGCAAGCCGAAATAAGCTTACGTAATGCCGGAATCACAGTTTCAACTACGAAAGCTGATTATATTGCTGGAAAGCTCGGGACAGAGATGCTGTATTCGATCAAAGTTCTCATTCAAATGACGCCGTGTCCGGCTAACTTATATTAGCGTTAAAGACAGGATAATTTTCACTTTCGGTAGCTTGTCAGAAGCTCGCCTGTCCCAACTTACTCAGGGAGTAGGTTAAGAAAACTCTCGCTTATTCTGAATTGCTTGCGAGCTTTAGACACTGGTTGCGGTGACTTGGTTGTCTGTACTGTATTCATACAGCTTTTACATGCTCCGTGTAGTGCAATGTTATCCTAAAAAAACAGATCTACAAGAACTCACTGATATGGCCGACACGGAGACAGTAGAGGTCGGCGAAACCGGAAGAGTTTCCGCGAATCGTGGTAGGTCAAAGTCGCGTAACAAGCGGAATCGTGATTCCAAGGAGCTCTGCCGTCTATACAAACAGTACGGGAAGAAAGCATTTAACTGCTGCTACAACCGTGCGCGTGGGTAGATATAAGCAGGCGGAAAACTAACCTTTTCGATAGATACGGGTTCCAACGTTTCTACTATTCCGATATACTCAGTGCGAAATAAGAGTACCGTCGTCGATAACCCTAGTGTATTGTACGCTGCGAACAATACGTCGATCGAATCTTTCAGGAAAACTCAGCTGTCGCTTGACCTCAACCTTAAACGACCCATCGTTTTGGATTTTTACGCCACGTAAATTCCTTATCTATTATAGGAGTGGATTTGCTTAACAATTACGGTCTCATTGTAGATGTAGGTAAAAAGCGGATTGTTGACCCATGGTCAAAGGTTTCTTCCGTTGGTTTTGTCAAGGACATTCCAATGCTTGATATAAGTATCGTTGATCAGTCAACTTCGTACTACAAAAACATTCAGAATTCCCAGAAATATTAAATTCTTACTCAAAAGGATCCATTTCTGCGGTAAATGTTTTCCACCTCATACTATTAGAGCAAGCAATACTGCGCCTTTCCAGTAGCTCCTGGGTTTCGCCTACCCCAATAGTTTGTAAACCTGATAACACATGGCAAATCGGTTGCGACTATCGGGGTTAAAATGCCGAAACCGCTCTGGTACCCCCATTTCACAGGGGGTATACTTAATTAGTATACTAATTTTGGCCGAGATATAAAACATTTTTGCATGGGTTTACGTAAAATAGCCCATATGTGTTACATCATCACCCAGAATTGTCTCCGACTGCTGCGTCTCAAAGTCGTAAAATAAATATAATGACGTGTTTTATACTTATTTTGCTATTTAATGACAGGCTGCATGAAACAAAGATGTCCAACTATTTGCTTTCTCTAACAAACTTAACAAAATATGATATCGCAATCATGTAGATTCGTATCGTTAATCTACCGTGAAAATATCTGATCAATAATTTCGGAGATTTGCACCCGTAGGTATTAGGTTAGTAAAAGTTCAAGGAGGTGTACAAAAAATTATTTTTCATCATACGTGCACGAAGAAGGCCACTTTCCAATGTAAAATAAATGGAAAATCGAGTTGTTCTTAGCAGCGGGAAAAAACTACTCCCTTGGGAGGAAAAAGTCTTTTTCTCCCAAGGAAGTAGTTTTTTCCTCACTCTGCAGCCTATCCGATGGATGTGTGTGTCTATATAAGTATTTTCAATATACTATTGTTTTACTTTGAAAAGTCCTCGAATTTCCCATTCCTTTCGAATTCATGATAAGTGGCCTATTCGTGCACTTATGATAAAAAATACGGTGTGCAACAAGGGGGGAGTGGCTTTTTCAGACACGGGCCGTAGGCGCTCTCGACTCGTGCGCAAAACATCACCCTCGCTAGAAAACGCCATTTTTCCCCCGTAGTTGCACAATATACTATTTTTTAAAGGCCATTATGTTGTGGTAAAAGAGAAAACGCCATCACGACGCTTGAATAAAAGGTATACAGGATTAGGTTTTGTAGCCACTTAACGCTTCGACGTGTAGAGTAGCAGTGATAAGAAATTCCTCACTGCAACTACAGCTGTAATAATAAACTCATCTCTCTCTCTCTCTCTCTCTCTCTCTCTCTCTCTCTCTCTCTCTCTATATATATATATATATATATATATATATATATATATATATATATATATTTCATCATCTGACGGTGAATGGCCTGGTAAGCCAGGCAAGCCTGAATATCTCTTCTGTGAAGTATCGGCAAAGGGAGTCTCTCCTATCTTCGTGGGGGTTGTGCATCGTCCACCTCATGCTCCTTTCTTCCAAGGCTCTAACTTTATAGACCAGCTAACAACCCACATGCATAACTACTCCACGAAGGTTATAATGGGAGACTTTAATTCTGACCAACTCTCCTCATCTGAAGACGCCAATTTCATCAGGGCCTTCATTGATGAAAACTCCCTTTCGTCTGTTCCCGATGGTGCCACGCACCACAAACAGGGTTCTGACACGGCTTGACTTGTATCTAATCGATGAGCAGGATCGCCTGCTGTCATGAGGAGGAGTGAAGAAGCCCCATCGCTACAGGCCCGGAACCGTCGCTCTTCGTGAGATCCGTCGCTACCAAAAGAGCACGGAGCTCCTGATCCGCAAGCTGCCCTTCCAGCGTCTTGTGCGTGAGATCGCCCAGGACTTCAAGACCGACCTGCGCTTCCAGAGCTCGGCTGTCATGGCCCTGCAGGAGGCTAGCGAGGCCTACCTCGTCGGTCTTTTCGAGGACACCAACCTTTGCGCCATCCACGCCAAGCGCGTCACCATCATGCCCAAGGACATCCAGTTGGCGAGACGTATCCGTGGAGAACGTGCCTAATTCCTTTTATTACCTTTGACCCTTTCAAACAAATACTGGAAGACAGACGCACCTTTCATCAACGGACACGACCTTATCACGGCCACTCTCGACGTACAGATTCCACGCTACGTACCTAACACATACTCTTACAGAAACTTTAAAGGAATCAGCGCCGAGAAGCTAAAGGACTTTCTTAGCACATGTGACTGGTCATCTCTCACCACGTCATCACTCGACGAAAGCATATCTATACTTAACGCTAATCTAACGAACGCCATCAATCATCTCGCCCCATTGCGGACTGTAACACCAAGACGACAACGTCACCCGTGGTACACCACGGCTCTTCGACCTTCTATCCGAGAGGGATAGACTTTACAGGCGTTTCAGGGACTCTAGGCTCGATTCGAATCTCCGCATTTACAGACTAGCTAGACACTAAGCAAGTCGAGGAAACCAGGCTGAATTATCACCGGCAGACAAAATAAAAAAAGTTGTCTGCGCGAGAAATCAGACCTATCTATCTTTATGTTTTTCGGGTCGCTGAATTCGAATATAAGGTCAGTTAGGCCCCATCACGTCAGGTTCAAGGTCAGTTGGAGGTCAAATTAAGAAGAAAAGGTTTAAAAACATTAAAATGCCATATATTTATGTTTTTTTTTGGTCGCTGAATCCAAATCCGGAATCAGTTTGGCCCCATCTTGTCAGGTTCAAGGTCAGTTCAAGGTCAAACTGAGAAGAAATGATTACAAGAAATAAAAATGCCATACATTTATGTTTTTTCGGTCGCTGAATCCGAATCCGGGGTCAGTTTTACCCGATCACGTCAGGTTCAAGGTCAGTTCGAGGTCAAATTGGGAAGTAACGGTTAAAAAACTTAAAATGCTATATATTCATGTTTTTTTGGTCGCTGAATCCAAATCCGGAATCAGTTTGGCCCCATCACGTCAGGGTCAAGGTCAGTTCAAGGTCAAACTGAGAAGAAACAGTTTAAACCGATTAAAATGTCATATCAAAACTTTCCAAAAATGGAAAAAGATACTGAAAAATTGTAAAAAATCTTATTTAATCACATAATATCTTCCTTGTGTACAGAGAAAAGTTGCTTTCGTTTATATTTTTTTCTTATTTTGCTTTTTTTTCCACTAGCTTAGTAACTCTCGATGTCTTTCTTTACTCCTTTTTTCTCTTGTAACGAACTCTTTTTACTTCAAATGACCTATGCAATGGGTTTCTTTTTCTCTTTTTGTTATTTGTTTTAATGTCTCTCTTCAGTGACCAGCAAAAATCTGCCATCATGTTGACATTCCATCTTCCTTGGTATCAATTCTACATTACACTTATATCTTGATGAAATCGTTCTCCCTGTTCTTCACTGACATCTCCTAGATTAAGAGGGAAGTAATCAAGACGGGAATGTAAGAAATGCATTTTATAACTCATCAAGCAACCCAAATTTTTGAAATTCTCCAACATTTGTTCAACTAGTTCCTGATAGTTCTCACTCTTTTTATTTCCTAAAAAGTTCTCACGAACAGTTTTAAAACTTTGCCATGCAGCTTTTTCTGTGTCGTTTATTTTTGTGATAAATGTTTCGTCTTCAAATATAGTACGAATTTGAGGACCATCAAAAATACCTTCTTTTAATTTAGCTTCACTTATTGCGGGAAACTTTTCTCCCAAATACTGGAAACAATCGCCATCTTTATCCAGAGCTTTGACGAACTGCTTCATGAGGCCAAGTTTGATATAAAGTGGTGGTAACAGATAGTTTGATGGGTTAATCAATGGCGTACGTACAATGTTCCTCGATCCTGGTTCAAAATGTGTTCTAGTTGGCCATACTTTCTTAACGTAGTGATTTACCCTGAACCAGGATCGAGGAACATTATACGTACGCCATTGATTAACCCATCAAACTATCTGTTACCACCACTTCATATCAAACTTGGCCTCATGAAGCAGTTCGTCAAAGCTCTGGATAAAGATGGCGATTGTTTCCAGTATTTGGGAGAAAAGTTTCCCGCAATAAGTGAAGCTAAATTAAAAGAAGGTATTTTTGATGGTCCTCAAATTCGTACTATATTTGAAGACGAAACATTTATCACAAAAATAAACGACACAGAAAAAGCTGCATGGCAAAGTTTTAAAACTGTTCGTGAGAACTTTTTAGGAAATAAAAAGAGTGAGAACTATCAGGAACTAGTTGAACAAATGTTGGAGAATTTCAAAAATTTGGGTTGCTTGATGAGTTATAAAATGCATTTCTTACATTCCCATCTTGATTACTTCCCTCTTAATCTAGGAGATGTCAGTGAAGAACAGGGATAACGATTTCATCAAGATATAAGTGTAATGGAGAATCGATACCAAGGAAGATGGAATGTCAACATGATGGCAGATTTTTGCTAAAAAAATATAAACGAAAGCAACTTTTCTCTGTACACAAGGAAGATATTATGTGATTAAATAAGATTTGTTACAATTTTTCAGTATCTTTTTCCATTTTTGGAAAGTTTTGATATGACATTTTAATCGGTTTAAACTGTTTCTTCTCAGTTTGACCTTGAACTGACCTTGACCCTGACGTGATGGGGCCAAACTGACCCCGGATTCGGATTCAGCGACCGAAAAAACATAAATGTATGGCATTTTTATTTCTTGTAATCATTTCTTCTCAGTTTGACCTTGAACTGACCTTGAACCTGACAAGATGGGGCCAAACTGATTCCGGATTTGGATTCAGCGACCAAAAAAAAAAACATAAATATATGGCATTTTAATGTTTTTAAACCTTTTCTTCTTAATTTGACCTCCAACTGACCTTGAATATTCATTAAGTTTAGCTATTCTCCACACATTAGGTGTGAACTCGTGCATCTAGTCGAAACAGACTCCTATTGGCCTTTGTTCCTGCAGAAAAGTTCAACAAAATTCGTTTATTAGGACCAGAGAGAAAAGTTTTTCCCAGTTGTCGTTTAGACGCCAAGTTTCACTGACGATCGTCGCCATCTTTCACGCGTTGAGTTACTACGTCCTCAAAGTGTCGGTGACCGGTTCTTTGTCTGAAGTACGAGTGCTTTACTACGGGTTGTGCGTGGTACCTGAATATTGGACGCTGTTTGTATATGGTGGGCGAGTGCAGTGTATTGTAAAGTATGCATTCTCTATCTGTGATATTTTTCGCGTTCTAGTGCACTCTGACAGCATAAAGACATATATACACATACACGGCGAATCCACCGCCTGGCCGCTTATTACAAAACAGCAGACATTGCGACGCTTTCCTCTCTCTCTCTCTCTCTCTCTCTCTCTCTCTCTCTCTCTCTCTCTCTCTCTCTCTCTCTCGAGCGTGTTGATGATACGTCGAGTTTGCACGCGAAATCGTAGAAAATAGTTACAAACGGCTTCTGATTCGAAGCAAATACACAACCGAGCGACTAGATATCCTGCAGCTGAGCACCGTGTATTTCATTCTCTCATCTAAGTCTGAACCGATGCTGATCTGTCGCAGATGTAAAGGGAAAATTACATGCAACATTATTAGTTGTAACAAATGCATGTAAGTCGCAAAGTCCAGTGTCAGGGCACAGGGGAGCATCTCGGATCCAGTCACTAGGCCCAACGAGCAAGAACAGTTAAATAACACAGCAGCGTCGGCAGTGCAGTACACAGACATCGAGAGTGCTACGAAGTCTACGCCAGCCAGTCTGCTACTCCTGCCTTAATGGTTAGCCGAAAAAAGTTCCTGCCAAAACCCTTGAAGTCACTCTAAAGACGAACACCATGTCTGAAAAAAAACAATGACACTTCAGCTCAGGCCTGGTTTCTCTCATTTTCTGAGAAGTTCGACAACTTTAGCAAAGAGGTAAAAACGCAAGTTGGGAATATTAAGAACATAGCACAGATGGTTAAAGAAGTCTAGAAAAAGCAAGCTGTGCTCTCTCGTGAGGTCAAAGATATACGCACCCAGATAAGCCCTGTGTACCGCGATAAAGATTAATTCTTCAGCGTCTCCGTCTTGAAGGACGGTATATCCAAGGGGATAAATTCATCCCTTATAGGCCTAAGCGCGACATGAAAATCAAATAAGGCTAGTATATAAGCAGGCACTGATGTGTTGAAAATTTTCCTTAAAAAGCAGGCCATGAAGTATTTCCTACGCTCGGCAGTGGTAATCCATTGCAACTCACGCATATGACGAAAGATATGCTCATCCCTTCTTACACCATAGATATAACGGATTCCCGTATTTACAAGTCTCTGGAATTTCGTGTCGAATTCTCGTGTCAGGTCACAGTAAGCCAATGAACAGTAATCAATGATCGGAAATAGAAGTGCTTGCACGAGGTGTTGGCGCAGCCTGAGATTAGTGCTCTTACGAAAAAAGTAAAGTCTGTACATCAAAGAGTGAGAGCGTTTACAGCTTTTTGTAACGTGCTCTTTTCACGTGAGTTTGATGTCAAGCACCAACCCCAGATTGCGCACAAATGATTCATAGTCGACTCGGGCTCCCCCTATATTGATAAAGGTGTCAGCAATAGTAGCAATGCATTTATGTAATGGGGAGAACACAGGAGAACCCAGGAGACGATTGCCTTAGTCTTAAGGATATTCAGTTTAAGTCGATTTTGTGCAGCCCAGCCCATTATCCTTTCGGCGTTAGCACTCATCCTGACGGAACAAGAATCGAGCTCCTCAAGGTGGCATTGGCTGTATATTTGCAGGTCATCCGCATAGATTAGATGGGACACATCTGAATCTAGACAGGAACCAATATCATTGATATACAACGCGAACAACAGAGAGCCCAAAACTGGCGCCTGTAGGACACCGGTGTTTGATGGTAGAAAGGTGGAGAGTTATTTGTTGTCACCAATGACGGCCTGTTCTCTTCCGAAGAGGTAAGATGCAAGCCAGCGGATAACCTGCTTAGAAAAACCGAAAGAGGTCGTGTCCGTTGATGAAAGAAGTGTCCGTCTTTCAGTGTAAGAATAGGCAATCCTGCTTATCAATTAAGCATAGATCAAGCCAGGTGTCCTGTCTGTGGTGGGTTGCACCATATGGTACAGAAGTAAGACTGTTCTCATCAATAAAGGCCCTGATAAAGTTTGCGTATTCAGATGAGGAAAGTTGATCAGAATTAAAGTCACCCATGATGACCTTCGTGAAGTAATTGTGCATATGCGTTGTTAGTTGCTCAATAAAATTAGATCCTTGGATAATAGGTGGATGCAGAGGGCGATACACAATTTTTACGAAGATGGGCGATACTCCCTTAGCAGAGATTTCACAGAACAGACATTCCGGCTTACCTGGCTTGCCTGACCATTCGTCGTCAGATGACAAGATAACGCTGGCTGTCAGTAAATGATGAATGTAGAGGACCACACCTTACCCGTTTCTGTTTCTATCCCGTTTGTACAGTATGTAGTCATCTAGTATAGGGATGGGTGTTATTTTGTTACTCAGCCAAGTCTCAGTCACAGCTATTACGTGAAAAGCGCAACGAGTGGACAAGAAGAGCCTGATCATATCAAAGTGACCCGTAAGAGAGTTCGCATTGAAATTACAGACCCTCAGACCCTCAGATAGAGACGCTTTAGAAGCAGATGTGAATGTATTGGATTAGTTTAATTATGGTTTTGATGGGATTATATGTGTGTTTTAGTGTGCGATGTTTGTGTTGGCTATGGGCTTCCCTCACGGAGGTGCGGCATCTTCTTCTTCTCTTCGCCTCTAGCCTGGCCTTAATACGCAGCTTGTGGATGTCTGGAGAAAGCAGCTCATTGATGTTAATGAGCCTCTGATGATCTGGGCAAAGAGCTCTTGCCTCCTCCAGTAGGATAACATCTAGTTCACTAGTGTGAAGCTTGCGTCTCTTGGCCTTGGCCACGATGATTGAGTGGGCTAGTGCACTGGATGAGAGAGTGACAGCTAAAGGTAGGAATCTGCTGTCACCTCGTTAGTAGTTGTTGCGTCAAGTCTCCCCATGGTCCTGACAGATGCCATATCTCTTCTTAGGACCGTAAAATCTAGTGCAGCCAGGACATTGGAAGCCAGGAATTGTAGCAAAGTTTCCTGTGAGGCGGCCAGGCCATAGAATACCACCACATTGTTCGCTGAATGCTCCTACCTCCTCCTAACCTCAGCTAGCTTGCTGCGAAGACTGTTTATTCTCTCCGCGGCAGGAGCAATGCTGTTGTGCTGCGAAGCTCCTTGACAACAGCTCTTGATATTGTGTCTGCAGCTCAGCGATGGAAGACTCGACGTTGTTTAGTCGAGTCTTGAGAGCAGGCAAGTCGTTTAGGGCTTTAAGGCGTTTTTCCAGTAGGCCAAGCCTCTTCTCAATCCAAGAAACCCTCTCAGACACGGTGTTTTGTGCCTAAAGGGCCTTGTTCTGGACTTTCCGAATGTCCTCCAGCGCCGCAAAGATGTCCTTCAGGGACGTTTTGACAAACGTCGCCTGTGCTAGAGAGATTCGCGCAGGTGATTGAGTTCTGGAGCCAGAAGAGAGAGAGAGAGCTAAATATAGCTATAAAGGAGCTACAAAGGAGAGATTGTCGTTTTCGGAATCCCTGCAGAAGTGACACTCACTCTATCAGAGATCGTACACACTCTTCTCGCTGGATTAAACCTTGAAGAATACTTGTCCACTATCTTCAACATACGTAAAATGCGCAAGCCTAAAGACAGCCGCCAAAACCCTGCTACCACTGAGGCCCTCGCTAACGACCCAACTAGCTTGAGTGTCACAGGTGTGTAGCGGAAGTACCGGACAGTTGCCGCCCGGATGTTCTTCCTTGCAGCCCGTGCTGTGATCTCCAAGAAAGGTGATCTTTCTTCCATTAAATCTCAACAAATCTTCGGGGCAGAAGAGAACGCTCTGATCTACGTCAAGGAATTGTGGCCTTAACCCGTTTTTGAGCTCTGGCGTAAGGCACTAGCAGCGAAGAAACGTCTCAACTACAGCAGCGCTTATGTCTACGACAACAAAGTCTTTATCCGTAAAACTCGTGATTCTCCGCCAGTTCTGATTTCGGATGCGACAAAACTCGCGAAACTACCCCCTCTGCCTATTACCAAACTTCTTGCCCGGCTCACCACCCATCTGTATCAAACGCAATTTCGGTATGCCACATCAATGCAAATCGATTCAAAACACATATTAATTTAATGAAGTATCAATGTGATGTAGCCAACTATCATGTCCTTGCAATCACCGGAACGTTTCTTACATCAGACGACATCGACTTAGTAGTAAATATAGACAGATACATCTTTTTTAGGATAGATAGAGTCGGAAAGACGGGTGGTGGTGTGGGCGTGAATGTTCCTTACTGTTTCCAGGTGCGCGTTCTAGTCAGTTCTGATGCTATGTACTCTAATACTCCGAAATTTCTTATTCTCAAAATTAAAAGCCAGAGTAACTCTTTATTGGCCTTGGTTATCTACTGTTGCCCAGAAGCAGCCTAACCTCACCACTTTTTTGAATGTCTGTCCAAATTTCTAGCTTCCTACAACAACGTTATTATAACGGGAGACTTAAATATTAACCTGTTGGCTCATGATGCTTGCGCTAAAGCTCTCCGTGTTTGCGTTACGAGCAAATCGCTTTATATTGTGCCATCCGAAGCAACACATCACACTCGAACTGAAAATGTCATCCCGGATACGTGGCTCGACGTTATCACGCAGTCGCTATCGGCCGTACTTAATTACTCTAAGTTTGTAGTACCGCTTATCGCGGGACATGATCGTATAGAGCTTACTTACAAATTTTATAAACCTGTTTCCACTTCGAAGAAAATTACGATACGCGATCTAAAACACGTGGACATTGCTGCACGCACTGAGATGATAAATACTAATATATCGTGTGTCAGGCCAGTATCTGAGGAATTGCAATTGTTCTCAACATCGAGGCTGTTGCGGGCGAATTCGATGCGGTGGTAATGACAGCGTATGACTCGTTAGCGCCTTCCAAAATTATCAAACTCTTCTCTAAAAAGAAGCCGTGGGTTGATAAAAACATCCGCGTATTATGCGAGCATTTCTAATGTAAAACCAGCTATCGTTGTTGACACGCTCAATGACTTATTGTCGTCACTGCGTGCTGACTTCGTACGCGAGCAGTTTGACATAGGTAGTTTCAGCGACAGAGAGGTCCTGCAGCGATCTCAAACGCTAGTTCTAAAGCGTGCGGCGTGGATGGCATTTCAGTCAAGATGCTTAAGGGGACACAACACCTTTAAACTTCGAAAAAATCGATTTTTTTCCTTATTTTGACAGAAAATTTTCCGTAGAACACGCTCCTGAAACCCGTTTATAGAAAAAAATTGTCCGCAAAGTTATAAGCAAAATAACAAAACAAAATTGTTATCATTTTTTCGTAAAATTGCGTATTTTTCATTTTTTGTCCAATACGACTTATAATTATAATTTTAATTTTTATAAATCCCTGCATTCATACCAAAATTACAGATATACAAAGTATCTTCCTTGAGTTTGAGCCCAAAAAAACCATTCGTTCATTAGGAATCTTACGGACTGAAAAAATTCACAAATCCTTGCAACGAGTGCCACAATAGGCCAGCAGAAATAATAGAGGTTTTAGCATGGTAAAGTTAATGGTATTTATACTAAATATCACTATAAAACAACGTGGTCATAAATGTACTTATACAAAACAATCTATTTCTATATATGGATGGGGTTTACACTGCAGCTTATGGTATGTGTTTTGGGTGTGGAAAATTTTTTATTTACAACGTACTCGTTGCTGGTCGCGTTGCGAACGTTGCCGTTTTTCGGGCCGGTGCTTCAGCACTGTTAAGTCTTCGTGAGCTTATAGAGAGGGCTCTTGAAATAATGCGGGCTTATTTGGACCAAGAAGCGCAGGTTTCCGTAAAAGATTATCTGAGATCTGAGATTTTTCACGGTTTCTTTATGGTGGAGCAGACGGAGAAAGAGCACGCAATGCGTCCAGCGCAGGGTGTCTTCAATAATTCTAATATGTACGATCGGAGAATCAACGAAAGTGTTATTTTTAAAATTATTATTATTATTTTTTTTTTTCAAAAAAAATTTTTTTTTTTTTCAAAAAAAATTATTAACTATCATTTTTTTATTTTTATAGTTATTAGACGCCGTGAAAATTTCGACATGCCCATCGATGATAATGAACTCCTGGAAGATGACGCGGCTTTGACTTTTCAATTAGCTGCAGCGCGCATTTGTAATAACGGTCGTGCGCGTGAAGTGCGTTGGTTCAACAACATTATTGAAGAGTCAACAGCCACGTTTCTTTCGACGAGTGCATACACATTGACGGAAGTGTTCGCAGATGCTATTAGAAATTGTAACACGGATGATAAGCCGTAATAAAATGATTTACTTGTTACAGTCGACGATGACAATGTGGCGTCGTGCGACGAGAAGCTCCGAGTCCCATCACCGTCCTCAGCGTCTTCCTCTACGGACGAGTCAGGAGGATTGGTCCTCTTTGTTTCACCATCATTAGCATCAACGAAAAAATTTTTATTAGACGAATATTGTTTTGTTTTTTGCAGGATTTAACCCAGGCTGGACCCCTTAATAAAATTATTACCCTAAGCGAGTTAAGCCACAGAGTCCAGTCCCGCCGTCGATTCCGATCGGGTGAAAGCCCCCATGGTTGGCGCTGACCCCATGGAGTTTGGGGGGGCCAAACTCACTTAGGAGCCGCAGAGGTTTGTCACCTTACTTCTGCTGCATGTAGAGATGCAAGTGATATGGAAATGGAGGTTGATGCAGACAGGGATAAGAGAGCTGTTTGCATAACGCAAAGGAATGTGCACTTGGATCGCCTTGGTAGCAGAATCGATGAATTGATGGACTATGTCAGGGACAAGCATAATGTGCACAAACAAATTAAAAATCTTGCCTAAATCATAAGAGCAAGCTATAAGAATCTCTGCATGACAGATAATAACTTACAGCAATGCAGACGCCCGGAAACTTAGGGAAAGGAAAGCATTCGGTCTGGGAGGTCTTGGCCGCTTCAATCCATCCTTGCTGGTCCTATTCTGGTTTGTAACGCTAGGGACACTTTTATCCTCTTTGCTTGCCTTTTCTTCATTTTCTTTTACTTTCTTGTGACGGCTTCCTACCACGCTGCCTTTTAAGGTTGATTATCCCCTTCTTCATTTCCTCCATTTCTATCCTGCGGAGTCGTCGGGGCTTGTGTTGTACCCGCCTTCCGAGATCTAAGACTTAAAATAGTTTCTACGGATATCAAGCGTGCCTTGTTTCACTTTTGCTATGAAATGTAAGTACTATAACCACCGTTTCTAGAACTGTAACTAGTTGTCGCTGTATATAGTGCAGATCTCGTATAGATCTACAATTCGTTCTTATAAATACTACAAAAAAAGTTTCTAAAACATGTAATCTTCAGCAAATTATAGAGACAACTCTCTAAGGTCCGGTCGACACGAAAAGCATAAATTAGCACCAACGTTTTAAATTTAAATACCAGAGCGACTGCGCGCCTGTGCACCGCTTCTCGCGCTGCTTTAAAAAAAAACACGCTTTTGTGCTCTGAGCTCTCACACTCGCAAAGTGCAAACACATGCACTCGACTTCATTCTAGAAAGAGCGAAGAGAGAAATACTCCCTTGAGAGAGAGAAAAGTGGCAGAGCAGAAGGGACTGTTGGCCTACACAACCTCTATATCTCAGTCAGTTTAGAACGCTCACCTGTAGTGCTTTGTATTCTCTCTCTCTCTCTCTCTCTCTCTCTCTCTCTCTCTCTCTCTCTCTCTCTCACGTGAGTACAACAGTTCTATTCCGCTTTGCTTATGTTTTATAGCACTTTTGCTGACACACGCTGCCTTCGGGGCTATTGTTTTGTAGATCGTTGCATGCACTTTTCTGCAACCTTCAACGTGAGATAATAATCACTGGAGGCTGCAACTTCTTTCAACGCTATTTTTCTGCTTCAACATCCTTTGCTGTAACCTAACCTGCAAACTCGCACGGCTTTTCTCCTCGCTGCATGGAGTTTCTTTTTCCTTAAAGTGATGTACGTGGAGTCACTTGTTGGATAGACGGAACACCACCAGAAACGTCTCCATCATCAATCGCAGGTCGGTCAAATCTCACCTCTCTCAATTAGCACTCCATCTGGCTTCGAGAGTACCAAGTCTCAAGCTCAGTCGATAAGTTACCACCTACTACTATCCTGTAACATTTTCTACGTTATCGACTGCCAGTAAGTTGTCGACAGAGACACAATATCATCGAAAATGAGCGGAATTGGTGGAAAGAACGCCGAGTCGCTCGTCATGTGTGTTCACTGCAATAAAATAACTAGGGGAAAAATGAAGACCTGTGAGTTGTGTAACCAGCATTTCCACACCAAATGTGGCGCCTTTAGGTCCACAATAGTGAGGGATGCTGCCACACTCGCCTGTGCTGCTTGTGCGGAAGCGTACGTCACCGGCACGCACAAAACCACGCAGATGAGGGCGAAATAAGCGGCAGCAGCAGCGGCAAATACATCTGCCAAGAGCAGGCCTGCAACGAGTGTGCCCAAAAAGAACAAATCAGCATCTCTTGCAGGCTCCAGGACTTAATCGCCTGCGAGAACACAGGCGACGTCCATCGAGACGTCCTTTAAGGACATCTTCGCGACGCTGGATGACATCCGTAAGATCCACAATCATGCCCTTCAGGCGCAAAACACCGTGTCTGAAAGGGTCTCTTAAATTGAGAAAAGGCTTGGCCCTTTTGAAAGTCTCCTCAAAGTCCTTGACGACTTGTCTGCGCTCAAGACTCGACTAAACAATGTCGAGTCCTCCATCTCTGAGTTGCAGGCACAATATCAAAAGCTGTCGTCAAGAAGCCCTACAGAGCAGCCGAACATTAGCATTGCTCCTGCCTCTGAGGAGATCAACAACCTCCGCAGCGAGCTGGCTAAGGTTAAGAGGAGCCAGGAGCGCTCAATATGTGAATGCGAATAATGTGATGGTCTCTGGCCTAGCCTATACCCAGGTGACATCACTGCAACTCCTGCTTTCACTGTCCTGGCTGCACTGGATCCCACGGTCCTAAGGTGGGATGTGGCATCCGTCAGGACCATGGGGAGACTTGACGCAACCAACACCAACGCGCAAGGTGACAGCAGATTTCCACCTCTAGCTGTCACTCTCCCTTTTAGTGCGCTAGTCCACTCCATCATCGTGGCCAAAGCCAGGAAACGCAAGCTTCACACTAGTGAACTGGATGCTGCCCTACTGAAGGAAGCAAGAGCTCTCTGCCCAGACCACCAGGGTCTTGTCAACATCAACGAGCTGCTTCCTCCAGACATTCACAAGCTGCGCGTCAAGTCCAGGCTGGAGGCAAAGAAGAGAAGGGGATGCTGTTCCTTCATGAGGGATGAGAGGATCTACATCCGTTCTGGTGAAGACAGCGAACGGGCCACCATCATCATTACCGATGCTAAACTTGAGGCTTTTTTAGCCCGAACCACGCCAACAGCCAGCACGGACATCACACACTAAGACACACTCCTATCATCTCACCAAAACCACCATCTAAATCATCTAACTCATCCATATCTGGCTCTAAAGCGTCTCTGTCTGAAGGTCTAAGAGTCTGTCATTTCAATGCGAATTTCCTTACGGGTCACACTGAGATGGTTAGGCTCTTCTTGTCCACTCGTTCCCCCTTTTACGTAATAGCTGTAACTAAGACCTGGCTAAGCGACAAGATATCATCCATCCCTTCACTGGATGATTACATTTTGTACAGACGGGACAGAAACAGGAACGGTGCATGTGTGGCCCTCTACATTCATCATTCATTGACAGCCAGCGTTATCTCGTCATCTGACAGCGAATGGTCGGACAAGCCGGGTAAGCCGGAGTATCTTTTCTGTGAGATCTCGGCTAAGAAAGTATTGCCCATCTTCGTGAGGGTTATGTATCGCCCTCCTCACTCACCCTTTATCCAGGGATCTAACTTCATTGAGCAACTAACAACGCATTTGCACAACTACTTCACGAAGGTCATCATGGGTGACTTTAATGACAATCAGTTTTCCTCATCTGAAGACGCCAACTTCAGCAGGGCCTTCATCTATGAGAACTCTCTTACTTTTGTGCCATATGGTGCAACCCATCACAGACAAGACTCTGACACCTGGCTTGACCTATGCTTAATTGATGAGCAGGATCGCCTGCTCTCACACTGGGAGATAGACACTCCTTTCATCAACGGACATGACCTTATCACGGCCACACTTAACGTACAGATTCTACGCCACGTACCTGCTACGTACTCTTACAGAAACTACAAAGGAATCTGTGCTAAGAAGTTAAAGGACTTCCTCAGCGCATGTGACTGGTCATCATTCACCACGCCATCACTTGACTGATGCATTTCTATTCTTAACGCTAACCTAACGAACGCGATAAATCATCTCGCCTCATTAAAGACTGCGACACCTGGACATTAACGTCACCCGTGGTTCACCGCGGCTCTTCGTGACCTTTTGACTGAAAAGAACAGACTCTACAGGCGCTTTCGCAGAAGTCGTTTACCTTGGGATCTATGCTTCTATAGAATCGCAAGGGACGACGCTTATAAACAGGTTGAGGAGGCTAGGCTGAATTACTACTATTCACGCTTGTCTACTCTAACCGACGTTGCAGAGATCTGAAGATAGCTTGAAAATCTTGGCATTACTACCTCTAAATCTTCTTCACCTGCTCGGTTCTCTGCAGATGCTCTCAACAAACACTTTAGTTCCATCTCAAATGCCCCTCAAGCTCCATCTGTTAAGAAGTATCTGCGAACCCTAGAGAGTCTGTACCTCCCTGAACACTTCATCTTCAGGGCTATCACAGAGTCGGATGTGTTGGCAAAAATCTTCAACACCTCAGTGCCTACCTACTTATTAGCCTATTTCGATTTCCACGTCGCGCTCAGGCCTGTAAATTCCTGAAAAACGGAACTAAAGTAACTTTTTATTCCCAAATGCGGGAATTAAATTACTTTATTCCTGCAAATGCAATAATACATTTTTTGACACTTAAAAAAATTTTTGTCATGGAATCCCAGATTCCATAATGCGCCTACAACGGCAATTAAAATAGAAATTTACAAATATTTTTACACACAAAATAGATACATATCAAACACTCGCAAGCATCGCCATTGCAGCAGCCACAAGAAGCAGTACTTTCCCCACCACAGCATAATTCTACAATAATATAAAATAGAAAAGTTGTGGCAACAGCGCATGGGCGTCGAAAATCCAAAAGAATGGCCGTCGTCTGAAAAACTGACATGAGCCATCAACAAAATTAAAAACATGTTAATAGACGATCAAAAATGATGTTGCGATTCCCATCAAAGAGTGACAAGCTCATAAAAATAACAACATGGAAAGACAGCGGCAGCAGCGCAAAAATAACGAAGCAAGCACCAGACAAGCGCGCTCTTTGAAAATAAAAAACGAATCAGAAAGTCCTACGCGACGGAGCACAGACGACGAGGATCTGCAGAAGGGCTAGTTACAAGCCAATTTCTTAAAACTGACGGTAATCAATGAGATGTTTACGAGGTGACCTATTAAAAAGAAAGTTGTGGCAATATCTCATATTAGGCACTTCTAATTTGGAAGAAGAATGAAGTTCCAGTATATTAAGACCGGGAGCAAAGGGGTGAGCATCGCCAGTTTTCCGACAGAACTTAAGCAGTCAGTTACTCTGCTAGTCAGCAGACTCATCATCAGTGAAAATTAAAAGTGTAGTAGTGCGCCTCAAAAAAAAAGAACTTAGTCGGAGCAAAATAACTCCGGATAAAAAAGAGAACTCAGTCGCGAGAACTGAGGCCAGTGTCTATAATTATTGAGGCACAATCCGTCCAAAAAAGAAGAAAATCAGATTGAATTAAATTTAAAAACTTAGCGCAGCTGCGTCGCTTTCTCAGCCTAATCAACTACTACAGGCACTGTATCCCTGGTGCTGCACGCTTTCTCGCACCCCTCAACAATCCGCTAGAAAATCTGATGCAATAGAAGAAGCTGCTGCCACGTTCCTGCGCCACGAAGCTCTGCTGTGGCTTCTCGCTGGTATACCTGTCGTGTCATCTGTGCTGCTTTGGAGTAGTACAATCCAGACGGACGCTGGCCTCTAAGCTCTCCGATACTAAGCGGCACTACATCACAAACGATAGAGAACTTCTAGCAGCATTTGCAGCAGTTAATCACTTTAGCAGCACCCTCGAGGGGCGCTCTTTCACGCTGCTGACTAACCGAAAGCCGCTATCACTTGCAGCCCGGCAGTAGCCATAGAAGACCTCGCCCAGGCAATCTAGGTAGCTTGACTATCTCTTATAGTTTTCCATCGCACTGGCATACGTCAAAGGGCTAGGCAGTACCACAGCAGACACATTCTTGAGAATTAAAGCTATCCGGATACTAGCACGCCTGGATTTAGCTAATACTGCACGAGAACAGGCCAGAGATGACGACCTGTCGCACCTTTTTGAGGTTAACGGGCCATCATTGCGTCAGAGGAACGATCCGGTTTACCACACAGAAATACTTTTAACCTAGCGCAGAATAGGACATCGCTCGCTGGGCACGGGCATGTGTTCCCTGTCAGCAATCTAAGATGCATCGCCACAATACGTAGCCCTAGAGAATTTCGCAGCTCTGTATGCGTGTTTTAACTATCTGCATCTGGAACTCATCAAGCTGCCGCTGCAGTCAGAATTTCAATTTCATTGGCGCCGAAAGAGTACATACGACACCGTACCATACACATGCCAATAAACGTGCCAAGAGAATGCATTGGAATCTAAAAGAAGCTCTATCGTGCTGTGCGCCGACTCCCTGACCATAAGCTCTGCCGATTGACCTTCTGGTGCGGGGATTTCAAGTGTATATTCTATTCATAATATTACCAAATACCTAACTAACCAACCATTAAAAATTTGTATTAAATGTCAGAAACACCTACGTAAGGTAAAGACTACCAGCCTGCAGAAAAGTCAACTAGTACGCATAAATCTGCGTCTGCTTGGACATCTCTGTCCGCCCAAAAGCAAGCCTCGGGTAGACGGACGTCTACTTAAAGTTGAAGCCGCGGACAAAGCTCACTTTGAAAGCATCCTATCGTTTCAAAAAATACCACATTTTTGCTTGCATAATACTCTGTAATATATTGTTCATAAACATAAATTTCTAGGTATTTAATACTAAGACATAAATGCAATCACAAAGAACTAACAATAATTACTAGAATTTAACGCTGTAGTATGTCTGAATACTTCGGTGAGTAAAAAAATAACAGGCTTTCTAGCATAGCTATTTCTGACAACATTAAGCTTACAAAAATAAGTGACAAAGTGTTTTTGTATAATGTATATATGAAATAAAAAAATACTGTTTAATATGTATAATTTAATAACGCTTTTTAAATATTATGATATTTAATGTTTTTAATTTTTAAATGAAGGAAAAACTACTTTCGCTTTTATAAAAGTACTTCAAAAATATATTTATAACTTTAAATCAGTGAGATCCCCTCTGAAACGTTAATATATATAATAAATATAAAGAAAATAAATATGGGTATTTAACTCACCGTAGGGGGTTTCTTTTTTTTCCATTTTATTTTTTGCTGATGGTGCTGTTGATGTTTCTGTGCTGCTGGTTAAAGGTTCAATGGGTTGCTCTTGCTCTAATGAACAATCGGGCCCACTCCAACCACCATCACAATGGCATTTATTCAAATTATTGCATACCTATTAAAATTTAAATTCATTACATACTTTTTTTAATATAAGGATAGGGATTTAATAAAGGAGTAGGAAAGAACAAAATTTAAAGAGGATAGCCGAATTTTCAAGTATTCAAAAATGCTTACTGCTCAAGCATTGATGCAGACAAGGCTGCGACTGATACTAGGCTAAGAATTGTAATACGCTGCGTTTCGTATTTTACCACGCAGATGATTCAAAAGTTTAACTCGAAAGTTTGTCGCCTTATCTAGGCAAGCCTTTCAGGTATACCTATTTTGTGCTAAGCCCATCCATTCATCCATTCCACACCTTCTTGCACGATTTCAGTTAAGTCTGCTTTTACGTTGTCTAATTTACAGTTTACGAATCAGTTCTTTTTTATGCGTTTCGTATTGCTCGTATTGCTAAAGAATATAGTTTACATTTTCGAAATAAAGATCACTCTTACAGTTTGAATTGCTTAAGATATTGACGCAAGGGAAAGATTTAGCAACGTCATTTTTTTTTAAATGGCATTTGGAACTCGAAAGTTCATCGCCTCATCTACGCAAGCCTTCCACGCTGCCCTGTCTTGTGTCAATCCCACCCAAGATGCACCCCTCCGATCGACACCCACCCGTACTGTTTCTACTAGATCCGCTTTTACGTTGTCCTCCCGTCTGCGTCTAGGTCTACCTAGAGGTCGCGTTACCATCGGCCTGCCCTTCATGACACGGGCTGCCGTACGGTCGTCTCCCATTCTCGCTACGTGCCCTGCCCAACCCAATCTGCGTGATTTTATTATTCTGTTAATATTTGGCGATGAATACAGATTGTGTGACTCATCATTGTGTAGTCTCCTCTATTCCCCAGTTTTCTCATCTTTCTTCGGCCCGTATATTTTTCGCAAGAATTTATTTTCAAATAACCTAAAACGGTTGTCCGCCAGCTTAGTGAGAGCCCATGTTTCGCACCCGTACAGAACCACCGGCAGTATTATTGTCCTGTATATTCTTATTTTAACGTTTTTAGCCAACAGCCTCGACTTAAGTAAATTCTCACGGCGTAGAAGCAAGCATTACCCGAATGGAGTCTCTTGTTTATTTCGACATTAATCTCGTTTCTATCATTTATGGTCGTACCCAGATACCTGAATTCGCTAACCTTTTCAAAAGTAAAATTCCCAACTCTGAGATCTCCCTCCCCTCTGCAGATGCCTAGTTTATCCACAATCATGTACTTTGTTTTTGATTCACTCACTTCTAACCCTGTATACTCCGGCACTTTTATGAGGATTTCCGCGTTTCTTGCTACCGTTTCCCTACAATCCCCCAGTATATCCAAATCATCTGCGTAGCCTAGTATATGTGTTGTTCCATTAAGCGTTGCGCCCAGCTGGCTAACCTGCATTTTCCCAATGATAAACTCTAACGTTAAGTTGAACAGCACTGTAGAGAGCCCATCCCCTTGTTTTAAACCATCGCGTATCGTGAAGGGTTCTGATACATTACCACCTACTCGGACCTTTCCCGTGCTTCCGTTCAGACATATTTGAATCAATCTCACAAGTTTTTTTGGTACACCGAGAAGTACTAGAATTTGATACATTTTGCTTCGCTTAATGGAATCGTACGCTTTTTTCATCGCGGCCTCTACTTCTTGGTAGCTCGGTTCCTCCACGTGGAGTTCGGCAGTGTGAATTTCGTCCCCTAATTCTTCGCAATTTTCGTGCACGTTTAATAATTTATCGAAATAGTTATTTCACAGCGACAGTAATTCGTTGTAATTTATTACGAGGTCCCCGTTTTCGTCCTTCATTAATTGCGCTCTACTCCTAAAACCCTTTCTGATGACGTTAATTCCTCTGTACATTTCGCGGGGGTTATTTTCCTTACTGTTATTTTCTATTCTCCTAATAAGATTCTTTTGATACTCCCGCTTCGTATTTCTGTAGATCGCGCCCGCCTGTTTCCTTACGTTAGAATACTCTTCTACGGTCCTATCGCTTCTATTGTGTGAGCTATCTAATTTAGACTTTTTGCGCCTTTCAAACCAGAGTTCGCACTCTTCGTCAAACCATGGTTTTCTATTTGGCTTTTTCTTTTTACCCAGTACTTTGTTCGCGGCCTCTTTTACCGTATTTTCGATGTCCCCCCATAAGCTATTCGGTTCGTCATTCCCCTCCGGCAATGTGTTTGCTTCTTCAAGTGCCTGAAACCTGTTATTAATTTCTATCTGGTACCTAATTCACTCTGTTCTATCTCGTAGCTTTTCAATATCGAAGCTTTCTACCTTGTTTGTTCGCTTACTATTTTGATTCGCTACTGATCTAGCTCTTAATTCGGCTACTACTAGGAAGTGGTCCGGGTCGCTATCTGCCCCTCTATAAGCCCTTACGTCGAGAACGTTAGTATGACGTCTTTTTTCGATGAGAAAATGATCAATTTGGTTCTGTGTGGCCCTGTCCAGCGATTTCCACGTTTCTTTATGTATATCCTTGTGCTTAAAATACGTAGTTTTGATTATAAGATCTTTTGCTGCCGCGAAATTTATGACCCTAATACCGCTATCATTGCTGGCTTCGTGCAGACTTTCCTTCCCTATAGTAGGCCTAAACATTTCCTCCCTTCCTATTTTAGCATTGAAATCGCCTAATACTATTCTTGTGTCGTAAGACGCGAACTGTTCGATTACCTGCTCTAAAGTTTCGTAATAGAGATCCTTAGCTTCTTCTTCTTTGTCCTCCGTAGGACAGTGTACAATAATAAATACATATCTATACCATTCACCTTCGATGATGAT
The DNA here is from genome assembly GCF_009193385.2 of Nasonia vitripennis. Classification (NCBI taxonomy): domain Eukaryota; kingdom Metazoa; phylum Arthropoda; class Insecta; order Hymenoptera; family Pteromalidae; genus Nasonia; species Nasonia vitripennis. The sequence continues at coordinate 89,508 of NW_022279616.1, read as the reverse complement.
GTACGAGAGCCTGTCATTGACGGATTTGAAACTTTTAACCGAATGTATGATACTTTTGCTTACAAGAAACCCGGTGCCTAGGGATCCCCCGCTCCCGACCCCATACAGGTACGTGAAGTTACCCGATGCTAGTACTCCGCCATCTGGCCACCGCCATTCCTGTATTGCTACCAAATCTAGATTGTACCTATCAGCTTCCTTTATGAGTTCTTTAAACGCGCCTGCTCTGTATAGACTGCGAACATTCCAAGTTCCGACCCTTAAGTCCCTTTTGGTTTGGTTTTCATTTTTTTGAGCCATGATAGTATGTTAAACCCGCGCGCTTCGGATCCTGTTCCGATCGCAGGTGAGTCCACCGTTCTAGAGGTGATAACCTCATCGTCAGACACACTATGGTTTCATTCTCGCATCCTAACGCTCCCCTGCAAGGCAGCGCACCTTCGCTGGCATCGTTACCGCGTAAGACCAGGATTTTTGCCCATTTTTGTAATGTGTGATGAAAGAGATTGATTAAGAGATAATGTGGTGTTTTTTGTTGTGGTACTTGCGTAGTGTTTCTAGATGAATGCGTTCGACAGTGCAGGCTCATCACGCCCATGCCTGTTCCTATCGGCTGTCCGCGACTGCTTATTCAATTTATTCGCAGCTAACCTCTTTCTTAGGTGCTGTTCCTCTATCCGCAACCTGAGGACGCGCTGTGTAGTGGTGATAGGCACCCACCCATCCGATCCGGATGAAAATGCCCAAGACCCGCTTGGGGTAGCGGCATTGTAACAGTTTAGCAAGGTCATAAGATCCAAAAATGAAAAAAAAAAAATATCAATTTTAGGCACAAGTCTATATAAATAGTCTCAAAGAAACAGGTAGGGTTAAACCTTTTGAAAAATAGAGATTTAAAATAAGAAAAATACGCATTGATTTATAATAATAGGTAAAATTTTGAAACTAAAATATTAAAATGATAATATTGTAAAAAAAAAATTAATTTTGAATTCGAGATTTAAAAATAAAATACTTTCAACTGATGATATTTTCAATTCGGTAATTTTTTAATTTTGTAAACTATAATTTAAAAATTTAGTTTTAAAATTTTTGCCCTGCGTAATTTATCACTTTCTAATTTTTATTTTTCGAAATGTTAACTCTTACTCTAAAAAAACCATTATACCTTAGGCGAAAGCCTACTGATTTAACCACAAAGGTGTTTTTTTTTTAACTCTAGTAATGCCATATTTAATAAAAGCTTATAGAACAAAACGAAATATCAAATTAAAAACATGTTTCATGGAGGCAAATCCTGTTTCACTAAAACTGATCATTCTAACCGTATAATTAACATGATAATTAACCTTGTATTGTACATTGTAATTACTAAAACCAATTTTTGTCTATAAAACCCACAATATATTGAACATACAATATACTATATGACCACAATGTATCTACCCTGGCAAGATATACTGACTTTCTGAGACTCATAGTTGTTTATTAATTTGGGTAGTTTATAATAAGGCTCGCGTTACTCTTAGAGTTTGTGCAATTAAATGGTTCTCTGATTACGTGAAAAGTTGACATCTGACGTCCGCAGTGAGATTAGCAGAGGCGCACTTAACGCTCATGGTATTTGAGTGGCGTGAGATGGCTATATTCCTCTTCGGGCCGTGCATCACCGGCCAACAAAATAAAACGAGCATGGCAAGTTACTAAGAAAGTACTTGACAGTTGTTTGCAACTGATTAATATATTACTTAAGTATAAAATTCCAACCATTTAACTGAGCCCATCATTGAACGTAACAATTTTGATGCTATCACCCCCTAAGAGAGAGAGAGAGAGAGAGAGAGAGAGAGAGAGAGAGAGAGAGAGAGAGAGAGAGAGAGAGAGAGAAGTAAACAAGACGCGCCATATCACAGGAAGGAGCACGTAAAGGGCCACACGCTGTTTCGTGCCAAGTCAAGTTAGGCTACCCGCATGCTAAGCGTTTATAGATGCCGATACAGCCTACACGGAGAGAATTGTATCACTAAATATTCCTAGAATTTCATTACAAATTACTATACTGTATAGTAACGAGAAGACAAACTCGACTTATATTAAACTTTAGTATACGGTATAGTAAAATTTTAGATAGCCAACTTTTACTATACGACATAGCAATTTTTACTGTACCGGATATTAAAGTTTATGGATTCAAATTTTGAAAAAAAATTATTTGCCTGTTTTATTTTGGCATCTGTTAGTGCTTTTTCTTTTATTTGTGTTTCTTTGGTGTTGCACAAGATTTTTCATTTATTTATTTGTTACCTTTGATCTCGAAGTCGCATCGCATAGAATTTCATGATAAACTAATTTAAATACATCGCAAGCTAATTATTATACATGTCGCAACGTAATAATACATCGCGAAACTAATCGCATTTATACTTATACTCCAGAAAAAATTAATTTTTAAAAAAAGTAACAGGTTAGGCGATTTTGATATATTCCGCAAAGAAATTACAGATAGAAAAGAACTGAGATCACTCAAACAAAGTCAAGTTAATTATATTTAATCGTAATAAAGCGAGGGACAACTCTCAAGATACTACGTAACTTACCATGCCCGTTTCATTGCACTTATGGTGTTTGTATGACGTTCTAATATATAAAAAGACAATTTTAGTTGTTTACCAACAAACAAAATGAAACGTGCATAGCAAGTTACGTAGTAATTATCTTGAGAGTTGTTCCTCGCTTCATTAAGATCAAATATAATAAACTTGACTATGTTTGATTAATCTCAGTTTTTTGGATTAAAACCAAAAGTCAGTTTTTCAAATAGTTTTAAATTTGTTTAATTTGTTAAAGTTTAATTCGTTAAAGTTTAAGAAAAGAAAATGTAAATAGTATTGTTGTAAGGATCTGATAAGGAAATTGTCTTTTAGTTTTAAGTTTTTTTTTTGTTACATATCAAGCTTGTGCACAGGTAACTTAGTTTACCTCTACAAGGCTTGATAGTATGCATACTGTTAATGTATACTATGTGAGCTATTATCTTGGTTTAATAAATAATAATAATAATATCCTAATAATAATAGAAGATATTTTAATGATAAGTACATGAAAAAGGCCACTTTCCATGCATGTAAAATGAATGGAAAATCGAGTTTTTCTTAGCAGCGGGAAAAAACTACTCCCTTGGGAGGAAATAGTACATTAAACAACTAGGGGCCAAAGTTGGCTTTTTCCAGCAAGGATGATGATTAAGCACGAGTAGGAGTCGAGGGCGCAATCGTTTAATATTTTAGCAGCAGATAGCTTTTTTAATGGTAAATTACCAAATAAAATTTTGAAGCATTCGACTACATTGTTTTAGAGATTTAAGGAATCAAAAAATTAAAAAAAAAAATTGAAACCTTCATATTTTAAGAACCATAGGTGTTTGAAAGCTGCGCAACTAACTTAGCCAAAAAATAAAATATCTACTTTTTCCCAAAATCTCAAGTGCAATAAGGCCTTTTTACGTCCGTAATCGAGGCACAAAAAAACTCATTTTTTTCAGTTTTCGATTTATTATAGAAAAAATAAGTAGTCAAATCACTTTAAATTTTAATGGGATATAGTTTGACACGTGCTCTATTGAAATTAATTTTTTTCGTGAGGTTATGATGTTTAGTTTCAGTAAAAAGATTTTTTTTTTAAATTACCTTTTTCATTTTATCTGCTAAACAAAGCAGTCGGTCACGAGGACGAATCGAGAAAGAGTAGATAATTTTATTCTCTTTTAAATGCATTTTAGCTAAATTGTTTGTAACAATGGGATGATTGAAAAAAACGCAAAATAGTGTATTTCAAAAATCAAAAAATTTCCATAAAAAAAATAGTTGAGAAAATAAAAAATAATTGTTTTTCCCTAATTTAGAATCCAAAAATAGATATGCATGTCAAATTTTATTGATATTGACGGAGTAGTTCCAGAAATATCACGGTATACATCCACACCAACACACACACACACACACACACACACGCACACATGTATACGAACATTTTCTAAAAACACTTGATTTGAACTTCTAACACACCAAATAGTATTTTCTAGAAATTTTGACGAAACTCAAAATTTTACTATTACAAAGCTTCCTCTAGGAGGAAGAAAAAAATATGTAGTGATATAATTAAGGATAATATATTTAAATTCAGGTAAAACTGATTTAATACAAAAAAGACAACGACAAAGAAAGTTCCTATGCAGAGTGTGTCCGACAGGATGGTGTTCACTATAGAAGTCAATAAATGAGTACTGAGCCTCGGAGAGGTGAAGAAGAAAGATTAAAAGGCTACTCTAAAAATAAAGCACAAAGATTCGGAAGCTACAGAAGATAAGGCGATAGCAGCAACGGAAGGAGTCTTCGAAAAGTTGGACAATAGAAGAAGGGTGACATTATCAAAGCCTAACACAAGAGATCCAAAAATGGTCATAGTGATTCTCAGCATAAGAGGGGCCCAGGAGCTTCTAGGAATACAATACTTCCTAAGTTGAAAAAATGTTGTTGATAATGATCATCCTGTAAGTTTTATTAGAAAATTTTCATATTTTGCAAATCTCTACTAAATATATTAGTCCAACTGTAATGTCCCACGATTATATCTGATAAAGTGACTACTATTATAATTTAACATCAAGCCTGCAACTGTGCGCGCACGTAGGCTAGCGGGTGCATCTGATTGCGACACCGCACAACCGAGCACCGAAAATCAAACAGCCATTGACCTGGGAGTCAGCACTGGTCGCGCGCGGTTAATTGCAATACCTACGCAGCGTATCCTTGCAGTGGCAGATGCTGATTGGTCACGAGATGCCGCGTAATTAAAATCATGTCAGCTGCGTGTATCGACACTGAGGCTTTATAAGCTCCGGTGTTGATTTACGCAGCGCCTTTTGTTGAACATCACTCGGCGTAGTGTGAGAGCCTGCTTCTCAGGTGTAGCGGTAGTGTAACTAGTGTCCGTGTTGGAGCGTGCCAAATCCGATTAAACACTTTGATCTAGCCTAAGAACCATCGAGTAGAATCTCCGGCGTCAGCAAGAGCAGTTGACCAACCTAATTTTACTGCCACGCGAAAGCGTGTAGATTATAACGATCAGCATTTGCCGCGAACTGGTGTTTATAACCATCACAAGAGCACAGGATGACCATAATTGTAAGGCATTAAATATATAAATATTAGAGTAAACGTCAATCTAAATAGTTACTAAATCTACATAAGTTCACAATCGATAAAACCATCAAACATATTGTAAGAAACTGTATTATCTGCTGAGTTCTGGGTTGTCTCTAATAAACAAACAATAACAATTTGGTCAATATCTATAATAACTTCTCTTATAATTAAGAGTAATCCCTAAAACAACCTAAAACCTAAAGAAGGAAATAGAAGGAGTAAGTAAGTGTACCTACAACACCATAAGTCAAAAAGGTAAGAAACTCCAGGACATCAACAGAGAACGCGGACAGACTAGTGTCCGCGCGTAAGTAAGAGCGGGCTCAACGTCGTCCACTAATAGGGGTCAGACTACAGTCCGCGCACGAGAGTGTCCACGCAGGTCCCACCACCGCGACAGTCACGCATCCACTTGCGTACTTAGATAGTTACTACTTACTTTGATATTCAGAATTGATATCCATCATATTCGAGTACCTCTAGTAACAATAAAGCTCTCGAGCTTATGCTAGTTTCTATATAAATTAATAATTGTTTGTAGAACTCGCGCAGCCCGTCCTTGGTCAAGTACGGTTTTTACACAACAAAAAAAAAACATAAACAAAAATAAATCAACATCTAAAAACGCCTAAAGATAAATTAATACCAATTCCTACACACATAAATTAATCCTGCACATTGTTTTGATTTTGATAATGTTGACTCTCAGATCACGAAATTATTAGTTGTAAGAAACTGATTTTAGAGAAATTTTAAATTAATATGGATAAAAATAAATATATTCAATAAAGTCTAGATCAGAATTTTATAAGTATGACAGATATTTGAATTTATTCTAAGTTTTTCTATCTGATACGCTTTAGTTGCGTTATTAGATTCGACTCTACAAATTTATAAGTATTTCGAAATTCGGAAATGTTTCTAAGTTTTACCTACTCAAGGCGTAAGTTGCTCATGAGTAGGGACTAGGCACTTTAGTTGCGATGGCGCTTAAGGTTGTTTTATGGTTACACGAAAGTTAAGAGAATATACCTGAAACTTTGTAGATGTATTCGTCTAGTGTATACGAAACGATCCATGTTTTCCCGATATTCGTTACCAAACATATTTCCATAATATTCGAGTTCAAAGTTTGTAGGTTGTACACGGGCTCTTATGGAGCGCGGTCAAAAATAGTCGATTTACATAGAGTGTGATGATTTCTAAGTTAAGAGAATGAAATAAAAAACTATCGACCATACTTGGCATAATCTTAAGAAGATCTACGCGAAATTTCACTTTGCGTTGTCGCACAAATCTCTAAGAAATCAAGCGTAACGTAAATAAAATGCTAAGCTTGTCGGCTGCGCGAGGAGGTGCGCGGTGAGAGGGGAGCCGGCGCGTGGTACGAGGGGATGTCCCGTTTCTGACCCCGCCGGCTAAAGGCATAGAACATCCTTAAGTTGCGCTTTGGCTAGTGAGCTAAGGTAGCCCGTACTGGTCCTTATCTAGTGAGCTCAGAATTTGTCTGTTGATTAAGAATATTGTTTGCTTTTCATTGGTTATATTTTGAATAGGTCAATAACTACAGTTGAGATCGTTATATTTTTGGTGCATTATATTGCGTCATACTGTAATTCGTAGTTGTAGTAGCTACATGACTTATGTACAATAGCCACACGTTGCACACATACAACCAAGGAATGTTATTGACTCAAGAAATTTTTCATCCTGGAATCTTATCTTATCTTACATACATAATATTAATTTGCTTAAATTTCTATCCAAAACATTATTTCAGTTTAATTTATTCAAATTCCTCCAATTCTAATTAAAACTTTTTTAACTGTCACATAAGTCCTAACATCTAAGAATATTCCTACCGTTTTATTTTTTTCTTTAGTGCACCAATATCGCAATATTTTAATGTAAAGATGAAATATAGCACTTCCCGCATTTTTCAGGGAATTTTTCTGGACTTCTTGAAATTTTGGTCTTCCTGGAATTTTAACGCTAATGTAATATACTTATGATTTTAAACGAGTTTTCTTGGTGGTTAAACTTGGTGTAATTAAAAAGTAGAACCATGTATCATCTACCATAACTGTAATGGGTTAACCTCAGGATCATCCTGACACCTAGACATCATCTACAGGAAGTGCAAATTTATTTTTGGTACATTTGTTGTATACTTAGTGCGTTGTATCTACGACATGGTGACCGTCGACTGGTGAGTCTCTCTCTCTCTCTTTCTCTCAATCGCCCTCTGCTATGCACTGTATCGAGCATAAGCATAATAGCAGTGGGAATTTATTTGTAGAGGAATTGTAGGGAATTTATTAGAGAGAGAGAGAGAGAGAGAGAGAGAGAGAGAAAGAGAGAGAGAGAGAGAGAGAGAGAGAGAGAAAGAGAGAGAGAGAGAGAGAGAGAGAGTAGCAGCATAATGCCATGCTATACGACATAGCCTCACCACTACACTAAGCTTGACCCATACGCACGCATCAATACCAAGAAGTTCTAACACTAACCGAACCTATTCGAGTCAGAACAAGAGCGAGCGCGGGGAGGGGGAAACGACGATGGGAAAATAGCTGCTCACGGCGCACCGATATGCCCGCACGGGTGTATATGTGTGTAATGCGAAGTGAGTGTGAGTCTGGTTAGCCGTGAATAAAGATGTAAAACGAATTGTGAGAAGTATGCCGTGTGAGAAAAGTAAGGATGCTGACTTGCTGGAGTACGTTTATATTGTAAGGAGATTATCGATGTAGCTTTATTGGTTTCCGTGCAAAGTAGTGTGTTGCTCGATAATCTTCGGACTCTTTTTACTTTGTATACGGTTGCCACCTGCTTGTTGTGTACAAGCAGGAAAATAGTTTAAATGTATTTGTTAACACAAGTGATTATCACTTGATTACCGCTGCCACGGATATTTCTTGGCTAGAAATATTAGAGCTGGTAATTGATTAGTGACACTTTGTTTTAATTTAAATACACTTAAATTTTATTTCTCTAAGACTAATTTAACAATATGTCGCGTTGTAAATGCGGAGCACAATCACGCTCTGCGTTTAGAATTGCGTTCACGTTTGAATAATATTCGCAGGAGCTCTGTTCGCTAGAGTTGTGAATCAGTAACTGCTCTTTTGAAATCGCCACGCGCTTATATGTGGGTCGCGCGCAGTCCTTATGGTCAATTGCCGACCGAGCGTCGTAACTCGGCCCTGTCGTGCGTTTGTCCCTTTGTATGTGATGCGGTTTGGCCTCGTCCAAGGGGATACCTGGATCTCCTTACACGCCCGCCTAATGAGAAAAAACATGGAATTGGTGGACTGCCTGGGATTTTCTTCGGCACGATCGTAGGGACGACAATGGGACGACAACAGGAGGCGACATAACCTCACAGACTCAATCGCAGGCAGGGTAATGTATTAGTTGGGAATTCGGGATTGGATCGGGTACAGGTAAAGTATTTCACAGTACTATCTTATTTTCCTACTTATCTTAGTAACATAATTATTATTAATTTTTATTTCGTACCGTAATACATTTTTGTTTTTATATAAAGAAATAGAGAACGCATGTTTATCAATCTTTTTAGCTAATTATGAGGATTAAATTCACTGGCATAACCATGCCTAATATATCAAGTAATAGTGAGTGCATGTTTACAATTCTTTTTAACTAATTATGAGAATTAACTTTACTAGCATAACCCATGCCACTTCACTATCACTGTCACTTATTATTTTTCTATTTTATAGGTTTTGACACACCTCTGATTATTCTCCTTAGTCGTAGTCGCCTGGACAGCCCAGTAGGATGAGGGCCAGCTGCTCCAGTGTGAGGCCCTTCTTGTCGAACTCTAGATCTAGCTGCTTAATTTTCCTGGACAGTGCTTCCTTCTCTTCATTCGCTTGGATTGACTGAATGCCTTTTGTTTGCCAGGGTTTTTATTATCTTTCCTGTTCCGTCTCTACGCTATCAGGGAAATATCTCCATAATAATTTCACCTTTTTTGCAGGTTGTATACATTGGTGAATTCCTGCTGGAGAACTCATCATCTACATCATTGGGGCTCGTCGTCCAGGATTGTGGCAGTCTTGGTGACTGTGTCATCGTCAATAGTGCTACTGGGTGATTCTGTACTGGCCCTGTGACACTTAGAGTGTCTTTCTCTGCTTTCGAGCCACTATTTACTCGTGCTAGCTCCTGTAAAGTGTGTGCTGGTTCCGTCTCTGGAATTTGGCTTGTTGTTGATTGGTTTGCCAGTATCGTGATGATGACTGGCTCTGCTGTCTGCGATGATTCAAACATCTGTGTCTCTTGGCGTGTGCACTGTTCTGCTAGATCCGTCTGCTGATGTGTGTTGTACTCCAGTGGCCAGTTTTGTAGTGTTAAATTCTCAATTTCTTTGAATTTTTTGTCTGGAATCTGATCGTTCCATTGCACGTTTATTAAAGTTGTTTCTTGTGCTCTATCTTTGTGCTTGCCATGGTTTTCTGGTGGTTTTAGTGCTGTGTCGAGTGAGTCTGGCATCATATCAGTCAGCATCGCATCAATCTCATCCCAAGAACTGTGTTGTAGAGTGCTCAGTGTTTCTTGTGGTTCCGGTTGTGTTAGTATTACCACATCTGAGGTGTCCTGAGTATCGCTGAGGTAGATTATACCCTGATTTACTTTATCTTTTGTTTTCATTTGATTTATGTACTTCACTAATGCCTTGTTTTTTTCTTCTATCCGTTCTCTTTCCTTTTGGAGTAAAATCTTGTGTTTCACAAGCGCTTCATATACTTTCTTCTGTTCTAGTCTTATCTGATTGCGTACTTTTCTTATTTAGCACTCTATTTTGCTTGTTTTTTGCGTGTGAACCCCTTGTGTTTTGATTGCTTCATGTCCAAACAGACTTGTGCCTTTTGGTCTCCTTTATTTGGAGGCTTTTTCTAGTCTCTTTCTTTTTATTAAGATGTGTTATTTTTTTAAATGTTGATTATTACTTTATTTGCTGCTGGAAAGTCCATTCTAAGTATCATTTCTGTATTGTTTTCCTTCATAATGAGAAAATTTTGTTCAATTGTTTTCTTTTGTATTTTCAGTGAGAGTTTGATTTCCCAATTTGTGTTTATTGTTTCTCAGTAATTCAGCCCATTTTCTGAAATATCCTTCCAAGCTAGTTTCTTTTTTCTAGTCATATCGACCATCCAGGATGTAGTCGACGACTTTTCTTTGTATTTTCGCATTCCAGAATTTGTTGAGAAATTCTTGGCAAATCTCCTAATAGCTGTTCGCCTCAATCGTGTCAATCCACGATAATGCCTCTTCTTTAATTATCTGTGAAAATGCTGATATTTTCTCTCGTTCAGTTAATCCTTCCGCGTCTGCGCTTTCTTCAAATGTTCGTATCAATTTAGGTGGATTATTTGTCACTACGTTGCCGTCGAATTTGCGCGAATTTATTCGTGATGTCTCTCTCTGTAATATAATAAATCGCTCGTGTGATTTAAATATTAAATTTTAAGTCGACTTAGCGTCGAACAGCACTTCGATCGCCGTGGAAGAAAGAGAAATAACAATGCGTAATTGGCAAACTAGGAGGACCGAATATCCAAAGGCTAGGTTGACCAGAACCCTTATCAAAGACGTAGGCTCGTGGGTCGACAGGAAGTGGAGCGAGGTCAACTTTTACCTTACACAGTTTCTCTCTGGTCACGGGTACTTTCTGAGCTACCTTTTCGTGATGAACAAAGTCGCAACGCCGGGGTGCAAATACTAGACACATGTTTTTTGGCTGCCCTCGCTGGGCTGAAATACGAAGAGAACTGGAGGTAACGATAGGGGCGTTTACGCCCGAGACAGTAGTTGAAACGATGCTTGGGCAGCAAGAAGAATTAGAACGACATAACGGCATACGTAAAGACAATTCTCCGCGCGAAATACAACGACAGTTGCTTAAAAGACTAGATCATGGCTAGAACAGCATGGGACAGGCGACTTCCCGAAAGAATGCGGAAGCGAATGGTAGGGTTTTTGCGGCCTTATAAAAGGTGGAGTTTTAGTAGGTATGCCTGGCGATGGTCCCGCAGCAGGAGAGTCCAACACATGACGACTCCTGACATGGTGCATTAAGCATTTCTCCAACTCCCCGGATAAGCAAAGAAAAAAACGTACGTAATTTACCTTGCCGATGCCATGCTACCACGCTCCCCATGAAACATGGCTTATATCACCACATTAATATACTTTTTTATTTAATATTTGTAACTTATAAATTTAAAATTATCTTATTCTTATATTCAACCTAAATTAAAGACTTCAATGTTATTTACTTAAATTTTTATATTAGTTTACAATTAAATTTATAATTAAATATATAGAACTGACACAGTAACTTTGATAAACGTGCCATAATATGGTAACAGATTCCGTGTTGAGTATATTAGAAAACCGAGTTAAAACAATCCCAATGTCATATATCTGTTGTATGACTCTAACAACCAAATGAAGCAGTTTAATTAATATGACATCAACATCTATATTATATCACGACTTCTTAAGTTAAATTTTCTCATCGTCAGATCTCGATGTAAAGAACATCTAAAAAACTATAACCGTCACCATGAAAAACATTTCGCAATTTCTCATTTATCGTCTCTAGTAATGTAGTTGTGTCTTGACATTAAATTTAGTCCTTTTTCTCTGATGTTTTGTCGGTCGTTAATAAAATCTAATCCTTTCAGTATTATGTTTAATACATTGAAACGGTCACGACTTATCTCGGTCCCATAGTAATTATATTTATGTAAGGATACAAAATCTATTGATTTTGTTATCTGAAAAGTCGCGAACATTTACTAATCTGCGTCGTGATTCTGACAACAGATTAAATAGAAAGATTTTAAATTTTTATAATAATTCTCAATTATGATAGTTCAGGTCCGGGATACCAGGTAGTGGAGGTTTATCGCAATAAAGAGATTTTTGTTCTTTATAACAAAAATAAATATATTCAAATAAATAAATAATAAAATATTGCGTATATCTTGCATATATTTTAAGTATCACAAAAATTAAATGGGTAAATCCGTTTTGATTTTTACAAATAAAAATAAGCAGACACGCGTTTAAGTTGCGTAATCTGATTTGAATCGTATTGTTACAAGAAGAGATTTTATGCAGATACGCTTAAAGTTGCGTTATCTGATTGTATTCGAAATTTTACAAGTTTAAATTAGGTAACGAAATTTTTCTAAATTATTTTGACAAGAATTAGAATTTTTCTAAGTCTAGGACTGATACGCTTTATGATGCGATATCGTGCCTGACTCGAAATTTTTATAAGTGTAGAAATATTTGATAATATTCTAAGTCTTTTACCTGCTCAACGCATAAGTTGCTCAAGAACAGGGACTAGGCGCTTTAGTTGCACTGGCGCTTAATTTGCGCTTCGGCTAGTGAGCTCATACTGGCCGTGCGGGTCCTTTTATAGGCCTCGGAGCGAGCGGGGATCGTGCCGCCGAAAATACTTTCGCATTCACACTTTAACACAGACATTCACACCTATGTACAAAACCCATTCATATAAATAATTTATAATATGCGCGCGCTACGCCGCCGCCGGCGCCGCCGATTCTCCTTCTCTTGCGCCGCTGCGCTCGCCGCTTCTATATACATATATAAATGTGGTGTTGCGCGCTCTCCCTCTTCTTTCGGTTCTGCTGCTACCGCCGCTCGCTGGCTCGTGGCGCTGCTGAATTTGCGCTGTCAGCTGTAGCGCGGGCTTATCCTAGTTGAAAATGGGGGAGCGCGATACTCGCGTAAAATCTAAAAATGTATTCAATAAATTTTTGTTTTTATTCTGTATAGTTTTTTGCGGAGCTTGTACGGGGCGTTACAACATCACATCGTATCAAAATAAATATATTTTCTCAATAACTACATAATATTACTCAATTACAATATATTTTTCGAAATTAATTTAAATTTAAATTATAAGTATTATGTTTTAATGTTATGATGTTATGACTTCTAATTTTAAAATAAAATTATATTTTAATAATGGTGTATTATTTTATCACTGTTTTTTTCATATTCCTATTATTATAAATTTGTGGATTATATATATTTAAAACTTGAATCAATGTTTAATTATAATGAGCGAGCGTTAACGAATGAGTTTTTAGCTAATTATTTATGATCTTGCATAAGATCGTTTGTAAGATCTTACCTCAGATCTTGCGAAAAAAATTTAATATTATATGCTATGTTGGTAATATACATCATTTGTAATAGTAAATCTTTAGATTGTTTTGTTTTGTTAATAAAGATAGGAAGAGATTGGGTACTAAACCAACTGAACGTTATAGTCTTAAAAGCTATTAAAAGGAGTTATATTTATTTATGTACCAGGGCTGACTCTCCTTATTTCGTTTTTATTAAATTTATTCCCCTATTAATATGAAGAGTAACAAACGTATTTTGCGTAATACTCAAATGTGCCTTTTTACTTCTTTAAAATAAATATTCGTTAATATTAGTTAAATAGGATTTAAAACTCAAAAAATTTGAATTTATGTTTTGTACTTACTCCGTGTGCTGAACATTCGTAATTATCATTATTACTAGGGCATCTTCCAACATCCATATGTGGAAATTGACTTGTACACGTCTGATTAATGCAAATCTATAACAAAAAAATATTTTGTTATTACGATGTCCCGTGTATTGAGTTTGAGCCAAAATAATTCTGTTGCAACTACGCAGAGCAACCTAAGATTTAAAATTGATTGCAATAAAATTTTTAATTCGATTAAAATTCTCCTAAAATAGAATTCTTTTTATTAATGAAACTAGTAACTTTAGAAGATGACAGGACCTAGTTTGGACAAGGTGTATTAGTTGCACCTTTTTAATGTAGCCGGTGCGCCTTACAAAGCAGTATAGTTACGCTCCTGTAAAGGATCTTATGGAAAATCTGCATGTGGTAAGTTTAGCTTAAGGCAACTAGTGCAATATAATTTGTTTGTTTATTTCTTGGCTTTTTGTATGTCTTTGTTTGTGTATATATTCTCCATTTCATTAAGTAACTACCAAGAAGAAGATATGCGCGTATTGACATAAACTTCGCCGTCTTGACTGCCAACATAGAGTTCCTTTTTTTTGAGACCGCAGCCTTACCTGGTAGAAAAGAAAGCAGCCTGGCGTGAGTACTCGGCGTAGAGGGTGGTTCACGGCGCTTGCTCCGGTTTTCTTGATACTCAGTAGTGCGTAAGGGTAAAATTTTAGATAAATAAAGATTTTTAAGAAAAAGAATTACAAATTGATAACAAAAGGTAAAATTTCAAGTCCTAAAATAGTATAAAGGTATAATTTTGAGATGCTTAATTTTAAAATGACTAAAGATATCCTTTTTGCTATAGTTTAACTAAACCACGGGGGGAAGCATGTAACCCCATATGTGGTGCGTCCCCTAAGTGGCAAATGGAGGAGTGCTTGCCGAGGCATATACCTCGAAGAGGTAGAGCAGCATACACCTCGCTGGGTATACCGTGCAGTGCGACCCGTGAGCTGCCAAAGGAAGATCCTTAATGCGAAAGCGATCTAACAGTCTTTCCTCAAGACCTATAGCTGCGTGCCAAAGTGACCTAAACCATCTTTGGTTTCTGTTGACCGCAAGACGAGAGGCTGGTTACTTAGCTAGTATCGGTCAATCGACTTGATCGAACGCGTGATACCAATATCGCACTAAACCGAAACCGTAGTTCCATACCTGTCCGCCAGGTGGACACGGCACCGTCATTGCGTACCTGCAACTCACAACCGATGTAGCTACCTGATATTTAATTGAAAAGATTTATCTGAGAAGATTTAATTATTAATTATAAGCTATGCGGTAATGTGTAGGATTCTGACGTGGATGACAGACTACGGACTGACCTTGGCACTGAACAAGACGGACATGGTAATTCTGACTAGGAGACGTGTACTGACCATCATACCGATGAGGGTAGGCGAAGAAGCGATCATGACTAAGACGACAGCTAAGTATCTCGAAGTTACCATGGAAACGAAGCTAAATTATGCGGTTTATCTATATAGTATATGTAAGAAGGCGACGATAAGGGTAGCTCAGCTTAGCAGATTGATGGCCAACGTGCGCGGGCCTAAACCATCTGTTAGGCGGCTCCAAATGATGACCACTAACTCCATCCTTCTATATGGTGCTATTTTAGGTTTTATTCTCTCTTTAATTTGCCTTCCTCTGATGTGCCAAAGTACTTTTTAAACACCTTTAGAAGAGGAGACGCAGGATTTATTGTAGACCTGACCTTTGTTAGTAGTTGCCTTATTGGCTCAATTGACAAGTGGACCGTAAGTGAACACTACACAAATAGTGATCACAAGGCCATAATAATGGAGGTAAGAAAATCAGAGCAGAGATCCAGCGCGAGGACAAGGACCAACAGAGTCGGTTGGAAAACAAGGGATTATGAAAAAGAGATGTTCCTACTGGCACTGGAAGAATTGCAACTCTCGGGGACGTCGAACAGCAAGGCGGAACAGGTGATGGGTAATATCACACTAGCCTGTGACGCGGCCATTCCAAGAAGAGTACCCAATTGTAGACGACCACCAGTATATTGGTGGGACAAAGAGGTTGAGAGTGCGCGCAGCGAGTGTCACCGGACCGACAGAAGAAGAGAACAACGAGCAAGAAAAAAATACTATAAAACTGGAAGAAGCCAGGAAAAAGTAGATGCCCGCAGATAAAAAATAAAGGACGCTAAGAGGAAGCTTAAGAAGACAATCCGCGAAAACAAGCGACGGTGCCTTAAAGAACTACAGGATGAGTTCGAACAGGACCCTTGGGGTTGACCTTACAAAAAAGTAATGAAAAAGATTAAAGGAAGCTACGTACCCCCTCCAAAATGCCCGGAACTATTACACCGGGTAGTGACCACGCTGTTCCCCAGGCAACTGGAAAAGCCAAGTGTCATCGGAAGAGGTGCGAATGAAGGGCTGTTCCACCCATTACGATTAAGGAATTATTAGCCGCCTGCAGGAGGGTAGGAAACAAGGCCCGAGGGTCGGATGGCATTCCCAATATTGCATTGAAGCATGCCATCCATGCTCATCCAGAGGTCTTCGTAGACTTGTACAATGGATGTCTAGAAGAAAGAACATTCTCCACAAACTGGAAGAAACAGCGACTCGTGCTTCTGCCAAAAGGAAAGAAGCCACCTCAGGATTCCTCAGCATACAGACCGCTCTGCATGGTGGACACCTCGGGTTCTTATCTGGAACGCATAATCTGCGTCAGAATGGATCATTTTATAAAAGGAAAAGGTAGATTAGCGGAACACCAATATGGCTTTAGAAAGAATCTTTCAACCCTGGACGCAGTTAGCCTAGTGTTGGACACTGCGCAAACAGCGATAGATGGGAAAAGATAGAAAAGAGGATAAAAGAAGTACTGCGCCATAGTTACATTGGATGTCAAAAATGCATTCAATTCGGCTAAATGGAGTGAAATACACGAAGCACTCCGAAAATAGGATGTGCCCTTATAAATAAGAAGAATGATGTCCGACTATTTGAAGGACAGAATCCTATTATATGACACAGAGGACGGTACCAAGACCTACAAAGTTACAGGAGGCATACCCCAAGGGTCAGTGCTTGGCCCACCGACGTGGAACATCATGTACGATGGGGTACCAAGCCTACAATTACCTGAAGGAACAACAGTCGTAGGCTTTGCTGATGACATAGCAGAAGTGGTAGTTGCGAAACATAAAGAAGAAGTGATAGAAATAGCGGAAGAGGCGACCCGTATAATACACGAATAGCTAACGGAGACGGGTCTGGAACTAGCCAGCCACAAAACGGAAGTTATTATTATCTCTAGTAGGAAGAAGATGGAGGAAATTAAACTGACGGTAGATGGACATAAGATAGCTTCTCGACCAACCATCAAGTACTTGGGCATCACCATCGATGTACGACTAACTTTCAAACAACATCTGAAAATAGTCAGCAATGAAGCAGCAAAAGTCGGCGCTGCTCTATCACGATTGATGCGAAATGTAGGAGGCCAAACTCAGAAGCGAAGGTTACTCTTAGCTAGTGTAACCACGTCGATTATGCTATATGAAGCCCCTATATGGACAGATGCGATGCGGGTGAAATCGTATGCCCGAATGCTAACCACTGTGTACAGACGAAGTGCACTAAGAGTGGCGTCCGCTTACCGTACTGTATCGGATAATGCGGTCTGCATTATTGCTGGTATGCCGCCGATTGACCTATTGGCGATGAAAAGTAAGGAAGTATTCCAAACTATAAAAAGAACAAGTGACAAAACTCAAAGGGAGATCTGGGATGCAGCAAGAAAGAAGACAATGGCCGAATGGCAAACAAGATGGGATGTTAGTGACAAAGGGCAATGGACACATCGCCTTACACCAAAAATAGAAGATTGGACCGAAAGAGAACATGGAGAGGTCAACTACTACCTCACACTTTTTAACCGGTCACGAATGCTTCCGGGTTTAAATTAGACGACAGTCCGAACAGCCCAGCTTGTTTGGCCTCTAACAAAGATACGGAGCATGTTCTCTCTGACTGTTTGCGATACTAAGTGGAGCGAGAAGAACTCGAGTGTTATCTCCAGACCAGAGTGACACCTGAGTCAATAATAACAACTATGTTGACGTCGGAGGATGGTTGGAACGCAGTAAACAACTAAGTAAAGACTATCCTCAAGAAGGTTAGAAATGACGACGAGAAAAGAAGGCACAGACAAGGCGAAACAGCAAAATAAAAATAGCTAGACGAAGGTCACTGAGCCGTGTCGGGGTTGAGGCTGTCCAGAGGATAGCTAGACGATGCTGCACGAAGCAGACGACCAGGCGTTCCGGAAAGAAATAGACGCCCGGACGACGCAGAAAGAAGAAGACGTGATGACGACCACATCAATTAGAAGTGAGCCTAAAAGCCTCCCCCCCCTCCCCCGAAGCACTACTTGATGGTCGTACCGCGGGGAACAAGGGCACAGAAAATGAAGCTAGGTGCGCCTTTACCGAGGGTTGATAAAGACAAAGAGGTCGTTCCTTGGTACGGTTGGGTGTTATTCATCTGGCCGTAAAAAGGATGGGTTTATTCGGTGTGAATCCGACAAACGGCTGACATTGCGGATGGGGCTGTTTCGACAACCTCATAAATAAAGTCACGCTATGGTCTTTCTAAGATTTTCTTCTCCGAGAGGCAAAAAAAAATTACACACAGACCCGTGCGGGCATTCCGATACCCCGTATATGGCACGTCCCCTAGGTGGCGAATAGGGGAAAGCTCATCGACGCGTCGAGGTCTCCTCAACCGGCCGAAGGATAGAGCAGAAATAAAATATGCTCCGCGGAACAAACAGGCTAGGGAAACAAACCCCAAAGATAAATCAAACATGGATAGTGAGTTAATAACATTACTACCCCAAGCGGGTCAAGCCACAGTGCCCAGTCCCGCCATCGATTACGATCGGATAAAAGCCCCAGTGGTCGACGCTGGCCCTATGTATTTTTGGGGGGGGGGGCAAACTTACCTAGAAGCCGCAGAGGTTTATCACCTGACCACTGCTACATGTGGAGACGCAGGTGATATGGAAATGAAAGTTGATGCAGACAAAGATAAGATAGCTGCATGTATAACGCAAAGGGGTGCGCACTTGGATCACCTTGGCAGCAGAATCGATGAACTGATGGAGTATGTCAGGGGCAGACACAATGTACACAAGCAAATTAAAGACCTTGCCCGAACCATAAGAGCAAGCTATAAGAATTTCTGCATCACAAAAGATCAAACTTAGTGCAATGACAGCGCCCGAGAACACAGGTGAGGGAAATCCAGACAACCCTAAGCCTCAGATCCCGGAAGGTGGGTACAACGGAGGAAGTCCCAGCTACTCCGTAGGATAGAATTGATAAAAACAAAGGAGCAGATAATCAAGCTGAAAAGACAGCATAGCAGGAAGTCGTCACAAGAACGTCAAAGAAAAAGGAGAAAAAGGCCAGCAAAGAGGATAAAAGTATCCCTGGCGTTGCAAACGTTGCAAACCAGAATAGGGACAGTAGAATGGACAGAAGTGGGCAAGACCTCCCAGACAGTATGCCTTAATCATCAAGGCTTCAGAAGAAAAGAGCTATGCAGACATTTTGTCCAAAATAAAAGCGGCTCCGTCACTAAACACATTAGGGAATAGCGTAAATGAAATACGCTAAACAGTTGACGGCGATCTTCTGATAGAGCTCAAACGCACAAAAGAAGTCAAAACCTCGGACTTCCAAGAAGCAGTTAAAGCTGTACTAGTGGAAGGCGCCACAATAAAAGCACTTCAGGAAGGAGAAATCATTGAAGTAAAAGATCTGGACATGCTTACAACAAAAGAGGAGGGACTAGAAGCGCTACAAAAGGAAATTGGCGAGGAGAACATCATAGAAGTCTCTACGATAAGATCTCTGCAAAAGACGTATGGTGACACGCAGATTGCAGTGATGTGATACAGGTACCAGCTCAGATACCGGCTAAGATCACTAAGCTACAGAAAATCAGAATAGGATGGGTTAACTGTAGGATCCGGATGGCTAACCACAAAAACGAGCCGCTTAGGTGTTATAAATGTCTAGGTTTTGGCCATATCGGTAGTAACTACACAGTCACTGAAGACATAAGTAAGCTTTGCTTTACATGTGGAAAAGATGGGCACAAAGCAAAGGAGTGTAAAAACCAACCCAACTGTGTACTCTGCAAAGGAGGCACAGGGAAGAAGATTGACCACGCAGCTGGTAGCTACGCATGCCCAATCTACCGAGCTGCAGTAAAAGCCACTCACAGACGAAGAAAATGAAAATAGTGCAGTTGAATAAGAATCACTACATCAGTATGTCCGCGAGATAGGAATCGTTATAGCCATCTTCTCTGAAAAATACAGATACCTGGACAAACCATCGTGGGATATGGACAGTACTGGTAAAGCGGCGATATGGGTATGCGGAGACGCTACTTTCCAGGAAAAAAATGACAAGACTTTATGAAGGATTTGTATGCGCTAAGGTCGCAGGCGTACACATTTACAGCTGCTATGCTTCACCCAACACGTCAATAGAACAATTCAGACAACTAATGGACGAAATAGTACAGGATGCTGTAGGAAGAAAACCGGTACTGATAGCAGGCGATTTCAACGCCTGCGCAGTAGAGTGGGGCAGCCAAAAGACAAACGAAAAAGGACAAGCGCTATTGGAAGCATTCGCCCTCCTTGACTTGGTCTTAGATAACCAGGGATGTTCTTACATATTTTTAAGCGGAGACGCAGGGTCCATCATAGATCTCACGTTTGTCAGCAGCTGCCTGATTGGCTCAGTTAGATCATAGATGTTGAGCGATCATTACACAAACAGTGACCACCAAGCAAAAATATTAGAGATAAGAATATCAAAACAGAGATCTAACGGGAGGGCAACGACAAAAAGAGTCGGCTGGAAAACGAAGGATTATGATAAGAAGACATTTCTGCTGGCTCTAGAAGAAATACAGCTGTCTGGATCTGCGAATGATAAGGTCGAGCAGGTAATAGGAAATATTACTTGAGCCTGCGACGCATCAATGCCAAGGAGAACTCCCAACAATAGACGACCGTAGAAATAGAATAGAGACAATAACGCTGTCAGTAGACGGACACGAAATAAACTCTTAGCCGACCATTAAGTACCTGGGAATCACCATGGACGCCAGACTAACGTTTAAGCAGCATCTTGTAAGGGGAGCAATGCCATGTATTGTTGGCTGGACTAATAGACAACACGGGGAAGTGAATTACTACCTTACGCAGTTTTTTAGCGGACATGAATGCTTTCGAGCCTACCTACACCGCTTCAAGATAGAGAATAATCCAAATAGCCCAGTATGTTCGGAAACAAACAAAGATGTGGAACATGTCTTCTGCAACTGTTCGCGATACGAAATGGAACGAGAGGGATTCGAGCGGTACTTTCAGGCTAGGATGACCCCTGAGTCAATGATGACAGCTATGCCAGCGTCGAAAGATGGCTGCTGCGCATTAGACAACTACGTAAGGACTATTATCAAGAAGGTTAGAAATGACGAAGAGAATAGAAAGTAAGAACATGGCAAAACAGCTGAGTAAAACTGTTGCTAGACGAAGGACACTAGGTAATAGATACAAAACGCTCCGCAGACTGATGCAGAGGAACGTAGGTTACAGAATTGAGCTTTCACTTCCCTGCCCGATGCAGAGTAGTATAATTTTTAAACTGTACTTGTTAGTATTACCAATATAAAATAACCACTTTAAATAGAAATGAGATTAATCAAAGAAAAGCAAGTTTATAACAATATATTTTCAAACATAATATACCACAAACCTAAAGTTGTATTATGATGAAGGGGGAACTTTACTGATTATTACAACTATTTTAAATTATATCAATTTTTATAAATCAGAATTGTAATTTATGTTTATAAACATTTTTTCAATTGTATATACAATTAAGAAATATTTTACTTTGGTAGAAGTGCAATTTTACTGTTCCATGGCTCATTTATCGAATAACCCATTTTGTCAAAAAATGTTTCCTGCACATAGCCTAATTATGAAGATTTCTAAATCTATGGTTAAAATGTATGTTTCAACTATACAATTAAAAGTTATAATTTTTAAAACTATAAAAGTGTTAGTTGTAATATTTATTTATGAATATTATTTAAAATTATTAAAAACTGTTGTTAAATATTGATGCATGATATAAAAAATTAATATCATGAAATAAAATTTTGTATAAAAATAAAACTCTAATTTTTATAGTTGAAACATAAATTTTAACCATAGATTTATAGTTTTCATAATTCGGCTATGCGCAGGGAAAATTTATTGTCAAAGTGGGTTACTCGATGAAATGAGACATCGAACAGTAAAAATAGCACTTTTACCCAAGTCAAATATTTCTTATTTTAAGTACAAATGAATATTTGTTAATTATAAATTAAATATTTGATTTATAAAAATTTATATAATTTAAAATAGTATTAAAATAATATTGTAATATAAAATAATATTGTAATATTATTTTAAAACTGTTTAACATATATTATTTTTTTATACTACTACATTTCATTCTTTTTGATTTATCTTATTTTTTTACATCTATAAGTTTTTTGCAATTGAAATATATACTATTATGATACGTAATATTATTGGCATGCACGATAATGCAGAATAAATCAAATTCACGTAACATTTTACTCTTGTCGAAAGTTAAATTTTTTTAGAGATTACATTTCTTTTTGGGCGAACTTATTAGAAGTATCCTAAATTTCGTCTAAAAATTAAATATATTTTATACATACTTTTAATTAAAATAAAAATATAGTTATTGGGCTGTCAATTGACAAATTTTTGAAACATAATTGATATAATGTGATTGTATTATGTAAAATATATTTAGTTTTGTGAACAAAAATTAGAGTAATTGAATTTTGTCATTATGTTATTATATTAATAAAACTATGAAATTTTGCAAAATGAATCTATGGGAGAGTCCGTAATTGATTGTAACTATTGTATGATATATTGTAAATTACCTTCATTAATTCTATAAGCGAGTTAGTGGTTTTTTTAATTGTTATATTGTGGCGCGCAATTTCAATTTTAAATTGATTAGTGATCTTTCCAATGTCATATTTATATTAAATTATAATTAAAACTTCCAAAAACAAAAAAAAAGATTAAGTGTTGCTTCATTGGTCGATATGGTTCTGAGCTAGCAGACTTCTGTATAAGACTTTGAATATAAATGAGTGTATGTTTTAAAGAATGAAAATAAATCATACAGATGAAAATTATTTGTTCATTTACTATAATTTATCTGATTTATTTACTTTAATATGATATTTAATATGATCATATGATATTTGAATATGTATATTTACCAATATGTTGTCAAGTAAATTCAAATTGTTATCAATTATTAGAACATAACGTTATAGAATTATTAAAAAAAATTATTTTAATTGCGTGTAGAACATTCACTTTAAAGTATATCTGTATTTGAAAATTAATTATAGTTTATTTTATGCTTTAAATTTAATAAATAATGCATACTTTATGAATTTAAAAATATGTAAATATACTAATATATATGAGTACTGATGCGTTGCCAAAGTAAATTTTCTACATTCTATTAAACATTTATTTTTGTTGCATTCTTATTATTAATTGTTAAAATAAAATTTAATTTACAATTTAAAATTTAATTTATATATATATATATATATATATATGTGTGTGTGTGTGTGTGTGATGAAATGTGAGTTTAAGGAGAAAAGCCGCAGTTTGAGGAGCTCTTCAAACTGCTAATGAAGTATTGAGAAAATAAGGTTATTTTAACCCATATAGTTTTTAAAAAAGAGATATGTAACCTCAAATGTAGATAATAATGCAGCGAAGCAAAAAAAACTCTGTAAATATTTATGGAAAAAAGTTCAGTTTTATTACTCGAGGGTTTTTAGGGTCGCTAAACATGATTTTCGCGACGATCATACTCTCAGAAGTACCTGGTGCCAAGGTAGACAGTATCAATGTCGTCTCCTGGAGTTTTGTTAGAATTCGAAACATAATTAGTCGAACTCGTTACTTGAGGGTTTTTGAGGTCGCTGAATACGAATATCGTGACGACAACGATCTCCGAGGTATCTGGGGCCCAGGGTGGCCAGTATCAATGTCGTCTCTTAAAGTTTCACGGGAAATAAATAACATATTTCATCAAGACTCGTTACTCAAGGGTTTTCGAGGTAGCTGAACACGAATAAAGCAACGATAATGGCCTTCTAGGTACCTAGTGTCCAGGGTGGCCCAGGGGTTTTCGAGGTCGCTGAACATGAATATAGGGACGGCAACGCTCTCCGAGGTATCTGGTGCTTAGGGTGGCCAGTATCAACGTCACCTCCTAGAGTTTTGTCAAGACTCGTTACTCGAGGGTATTCAAGGTCGCAGAACACAAATATAGGGACGCTAACGCTCCTCGAAGTACCTGGTGCCCAGGGTGGCCAGTATCAAAGTCGTCCCCTAGAAATTCACAAGAAATTAATTACATGATTCGTTGAAACTTGTTACTCGGGGTTTTTTGAGGTCACTGAACACGAATATAGCGACGACAAGGGCCTTTTGGGTACCTGGTACCTGGGGTAGACAGTATTAATTTCGTCTCCAAGGATAATTTTGAGTATAACACCATATCCATGTTCAGTGGCCTCTGAAATCTCTGAGTAACGTATTTCACTTTATTTACTATCAAATTCCTACAAAACTCTAGGAGAAGACGTGATACTGTCCACTCTAGGCACCAAGTACCTCGGAGAGAGTTGCCGTCACGATATTCGTGTTCAGCACCCCCCCCCCCCCCCCCCGAGTACCAAGTTTCGTCTGATTGCGTTTTCATTTCCCACAAAACTCCAGGAGACTACGTGATACCATTCACCCTGGGCACCAGGTACCTCGGGGAGCGTTGCTGTCACAATATTCGTATTCTGCGACCGCTAAAACCCCCGCGTAGCAAAACTAGACTCATTTCCATCAATATATACGGAGTTTTTATTTATTGTCTCTTCGCAATGCACTTTATATAGGTTATAATTGCATTCGACGCACATATAAACTTATAATAAGTTTGAAATTAACTAAAAATTGGGTTATTTTTAACGAAAGAAATAACGTTATTCTTATTAGGCAAGCCAACACCTAAGCTAATTCTTCTACCAGGGTGGTCTCAAAAGTAACTTACCCCTACCGAGTGCTCGAGCGTAGTTATCAAAGGGATAAGTACGTAATCAAAGTAACAGCGGAAGCAGAACTGAAACCAAGAGCGGCAGCAGCGAGTCTCAAAACTTGGAGCAACTAATAAATGTAAGGGCTAAATAATTACTTAGATAAAATACTAAATCTATAGAGTTTATATTCTTTGTCGTACTTATTCGATCACATAAATTTAGTAAGCAGCTTTTTTAAGTAAATAGACATTTTTATATTTCTAAAACCTTTCTGAGCCACAGCATACGAAAAATGAGTCAGCTCACAAACGATTAGCATAGAATTTGGAAATAAAACCTGCAAACTAAGATTTGATAGCTTTCTTCGGTCCACCCGAGGCAGGTTGTGCGTATAGAAAAATCTACGATCGTAAATGCGTCACAAATTTCATCAACGCGTAAGGGCTAAATTAATACTACAAGGAAATACTAAATTTATGGAAAAACTTTCTTTTAACACATGGAATTTGGAATTGATTACATACGATTAGTAAGCAGCTTATGTTGAGTAAACCTAATTTGAAAATACTAAATCTATGAAAAATCTTTCTTTTGACACATGAAATTAATTACATACATTTAGTAAGCAACTCTTCTTTAAAAAATGGACATTTCTCTATTCGTACCATGCTTATGATCTATACTATACGTAAATAAGTCAACTGACGAACGATTAGCATCGCATTTGAAAATGAAACTTACAAGTCCTGATTATTGTCATCGAAAATTAATATTAGCAAGTAAGATTTCTGCTTTAAATTTTCGAGGTTTGACGGTGGTATAAATTAAATATAATTTTTTAAAGCACTAGTAAAAACCTGCAGATTTTCTTTTTACATTGTTTAGTAGTCAGGAATATTGCTTGTCTTTTTTACAATTTTAGTTTGTAGCAAAAAAAGTTATTATTGAATAATAAAATAATCTTAATTATGGCTACGAACGCTAATAATCGTTACACTTGTTTTTAAAAAATAGATAGTTAAGGGTATGATATAAAATTGAGTTTATTTATCTTAAATACCAAATATATTATATAATCATAAACCTTAATACACATGACTTCATCCATTTACATTTTTCTTCGCAAGTTCTACATTTACATTCTCCAATTGCAAAGTAGTCACATCCATATGAACAGATTATTTTTTTGACCTGGTTGAATATCACGGATTGTTTTTAAACAAGTTTTTTTTGCTTTTTTTAAAGAATAACATTTTGATGGAAACTATTAAATCTTTGCTTTCAGGTTTTATTCCTAAATTCTAAACTAATAGTTTGAGAGCTGACTCATTTTTCGTATGCTGTGGCACAGAAACATTTTAGAAATATGAAAAATTAGGTTTACTCAGAAAAACTGCCTACTAAATGTATATGATCAATTCTATGTGTTAAAAGAAAGATTTTCCATAGATTTAGTATTTCCTTGAAGTATTAATTTAGCCCTTATGTGTTGATGAACTTTGTGACGTATTTACGATTGTAGATTTTTCTTCACACACTTTTTGTCTTGAGTAGACCGATGGAGGCTATAGAATCGTTGTTTGTAAGTTTTATTTCTAAATTGTATGCTTATCGTTTGTGAGCTGACTTAAATTTTCTGCTATATCCATACAATTCTTCCTTAAGTTTATTCCTCACAATTTTTATTAATCTCTCTCTAAATCTTTCCTTCTTCCTTGTTAGACCTAAGTCCTCTATTTCTTTTACCCACTTTTGCTGTACAAATAGTCCTATCGCGCTCCAAAATTCGTTCATTCGACATACTATCTGTTTCTATTTCTTTCTTTATTCCTACTAATACTTCTCCTTTACACCTACCTTTCCTATTCAGTCTTATTGCAGCTTTCGTCTCCCAATTATTGTTCCTTCTAACTTATTTAACTAGTCTTTCTCCTTGTCCTTTTCCAGCCAAGTTTCCTGCAACGTTATTATTTCAAATTCATCTAAGCAATTCTTAACCCCCCTGACTTTGTTGGTCCTTGCTATATTCCAAGATTTTATTCTTATCCCGTTTCTAATTTCCTTATTATTAACGAAACTTCTTTTCCTCTTCATTCACTATCCATCCCTCTTTTTTATCCTACTCGTGCCATCTGCCCTCTATTTTTATTTTCTGGTATCCTATTTGAGTTTCTAATCCTCTTTCTCTTGTCTCTGCTACTACTACTACTAATTTTGAATCTCTTTTTCATTGCTGGTTTAATTGTCTTCTATCGATAAATTTATTTCCTTTACTTATACCTTCTTTGTTCCTATCTTCCTTTCTTTCCTTTTTAATTTTTCTTTTTCCCTGCCTAATCCCTTATTTCCCGCTGTCTTCCTATTTACCTGTAATTTCAGATTAAATATTTCTTCTTCTATCATTTCCCCCTCTTCGCTTATTTTTTCTATCTAATTTTCCAATTTTCTAACTAGCCTTAAAACTATCACCAACCCTGTCGGTAAATTCTAAATCTCTTCTTTCCTTCTTTCATCCTTCTCTTTTCCCGTTGCCGATATCCCTTCTGTTGATGTTGACTTCTTCTGCTCTTCGTCCTTGCCGCCCGCCTCTTTCTCCTTTGACTCCTTTGCCTGTGTATCCCCTGCATTCTCCTCTTTCTCCTTCTTCTTGCCCTTCTTGCTTCCCCTAGTTTGCCTTTTTGGTGATTGTTCACCGGGAAATGTTATACTCTGCTGTTTTTCGCGAAGGTCACGTCGAACCCGCAGGTGTCACTGACAAGGTGAATTCTCATCTGGTTTGCCTATTCCTTCTCTTTTTCCTTTTTTCTTGGTCTTTCTCTTCCTCTTTTTGGCCCCTTTTGCTTTGTCCCTTTGCTGCTGTTGTCTATCCTTGGCATTTCGACCGCCATCTTTCTTCTCTTTAGTCTCACTTTTTTTTACCCAGCTTTCTTTTCACTTATTTTCCTTTCTGCTGGCCTTTCTTTCTAATACTTTTACTCCCCTTCTCTTCTCTTGCTTTCCTTACACTTTTCTTAGCTTTTCGCAATTTTCCGCTTCCTTTTTCTCTGCAGAAAACTCAAATTGTGTGCTCAACCTCCATAGATTTAGTATTTTCTACAAGTAATAATTGAGCCCTTACGCGTTAATAAATTTTGTGAAGCATTTACAATCATAGATTTGGCAAGGGCTATTAAGGTTATTATAAACTTACTTTCTGCATGTTAAGCTTTTACATAGATTTAGTATTTTATCAAGGCGATAATTTAGGGTTATATATATATATATATATATATATATATATATATATATATATATATATATATATATATATATATATATATATATATATATAACCCGTGAGGCCTAAATATCGCCTTGATAAAAATATATATATATATATTTTTTTTTTGGCACTTTGGAGAGATTTGAACTCCTCCATCTGCCAAAGTTATCATAGATGACCTTAAATGCCTATAAATAGCGAAACCGATAATTTTAGGGGTATGTATAGGACTGATAAACCTATCTATTTTACTTTAATACCTATTAATGAAAATGTCAAATCTCTCCAAACTACCCGATCTCCACAAATGTGTGTGTGTGTGTTTATATATATATATATATATATATATATATATATATATATATATATATATATATATATATATATAAGCTAATAATCAGCTGATAATCTGCTGGTAATCGTGCTAAAACGTCAGCTTTATTATTTTATAACATTAAAACACTGGCTGTGAGCTACAAAATTATTTTTTAATAGTTTGATTTAAACGAAAATTTTTTTAAATATTATAAGTTTTTTTAACAAAGCAATGCTTACTAAATATGTAAACTAATTTAAGATATAATTATTAAATAAATGAATATTTTTATAAAACATTTAATATGAATAAAATATCTCCTGCAAGCCATTAAAAATTCTCTTGTGTACTTCTATATACAAAAATCAGAAAATTAAGAAATATTACTTTTCTGTACAATTGTGTACAAACATGTATAATTGTGTACGTTCGCGTACGTTCACATATACGTTCGTGCACGTTTGCGCACGTTCGCGTACGCTTACGTACGTTTATGTACAAGCGAGTATATTTTAGAATCGTAAAATTTAACTTATAAAAATTGTTTTATCTCTGAAATGTATAAAACTGTACATATTCGTATAAATGAGTATATTCCAGCAATTTTCCGTACGGTCACGTACGTTGGCATACGTTGGCGTACGCTTGCGTACGTATGCGCACAATTGCGTACGTTTGCGTACGATTACGTGTAATGCTGTATTTAATGTCCAAATTCCACCCAAAACGTACGCGAATGTATACTGCGCGTGAATTGATCCACGGTATTGCTACCAAATCTGACCGTTACAAAAAAACAACATGGCCATAGTCAACAAAGGAGGAGTTTTCATGTAGCTATCATAGCGACAGTCAAGGTCAAGGTAATAATACCGTGGATCAATTCACGCGCAGCGTACGTCAATGTACACAAGTCTACAGTAATGTACCGAAATGTATCACAATCGTACGGTGATTTGCGTTATAATACTATTGAAAATTTCCATACGGGTACCCTGAATAATGCTACATATAATTGACCATGACTGAAAACTGGATTTGGTAAATAGACACCAACTTTGTTAAATGTTTGGCCTTGTGATTTGTTGATTGTCATGGCATATCCTAATCGTACCAAAAATTGTCGTCTTGTCATTTCAAAAGGAATTTCTTTTTTTGAAGAAGTCAAATCAATCCGTGGTATTAAAACAACTTTACTGAATTGTTTACCGCTAATTATTTCTGCCTGTATACAGAATTGCATAATTTTCCTTGCTATTAATCCCTCCTACTACTAACCACTAATACTAGTACCATTACAAAGCCTATCATTTAAATTTAAATTTCTCAGAAAAATAATTACAGCACCTATTTTTATATGTAACTTATGAGGCGGTAAGTCATTTGGCGAAAGTGAATTAAAAAATTTATATATATATATATATATATATATATATATATATATATTATTATGACGAGGAACGTTTCTAACTCGCCATAACCCCCTCAGCATACAACAATTATATTATACCAATGTACAATAGTTGCTATATGCCATATCCGTGTTCAGCGACCCCAAAAACCCCCGAGTAGCAAAACTGGACTCATTTTCATCAATACTTACCGAGTTGTAAATTTGACACGCGTTCCCGAAAAGTAGATTCTGTCCTTAGACCTTCGCACATGGAAAAACTAGTGCAGGGCAGGACAAAACACGCTGCGACGCAGCACCCAAATTCGTGACTCGCCCGCTGCCACATGGTGGGGGAACGATAGCTAGAGCTGCGTCATCATCTATAGCGCTGCTCGCAGCGCTGCCGACTCTGCTTGCAGCATTGCCATAGCTGACGACTTTTCTCCGTATATGTAACATTTGTACGATAATATTCATATATTCATATACAAATATATTATAGAATAATATTTGTAGATTTTTTTATTTTTATTTTGCTTTGTATTGTCATATTAGCTTTAGTCTTGTATACAGTTTTTTATTTGAGCTTTTTGTACTACAAACTTGTTGTGACTGTCGACTTTATGAGTTTCAGTGGAGGGGCGCTGTTCGCTTCGGCGATCGTTGAGACGGGTTTGAAATTGTTATCCTTAAGTCTATGTTGTGACACAGTTTATAGGACTTCAAAAAATTCAAATGAGATAAGAATTATACTAATAGATATAAATATGTCAGTTATTAAGAAAAGATATGAATGGAATCACGGCACACAGGAATATTCAAATAACCCGAAATTATTAAGGCCCAAAAATTTTAAGGTTATAAATTTTAAGATCCAAAACTGTTAAGGCCAAAAATATTTGAGGTCCAAACATTTTAATGACCAAAAAAGTTAAGGCCCAAAAATATTTGAGGCCCAAAAATTTTAAGGTCCAAAATTATATCCTAGATGTTAAGTTATTAGGAAAAGAGTTGAAAGGCTTCACGGCACACAGGGACATTAAGCACTTTAATATAATAGTAGAAGTAGATTGTGTACCAAGGGCGTAAAGTGGGCTTTTGTAGGCCGAGTGTGGAGTTTGCAGTACGGGTCAAGGCGAGTTAGCCCGAGCCAAAGACGAGGGCGTTTACGAGCTGCAGACGAGTACTGCAACCACACGAGGCCAAAAAGCTCGCTAAACCCTTGGTGCAGACCATATTTTTTGTAACGCATGTACTGATTTTTGCGTTTCACACTGCACTTATTGAATTTCACACGAGTTTAGATGATTTGCCAATGAATTGAGTAGCGAGTAAGAAAAACGTTTGCGCGAAAATCGTGCATGTGTTACAAAAAGATAATTTAGGCAATTCTTTTAAACAAGTACATTATCAGACTATATAATTATGATTACGATGTTTTTGGTATAGCATTTGCAGTCGCTATTGTATTTAATATTTGCACATGCAATGTTCAATTTGATATTAATAAAATGCGACGACATATCCAATATCAAAAGATTCTAAAAATAAAACTATTTTGACACAATTGCTGAATTTCCAATTATAAGAAACGTTAATTATGCAATAAAATTTGCTGAATTTAAATTAAATTTTGATAAAATAACTTGTAGTATTATATACAGAAAGACTTAGTCAAGAACAGCAATCATTAATTAACTATTTTAAAAGGCAACACAAAGAAAAAACCGCAGCCAATTCATTGGCAGGTAGCTTTCTTCAAAATTATGTATTGCTTTAATATCAGAATTGTTTTTACTCCATACATAATTACATATAGTTTTTGTACTTTTCTGTTTGATGTTAAAATTATTTAACACGTGCTGCACATAAGCGAGCGGGTGGAAAAAAGGTTCAGTTATCGTGTAACACAGAAAAACGTGTTTTTTTAGTATTCGATCTATTCCTTAGGATAAAATTGATCACTTAAATCACTTAACACACGGGGACACAATACCTTTAAACCCTGAAAAAATGAACTCTGAGAAAAATTTATAAATTTTAAGTAAATTATTTGAATTTTTTTATACATATATTTAGCATCAATACCTTTAATTTTATCATGCTAAAACCTTCATTATTCCTGCTGTCCCATTGTGGCACTCAGTGCAAGAATTTGTGAACTTTTTCACTGTCCGAATGGTTCTTTTGGGATTAAACTCAAGGACGATACTTTGTACACTTGTAGTTTTGGTATGAATGCAGGGAATTTAACTTGAATGTGAAGAAATGATTTGGCGATGAAAAAACTGCATTTTTTTTGTTCGCTTATTCTGGCACCTTTTTGTGTATAAAACATTTTCTAAACATTTAAATAAAAATCCCTGCATTTATACCAAAACTACAGGTGTACAAAGTATCCTCCTTGAGTTTGAGCACAAAAGTACCATGCGTTTACTTGGAATCTTACTGACAGTGAGCTGAAATCAGTAAAAACAACATTTAGTGAAAATCAACTTTAAAGTTTATGAAAATTGTTAAAAGTGTAACTTGAATTAGTGCTTACCAAATCCTTTGGGACTAAGTTTTCTATGTCCCATACACATAGACCTTGACTCCCAGCAATTATGAGGTATATTCACTTATACCTCTGGGTTCTATACGGCTTTCATTTCCTGCAACAAAAAAAAGCATTTTATGAATTTTTATAAAAACGTGATAAAATGGTTGTTTTATCCTTGTCAATAATAACACTTCATAATTATCTTTTCTTTTGGTCACTGTGTAAAATCTTTAAGATAGAACTGCAGAAAATTACCAGTGTAACCTCCAAATGTTTGATTCGGGTACTCCAGTCTCTGTAGCGCCTTTTCTTCTATCACTGCAGTCTTTATAGAGTCCTTTGCAGCTGTCTCACGTACTTCACTAAATTATTCGTTGATTGTATTGTATAACTGGTATTGTTATATACCTCAAGAAAGGGCCATTTTACTGAATAATGCCAACCTTAGGGGAAATAAAAAAAGAAACTTCATCAGATAAACTGAGCTCTCAAAACTAAAAATAGCTATGAAAAAAAAAACGAGTTAAAAAAATGTGAAAACAAACTTTTTCCTTTTTTTCCGTGTTACAATCAAAACAAAGAAAATGAGACTTGGTACCTTAAAATCCACTTAGTAGAACCTAAGATACAGGCGTATACGTACGCACGCGCGCACACACACACACTTACACACACATACGCATCCATACGGATATTTTCTAAAAACACTATTTTTCGACTTAAAATACTTCAAAACACACTTACAACATATTTTTAGACGAACTCCAAAAGTCACTCTCACGAATCTTCCTTAGGAAGGAAGCAAAATAACTGCTATAAATCAATTAAAAAATAATATAAATAGTAAAATAATAAGTTTAGCTGATAAAACAAATAATCATTGTGTTAATAGTTTAAAAAAAAATCGACTTGATTGATGTGCATAATAATGACATTGTATATGTATTGAATCAGAATAGCAAAAAAAACTTCATTAAGGGGTCCAGCCTGAGTTAAATCCTGCAAAATAAAAAACAAAACAATATTTGTTTGATATAAATTAAATTGTTGTTTGTAATTGTTGTCTGTAATTTGTAATTGTTTGATGTGAATTAAAAAACAAATTTACTAAAAATATTTAGACTATATACACTATTTCTACCAAAAAATATCATATATATACTGTAACGAGGAACAACGTCCCTCGCCACGCCGGTAATCGAGGCAGGATAGAGAGTGACGAAATAGGGCTGCGTTGGCTCAAGCGGTAGCACGCGCGTCTAGAGCTCTCGGGAGCGCCGGATCGATTCTCGGTCCCGGCGTCTCCTTTTGTGATTTTCTCCTCTCACGTCAAGTCTCACCCCGTTACAATACTATCATTCAACAATACTTTCGTGAGGCCCGTTAACTAGCCTTTTTGGCTTCTCCTTTGAAGTTTGACATTTCCATACATCCCCCATCCACCAAGGTGGTTAGGGGTTCAGGATCAAACTCGTCTTTTTCGTTCTGCATCGTCCTGCTGTATTCTTCATTCTGCATCGTCCAGCCGTCTGCTTCTTGCAGCATCGTCCGGTCTCTACTATCAAACAGCATAGACCCGTCATCCTCTGAACAGACTCAACTTCGAAACCTACGTCCATCAGCATCGGTCTGAGGAGCATTTAAAGGTACTCAACCCTAGCTCCTACGTTTCTCTGCATCGGGCAGGGGAGTGAGAGCTCAGCTCTGTGACCTACGTTCCTCTGCATCAGTCCCAGGAGCGTTTCATATCTACTACCTAGTGGCCTACGTCTAGCAACAGTTTTACTCAGCTGTTTTGCCTTGTCCTTTCCTTATATTCTCTTCGTAATTTCTAACCCTTTTGAGAATGGTCTTCACGGAGTTGTTTACTACGCACCAGCCATCTTTCGACGCTAGCATAGCTGTCATCATTGACTCAGGGGTCACCCTTGTCTGAAGGTAACACTAGAGTTATTCTCGTTTCATTTCGTATCGCGAACAGTCACAAAAAACATGCTTCGCATCTTCGTTTGCTTCCAAACATACTGGGCAATTAGGATTGTCCTCTATCTTGAAGCGGTGTAGGTAGGCTCGAAAACTGCGTAAGGTAGTAATTCACTTCCCCGTGTCGTCTATTGGTCTAGCCAACTATACGTCGTATGAGGCGGTGCGTCCATCGCTCCTTTTCACTGGAGTCCCATCGTCTTTGCCACTTGGCTAGGCTTTGTTCCTTCGCGGATTTCCAAACTTACTTTTGAGTATTGTCACCACTACGGGTTTTTTCATATATATTCTTTTGTTCTGTTGCTAGAAGGTCAATAGGCGACATACTTGAGATAACGCACACTGCAACTTCTGATACTGTTCGGTAGGTAGAAGTGACCCGCAATGCACTTTTCCTATACTGTTGACGGCTTTCATGCATAGATGGAGCACTGTATAACATAATTGATGTAGTTACACTGGCTAGGAGTAACCTTCGACCCTGCGTTGGTCCACCAACATTTGAAATTAGTCGCGATAGTGCAGCGCCGACTTTTACTGCCTTATTGCTCACCCTATCGAGATGCTGCTTAAACATTAGTCTGGCGTCTATGGTGATTAGTGATAGTCGGTTGAGAGTTTATTTCGTGTCCGTCCACTGACAGCGTTAATGTCTCTATTCTCTTTCTACTGGATATAAAAATAGCCTCTGTTTTATGGCTAGCAAGCTCAAGTCCGGTCTGCTTTAGCCAATCGTAAATTATAACTACTGCTTAGTTGGCGATTTTCGTCACCTCTTCGTGTGTGTGTATTCGTTCGTATACGCCTGTACCTCAGCTTCTACTCGATATATTTTAACCCACCAGCTCTCATTTTCTTTAGTTTCACTAGTACATAGTGGGAAAGAAGTCCTTTTTTACATTTTGTGTACGCGTTTTTTTTTATAACGATTTTTTGGTTTTGATATTTCGGTTTTTTTAATAAAGTTATTGAAAAAGTTGATAAAATTACCGATCTTTTTATCGCGGAAAATTTATATTATCGTTAACGTTCTTTTATTATACAACATAAACCGCAATTTCGAAATTGTTTTATCTTGAAAACTAAATGTTGAATCTTTCTAAAAAAAAACACGATAATCAAAAGTTATTAGGACTTTACTCCACTTTTTCTACGTGACGCGATAACTGGAGTAAAAAGGCAATAATTTAGTTCAAGTTTTGGATTAAGTTAGCATTATATAGCACCTTGATTTTTTACTTTGAGCTGTTCATAAAAGCAATTAGTTTCAAAGATATTAAGCTTCCAAATTTTGTTTTTTCACCCTGTATAATATGAGTCATTTTTTCTAAATGACGCGATAACTGGAGTAGAAAGGCAATAATCAATTTAAAATTTTAGATTTAGTTAGCATTATATAGCACCTCAATTCCTTCCATTCAGTTGTTTATAATACTAGTTAGTTTTAACGATATTAAGCTTCAAAATTTTATTTCTTATCCTGTATACTTTGCAGAATTGAAAACTGCATCGCTTATATCTCAGCTTTTATTTAATGGATTTTAATATATACTTAGGCTCGTTTTTTTCTGTTTTTGTTTTACCAATTCGTTAAAAACAAGATTTTCAGTTACGAATGTGCATTTTTTCATGGCGATTTTTCGATCACTAATGATTTTAGATACGTTCCGCAAACTACCCTAACTATTATAACTCGGAAACTAAATGTTGAACTCTTCTTCGAATCATCATGATTATCGAATGTTATTATAACTCTAGACAACTTTAATTTCATGTCATTTTGTGAAGCATATCCGGAGAAAAACAGAAAGGAGGAATTTCAACTCCAAAGTGAAAAGTTCCTTTTTCTGTATGATTCTCTTTGGTAATCGGCGCGCGTTACCGTAACGAATGTTAATTCTCGCGTAAGGCACCCACGTATACCTACCGTCTAATGGCAGTACGTAAGCCTATTTATCATTCGTTTTACCACTTCTACATGTAAATCTCATTATAGGGTGAGATATAAAACATTGTTTTAAGAAAATGTGAAAGAAAATTGAAAATTATTTCAACTTAGTTAATAGAAAAATGTTGAGATAGGAAAACTGTTACATTTCCTTACAAAAAAAAAAAAAATCGTGCCGAGATATATACCGCTTGGTGGTGAGGAAACGATATCATCAAAATGTAACTAATACAAAGATTACGTTAAATAGCATTCTATAAAGTGTCTAAGAAAAAAGACATAATCGCAGCTATATATATATATATATATATATATATATATATATATAGGGCATCCCGCGTCAACTGAGACAGAGCTGTATCCAAAAATCCTTCTAACCAAAAAATTTTTTAAAAATCATAAAAGTTAGCGTTTTTTATCTACTTTCGATTACTGAGTGGCACTAATTTTGACCTTAGGCAGAGCTGTATGTCCCCTAACCTCAAAAAAACTGTATTACGATTGAAATGCTTATATAATATATTAAAGCTCTTTTATTCTACTTTTAATTTAAAAATTTATATTGAGTCCCTGTTTGTTAGTTAGCTATATATATTCTTATAAGCCCTGGCTGGTTGAAAATGACCGCTCCTATGAAAAGTTGTATATGACTTTTTTTCTTAGACACTTTATAGAATGCTATTTAACGTAATCTTTGTATTAATTACATTTTGATGATATCGTTTCCTCACCACTAAGCGGTATATATCTCGGCGCGATTTTTTTTTTTTTGTAAGGAAATGTAGCAGTTTTCCTATCTCAACATTTTTCTAATTTCTAAGATACAAACGTATATATTACGTTACTTTATTGTTTATTTTTGTCTTAATTTTGAATGACCTCAAGATAAGCTGCATATGTATAGGCGCTCTGCAATGGTTAGAATATTACGTGTGTGAAAACAAAAAAAATCGTCTGCAACTTTAGAATAACATTATCATCAGGGAATGTAAACTATTCAGCATCATGAAAAAGAGATATATTTATTTATCTTAATTATATATTGATAGTTAGCTATACATATAAGCTCACTGCAATCCAGGTTAGAAATTTACACCGTGTAATACACCACTCGCACTTGACAACGAAAGCTGCTTGCAACTTTGGAATAGCATGTCATCCCTGTTGAAAATAATGACGTTATTTTATGACGCCATTGACTGACGTCATTAGATGACGTCATTTGTTGTTACAAATTGGAACCTTTTATGACGTCATTATTTTCAACAGTTTGTACTTCTAAATACTTATACTCTTAAATAATTCAAAATTGATAAAATGGTTGCCTATGTAGGTGATACCATCCAGATGGTAGTACGGAAAATGGGGGCTAATGACCAAGAAATTAATAATTTTACTAAACAAAAAATAATTAAAAAACAATATTTCTTTGGTGTTTGCCCCCATTTCCCGTACTATCATCCGGATGGTAGCACCCATATAGGCAACTATTTCATCAATTTTGAAGTATTTGATAGTATACGTATACACTGACGCCATAAAAGGTTCCAATTTGTAGCAACAAATGACGTCATCTAATGGCGTCATCTAATGACGTCATTTAACGTCATTTATGACGTCGTTATTTTCAACAGGGATTATCAGGGCATATAAGTAACTTAGAATTTAAAAAAAGATTATTATACTAATTATCAAAGTCAAAGGGCACGATAGTCCCGTGGAAGCAAAAAAAAGATTGCAGGCACTACCACACCTTATATTCTTTGAAATATTAGTATTTCTAACATCTTCAAATACCGCCAGTAAATTAACAATGCCGTTAAGCAAAGATTAAAAAATGACTAATTGTACTAAACAAAAATTTCATTCAAAATAAATAATTGACATTTTAGTTTTTGATTTCACTACTTTTTTTTGGTTACGGTTTGTCACTAAGGAAATTATTTCGGTTACCAAATTATATCATTAGAAATATACAAATAAATCAAAACCAATTTATACTTGCTAATAAACCTTTACCTTTTATGAAAGGATTAATTCTTAAAGAGTAAACCATACATGTATGTTTTTAATGAAATTAAAAAAGAATGGACACCAAGAAAACAATTATACAAACCAATTTTTATCTGATTGTATACTGTTAATCCAAAAACCGTGAACTATTTTATTAATATTACATGGTAAAGGAGCAAAATCTTTCGAAGAGTTAAGAACAGTAGATGACACTACTTACTCATCTTTTTCAGAAACGGCTAATGCTAGAGGACTGGTAAAAACAGAAAAACTATGGGATAAATCTTTACAAGAAAGTGTACAATCTTTTTGCTTCTATATGTAATTTTCATAATCCAATTGACGCAAGAAGACTATTCGACAAATATAAAATTTACTTCTATCACCTATCCTTAATAAAACAATTTCGGGAAAATCTTGCCTAAATAAAAATAAATAAAATTTTAATATTGAATGTACATACTTTAAGGGGACGTCAGCGCAAAAGCTTCGCAAATCCGCCACGGGGTATTTTGTATTTTCAAACTTCTACAAAAACAGAAAGTCTGATCGAATTTTTCTTTTGGTAAAACAATTAATTAAACTTAACACTACGGCGCTACAGACTCGATTTTTCAATTGCAAGCTTTATTTAAAAAGTTTTATGTAATAGAAAAACAGTGTTTTTTGGGACGACATCCCCTTAAGCGATTTTAATTAACCAAGTATAATTAAAAGAGGGTCCCATAGACAATTAAAAATTTGTATTTCGCGCAACAAAATAGCTAACAAAAAAATAATTAATTTACTTATAACATTTAGATAAAGCTAAAGTACAAAAAACTAAGAGTTACTTGCCCTCCGCAATATAATTATCCATCATTGTGCAAAGTTTCAAGTTATTATAATAATATGTTATCGAGAAAACCTTAAAAAATACGATTTAAATTTAAAAATACGATATATATATATATATATATATATATATATATATAATGACGGTAGCTCGGCCGTCATTATTATTTTAAGTTGTTTGTTGTTTATGCTACTATTCACCGTTTCCGTCGGCTGTGCAGAAGGCACTAGATTCTACCGACTATAATCTATCCTCGCACGGACGTAAAGACGTATGAACACGCGGCGGTGATAGTAGTACTCAGGACGTGGATTCAAAAGGAGGAAAAGTCAATGAACACTCGCGGATTATTGTAAAACTGAGACTAACTGTTTATTGGTGCTTGGCTTACACAAGCGCGGCAGACGGGCGCATGCCAGCTACCAGCATGTAGTCGAGGTGAGAGAGAGAGAGGGGAGGCTTAAAGTCGCTCGAGTAAGCGAGAGTTGATAAGAACTAGTACTTACAGATGTACGTGGCCGGCATGGCCGTTCTAACCCACGCGAAGATGGTCTCGGACGGATTATCCTCGGTTCGGTTGACCTCGCAACCCTCGCACACAATAATCGCAATCGCAGATTGTCTATTCGCGAAACGGAGCGGAGCGAAGACAGACTCGGAATGGCTCGCTAGCGCGAGCACAGATTTACCTATACCCTCTGACACACTGTTGTCAACTCTTGACAGCAGTGTGCGATCAGGTGGCAACATTGTACGTTGCTGAATTTAAATCTCTGTCGATGCTTATTCTCTCTCTGTCTCTCTTACTCTCTCACATGCTGCGCCTTTAGTAGCTGTAACAACAGAAGTATTATACAGAATGTTGATTCTGTCCAGGAGAGACGTCGTAACGTGCTCAACGTGCGTTAATTGCACTGGCAACCGTTACAATATATATATGCATGGTGTTGTTTAATTGTAAGTGTAACTTTCTGCATATTTCATTTATGTATATTAACTTATAAAATTTTTA
Organism: Nasonia vitripennis; assembly: GCF_009193385.2. Lineage (NCBI taxonomy): Eukaryota > Metazoa > Arthropoda > Insecta > Hymenoptera > Pteromalidae > Nasonia > Nasonia vitripennis. The sequence goes on along the minus strand of NW_022279616.1, from coordinate 49,188 downwards.
TTTTAATGAAATTAAATATTTTAAATGTAAAAGTATGTACTATGAACGAAATGTAAGGGGCATGGCAAGTTACGTAGTAAGTATCTTGAGAGTTGTTTGTAATTTATCAATATATTACTTAAGTTTAAATTACCAATCATTTGACTGAGCCCTTAATTAAACCTAATGTTTTTTTAACCTAATGTTTCGAGTGCGACCGGCTACCGCGAAACGATATTTGCGTGTATGCACCAAAAGTCACGAAATCCACTTCGTGGGCCCCGTCATCAGTTACCCCGAATACTCAGAAAGTTTGTGCAGCGACAGTGCGGAAGCCGTTCAAAAACATAGCCGTAAAGTCAAGCAGACAATGTAAACACATTTACTCTGCGCAACTTATAGATATCTGTGGGAAAGCGATACCCAACTGTATTACTTATAGACATCTGTGGGAAAGCGATACCTAACTGTATTACTTATAGAAATCTATGGAAAAGCGATACCCAACTGTATTACACATAATAGCTTGTGCGGCCAACTTCACGGTCCTACATCACTGGAGAAAAAAGTAGAGATACTGTTTTGAGCATTCGTGATATATAAACTTGTTTATTATTAAACGAAACGGCTTTTTAACAAATATTTTCATTGGAAACTATAGTTTATCTCAAAAAACATAGTAATAAGCCAAAAAAACTCACGAACAGTAACGATAAGCATTTTTTCTGTATCATGAAAAATCCGAACACCAATATAGAAGTAAATAGTGTCACGAGCGCCGCGGCTTCGTCTGCTTCTCAAACTCGCCTTCGTAACGCTACTGCGCCACTTGATCGTATTTTAAAATTTTAAAATCGTTGAATTTGAATAATATTGACCTTTACACATCTATTTACAATTTATAGATTTTATAGATATTTGATGTTCCCAGTATGTATAAATTGATAATGATATTTTAATCATACAAATCTTACCAAATTATCTCCGCAAGGTGTTCCATCTCGAACTAAGCCTAAACCTGGAGTAGAACTTTCAGCTTCGCGTTCTTCCATAGTTGATCTAAAATTATAGCGTCATTAATAATGTAAACAAAATAATTAAATACGATAAATAATTTAAAGATTATCAAAGATTTAAAGTAGGCTCATTATAAATTATTATTAAAAATATCTTAAAATATATGTAGCTGCTAAACACATTAACGGTACTCAAAAGAAATACAAAATGCGGTATCAGCAATGCTAGTCTTTATCTGGGCTCTCGTGTGTGTGAGAGCAGCCAGAACAAGAACGACAAGTATAAAATAAAAAAGGCTAAGCTTGTTTACGCTGTATTTAATGTTATAGCTGCTACAGCTTTGCGACTTGGCAGAGCGGTACAAAGTTTTGGACTTAATGTTCGCGCTTGCTCGCATCACACGATACTCTCTGCTCCGAGTAGATCTTGACGCTTCACGCAACTTAGCATTTTATGGCTTAAATATAAATTTTCCAGACGATATATCTTTGATTTAAAATACATGCCTTTTATAATTAAACACTTTTCAATATATATATATTTGGTTTCTAATATATTTTTACATGCAAAATTTTTAATAATTTTATCTTTACAAATGCATTAAGGGGACACAACTCTTTTAAACCCTGAAAAAAAGAATTCCGAGAAAAATTCATAAATTGTAAGTAAATCATTTAAAATTTTTTATAGATATATTGAGCATTAATACCTCTAATTTTATTATGCTAAAACCTTCATTATTTCTGTTAGCCCATTGTGGAACTCGGTGCAAGAATTTCTGAACTTTTTCACTGTCCGTAAGATTCCAAGTGAACGAATGGTTCTTTTGGGCTCAAACTTAAGGAGGATACTTTGTCCACCTGTAGTTTTGGTATGAATGCAGGAATTTTAATTTGAATGTTTAGAAATGATTTGGCGATGAAAAAACTGCATTTTTTTCTTTTTTTCGCTTATTCTGGCAGCTTTCTGTGTATAAAACATTTTCTAAACATTTAAATAAAATTCCCTGCATTTATACCAAAACTACAGGTGGACAAAGTATCCTCCTTGAGTTTGAGCACAAAAGAACCATGCGTTTACTTGGAATCTTACGGACAGTGAGCTGAAATCAGTAAAATCAACATTTAGTGAAAATCAACTTTAAAGTTTATGAAAATTGTTGAAAGTGTAACTTGATTTAGTGCTTACCAAATCTTTTGGGACTAAGTTTTCTATGTTTCACACACATAGACCTTGACTCTTAGCAACTATGCGGTATATTCACTTATACTTTTTGATTCTGTACGGGTTTTCTTACCTGCAACCAAAAAAGGCATTTTATGAATTTTGATAAAAATGTGATAAAAAGGTTATTTTATCCTTGATAATAATAACAGTTTAGACTTATCTTTTCTTTTAGTCACTGTGTAGTTAAAACTGCAGAAAATTACCAGTCTAACCTCCAAATGGCAAAATGTTTATTTTTCACACACTTCACTTAATTGTTAGCTCATTGCATCACATGCACGCTGAGCCATGGGTATTAAGTAGTCCATCAACCCACAAAATAGATGATGGCAGGCATGTCTAAAACCAAGAGCACGAAATGAAACTACTGCTCTTCTGTTGTTCACCCAAGCATGGTTCTTGACGCCAACTTTTCTGCATAAGTTCAAAGCTCTCAGCTGACCACACTCAATACACATTACTTGAATCTTGAATCGTAATCCTAAGCTTTGGAATCGCCAAGTTGAACTTTACCATGGCATTGGTTTAGAATCAAAATATCCTGAAGCGCAGGAAATAGAATGTTGATATCAATTAATCTATTCCTGATCTCAGAGGTATCTTCTGCTGCTGGAGTTTGTATTTTCTTTGATGAATTTGAAGTTATGACTTGTTGGCAGGTTCATCCTCACTCGTGACTCCTACAAATCTTCTTGGCCTCTTCTTGCCTCTTCCTCGAGAGTACTTCTTGTCAGGATGGGCACTCACAAACCTTTCCTTGGCATCTTGATTATCACACATATTTTCAAATCACTGAACTCTACACTTTTTTTAAATCTTGACTACTTTTCTTTGAGACAAACACTTCAGTATTTTCTTTGTGGAGTTATAAGCTATAAGCTATAACCAAAAACACTGCAAACACTACTTAGATTAATTAGAAAACACTTTTAAAAAATATGAGCTTTTTATATGTATTACATCAGCTGTGTTTACTCAGTGTAAAACACATCCCAGGACTATATCAGCTGTGTTTTGAAATATTTGCTGTCTGAACAGCAGGAACGGTCGCTTTGTCCTTCTCCGACATTGATTCTAACTTGCCCATGTTAGAACAAGAAGGTATTCGCGCTCTAAACTTTGTAAAAGGATGTCAGAAAGGTGCAATAAGTGAGCAGACGTCGTTAGTGTAGAATACAAGAACTCTTGATTGTTTATTGAACTAGAACTGGTAACACAAGCTTTGTATTCTCTCTCTCTCTCTCTCTCTCTCTCTCTCTCTCTCTCTAAGTCTGCAGCGTGTGGCTTCTTCGTGCGCCGAGCGAATTTTCTCTAGCGTCGAAGCTCGAGTGTCCCTCGCTTCGCCACCCATCGTGGCGGTTGGCCGGTGGCGCCTCGGGGCAGCCGGTCGTCGAGTGGAGAGACTGCTCTACTCGAATTCAGCCCTCGGCACCAGGAGCTGCTTCCTCCGATGACCTCGGTGGTGGGTGGCTTGAGCCCCCACAGGTACTCCCCCACCAGTGGGGAGTGCGGGCTGCAGGAGAAACGACACGGATCGATGTTGCCTGTTGAGGGGATGTTCCTGGCTCGACTGGTTCGGCTGGTGTGGCGAGGCAGGCGCTGATGTTGGCGCGGCCTGCGCCGGGGAGGGCTGCGGGGCGGGCAGTGGAAGCTGCTGAAGAACCGGAGGCGGCCCAGGCGGACCTGCTGGTGACGATGCGGCCTGAGCCTGGAGCGGCTGCAAGGCGGGCAGCGTATGCTGCCGAGGAGCTGATGGCGGCCCAGGCGGGCCTGCTGATTATGTTGCGGCCTGCGCCTGGAGCGGCAGTGAGGCGGATTGTTGGCACGCCGAAGGAGGCCCGGGCGGGCCTGCTGGTGGTGGTGCGGCCCGCGCCTGGGGTGGCTGCGAGGCGGGCGGCGGTGGCGGCTGGATGGCTCGCGTCGGCGCCGTCTGCTCAGCTGTTTCGAGGAAAGCCGGTTTGAGCGAAGCGGTGGAAATGGCCTTGGCAGCGCAGTTGATTTCGATGCGGTAGACCTGGTTGCTCAGGCGCTCCAGCACCCTGTATGACCCTGTGTACGGTGGCTGCAAAGTTGTTCTCACCGTCTCGACTCGCCTAAAAACGTGGGAACAAGTGCGAAGGTCGGGATGGAAGAAGGGAGCGAGGGGTGCGGCGTGCCTGGAACCAGGGACGGCACGTAGCTTCTGCATAAGGCTTCTCAACTCGACGGCAAAAGCCGGAACGTTGACATCTGGGTGACTGATTGGCACAAAGAAGTTTCCAGATATTCGCAGAGTCGTACCAAACAGCATCTCCGCTGGCGAGGCCTGAAGATCCACCTTGTCTGTAGTCCTCAGTCCTAACAGCACTGCTGGGAGGGCGATCGGCCAGGGCGTCGGTGCACAGCACATCAGCGCAGCTTTTAGGGTTCGGTGCATGCGCTCGGTCATGCCGTTCGACTGCGGATGGTATGGCGTCCTGCGGACTCGGTTAGCTCCGATGATGGTGGATAAAGCTGTGAAGAGTCCTGCCTCGAACTGCGCGCCCTGGTCAGTTGTTATAGTGAGGGGTGTGCCGTATACGCAAATCCACCGGTCGAAAAATGATCTGTCGGTCGTGACTGCCTGTTGATCCGGGATGGGGATGGCTTCAGGCCATCTGGAGAAACGATCTACGATTGTAAGGCAGTATTGTAATCCCGAGTTAAGCGGCAGCTTGATAAGGTCGAGGTGGATGTGATTGAGCGCGCGTCTGGTACTGTGAAATCTCCCAGGGCTGAGCGATTGTGCCGATGAACCTTTGATTGTTGACATGGGACGCAGCTGCGCGCCCAGCGCGCGACGTACTTGCGCATGCTTGGCCAGAAGTATTTCTATGCTGTCTGTCGGATAGTTGCGCGTACGCTCGGGTGCGAAAGACTGTGCGTGACGTCGAACACGGTCTTCCTGAGCTGCCGAGTCACGTATGGCCGGACCTGGTTGCCCCGTCGCATCGCCGATGTTGAGAGCAAGCGCTGGTGACGGAGAGGCCAGGATGTGCGGCAAGTCTTCGTCGTCCTTCTGTTGTTGAGCCAGGGTGGCGAGGTCGAGTCTGGCCGGCATGTCAATGGCTTCAATCCTGGAGAGCGCGTCTGCTGCTGTATTGGCTGGGCCTTTAGTATATGCTAGTGTCACTTGAAATTGCAGGATATAGTCGAGTTGGCGAGACTGACGTGTGAGGCCTTCTCCGGGGCCTGGTTCGCCGCGTAGGTGAGAGGCTTGCGATCGGTCAGCAACGTAAATGGTCCTCCTTCGAGAATACCTCTAAAGTTTTTTACTGCGGCGAAAGCAGCGCGGAGCTCTTGGTCGTACGTACTGTACTTCTGCACTGCGGGTGACAGCTTCCTCGAGAAAAACCCGAGTGGCTTCCATGTACCATCTGCTTCTTGTTGCTCGAGTGCTGCGCCTATGGCGTGATCTGATGCGTCAGTAAGCAGCCGTCTGGGAGCGTCGTCTCGCAAGAAGCGTGTACTGGCGGCCTCCGCTAGCGCGTGCTTGCATGCTGTGAACGCCTCCTCCGCGGCGGGCGTCCAGCTGAGTGGTTGGGCCTTCTTTTTCGGTGGTAGGCGCCGGAGGAGGTCGTTGAGAGGAGCCAGGAGATGCGCTGCGCCTGCGATGCATCTACGGTAGTAATTTATGAGCCCCAGGAAGCGACGAAGTTGTGCTGAACCGCTTCGGGAAGGCCTGGATGGCTTCGATGCGCTTCCGCGGTGGCCTTGAGCCGTCGGCGGAGACCACATAGCCGAGGTATGTCACCTTTTCCTTGCCCAAGACGCACTTGTCGGGGTTGACTCTTATATTGGCGACGCGCAAAACCTCGAAGAGTGTTTTGAGATGAGAAAGGTGCTCCTCGGCGTCGTTGGATGCCACGATGATGTTATCTAGGTAGGCTCGGGCGAAGGGCAGGTCTTGCAGGAGCTGATCCATCGCACGCTGGAGTGACTTTGCAGCGTTGCGCAGACCCATTGACGACCTTGTAAACTCGAAGAGCCCAAACGGTGTGATGATGGCTGTTTTGTGAGCGTCTTCTGGAGCTATAGGGACCTGGTAAAATGCTTTCTTGAGATCAATAACTGAAAATATATTCCCTGTGAGGCTGAACAGCAAGTCCTCAATGATAGGTAGCGGATAGCGATCTGGGATCGTGCGACTGTGGAGCTGCCTGTAGTCTCCTGTAATCTTATATATGCCGTCTGATTTGAGAACTAGGCGGAGCGGGCTAGTCCAATTGCTGTCGGAGAGTCGCACGATACCCAGCTCCAGAAGGATGTTGAATTCTGCTTTGGCTGCTTCCAAACGGGGGCCCAGGAGACGACGAGCTTTGCTGAAACTGTTGACCAGTTGTGAGCGAAGCTGCGATGGACTACAGCGTGACTGTCTGCTGCTGTAACATCGCGGTGATCTGGGCGAGGCCAAACCGTAGAGAGGCAGCATCTTGCGTTGAGATGGGTGACGCAGTGCCTGAGGAGATGCCGCTCGATGTTGTTGTGTGTGCGGGTGAGCTCGGGCGCGAGACTGCGCTGACCGTGATGCCTGGCGAGACGAGTTTGTCTGTCAATGTTGCGAGCTCGTCGAGTGATGCAGCTCTGAGTACCCTGCACAAGCGGTTGGCTGGCGATGGCAGCAGGTCGAGCCACTTAACTCGCAATGCCTAGTCTGTGATGGCCGTGCCAGCGAGGCGCCGCATGTATTGGAGTAACTGCGAGGATTTTCGGTCGCCGAGCTGAACTTCGTTTAACAGCTGGTGCAGCTGATGGTCGGCTGAGACGGCGAGGCGCTGCAGGACGGCTGTCTTCAGCGATTCGTAGTGACGTTCTGTAGGCGGGGCGAGGATGACATCGGATACCTCCTGAGTCACTTCTGGTGGTAGATGGACGACCAACAGGCTATATTTCTGCGTGTCGCTGCGGATTCGCTGAGAGTCAAGTGCTGACTCGTTGCTGGTAGTTGCTAATTGTTACTGGTTATTGCTGCCGGTTGCTGAGCGTTGCTGAGCGTTACTGGTGCTGGCCAGTCACCGCGAGGCGCTCTGCTTCTCGTAGGACTGTAGTGAGGCTCCGACGTGCAAGTGAGCTCCGTAGAGGCGTTTTTTTTTTTTTTTTTTTTTGGTTGCTGTCTATTGAATTGAAGCTCGAGGCCGGGCTGTAGAAGGGCTTCCGATGCTCGCGGTTGTTGCTGCTCGTTGCTGGACGAGGGACGCCGTTGATGGGAAGATGGCGGAGACAAGCGATCTGATGTCCTTGAAAAGTTTTCGGGGTCACCACTGTTAGAACGAGAAGGTATTCGCGCTCTAAATTTTGTAGAAGGATGTCAGAAAGGTGCAATAAGTGAGCAGACGTCGTTAGTGTAGAATACAAGAACTCTTGATTGTTTATTGAACTAGAACTGGTAACACAAGCTTTGTATTCTCTCTCTCTCTCTCTCTCTCTCTCTCTCTCTCTCTAAGTCTCCAGCGTGTGGCTTCTTCGAGCGCCGAGCGAAGTCTCTCTAGCGTCGAAGCTCGAGTGTCCCTCGCTTCGCCACCCATCGTGGCGGTTGGCCGGTGGCGCCTCGGGGCAGCCGGTCGTCGAGTGGGGAGACTGCTCTATTCGAATTCAGCCCTCGGCACCAGGAGCTGCTTCCTCCGATGACCTCGGTGGTGAGTGGCTTGAGTCCCCACACCCATAGGTAGCGCGGGCGCGCGATATTTGAATTCAAATAAATATCCTTACGTTTCGATCGTAGCCTTATATAAGAAGCAAAACTAGAAATTTATCTCAAAAATAACGAAAATAAATCTTATCAATACGCTCTTATTTATTTACTAAAATATGTATGCAATGCATAATATACGTATAAACTACAGTAAAAAAATAGTATTTTCAACATTTACAATAAAAATTTCTTTCAGATTGAATTTATAAAACTTAAAATTAAAATTATTAGTCTTATAAGACAAAAAATTAAAAATACGCAATTTTACGAAAAAACGATAAAATTTTTTTTAGAATTTTGCTTGTAACTTTGAGGTAAGTTTTTTTTTTTTTTGATAAACGGGTTTCAGGAGCGTGTTTTACGGAAAATTTCCTGTCAAAATAAGCAATAAAAAAATCGATTTTCTCGAAGTTTAAAGGTGTTGTGTCCCCTTAATAAAAATTTCAACTTTTAAGAGTGACAAGAGTTTTTGAACAAGATACCTGCTTTAAAATTTTTGTTTTTGCTCTCATTTGAAAACCAGCGTATACAGAGGTCTGATTATTGGTATAAACTATTTTTATAATATTTAAATAATATTTGAAGTTGAATCTCTTAAGTGATATGCATTAAATTCCCATTCGGACACCTATGAGTTTATAATTTACTAATGAAGCATATATTAGTCACATTTAAATTGCCTAAAAAAAATTAAAAGTACATCGCTTTATATAAATTGAACTTTAAATATTGTTAAAATGTTATAGAAGAATATTTCCCGCGCTAAATAAAGAGTTATAAAATTATGATCAAAATTAATCAGAATATTATTATAAGAGGTAAGTGAATAACAACTTTCGTAATAATCTCTTTATACGGATAACCGTAAACCTAAAAGCAGGTATGCAATCATTTTTTGTAGTTTGCTTTCATCTAGTTTTATGTAACAAATATCAAACTAATATTTTTGTAGAATGTTGGAAATCGAAAAAACGGAACAGGAGGCATATACAGTAATCAAACATAAGTGTAGTGAAACATAACAAATATTTGCATATCTGCTTTTGGATTTACGGTTACGCGTATAAAGAAGTTATTACAAATATTGTTATTTACTAACCTCTTATAATAATATCCTGATTAATTTTAATCATAATTAAACTACTCTACACTTAGTGCGGATAAAAAATAAATTTCTTTTAAATATACATAGTCTGTAGTACTGTCACCGATTGTAAAAGCATGTAATAATATGTTAACTTTGTTTGTACTAATATTAAGAAGATGTCGGCCCCATCGAAATGTTCGCTCCTTGTCGAAGGCAGCTGCCTTAACACCTTAGCAGCTGACCGGGTGATGGGCTTATGAGAGCAGCACTCCCCATAAACGAGCGGAACGCTGCTCTCTAACTAATCAAGCGAGCCACCGTGTTGGCCGTGCGGTGCGACCCGTGAGCCGCCAAAAGGAGAACCTGTGTGGCGAGGCGATCTGAAGTTGCATGCGGAAGTAACCTGACCCATCTTTGGCTTCCGCTGACGTGCGAGGCGGGAGGCCGGAATCTAGCCAATTCTGGTCAATCGGCTTAGGCGAGTGCATGATATCGAATGACGTCTGCCGGAAACTCTCCAGAGAGCCGAGCACCTTCGTTCGTGGTGGGAGGCTCGAGAGAGCCGAGGTGGATAGCGCGTGCTATACCCCGGTATGATGTGCCCAGTCTGGTACCGCCTTCAGTCATGTGTTGGGGCCATGCCAGCTGCCCCTATAGACAGGGGGATCCGGGTGGTCGGACACATGCCGGGATGAAGAAAACTACTAAACATGGAGACCAATAACGAACATCAAGAAAATACACAGGAAATCCTGGAATTGGAAACCCTAAGGGTGCCAACAGCACAAGATGGTGGATATCCAATCCACAAAGCAAGCAGCAGTACCAGCATAGCTAGCGCCATGAGCGCAGCAGCGTACCGATTCGAGAAGAAGGCACCGGTAGATGAAGAGAGTCAGACCATAAAGAAATGGCTAAAAGACCATGCCAGCCTGCGAGACAAGCTACCGGAAATAAGGCGCACGACCAGAGAAATGATGAAAACGCTGGAGAAGCAGAAGAAAGTGAATATTACGATTAAGGATGGATTACCAATTATAGGATCCACCATAATCGAAGCTCACGACCCTCGACAAGATGGAAGATGCAGCAAAGAGGCAGTTCCCTCAACAACCTAGAGCGGACAATCAAAAGCCTCAGTGGACGACAAAGTCGAAGAAGAGGGAACGGGCATCATCCGACGGAGGAGATGGTACCCCCGCCAAAAACGACAAGAAAGAGGACAGAAAGGCACCCTCCACGAGCAACAAAACTATAGAGGCACAAGAGCCTTGGAAACTAGTGGCAGGGAGAAAGGCAAAGAAGAAGGAGAAGAAAAATCAGGAGCAAGACCAGCCTCCACAACTGAGGAAAAAGGCAGAGAGGACCCCGCAGCGAAGAGGAGATGCAATCGTCGTAAGACCGGAACCGGGAAAAAACTACGCCGAGATCTTGGGACAGATCAAGGCAAGGGTAAAACCGGAGGAGCTGAATACGGAGGTTAAGTATCTGAGTAAGACAAAAGAGGGCGGCGTTCTGATTGGCGTAGGTAAGAGTGATGATAAAATTGAATCACTTGAAACTTGGCTGAAAAGCGTAGAGTACTGGAGCTGACGATAGGGGCGTTCACGCCCGAGACTGTAGTCGAAACGATGCTTGATAGTAAGCAGAACTGGGATGAGATAACGGCGTACGTGGAGACGGTTCTCCGCGCGAAGAACAATGATGGTTGCTTGCAAGACTAGTTGACGGCTAGAATAGCTTAAGACAGGCGACCCCCCGAAGAAATGCGAAAGCGGCTACCGGGGGGGTTTTCGCGGCCGTCTGATTGTGAGAGCAGGAGTTTTAGTGAGTATGCCTGGTGTTGTCCCACACCCGGAGAGCCTCACACACGGGGAGTCTCGCTCGGCTCCTGTCATGATGCATTATGCATTTCTCCAACTCTCCGGATAAACAAAAAAAAAAAAAAAGAAGATGGCGCAAAATTTTCGCAAATCTGCCACGATGTAGTTTGTATTTCCAAACTTTTATGCAAACAAAAAGTCTGATCGAAATTTTCTTTCGGTAGAACGATTCATTAAACTTAACACTACGGTCCTACAGACTCGGTTTTTCATTTGTCATACAAACACATGTTGGTATCAGTAGTCATGAAATGTACTAGGTAAGTGTCAAATTTGAATGTAAAACCACTTATTAGGCATTATATCATGTTTGTTTTCTACATAACTTCTAGTAAAAGGTCTGGCCCATTCTAAAACTTTACAGCCACTTTTTTACTATAAAAAGGTATCTTTTTACTGTATTGAGGTTGTCGGAGTCCAGATCAAACATTCAAATTTTTATATTTTAAGGTTTAAAATACAAATAAGGTAGCCTAAACATACATATAGGGCTTAAAAAGTATTTTTATTGATAAATTCAGAAAATTTTACAAACAAAAGTATTTAAATAGTTTTAGTTAAAAATGCATTCCTTATAAGCTACAAATCATTAAAAATAGGCAAAAAATGCAAAAATTGCTTGAAACCTCAACTTTGACCAGCTAGAACCCGAAGCCAAATAAAGTGATCGCGCTGAAAATTTTTTTGGGAGTTAGGTACAATATATAGAACATATACAGGGTGAGTCATTTTAATCTTTAATCTCAATTATCTCGTTGGCAAAGCATGCCAGCGAAAAAAGTTTCGGGTAAAAGTTTTAGGATTTTTCCCTGGCTATCTGATGATGACCTTGACAATGTCAGTGAGCGTGACCTTCAAGGTCATTTGAAGGTCAAGTCGATTTTTTCAAATAGAAACCCCTACTTTTGGCACCAGAAATGGAAAGAGCGGGAAATTTTACGTTTGAATATGACCTTGCCTTGACCTCGAATTCCATAAAAATACCAAAAAAATAACCAAAAGGGAAAAAACAAAAAAAAAACAAATAAAAAAAATCCAAAAAAATAAAACAAAAAATGGGATGCTAAATCCTTTTGACAACCTCCTCGATGGTGCATCCTGGGTTCGGCTGATGTCAAAGGTAATTTCCGCACAAAAGATGATTTGTTTCCAAAATCACATATTCGAACGTAAAATTTCCCGCTCTTTCCATTTCTGGTGCCAAAAGTAGGGGTTTCTATTTGAAAAAATCGACTTGACCTTCAAATGACCTTGAAGGTCATGCTCAATGACATTGTCAAGGTCATGCTCAATGACATTGTCAAGGTCATGCTCAATGACATTGTCAAGGTCATGCTCAATGACATTGTCAAGGTCATCATCAGATATCCAGGGAAAAATCCTAAAACTTTTACCCGAAACTTTTTTCGCTGGCATGCTTTGCCAACGAGATAATTGAGATTAAAGATTAAAATGACTCACCCTGTATATCTTTTTGTAGGATCTTTAAACGATGCTTCCATCTTCAAAGAAAGTGATTTAGGTCAAGCCTTGCAGAATCAAAACATTGATTTGCCACCCAATGAAAGACTTCCTTTGACCAATTTAAGCATTGCTCAAAGATTATTCAATTACTGTCTCTCAAGGGCTCGAAGAACCATCGAAAGTGCTTTTGGACTGCTGGTTAATAAATGGAAAATTTTTAAATCTCTTTTAGCTTGGAAGTTACTAAATATAGATACAATTGTATGTGCATGTGCATGCTTGCACAATTTCCTCATCAGCTGCCAAATACAAAATGGTGATATGAGATACGCTGACAATGTATATGAAGATCAAGGTATACGTAACGTTGAAGAGTATATGAATGAAGATGAAGAAGTCGATGAACAGTATTTGAATAGTGTACGATTAAGAGACATTTTAAGAGATTACTTTGCTTCTCCCCTAGGAAGTGTACCATGGCAATGGATGAAATTGTGAAAACTCGATTATTTTTTACAGATAATTATATTCATGTATTTTTTTATTTTTGTAATAATATAAGTATTTGAAAATAAAATTTTTATTGTAAACAATAGTAAAGTGAGGGATACATGAATAAGTATATTAGTAAGTATGAAAATATATTTATTAATACATTATTATTACAAAAGTTGCTTTTAAATGCTGATAGATATTACTAAAAAGATTTATGTCTAAAAAGATATATATTAGGATTATAACATTGATATTAATTATTTTTGGAATACTAATTTCTTCTTCTCTTCAATATGGCGCATAACTGCTTGGAAACATTTAAGTGTTGCTGTTGATGGGATATTTTCCAATGAATCACATAAAAGAAGATTGTAATCTTCGCCAGTGCAGGTATTCTTTTGCGATTGTTGAAGGATATTAGAAGCCTCTGCTGTTACTGTTTCTTGCAGTGATTTGACAACCTCTGTCAAATTATTATTCATTGCAAGTTTGTCAATAGCAAATTTATCTAGTGAAGGCTCTTTTTTTGATACACCAGATGTACTTGGAAGGCAATAAGGTTTGTCTTCTGGTTTACCAGTCATTTTCCATATCTCTGGATTTGGTGTTTCTGATATTTCAGCATTGGTCTTCATCGAGGATTTTACCTGTCGATGGCCAATCTGATTTTTTAAAAAAAGCAATGGTTCGTAGTAAGCCTATGTTTTTTCTGCTTCGTAGCCCATGCCTGATCGATGATTTTGTTGCAAATATTCAGAATAATCTTTGAACTGTTGTTTCAAGTCCTGCCACATTTTCTTAACTGTTTCGCCTATAATACAGATATATAAATGATTAAACATTTTAAAAAAAATATTTCTTTTAGTTTTTGATATTTTGCAACTTACTTATAATCATAATTTCAAGATTATCAAAAATCTCATAGGCGATATGCTCGAAAGCATCTTCTTTCACTTTGGCATTAACTTTCGCAAACGATTCATCGCCCTTGTCATACAAAAACGGCCTTTTTTCGACGCATTGAATTAGAAACATAATCAACTGATCTCCATCTTCACATTCTGCACTCATGTTTTCTACCTCCATATAGTCGATTTCCTCCATTTTCGCAATAATATTAGATGTAATTCGCTCGCGAATTCGACGTTTATCCCCACAAGTCGACGTTTGAAAGTTAGGCTGCCGAGTATATAGCTATATATATATATATATATATATATATATATATATATATATATATATATATATATATATATATAGCCCACGTGACTTAACGAGATCGAGCGCTGTCGCTGTGCAGAATCGGCGAATTTACTCCTGACAGGTTGCGACACGAGTTTCTCGAGTCACTCTGGTGTAGTACCTACGCGGATCGTCCTCTCACTCGATGCCTGACTGCCTTATAGAGAGCACAGCATACGATCGAAAACGTTAAGTACATATTCTACCGCATTCGTCATATTTTTTGAGAAAAGGATTTTTGCGTAAGTGTGGGAAATGGACGATATGGAGAAAGCTATTGCCAAGGCTGCTAAGTATCGTTACAAGCTATACGACAATAGCTTTATAAGTAAACAACAACGCCTTCAATTATGTACCAACATTGCTGAAATTGTGAATCTTCGAAAGAAATCCAAACTATCAGGTACGCAATATTATTTGAAATTTTATTAAAAAATGACTAGGATATGTACTTATAAATAATTCGATAGGCGCTATAATATATATATATATATATATATATATATATATATATATATATATTTTTTCAAAAATAACTGTTTAGAATTTCGTTGTACTTTTAAAATTAAATTTCATTATATCAATTAAAAATAACTAAAATGACCATATTAAAATATTCATATTAAGAATGCAATAGAAATTTTTTGTAAAACTAATAAACTTGTATTTTATTTCAGGGTATGTGATAAGTCTTACCTGGAAGAAATTGCGAAGAAAATTTGCCAGGGTACAATTGAAGATTCTCCGAAAGATGAAAATTACTGAGAAGGATAACATTATCCATCAATACTTAATTTACCTAAAAGGTATCAACCAAAAATATCAATCAATTTGACCCAAACTCTGACACATTAGAATGTAGCAAGGAATGCTACCAGCATGACGTCTCTTCTGATGAAGATCAATCAGAAAAATACGAGCTTGAATCTAAGATTAAAACTGAGTCACAGAACCAAGATAACGATGAAGCTGTTGATCCACAAAATGAAATCAGCGTTAAGGAAGAACCTGGCCAGGACTATGCTGACATACCAACAATTACGCTCAGTGATTCCGATGAAGAAGTTAATGCCCAAGAAAATCACAATTTACGAAGATCAGAGGACACAGTACAAGATGAGAAACCTAAAATAGAGAAAACTGCAGAAATTTCGTCTAGGAAAGGTAAACAAATTATCGACAGAAAACCTATTATTAAAGGGATGAAAGCCAAATCTATGAATCAAGATGGAAAATTTGATTGCAATTTTCCAAAAACAAAAACTGAGAAGAAAAGGGGTTCATCCACTGTTGAAGTTGCTCTACAAAGTTTTCAGTCTTCGGTTCTCAACATAAAACGCAAAAAAACGATTTCGCAGTATGCTGCGGTCATGAATAATCATTTGCAAATGTTACCAGAAGAAGAGAGGCTTAATGGCTTAATGGAAGTATTGGAGATTATCGAATCTTTCAAGTGACTGAATATGATAACATTTTTCTCCATACCTTTAAGATAGTGTTTTTTGATCTAGGTTATTTATTTAATCTTATTAAGTTATACAAAATGTTGTAATTGTAATTTGAATAACATAAAGCTTTTTTATAACATTCTTATTAGTTTGTAAACAACTTTGTAGTGGTAATTTTATAATAAATAAAGTTTCAAGTCTATGTATTGCCTACTTATGTTTTACTACCGAGAAGATTTTTATTTTCAAATATGTTTATTATTACATAAATTAAAAATTGCATAGTATACATATTGTGCTTTTTAAACTTGATCTTTATCAATTTAGCACACTAGCAGACGGTTTAGCTGTGCGGGGAGAGTTTGTGACGGTCATATAATAACTTACTACAAAATTGATTTAAGTTGGCAACAATACGAAAATCGCCATTTTCCAGTCCACGGAACACAGTTGCGAGCAACGGTTCCTCTATTGTGGACAGCTCCTATAAGAGAGCGAGTAGAAGAGTGCAATGAGTGGCGGCCGTGGCGCGACGACAGAACGTCTGCCTTGCAAGCCAGAGGATTTTGGTTCAAGCCCGAAGTCCGTTACTTTTCGTTGCACTCTTCACTCGTAACAATATGTTCAGTAAAAGTCGAAATTGAAGGCGCTTTTTTCCAATATAGGTATAAAAACGCTTTACTCATGCATGAAAATTGTATAGGTAATCGTGCATTTCGAGTCGTGCACAATGTAGTTATAAATTCGTTAAAGTCGGGCAAAGATTCATCAACGAAATAGCAAAGAAAAATAACTTATAACCCCCCTTAGAGATTTTCGTTTTTCCTCGCTTAAACTTAAATTTTTTCAACCATGATCAAAACCCACGATTCTCTACGCTACTTTGAAGCATAAAAAAAGGTCCTATTCACTCCCGAGGTAAGAAATAGTATATGGTGTACCAAGGACGTAAAGTAGGCTTTTTATACCGAGTGTGGAGTTTGTAGTACGAGTGTGGCGAGTGCGTTTGCGAACCCTGTTGAAAATCACGGATTGAAATCGAGTGAATTCGATTGAAATTCAATCGACTTTAATACATGCATACATGGTTATAAATTACAATGTCAATTAACACTTGTTTAAAAAAAGTCTCGTGTAATTAATAAGGACGATTCGAATTATCACGCATTATGAAGTTGAGATAGCGTAGTTGGTAACGTGTCTGCTTCTCAATCTAAAGGTTCCTGGTTCGATCCCCCGACGAACGACGGCTAGGTTTTTTTCAGTTAATTAACGTTAGCTGCAAAATGCGCTTAAGCAAATTTGTAAATTAGCACTAGCGAAGTAACAAATTCGTATATTAATTGATATAAAAACCATTTAAACAATAAAATTCAATTCATAAACTAGCAAGAAAAGCTCGCTTTGCTCGCGATTTACTAGTTAATTGTAATGATATTTAATTCTGTGACGAGATATTATTAAATATATTTGTGGGAATGAAGGATTGCGTAGACAGGATTTCCATAGAGAATCGGAACACTTATTGTTAGAGAAGGGATTCGACGAATTCATAGAAGGGGAAGCAGAAACTATCAGACCGATCATGAAAATATCGGCGCGTACAGACAAAAAATTCCGAATCGTAAACGAATGACTCGACTCATTCGAACATAAGATATCAAAAATAACAGACGAAATGAGCAAATTAACGCTCTACGAGCCTACGTGCAATTCTATGTAAGACACGGATACGTGCCCTTCATCTATGTGGTAATTTCAATCACCAAATTTGGACCAAATATATAGAGTCACTCAAAAAATTTTTTCTTCTTTTTGTTTTCAATACAGCCTATTGGCCTTTCTTTAGCTTTGTCTGCGGCATAATACATATGATTTCAATATAGCAGACGCTACAGGGAGAACTCTCAACAGACGCTCCATAGCTATACTGGAAGAAATCCAGAAATTACAAGATACACACAACCCAGACAATGCGGGGAAAGAGCTAGAATGGAAAAATGCTGTAGTATATGAGCTTGACACGCTAGATAAAAAATAAAGCACAATCGAAGAACAAGTAGAAAAATTAGAAATAAACAAGGAATTAGATTTATTCAGAGAGCCACAAGTACTAACAAATTTTTTAAACACAAGTAAAGAACACAAGCAGTTCGACACCATCGAGCGCATAAAAGCTCTTGCCTTAACGTTAGAAAAAATTAAAACAGAGAGCGACAATAACAAGATCGACATAGGTAATTTACAGCAAAGCCATGACAAAATGAAAAAGAGGCTAGAAACTGTCGAATCGAATTATAACACCCTCTCTGACCAACACAGTAAGCTACAATTAGACTTTAATGACATACGCAAACTAATTGAAACTAAAGCGTCCCAAATGGAACTATGTACGCGAATGCAAAAAATGATCGAGGCACAGGCAAGAGAGTCTAAACGACTTGAAAAATTGATCAAAAATAACGGTGGCTCACTAAACGCGTGAAGATAGTTACGCCGAAATTCAAAGGTCTAGCAAGCAAAAGACCTATGAAATTCTCGTCAGAACTAGACAATTATATTAAGTTGGTCAAACCGGAAGACCACAAGTTAAAATACGTAATATCTCAAGCCCTCGAAGGCGACGCGCATAACTGGTGGTATCTACCCCAAGCAGAGGTGGATAGTTATGAGACGTTTTCGACGAGCTTCAGGGAACGCTACTGGAATAATCAAATTGAGAGAACGAATGATCATAAAGTAGAATTTGGACAATACAGCCCTGGGCCTCGAAGCCATGTCAGCTATGCCAGACATATGTTCGGTCTAGCCCGCGAGCTAGAGCTAAATCTAGAAGATCACGAGCTCGTGAAAAAGATCGCGGAGCACTTTGACCGAGATATACGGCGGACGGTAACCGGGCACGAGATAAAATCAGTTAATAAATTTCTTGAAATACTTGCCGATTACCATAACGAGAAGAGAAGAAAATCAAATAGAAAACAAAACTTAGCCAACGCGCAAAGTAATCAGAACACGCAAAACAAACAAAATAATCAGAATCAGAACCCCCCCCCCCCACGCGGGTAATAACGAGTCGAAGAACGGTCAGCTTAACAAGCCAACAGGCAACAATCCCGGTCAGAAAAGACGTGGACGGGACATAACATGAACGTCACACAGACAGCGGACGACACATCCAACAAGGGATCAGGGTCGCAAAACAAAGGTGGTAATATAAAACGGGGAAATAACAAACCCTCTCAAAAAGATGCCTATGACATCGACGTCTTGGATTGTTTTCGCGACATAACAAAACAAACTTTGGGAAACATGTAGTAGCTGCGTCGAAGGCGGATGCACTTCCTTCTCTAGGGAAGACCGACGCAGTTGCTCAAATCGCGTCCATCATGGAAAACCCGCGTAACGAACTATTACACGACATTAACCCCGACTGTCGCAAAGTGGAAGTATCTTACTGCCCAGAGATAAAAATATTCATAGAAAACCTTTCGGTTGACGCACTCGTGGACACGGGAAGCGAGGTAACGGCCATATCGGAAGAATTTTATCATAAAAATTACGAAACTCTTAAGCTTTGTCCAACATTACCTATATACGGTAAAATCATAAAAGGCGCTACGGGTAGCAAATCGGCTCGGCTTCAAATACAATTACGTTTAAATACAAAATTCGAAAAATTGTCTGAAAAAATCATATTCTTAGTAATACCAAAGCTAGTCAAGCATTGTTTAATCGAGTTCGACACGATTAAATTATTAATAATGTTAATTGACACGGTACACGAACAAATTTTTTTTTTTATTTAAAACCACGACGGATTAATATCGTATGTACACAAAAAAATGCCGCGTAACGAATTCACGTCACTTAAAATTCAAGACGTCGGTGGATATACCGAAAAAGGGATACCACACGGATCTCAATAATCTTTACAAAGATTACGAGAACAATTACGAAAGCCCATACGAACTCACAATCGAGGAGATCGATGGGAAAATAAATTCTTGTGAAGACCTCAATGAGGCACAAAGAAAAATATTAAAAAATCTAATTAATAAACGAGAAGAAGTATTTTAAAAAAAGCCCGGTCTTTTAACAACTTACGAGCGTGTATTGATCATTACCGACAACACACTTTGGTTTTGCCGACCACACCCAATACCCATCGCTGATAGACAAGACGCATTAGATGAGTTTGACAAGATGTTAAAATTAAATATAATCAGACGCTCGAACAGCGTATACATAAACCCAGAACAGATCGTAAGAAAACGCGACGGATCGGTAAGGCCGTGCCTAAACGCACAAAAATTAAACATGGTTCTCCAAAATAATTATGAGGGAACCCCTGGTATCGACATACTACAAGGTACTACAACGATGCGCTGATAGGCCAATAACAAGCGTAACAGACTAGCAAATCAGACTAGCAGAAAATTCTCGAAAATACATCGCGTTCCAAGTCGATAGTCACGTCTACGAATTTAACGTTGTACTGTGCGGTGTTAAAACAAGCGGATCCGCGTTAATTTGAAGACTCGCAGAAGCCACGTCGGATTCTATTAAATTTCTGGAATTATTTGTAACCGATCTGATGATCAAATAACGTACGTTCGAAAAACATCGAACAACATCGAACATCTCGATAAAATATATAAAAGATTAATCAAACATAATTTACGATTAAATTTCAAAAAATCGAAATTTTTCTGTGAAGAGATATAATTTCTTGGGCATTACATTTCCGCTAAAGGAATACGACCGGATCCGGAAAAAATACGTACGATTCGTAATTTCAAAAGACTGAAAAATTTAAAACAGCTACAAAGCTTAATTGGATTTATAAATTTTCATTCAAAATTTACAAAACACTTCGCTGAAAGTCTAATACCACTACTAAATCTAATGAGAAAAAATGTGCTATTTCATTGGACAAATAAAATAGCCAAATTCTTTGATATTTATCAGGGATTATACGAGGTACAGAAAAAAGTCGAAATAGACACATACTTACTAATAGATGTAAATACAAGAAAAGAGCGAGGAAAATTTCATATCAATAATCTTAAGCCTTATTTTGAAAACTGAATGCACAATTCATAAAAAATCAACAACAACAAAAAAAATATTCTTTTTAATATCAAAATATACAGAAATCATGAATTGTGAATTCAAATAACTATTACAACCGAAAGAAAGATTCAGAAACATAAAAAACTCAAAAAATAAAATAGACACAGTGAAAGCTTGAAACTTAAAAGA
This sequence comes from Nasonia vitripennis, assembly GCF_009193385.2. Lineage (NCBI taxonomy): Eukaryota > Metazoa > Arthropoda > Insecta > Hymenoptera > Pteromalidae > Nasonia > Nasonia vitripennis. The sequence continues at coordinate 28,371 of NW_022279616.1, read as the reverse complement.
GAGGAACATACACCATACACGACAAAACGCCATGCATAACTCGTGACCTATGCGACCTTACAAACAGAAAAACAGCGGCCGCAGCCAGCCGCCGAAATTCCAAAAAATCAAAGCACCGAAAAAGAGCATCAGCGAGCAGATTTGAAGCTAATCACTCGAAATAAAAGGAACACCAGAAACCACCAAGCCCAGGTCCCGAAGCCGAGGAAGTGGAAGTCGTCGTCCCAGACGGATACCGTGAGGAGCTGCGACCAGGGGACGCAAGTCAGCAAGGCGATGCTGGCTGAAGGTGATGGTGAGCCACAATAACAATCTTTTCTCTCTCTCTCGCGCGCGCGGTAATTAGAAAAACAAATATTAACCGGGATCGACGTTTCTTCAAAGGACTGTGCCTTACAAAATACGGTGCCTGCGTATTTGCACCGTTGACGGCAGCCGCTTCAAGCCCGGCAGCAAGCGCTTTGAAAAGGCCTGGTACTACCATATCCCGCCTAACTGGGGTATGCAGGAACAGAAAACCCGTACCGAGGCAACCCCACCAGACCCGGAAAAGGCGAAGAAGGTGCTGGTCCCGCGTCGGTACACCCCAGCCAAGCCTGCTGCAGCGGCGACTAAAACGCCATGCATCGTCGCCGTAGTACACCTGCCCCCGCTGGACGACGCTGGCAGAGCCAAGCAGGGGCTCGCAGCACCGCCAACACCACAACAACCAGGATACATTTACCTGGTTCCTAAACCACCACCACAGAGGCGTCTTCCCCGCTAGCGGACGCAACCGGCCGTGCCCAAGCGCCGCCTCGACCAGCATTCAGAGCCATACGAGCCGCAGGCTCAGAACGAGGATTGGCGCAAGAAAGGCAGGTGGCTGTTGGAGGAGAAGAGGGCACGCTCATCAGCCCCCTTCACATCGAGCGCTGTCCCAGCTACAACACCATCACTAATCGCCGCCGCAGCCGCCACCATACCGTCACCGACGATCGCGGAGATTCTCCGCATAGCCTACGAGGCAGCGGAGATCAGCATGAAAGCGTTCGCCAAGTGCAAGGCCTTCGTCGAAGACGGCATCCATTAAAAAAAATTTTTTTTCGTTTTTTTCTTTTCCGACGATGGCAACGACGCCTATATTTTTGTTCAGTTCGTGATATTTTTTTATTTTAAGAGCATCGACGCCAAATTTTTAGTTTAAAACAGAGTTTTTTTTGTTTGTCGAATTTTTTTTTTAATTTTGTATTAGGTTTAAGAATTATAGAATAAATTTTATACGTTTAGAACAAAGAATCTATACTCCTTGTTTAATAAAAAATTCTTTTTTCCGTTCGCTCACCACAATACCGTCTCAAAAATTTTTTATTGGGGGGCATTGAGACGCCAGGCATCACCTGGTAGATGAGAAAACAGCACCAGATAAGTTGCCTGATGAAGGCAAGTTACCGACCGGGTGGCGTTAATAGCCAAATGTAAATAGTCTACATATGCGCTGGTAGATGGTGTGCGAGCATATTACACAGAAGAGAGGGAGCAACACGGGTATATAATGAGCCCCGGAGCCAGCAACGAGCATTAATAATCTGCCTCATAACTGAGTAAGTTGCGAAGGGTAGCTTTCGCTTCTTGATCCGGTCTCCTCCATACCCAGTAGTCTATAAGCCCCAGGCTCTCGAAGAGTATGTGTGCAGTCCACTCTCTTCTCCTGTAGGTTCTAAGATCCAGTATCGCATGTGAATATAAATCAAGAAGATAAACGATTATCATTTATGATTACAATATGACTATGGCTTAACCCATTAATTAGATACTAGCGAAAAACGCTTACAAATTAATTGTAATGATTTTTAATTATTTAACGTGTAATTATTAAATATACTGTTAAATATTAGATGTACACTCGATGGTAGTTAATTCTTGTGAAAGGTTTTTGAAATGCTTCAATCTGATTGCCAGATTGAGAAATTCTAACGAATCAAAAGCACGATTTTAACGTTCCACGAGAATTAATTAGCGTCGATTATAAATGAATATATTCAATACAGCCAACATTCTATAAAAGTAGTTATAGCTACTAGTACACAGGACCGGTTTTAAAATTACAAAATAAAATAAAAATAAATGTTCAATAATAAAAAATGTTTCAAAATTCTGCAATTATTTGATAACAGTATTAATTACACCAACAAAATCTAACAATAAAATAATATTAATTGAACATTTTTTTATTTATATTTATAATATAATGCAAATTGTAGGATTTTAATGTACATAACATTAATATTCTGTACTAAAATGTAATAAATAATACAATATTTAATTTTATATTAATTGATAACTATATCTTAAATCCCTTGCGGAAAAGAAAAATAAAAACGACTGAAGTTATGAACTGCAGATGATAGCAGAAAAATGTTGGAATTGAGACACAGACAACAGTAATCTTTTGTTGTCTTCAGTTTTATAAAGTAAGCTAGATTCTTTAGTTAGATTTATTTTTTTTTCAAGTATAAAATTTTACGATTTTAAAAATAAATAAAAAAATAAATACAACAGACAATAACTATTAATAAGTGAAATAAGACAACAGTTTTTGCAAAGTTCAAAACAGTTTTCTTCATTTTATAATCGTTGTCTACTACATTCACTAGTTTTTTCCTAATCAAAACAGCTATCTTCAAATTTCTACACATTTTTCTTAACTTTTTAAAAACACGCCTATAATAATATGATAATATCGAATAACCGTAAATGTTGAAAACTGTTGAAAGATAATACCATCCGCAGTAAACTAAAAAAAACTAATAATACCTGTAAATAACTGTTGTCATTGTCTCAATTTCAACATTCTTCTGCTGAAAATTTCTGTTTTGTTCAGTTATCGTCGAAAATTATGTAATTTTATACCGAATTATATTTTATATCTTTACATAAAGATCAATTAATTTCATTATCATTTCATTTAATACTTATCTAAATTATTAAGGGGTTTAGCCTTGGTTAAATCCTGCAAAAAAAACAACAAAATATTTGTCCGATGAAAATTTATTCTTTTTACGTAAATTAAAAAACAAAAAATATCTACTGTAAATATTTACACTATACACTATTTCTACTGAGAAATATCATTTATATACCATACAAAATCACTGACCAAAATTCATGACATTTTACTATATAAAAAAGTGTTTTTAGTCACTTGCCACGGCTTTGTGAAAGATCCGGGCCGTCTTCTTTACTCTACCCGGGCTTAAAATGTACCTTAAACATGCTCCCTCAGACCTAATAAAAGATATTTCTAAAAAATATTAATTAAATTTATTAGCTACGTATACAACGTATGGATAATAATATTTATTTAATATATTTTAGAAATATCTTTTATTAGGTCTGAGGGAGCATGTTTAAGGTACATTTTAAGCCCGGGTAGAGTAAAGAAGACGGCCCGGATCTTTCACAAAGCCGTGGCAAGTGACTAAAAACACTTTTTTATATAGTAAAATGTCATGAATTTTGGTCAGTGATTTTGTATGGTATATACATATATGATATTTTTCAGTAGAAATAGTGTATATTGTAAATATTTTTTGTTTTTTAATTTACGTGAAAAGAAAACATTTTTTTGGACGAATATTTTGTTGTTTTTTTGCAGTATTTAACCCAGGCTGGACCCCTTAAATAAGTCAGTATTTAAAATATATTTTGATATAGTGTGTGAAAAATGCACTATCACGCACGCTCCACGTGCGTTTGTGCACATTTTCTGCCCCCCATTAATATTTAATACACATGCAAAAAGTAGATTTTTAAAATTTTATAAATAGATAAAATTCAGTTTCAATAATCGAGAGACACTTTATTGATTGTGTAACCACTATAAGTTTCACACCTAAAATTTTAATGTCTAATATTTTAAAATCAAAATATTGCTCAGAATATTTTAATGCATCTATTTTTAAATACGGTTTTACTATTAAAAAAAATAATTTTCAATTTTCAACAAACTTTATAAGAGTATTTTAGAAGTAAACCTAATAGAGCAGTATACCTAATAGTAGAGATCTCATTTGAGATTTATCAATAGTGTGACGGCAGGCCCAGCCCTGGGATAAGAGAACAGCAACAGATAACATGACTGGCATAGGCAAGTTACCGACCGAATGGCGCTAACACGGAGAGAGGGAGCAACTCGGGTATATAAGGAGCCCCGGAGCCAGCAGCGAGCATTAATGATCTGGCTCTCAACTGAGTAACGTGCGAATGGTAGTACTCGCTGCTTGCTCCGGTCTCCACCATACCTAGTAGTCCATGAGCCCCAGGCTCTCAAAGAGTATGTGTGCAGTCCACTCCATCTCCTGTAGGCTGAGATCCAGCATCGCTCACAAATATTTATTAAAAGAATAAATGAACTCTTTGCAAAATATAAATAATTTTGACCCTTTATTAGAACGTCCTCTGCCCCCCCCCCATCAGTTGTGTCATCGGTGCAGGATGGTAGTACCCTGTTCTTAGGTGGCTCATCTGATCGTAGATTCATGGTGAGATGGTAGTACGTCACACATCAGTCTAATAGCTACGTGGTTTACCTAAGCGTGCGGGGCGTGCGTAGTGGATAGACCCTACTCACCTCCTTGAACACGCGAGCAGCTCTCCTCTGATGGGTCTTCCACTTCAGAGCATAGGGAAAGCTTTTGTCCACTCAACAGATATTACCGGGTGGATCAGAGTTCGTCATCGTTCTTCGTATGTGCTTGTCTCCTGATTTACTAACCTCGGGTCACGAATTCCTCGCGTTCGCGCTCTAACCCTTCGCGGACCGTTTCAATAGTGATGACTATAGATCATTGATAAAAACGATAAAATATTGAAAATTCACATCATCTTGGGGTGTGCAGTCGCACAGCTCGCGGAAATATTGTAACGGGGAACGATTTCTGGGAAAAACTCAGTGATATTCGACTGGATCACAATCCCTCGGTGCGACGGAGAACTTTTTAACGTCCGTGATTTACCCGCGTTGCATCGCAGTTCGCTGCTAGAGCTGCTTCGCAAACGTCGTGTTTGCACGTGTGCTATCACTCCGCTCTCTCCTGTGCGGAGCCGGCTTTTCAGTTTTGCGTTGCAACCGCTTATTGCAACGCCCGCGGAGACGGCGGTATTCGCGATGTAGGGAACGGAAGAAAACAACTCGGGAAAATGAAACTAGTCCCGTTTAAAACAAAACAAAATAATGATATATTGTGCGGCCAATATTTTCTCTATACAAATGTGCGCCGAGTCACATTAATGTCGACTCGGCGTGGAGAGTATCCCTCGAAGCGTACGCGCGCGAACGAGAAGGCCGCTACTCGGTGCCGCTGCACCAAATCGCACAGCTTTGCTGGCTCACTCGCTGGAGCTGACGTCCTCTCGTTCGGCCGCTGATCGACAGGCCGGGTCGTCCTTGCTTCTGGTAGCAGGAGTTGGCTTGGACGTTTTCTTCTCGCGATCACATACACACTCTGACTCTCTCGCACGCTATCGGTCATCGATGCAGTCAGTCTCACACATAAGAGCTGACGCGTTCGCACCTATGGCCGGAAGCTATCTGTCTGTCCGACGGACCGCGACTTATACGCGAGGCCCCGAATCTTGCTCCGAGCTTGCGCAATGTCGCGTTTCAAGGATGCGCGAATCCACCCGATTTCGCACCTCGTTACAATATATATATATATATATATATATATATATATATATAAATTTGTATAACATATATTTAAATATTATAAAAAAAAAGTAAAAGGCTACTTGAGTTTGATATATTCTGCAATGAAATTACAGATAGAAAAGAACTGAGATCAATTAAACAAAGTCAAGTTTATTATATTTAATTGTAATGAAGCAAGGAACAACTCTCAAGATAATTACTACGTAACTTGCCATGCCCGTTTCCTTGTACTTATGATGTTTGTATGACGTTCTAATACAAACAAACAAAATTTTAGTTGTTCACCAATAAACAAAATAAAACGGGCATGGCAAGTTACGTAGTAATTATCTTGAGTTGTTCCTTGCTTCATTACGATTAAATATAATAAACTTGACTTCGTTTAATTGATCTCAGTTCTTTTCTATCTGTAATTTCATTGCAGAATATATCAAACTCAAGTAGCCTTTTACTTTTTTGAAAGTTAATTTTTTTTAAGAGATTTCAATCCTGTTTAGTACATTTTTTGAGTATTTTATATTTGTCATAAGAATAAAATATAAGCATCTTTAGCATCTTTTGACCATGGCTTTTTTGTAACATTTTTATCGCTAACATGAAATTACTAATTTTTCTAATATACACCACCCTCGAATTTATTTACCTAGATACCAATAACCACGGAGCACACCACTTAGACTTCGTCATCGGTCACCTTGTACACCGCCCTCGAATTATTTCTACACCTAAACACCGAAAACCACGGTGCAAACTACCCAGACCTTGTCATCGGCCACCCTGTACATCTAGATGCCGTCCTCGTATGATTTATTTACCTAAACACCAAAAACCACAAAGCACGCCACCTAGACTTCGTTATCGTCATTCTGTACACCTAGACACCGCCCTTAAATTATTTCTACACCTAGACAATGAAAACCACGATGCGAACTACCTAGACGTCGTCAACGGCAACCCTGTACATCTAGACACTGCCCTTGACTGATTTTTACACCTTTTTTTTTTACATGGCATTTGGAACTCGAAAGTTCATCGCCTTATCTACGCAAGCCTTCCACGCTACCCTATCTTGTGTCAACCCCACCCAAGATGCACCTCTCCGATCGACACCCACCCGTCCTATTTCTACTAGATCCGCTTTTACGTTGTCCTCCCATCTACGTCTAGGTCTACCTAGAGGTCGCGTTACCATCGGCCTACCCTTCATGACACGCGCTGCCGTACGGTCGTCTCCCATTATCGCTACGTGCCCTGCCCATCCCAATCTGCGCGATTTTATTATTCCATTAATATTTGGTGACGCGTACAGATTGTGTAACTCATCATTGTGTAGTCTCCTCCATTCCCCGGTTTCCTCATCTTTCTTCGGCCCGTATATTTTTCGCAAGACTTTATTTTCAAATACCCTAAAACGGTTGTCCGCCTGCTTAGTGAGAGCCCACGTTTCGCACCCGTACAGAACCACCGGCAGTATTATTGTCCTGTATATTCTTATTTTAACGTATTTAGACAACAGCCTCGACTTAAGTAAATTACTCACGGCGTAGAAGCAAGCATTACCCGAATGGAGTCTCTTATTTATTTCAACATTAATCTCGTTTCTATCATTTATGGTCGTACCCAGATACCTGAATTCGCTAACCTTTTCAAAAGTAAAATTCCCAACTCTGAGATCTTCCTCCCCTCTGCAGATCCATAGCTTATCCACAATCATGTACTTTGTTTTTGATTCACTCACTTCTAACACATTTTTCTAACGGCATACTCTAACGTTAAGTTGAACAGCACCGTAGAGAGTCCATCCCCTTGTTTTAAACCATCGCGTATCATGAAGAGTTCTGATACATTACCGCCTACTCGGACCTTTCCCGTGCTTCCGTTCAGACATATTTTTGAATTAATCTCACGAGTTTTTTCGGTACACCGAGATGTACTAGAATTTGATACATTTTGCTTCGCTTAATAGAGTCGTACGCTTTTTTAAAATCTATAAATAGTTGGTGTATGGTTTCGCAAAATTCCCACTTTTTCTCTAACAACTGTCTTATGGTAAACATTTGATCGCTCGTCGATCTGTTGCGCCGAAATCCGCACTGATAATCTCCTACAATATCTTCCGCGAATGGAGTGAGTCTAGCTTGTATTACGTTTGACAGAAATTTGTAGCACGTTGCTAAAAGTGAAATACCCCTATAGTTATTGCAGTCTGTCTTATCCCCCTTTTTAAAAATCGGTAATGATAGATTCCTTCCAATTTTCGGGTATTGTTTCATTTTTCCAGATGGCATATACTAGTTTATAGATTTTGAAAGTGAGCTCGACGCCCCCATATTTGAGTAACTCAGCTGGTATAGAGTCGTTTCCCGCGGCTTTGTTGTTTTTTAGTTTTTTAATCGCGGCCTCTACTTCTTGGTAGCTCGGTTCCTCCACGTGGGGTTCAGCAGTGTGAATTTCGTCCCCTAATTCTTCGCTATTTTCGTGCACGTTTAATAATTTATCGAAATAATTTTTCCACAGCGACAGTAATTCGTTGTCATTTGTTACGAGGTCCCCGTTTTCGTCCTTCATCAATTGCGCTCTACTCCTAAAACCCTTTCTGATGGCGTTAATCCCTCTGTACATTTCGCGGGGGTTATTTTCCTTACTGTTAGTTTCTATTCTCCAATAAGATTCTTTTGATACTCCCGCTTCTTATTTCTGTAGATCGCGCTCGTCCGTTTCCTTACGTTAGAATACTCTTCTACGGTCCTATCGCTTCTATTTTGTAAGCTATCTAATTTAGCCTTTTTGAGCCTTTCAAACCAGAGTTCGCACTCTTCGTCAAACCATGGTTTGCTCTTTGGCTTTTTCTGTTTACCCAGTACTTTGTTCGCGGCCTCTTTTACCGTTTTTTCGATGTCCCCCCATAAGCTATTCGGTTCGTCATTCCCCTCCGGCGATGTGTTTGCTTCTTCAAGTGCCTGAAACCTGTTATTAATTTCTATCTGGTACCTAATTCGCTCTGTTCTATCTCGTAGTTTCTCAATATCGAATCTTTCTACCTTGTTTGCTCGCTTACTATTTTGATTCGCTACTAGTCTAGCTCTTAATTTGGCTACTACTAGGAAGTGGTCCGAGTCGCTATCTGCCCCTCTCTAAGCCCTTACGTCAAGAACATTAGTATGACGTCTTTTTTCAATGAGGAAATGATCAATTTGGTTCTGTGTGGCCCCGTCCGGCGATGTCCACGTTGCCTTGTGTATATTCTTGTGCTTAAAACACGTAGTTTTCATTATAAGATCTTTTGCCGCCGCGAAATTTATGACCCTAATACCGTTATCATTGCTGGCTTCGTGCAGGCTTTCCTTACCTATAGTAGGCCTAAACATTTCCTCCCTACCTATTTTAGCATTGAAATCGCCTAATACTATTCTTGTGTCGTAAGACGCGAACTGGTCGATTACCTGCTCTAAAGTTTCGTAATAGAGATCCTTAGCTTCTTCTTCTTTGTCCTCCGTAGGACAGTGTGCATTAAAAAATAAATATCTATACCATTCACCTTCGATAATGGTGTACGAGAGCCTATCATTGACGGATTTGAAACTTTTAACCGAATGTATGATGCTTTTGCTTACGAGAAATCCGGTGCCTAGAGATCCCCCACTCCCGGCCCCATACAGGTACGTGCAGTTACCCGATGCTAGTACTCCGCCATCTGGCCACCGCGATTCCTTTATTGCTACCAAATCTAGATTGTACCTATCAGCTTCCTTTACGAGTTCTTTAAACGCACCTGCTCTGTATAGACTGCGAACATTCCAAGTTCCGACCCTTAAGTCCCTTTTGGTTCGGATTTGATTTTTTTGAGTCATGATGTTATGTTAAACCCGCGCGCTTCGGATCCTGTTCCGATCGCAGGTGAGTCCACCGTTCTAGAGGTGATAACCCCCATACCTCTCTAGAACTAAGTATGAGAGCTTTCCGACTTTGACGAGGACAGTGTCAATTCGTCGTCAGACACACTACGGTTTCATTCTCGCATCCTAACGCCCCTGCAAGGCAGCGCGCCTGCGCTGGCATCGTTACCGCGTAAGACCAGGTTACGAATCATTCTACACATCCCCTTTCGGGGCAGTTGTCATCGCTCCCGCATCCTCCTCGGCAGCAGGATTTTGGCCCATTTGTGTAATGTGTGATGAAAGAGATAGATTGAGAGATAAGAGATAATGTGAAGTGTTTTTGTTGTTGTGGTGCTTGCGTAGTGTTTCTAGAAGAATGCGTTCGCCAGTGTGGGCTCATCACACCCACGCCTGTTCCTATCGGCTATCCGTGGCTGCTTATTCAATTTATTCGCAGCTAACCTCTTTCTCAGGGGCTGTTCCTCTATCCGCAACCTAAGGACGCGCTGTGTAGTGGTGATAGGCACCCACCCGTCCGATCTGGACGACAACGCCCAAGACCCGCTTAGGGTAGTGGCATTGTAACAGGATTTTTACACCTAGACACTAAAAAAACAAACTAGCAATACTAGAAATAAAATTATGTGTAATATATATATATATATATATATATATATATATATATATATATATATATATATATATATATATATATATATATATATATATATATATATATATATATATATATATATATATATATATATATATATATATATATATATATTATATATATATATATGTGTATAGAATGAAAGCTTCCGGGCCGAATCCTGGTTCGAAATGCAATCTTCTGGGCTTTTTGTTAGTTTCTGGGACGTCCCAGAAAAATTTTATCTGGAACGCAATATTCAGGGATCCCAGAAATATTTATAAGTAATTATGCAGGATCCCGGAAATATTTTGCATCATAATACGGGATCCCGGAAATATTTTGCATCATAATGCGGGATCCCGGAAACATTTTGCGTCATAATGCAGGATCCCAGAAAATGTTCTATACATATTATGTGGGATCCTCGAAAAGTAATTTTGTTATTTTCTAGGCTCCGATAACAGTTTCCGGGATAAAGAAGCCCATATATATATATATATATTTATATATTATATGGGCTTCTTTATCCCGGATATTATAGCTGAAATTTTCTGTGTAAAAAGTTTGATTGTCTATAGACATATACGCAAGTCTTCGTTGGATTTACGTACTCCCGCCTTTTTGGTCTTGATCATAGTTTTCTTTCTTCTTGACCAAACTACGGCGACTAACGGATTACAGGTATGTGTTTATTTATAATAATATACATTATTATTTAAATAATAAAAAAATCTATTTAGTTTCTGTCATGTTTTAAATATTTTATGCCTGATATGTATATAAAGTATAGTACTATATATACAGTACTATATATAGATTATTAGATTATCGTGCTAAAACAGTATTAGTATATTACTTTTATTGAATATTTATATTACAATTAGATATTGTTCTTGTAGACTACATTTTTACACTATTGAGAGTAAAAAATGGATGGTCCAAACCCTGAAGAGGAAATCGAAGAATTCGATCCTAACGATTATCAATCATTTGATTTAATTATTGACCATAACTCTGAAAAGGATGATAACATCAAATTTTACCTAAATGAGAATCAGTTATTTGACAATGAATCGTTCAAACAAAATATTTTACTCGATGCTACAGATGATGAAAAAGACACTAATAATAATGCAGATTTATATACGTCAGACTTTGAGGAACTAGACTCCGAAAGTATTATTGGTTCAGCGTACTATGAAAAAATAAATGATGATAATGATAAAACAGTAGTTGAAAATACTTTCATCGTTGGTGAGTACATCTATAATATAGAAAATATAATAAGGTATAAGGCATGATTATTATTTAATTTTTTATTGCTTACACCTCAAGTTTGATCTTGCCTGTGTTCTAATATACGTAAACTTAATTAAAAAAATTAAACATTTATAGCTGCATATAAAATTCATTGACAGATCTTTTTTAGTATAAAAAATATATAATAAGATATGTCATGATATTTATTTAACTTTTTAACCTTCCCATGTTCTACTATAAATATAACTTAATAATATAAAGAGCCTGTGTTCTAATTAAAAAAATATAATGTTAATAGCTGCATCAAAATAAATTCAACCGTACTAAATTATAGCTGCATTTAAAATTTATCGACACTAGTCCAATTAATAGTACAGTATACTCAAACAAATAATTTGAATGCTTGTATAAAAGTATTATTAAAACCTGTAATTAACGAAGTATTATTAAATATGGCCTAGTGTATTGTACTAAATATATTACAAGCCTAATGCGCCTTAAATTTAACATTGCCCGTGTTCTAATACAAGTAACCATGATTAAAATAATATAAAATTGATAGTTGCATACAAAATAATTTAACCGTACTAAATGATAGCTGTATTTAAAATTTATTTTACATTTATATTGTACAATAGTACAATATAATTAAACAAACAAATAATTTCAATGCTCGTCTATAAGTATTATTGAATCTTGTAACGAACAAAGTTATCAAATCTGTTCCAGTGCTGTACGTTATATATTACAAACCTTAAATAACTGATATTGTATTGAACAAATATACTGTTGATTATTCTGTATTCTGTCAAAATATTTTCAATGATTTGAAAAATTCAATAGCAATATTATACATTATTATTATTTTCTACATAAAATAAAAGTTCTTGAATATGACCCAATGTTGTACGCAATATATTATCTGTTTATGACATTATTATAGGTGTACAATATATGTGTATATATATCATTGGGCCATTTTTATTTAATATATTTACTTTGTTAAAGAAGCTACATATTCGTCTTAAATATTAATAAAAATTTCTATGCGGAATACATTGTTGCTGGAAACACGATTGATCCCATCAAACTCTATATGTTGAAAGTAATAACTAACTCGTTTATACTATATTCATTTTTTAATAAACAATAACTTTATTGATAATTCTCGAGCTGGATTAAACGTTGATTTAGAATTTCATCCAACAAATCTTTAATTGGAACCTTGTCGCATAAAATTTATTAATTACAATCTTATTGCTTAAAATTCTTAGTTATGAACATCCCACGTTAATATGTAAGTTTCATCCTGATTTTAGTATAACCTCAAACCTGAGAACTCAAAGTTATGACTTGATATCCAAGTAATTAGGCTGACTTTGGGTAATTTGTGACATCCTCGGAGCTTTAAAATGTAGAGCTTTAAAATGTATATAAAAACCTCGATCCTCAGAGCTCATAGAGTATATAGATTGATGTGTCAAAGTAACTGAGAATTTTTATAATTGACCTGTCAGATTCTGTAATTAACCTGAGACTTCATTTAAATATATCAGTTTATAGCACTGCGTGACTTAAACCCGCATTTAAGACACGCTTATCCGTGACTTAAACAGCTCATTATTTCACTGTGAAATAATGAATTTACCTAAGTTACAGTCCCGCAGTAAGATACAGCAAAGAGTAAAATCACTCGAATTATATGTTTCTAATCATGAGAATAAAAAAGGAAAGTAGAAAATCATGATAAATATCCTCAAAAAGCATTCGAAATTAAAAACCTCCTTATTATCATTTCAATATTTCTAGGTTAGTATTAACTGTTTCAAGTTGTCTACCCTGCATCCCGAGATGCATGCGACTTTTTTTTGGGAGGGAAATTCAAACTTGATTGTTTATTAAATTCAAATTTCATCTTTTTTTTAAACTTTTATTCTCATTTTTTTCTGCGTGCATAACAGTTTTGTTTGGCAAAAACTGTTGTCATTAGTTATTATCAGTTATTATCTGTTATATTCATTATTATATTTATTTAAGAAATGTAATATTTTGTATATGAAGATAACTGGGAAAAACTGTATAAAACTGAACAAAATTGAAAAAATTGAAAAAAACTGTAGGTAACTGTTATCTTTGTCTAAATTTTTCTACAGTTATTAACTGTTTTCTTCAGTTTTGTACTGTTTTTTGCACTATTTATTTCCGCTAGGGTCTCAAAATTCTTTTCATTTTAAGATATATGTTAAGCTAATACAAGTGACATTTTGCGCGCTTCGCGCGGGCAACTGCACTTTTATATTTTGATGCCTTTTGGACGTGTCTTAAATTTTGAGGTTAAAATTTCTCAAACAATTGAAGAAAATATTGTTTCAATCAATATCAAATTAAAATTTATTTATTAATATATTGTTTCATTATTAATTCAATTTGCTTTTATATCATAAATAACTTTGTAAAAATAAAATCTATTTTAATTCGTAAATACTTTCTAGATTTTGTATTTTCGCGCTCTTTTAAAAGCAACCAATCAAATCTCGTTTTAGTCGGCTTCACTTTTCTTGTATCTCTTTTTTAAGAAGGGATATTCCATGCATAATTCGTACTTTTGGCTAGGTGGCTGTCCCTTGGTATGAATACAATAAAACGTTTGGATCAGTAGGTACGCACATACAGATTTCGCGTCCAACACACCAAACTTTTTTAAGATTTTTTTCAGCGTACTCGGATTGATGATCAAACATCGTTTTCTCAGCACGCGTTCAATCTGCATATTTATAAATCGCATCATTAACTTAAACGTGTTTTTCAGACAATCTATCACTAGTGTTTTTAGCACTTCACTATTCCTCATAATTAAGTGGACAACTTTTTCTAAAACAGATTCAGGTACCTTCCCCAGATGAAATGGCAAGCAAAAAAATTTATCCACGTTTTTCAACTTCACGCTGGTCACACGATCGATCTGAATCATGTCTTGAAGTGCACGAGCTCCGACATATCCCAAACAATCATGCCATGTTTTTAAATCAGCCCGCGTTGACATGTCGATTTGCGATGTTTCTTTCGGTGACACCACGCGGACGAGCATTCGATAAATCGCGTTACCTTGATTTATACGCCGATAATAACCACAGCTTCGTCCTTCAACGATACTGTCACATGTTCATTGTCAATTCCAATAAAACAGCCTTTTTCCGCACACGCACCCATAGAAAGCAAATTTTCTTCATCTCTAGAACATTCTCCGAGAGGATAGGTCAATCTCTCTTTAAAAGCTAGTCGTAAAAGCATTCGAGTTTCTTGTTAAGGTGCACGAGCAGTGTCGTATGTTACCGTGAGCAGCTCTGGTTCTCCTCGATTGTTCGCTCTGGCGAAACTCTCTGCTAGATAGCGTAATCTGGACGTATCCGAACTTTCTTCATCTTTATCCCTACAAAGTCTGATGTGAAGAGATGCCGATACTGACGCCAGCGAGTGAAAACTTCGATAATCTCATGCTTATTCTTTCTTCTTCTTTTCCATTTTGTTGGACAGCCGTGACATAAAGGTACTGTATAGATAGGTGAGAGTATTCCCTGTTAGTTTCAACACAGTGTAGTGAGGTTGATAGAAGACGGCGAAGTCATCTGCAAGGTGGTTGTGCATTCTTCATATATCTCAACTTTTCGTAGACCTCCAGTTGCCGTAGAACACATTTGCTATCGTGAAAAGTCACTTTAATCTGGAATATTAAGTGATTTGATGTAATTTTTAAAGAAGTTAGTCAGATAATAGTACACAATAAAGCTGTTAACTCTGTTATCAGCTATCAACTGGTCTTTCTAAATTTTGTATCTATTATTTAAGGCCTATTTAATTGATCTGTCTACATATGAAGATGTGCAGTACCGGATTATCAAGACGTTATTGGTTTGTCTCTGTTTGAAAATATAACGAGGCAGCTGAGGACGGATTCTTAATAATCGATAGTGGTTCTTGTTACTCGCCGTCCTAGCGAGTCGTCTGAAACACTCAGCTGCCCCTTGATTTGCGCTGGCTAGCGCAGCTAATTGCAAGCGCGGCTCGCTCGTGCCCTCGAAGGGGTCAGGGTACCCTACGAATCAAAGCGCAAGAGAGAAGGCAAAAGATCAACAAACACAACAATAAGAAATACTTGGTGAAAATCGGGTACTTTCACAGTCTATTCTTAATCAAGCGAATCAGTTCCGCGGTAGTTGCTACTCTAATGAGTAGTGGCACGAATCGTAATCGATGATCCTCTTTCGAGGTGTCTGGCAAGATTGCGAGATGTCAAAACACAATACAGAAAATGGTGGACAATACAAAATCGCACGAGCACCCACAAAAAATTCGCACGCGCTAAGTTACCCCTCGTTTTTTTTGCTAGTCTAAGGTACTATGCCGCTGCCTGCCACCGCGCTCGCCGCTTTGTGCAACCGTCGTCTGCGACTCTTACGCAGTCGACAGCTATACAAGCCCCTTTGCGTGCATCAGCGAATCCACGAAGCTCCAATAGACTTGACGAGGTGGCACGAATCCACCATGGAAGTCGGATTCGAGGTACAGGGATCAGACCGAGGAGAAAGTTTAGCCATCTGGCATTGAGGGATTACTGCAACACATCGTCCCTTTTCAACCGGTCGCGCCACATCTTCTGCAACAGAATTTTGGTAGAGACGAGAACCACCGTCGAGAACTTGCAGGTGACTGGAAGACCCGCAAGTTTCTAAGCTGTCGAGCCATAGGGTCGTTATCAGCTCAATAGAGAATTATGTGGATGTAAGTTAAGCTCAATAGGACTTGTGCTGCTCTCAAAAATCATCATCTTCATTATAAGCTAACTATCTTAGGACTCTGAGCACGAACAACGGGGCGCAGCTGACTCTGTATGTTATACTAATATAGTAAGTAGCTGGTAATGTCTTCATAACCATCAGGCTCTACCCATAAAATACGTTGTAGACCAACTGCCTTGGGATCTACAAGGATCTTTAGTGACCCAACAGCACGCACGACATATCTCCTGAAACATCTCCTTTGCAACCCTCTTTGAACTAGCGCTTACAATCGACGTTGACGGCAGAAGATGTGCGGGTGCTGCTCACGTCTTCCAGACACCAACAGCGCTGTAACAGCTAGGCAAGAGGTCTTGTGGCACTGAGCTCGCAACTATTATGACATCTTCATACTTCGATTTAAAGTCGCCGTAGACTAGCCAGTCAAAAGAGCTGTTTTCAGCAGTAGGTGTTCTTGGTGTATGTTTTGGAACCTAGCACGAGATCAATATCACCTGGAGTAGTGAAGGAAGGATCAGCCAACCTGATATTGTCGAGATGATGCCAGTGGTCATGCTTCAGAAGGCCCCTCGGTGTAGTTAGAGCCAGGCTGGGCAACAACAGGGCGGTAATCGTTAAAGTTCGAGCCTCTTTATCCGTGAGGAAGAAGTAATATGAAGGTTGAACTTGTAACGGTGTCAAAGATGCAACTACTGATGCGACCAAATAACTTTGGATCCTAAATCAACTAAGGCACGAGCTTGAACCAGCCAGCCATCACGTCGTCATATTAAAACCAAACCGGACGTGAAGAGAGCTAGTCAATCTGATGAATTGGCAACATTTTGTGGGAAAGTCTCAGTATCTAGAGATGAGATGCTGAAACGCTCTTTTCAAAGCGCTCGCTATGTAGCAAGCTGCGTTGATGCTGATTACATTCTCGGCAATTGTACAGAGATGGAAAGTTGCTCGTTGAGTATCCCACTGCAAGTCAGTTAAGACCCGATGTTGATCATCACAGACTGGTCACTTGATTTCAGCACTGGCCATGGTGAGGACTTTTCAGCTCCGTGCCTATATCGAAACGCCTTTGGAGCCTGCGTTTCGGCGACCTTCCATTCTCTTCGCAGCAAAAAAGACGAACTACTGATCCCAATATTTAACAGCTGCTTCAACAACCAAGTTTTGACCCATCAGGTTAACCCTCCACTAAGGATGATCCTGGCCGGCAGCATTAACTCAAGCAGAGGCTTTCCTTACTAGATTCTATGGGTATAACCTGTTACCGAGGTTGCTTCCGGGTCGCGGATGCTATCACAATCTGCCACTCAGAATGCCGATCTGGACCCAGAACTTGCACTTTTATCGCTTATTATCCTGTAATTTTCCTACCTTTATTATGAAATTTTGTAAGACAGTGTCGCACGATTCAAAATGCGCAACTTCCCATTCACTCTAGATACATAACAAAGGGCCTTTACCTGCACTTGTCAAAAAAGCATAGTGTGTAACATGAAGGGGGGGGGAGGGGTAAGGCACAATTTCTGTAGCTCGGGTTAGTTTTAAGCAGGAAATGGAGTCGAGATCGCCCTTGCAAGAAATAGCCCTTCACCCTAGCTGCATAGTTCCTATCTGTTTTTCTTTTTTTCCATTTTATTGCATGTTGTCATTTTAAAGTATTAACTTCGAACGTGATTTAATTTATACATACAAATTTATAAATTGATAAACATTGAATATAATTAATTTTTATAGGTTGTAACGAAAATGAAGTTGAAGATTCAGCAAACTCCGATGAAACTTGCAAATATCTCAACTCAGAGCAAGACCGTCTTCATGGTAATTATTTTTATTTTAAGCATGCTACTATAGGAGGATCAGAACTTATGACAGAACAAAATAAAGTTCGCGACAAAAAACCATTTTCAATTAATTAGTTCATAGTTTTTTCCAATTTAAAATATTGTTACAAAAATAAATCAAGTTAAATGACGTAACACTAGTACAGTATACTTTCAAGATATCATGTACAATGTAAAATCTTTATAGAATAAATACAAATTTCTAAATTTGAAAAATTTTCAATTGATTGCGAACTTTGGTAACGACTAAAAAACTAAGCCGTTCACTGAGATATTGTTATTGAAAAGCGTTGACTGAAATTTGTTTATGGAAGTATATGAACGGTCCTCGTAAGTTCTGACCTTCCCTAAAAAGAATAAATATTTATATACATATATTTCATGAGTAATTTCGAAACATGATTTTTTTTATATAGAGCACAGTAATGATTCGTCACAAATAAATAATTGGAATGTAGAATCTTGCAATAATTCACCAGAAATTTGCAGAGTTAATGAGCATTCTAGCTTTAATTTGAGTGGCAAATTCAGCCATCATTCAAATGAAATATCTAGACTGGACCAATCAAAGTTAGAATTATTTTTATCAAATTCAAATCGAAGTGACTGTTCAGATGAAGAAAATGCAGGTAATAATAAATATTCGTATGTTATAATAACATAATCCTACCATTGACAAACCTTGCAAATATACTCTAAACGACATTCTTTAAATCTATCTATTCAATCATCATACCGTAGCTCCTAATAAAGACTAACACACACTGCAGATTGAGTAATAGAATCTCTAATTCCATTGCACACCCAAATCATTATATATTAATATACACATCTCACACATAAACTTATAAAATAATAACTTTTTATCTACATATCCATATTTTTTTTTCATTTTTCAGATGAATATTTGACGAATATAAAAAGCGATTTTGCGTTACCTCCAATCAAAAAAAGAAAATTTGAACGGGCATCAATGATACCTGAAGATGATCCGAATTCCTCGGGATCTGAATACCAACCATCCAATGAAGATTACTTAGATGACTCAGATAGTGACTTGACCGACTTTAATGCAGAATTTGAAAAATCGAAGAAATCCCATAAGACGGAACGTCTTACGAAAAGAAAAGTAGTTTCAAAAGTCAATAACTCAAGGGTTCATAAACCAATATCATTTGAATCAAATGAATTAAATTCAGATGTGGATGTACCGTCAAAAATAGAGGCTCCTCATACCGAAACAAAAAAACCTGCAAAGCGAAAAAAATTTTTATTTGAACTATATTCTACCACAAACCGAGTATCTGAGAAAGAAAAAGAAATAAATATAAATAATTGTGAACCAACTACGACTGATTTACCTCAAACTAATTCTGAATATAAAGAAAAAGAAAATGAAGAACAAAATGATCAAAATGAAAGTAATAGAGGATGTGAAACATCTACAGTTAATTTTCGTTCATCTACATTTGTCGAAAACACAACAAATGTTCCGCCACCTAACAAGAATGTTAATTCATTAAAGCGTAAACGCAACACCATCGAAGACTTAGATTTTCCTACACAAACAATAGGTTTTTCCGATGAAGGTGGAACTTTTTATTACAAACTAAATTGCTGTTGTTTTTGTCATAGCCTAGAATTGAGAGTGGATCGACATTATAAAACCCACCACCCTGAAGAGCAAGAAGTGCAATTTTTAATTCATTGCAAATCCGCTGCAGAAAGAAGAGTTAAGTATAAAGAGCTGCGTTTACGTGGGAATGATTATTACAATAATGACAGAACAATTAATCCTAAAGGAATAATCATTTGCTCGCGGAGAATTTCTCGTCCAAAAATGATTGAGAAACAGAAATTGTTACAAACAGAATCTCAGAGCAATGAAGAAGTTTCCACAGATAATATACCTGCAAAGCAAGAGAATACAATGAAGAGCTCTATTACAACTACAACTGATATGACTGCATCTTCAATATCAGGAGTATTCAAATTGAAATGCGCTGTTTGTAATATATGGGTTGTACCTCAAAATTTGCGAAATCATTATAGATCAGCTCATTATACTATGGGAGATCGTAATTCTAAGCAAATTTTAAAGGAAGCAAAACGTTGCATGTTAGCCGTGCACCCAAAAACAGACCCACGAGTGAAAGATCATATTTTTGCAAAAATAAGAGATCCTGTAGTTTCAGCTTTAGTGAGGCAAGACATTCTTATTGTTTTATTTGCTAACAAATTCGCAGATAAATTTTCGAATACTAAACAACTTGATATGGTCAGAGGTTACGTTCGTCTTATTGCGAAATTCATGTTGGAGATGAAAAACTTGTGCCCCGAATTAGAAGATTTTAAAATGGTCTTTAGACCTCAATATTGGGATAGTGTTATTGAAGCCATGAGAAAAGTTAGTGATTATGATGCAGCAACTCAACGTTTTGGCATAACATATAATGCTGAAACATTACCTCTTCTTTTTCGCAAATGTTTTAAAATTTTACGACACTTCTTCGTTACTGTCAAAGATACTGAAAACATTCAAAATTTGAATGATTTTATAGCCATCTTTGACGACGATATTCAGAATGCAATACTTATCAAGGCATACCTCTCAAGAAAAGAATTGAATCGTCATACGAATGATAAACCACTGCCACCATCTAACGACATAGTTATCTTCA
Source organism: Nasonia vitripennis (assembly GCF_009193385.2). NCBI lineage: Eukaryota > Metazoa > Arthropoda > Insecta > Hymenoptera > Pteromalidae > Nasonia > Nasonia vitripennis. The sequence goes on along the minus strand of NW_022279616.1, from coordinate 7,568 downwards.
GAGAATTCTTGAATGTACTTAGGGAACAGACCTTAGATAAAGTAAAGGAAACTAACGTGATGACCTATGAACAATATTATATACTCACAGTGTGCGTTGCATTGCTCATCGAAAGTTTCAATCGTCGACGCAACGGGGAAGTTGCTAGAGTCCTTTTAAAAGATTTTGAATCTATTAAACAAGCAGACGAAAATTGTGAGTTCTTTAAACAGTTGACTGAGGAAGAGAAGGAGGAACGTTTAGCATTCTACAGAATGGATATTTTGGGAAAACGATACGATGGTAAAGGATCTTTGTACATGGATAATTTAGATTATGATTGTTTAAAATTATTGGTAAAACATAGGAAGTCATTTAATATTTCTTCGACTAATGCTTATTTATTTGCCATAAAAAATGGACGAGATAATGTAGAGAGATATGTAGATTTGTACGATTCAATGTGCCGGTTCACAAAAAAATGCAATGATGAATATAAACCAATTAATCACAAAGCAATACGTGCTACTGCACTGCGTAAGCATGCAGCCACTGTAAATGGTGTAATAGATGATGGGAAGAACACTCAAATGTGTGCAGAGCTCTTAGGACACTCTGAACAAATGCAGAAATCAAAATACAAGAGGGTCGTCGATAAACAAGATGTTGCGAATGTCAATTTCCTTAAAAGGATCAACAGCACAAACTACGAATCACCCATTAGAAATAAACATCAATCTCAAAAACCCCCGCTACCATCCCTGGATAGTTCCAACGATGATGTACAGGAATCAATCGTTTCAGGTGAGATTAAATATTTCGTTAGATAACTTTTCTTCCACATGCGAGTCTCTCTCTCTCTCTCTCTCTCTCTCTCTCTCTCTGTCTCTCTGTCTCTCTGTCTCTCTCTCTCTCTCTCTCTCTCTCTCTCTCTCTCTCTCTCTGTCTCTCTCTCTCTCTGTCTGTCTCTCTGTCTCTCTGTCTCTCTGTCTGTCTCTCTCTCTCTCTCTGTCTCTCTCTCTCTCTCTGTCTCTCTCTCTCTCTCTCTCTCTCTCTCTCTCTCTCTCTCTCTCTGTCCTCTCTCTCCTCTCTCTCTCTCTCTCTCTCTCTCTCTCTCTCTCTCTCACACACGTACACTTGCCTCTTCTCTCTGGCTCTCACACGCTTTCGCGGTAGCCGTCCAGCGGCTCGTCGTCCCAGTACAAGGCACCTAGACGACTCGCAACGCTGTCGTTTTGCTCGCTCAAGGTTCACGCACACTACAAATATTCACTATGGCCGTCTTCTCTCGCACCGGGGGCTGGTTGGTTCCTGTTGTCCGGCAGCACCCTGCTGACGAAGTTGGAGCTGGCTAGGCTTCCCCGATGCTCGAAGTTGTCCTCTCGTCCCCGCCTCTGCTATGACTGCACCGGCTGCTGTCTCGGCGGCACACCCGCCGACACTGCTCGTGCTTGTTGGCATCACGTCGTACCCGCACCCACTATTAACACGTTCCTGTGCAGACTCTCCACACCCGCACGTGCTCGTCTCACTTGTGAGCACAACTCCAATTCCTATCTCGTTGACCACCTCCGTCGCCAACAAAAATCGGGAAGGAACTCGCGCATTTGCGCTCGCGCAAAATCTCCTTCTTTTGCAAGCGGCAACGTCGATTCCAACGGGCCCTCACTATTAAGCGCGCCGCATTGGTTCGAAAGTCCGCGCGGACTACCGAGCCACACATCTACGCTATCTGATTGACTCAGCTCGCGCGACATCGGTAACGGCTTCTCTCCTGTACTCAGAATCAAGCTAGAGACGGCGGCCGCTGATGACAAACAGCACAACAACATTCGGACTCGCCGCATCTATCGATATTTTCGATGGATGTGACTGCAACGCACCGCGTCGCATGTCTCTCTTCACATACACTCTATAGTGCGCTCCCAGCTCGGCGCTTGATAATCTTTTTTGGCTTCTCCAGTTCATTGTATTTTTTAATTGGTCTAAAATCGGTAATTGGTCTATAATGACGCTTAATTGATCAGTTTTTATTTATTTTTCCATCAGTGTTTGATTTATTATTCTAAATTTTAAGTTAACATAAAAATAAACTTGATAATAATGCACTTTATTTTTAGATCGTAAAACCGGAGCATGGGATCACGACGAGTGCGCTGCTTTTCGTGAAGTATTCAAGCCACATTTATCATCTCGAAGAACTCCATCTTCACCAGAAATTCGACAAGCACGATCCTCAAACAGATATTTAGGTCAAAGAAGTCTGGCGCAGATATCTGCTAGATTTTATAATATCTATGCTGGTAAATTAAAAAAGTTTTAAATTTACCTCAGATAAATAATTAAAGATTTTATTTTAAACATTATGTTTTTTAAAAACAATTTATACGTTTATGAATATAATAATCAAAAAGAGATTTTAAAAGTCTAAACTATGTAGTACTCCAAATGAGTATTAATTGATTGTGATATAGTCGTACTAATATTTATAAAATCATAAAAAATTATGAAACTTTTTTGTTTTAAAAGTGGTACAAGCTATGTACAAGTATTACATTCAATATAGAACTTTAAATATGTTTTATTGAATTGTGATTTATAAGGCTATGCATGTATGTAGAATCATACAAACATAATTTTTTTTTTAAAGTTTAGAATATAAGTATTACATTGAATCTACTCTTAAAAAATTATATTAAAAAACATGCTTATAAATATGTTTATAAATATTGTAAATGATCAAAGAGAGATTTTATAATTCTATAACAAAAGCTATGTAGTACTTCAAATGACTGTGATTTGATTGTGATATAGTCTCACTAATATTTATAAAATCATAAGAAAAAAATTAAACTTTTGTTATACAAGTTATGTACAAGTATTAGATTTAATATGGTACCTTAAATAACTTATTTATTTATGATTTAGTAGACTATGTATATGTAGAATTATATGAAAAAAATAACATTTTATTTATTTAACAGTTGTTTAAAATTTAAGTATTACATTGAATAATATTAAAAAACTTTAGTTCTGAACAAATCAATGTATATTGTTTTATTTATATAAAATGCAAATAATATATATAATAAATGCAAAATTCAAACAATTGTTCATTTACCTTTTTTATGACTTTTTCCAGAATTTGTATAGTTAGCAAGGCAGTGTACTATCTAACAACCAGTGATTTATTTAACACCCAGTACACATTGAAACTTGTGGCTTTCTGTGAGCCGCGAAAGCGAACTCCGTTTCTTCCTACCATCCTTCGCATCACCAACTCCTTGTATATCCGCGCAGACGGGCCGTCGCGGCTCTGGGCACCAGGTACCGGAGTTCCAGAGATCCCACGATCTCTTTTATTAATAACTTCGACGCGAGTAAGGATTGGGGCAAAGCTATTGAGCTCGGCTAACTCAAGAGGAGAAAATCTAATGAGATGGGGATTAGGGTCGAGGCCTCGCAATGCTTGAATTACTCTTTACTTGATTTCATTTGTTAATTAACAATGTCTCTTAATTTTCACAATAAAGTGGCCCTGCTACTCGCGAAACCCCTGCGCAGGGCCCCCTTGACGGGGCTTGCCAACGCTCGCGCGCTATCACGAGTAGACGGACGAGGTCGCCGCTATTTCGCATCCGGCCCTGCAAGTCTCATGAGTCTCCGGTTTCTTCATTTTGATCGAGAATCCTCCTCGCTCCCATCGGACGATCGACGCCGCCACCACGTTCGTCAACGCAATGTCCGCCAACTCGCCATGCAGACGAGAGGACCGCCTTGCCCTTCCATGTACCTATATGCCGGGAGCACGTCGCGTCCGTCTCTTTTTGCTCTCGTGAGTCCTAGGATTCCTAAAATCCAACTGCATTCGTTAATTCTATCTACCGAGGTTCGCGCGCTTACCCTCGTTCTCTAGCGTGCCGGTCACAACTACTGCGTGATCCCGTCACGACTACTGCGGTAAACGCCACACTACCTACTATGCCGGATTGCTACGTGCGACCTAACGCCGCCATTCTTTATAATATAATTTTAATTAGCCCCACTGAAACTGAATCTAATTTCATAATCGATTAATAATTAATAATTATTAATCGAGCTTATTCATAATAAAATCTTAAACTATGAAATAAACTTACGTTTGCTATTTAGGGTATAATTACGGGAGCTGACGGACATAACAATATTTCGGAACGAGTGTAGTAATTAGAATGCAATATGGGAGAGGCTACGGTAACTGGAGGATACGATAGAACAAGATTGCGATAGTTGGGATAACAATAACGAGAGAATACGATAATTGTAGTTACGGAAGCGATAAAGTACGATAGTTGTGACGACGATAAAGGGAGGTTTATGTTAGTCGGGATACGGTCGCGAGAGACTAATGATAGCCAGTATAGTGGTAATGAGTACGATAATTAAGAGATTAGGGTGGCAAGAGGGTTCGATAGTTGGGGTTAGCGGTAGCTGGGGATTACGATAGTTGTGGTTAGCGACAGTTGGGGGTCAACGATATTTGGAATTAACGGTATTTACTGTAATTGTCGATTAACGGTAATTGCGATAGCTGGGATTAGGGTAATTACGAAACAGGATTGCAATAACTGAGGATTACAGTAATTACGATAGTTAAGGATTAGTGATAACGAGAGTGAATTTGGTATACAAGTCTATTCGCGAGACGTCACAGTACTCGTCCAGCCGCTCTTATGCGACCTAATATTAATACTCGCGAATGCCAACGCACGGCATACATTTCACCCGAGACACATCCGCTCGCGAAAATATACAAAAAGACTTATAAATAGCTATATTGTTCGGTGTGAAGTCTGAGGCGACAATGGCACCCTACTAAACTTACGTGATTAAATACGTGATCAATCACGTGTTAAATGACGTGATATTATCGTTAAATTATTTACGTGATTAATCACGCAACTAATCACGTTACTTACTTACAATAATTTTACTAAATAAAATTATTAAAAACGCTAAATAGACTGAACAATTCTTGAGGGTGCTGCTGTAAATGGGGTGTGCAGCAACTGTATGGTCAGTTTTGCACGGTAGCTCTCCCAATTTTGTAGCGCGGCGTGACTGTCGACTTATAAAAGTTTACGCACTCACGAAATTTGTTAGTTGCTGTCCCGCGTATTTAGTGCAGCAGCAGCATCATGCCGGGACAGCTGCTGTACAATTTTTGCGCAGCTGTTGTACAAAAACTTATCGTCGATGAGAAAATCACTTTTGCACGGCATTTATGCATCACTGTATAGCAGCTCCCTCAAGAATTTCTGTGTGTGTAAGTAGAATGCCCTATTTAGCTGATACCACCCGGATGGTAACACCTAAATTGGGCATCCTACTTTAGAATTGTGAATGGTTGATTGTGAAATCACAATATTGAATTGTTAACTATGAGATGACAAACAGAATAGACTATTGTATAAGGTTTCTTGCCCAAATCTAACATTTTCTCTTATCGTAAATTAGGAGATCAAAGACCAAATCGAATGATGTACGTCAATCACCATGCCTAAAATGTAATCGTGAAAATGGTTATATCAGGCCGTAAAAAACTAAATGAGCACTATACATATCTGGTTGTTGATCTTACATAGATTTTCAATTAAATTAAATCAAAATGGTCAATTATATATCTTCTTGGTCTTTGCAAGGTTAGGATAACAGAACATAAGTTTAGCTATAAACATTCAGTAATCTTTTGTTCTGTTAATCGGCAGATGAAAATCATATTAGAACAGTGTATAATACACATAGCCAAAAATAATATCAGTAATGTTACAAATTATGAGATGAAAAACAAAACAATACTGTATGTCTGCTTTTTTAATCACCTTGTTACTAAGATTACTGGAATCGTTGTCGCTAGGTACGTATACACGGCTCCGATAAGTTTCTCATTTGCCAAATATTTAAAGAGAAGCTTATTAAATGCAGGCGATTTAGAGGTATGCCCTGTTATATTGCTATTGTGATAACCCAGTTAATGATTATTTGTACTAGTTAATGATCCTCTGTACTCTTACACGGTTCTACATTGCTGTAAATTACCTAGTGACCTTCACTGCCAATACGTTTCATGCAATTGATATCAAATACGACGTATGGGTTGGCCTTTAATCACCTAGTTTACTGTAAGAAAACAATATCGACTTTAGGCTAGAAGCCCCATACAGTGACCGGTTTCGTTTTTTATCTCGCGGTTGATTGTGAAATAACAATATCAAATTGTTAACTACGAGTTGACAAAAATAGGAAACTGTATGAGTTTTTTTGCCTAAATTCAACATTCTTCTCTTATCGTCAATTTGGAAATCACATACCAAACTGTACGGTGTACGTTAAATACTGCCTAAAATCTTATCATGAAAACGACGCTTGTTTACGACTTCCGGAAAATCTCTCTGTCGAGTACATAACTAAAAGAGAAAAATTCATTGTTTTCTGCCGATCAGTGGCGGTGGACAGGTGAAGTAACTGAGACTCGTTTGCAGCTGTGGTAGTTTAGTTTATACGAGAAGTTATATACCTTCGTCTCCTATACATTGTACCGTAGCAAGCCACTGCACGTTACAAGCGAGTGTGCGATCGCGGCGCCCTTTTGGGGGCGATAAAGGAAGTTTTTTATCTCTCCCGTACGGTTGCAGCGATAAGATGCCGAAAGATACTTTTGCGTACCATAAGCCGGAGAATCCTTATCGCCATAATTACGTGCTACTGGGCTGCTGCTTTAGGCCAGGCAAATGAGACGGTTATTGTGCGCGCACTGTGTATCCGCGGCTTTCGTGGTGATCAAAAGGCTGTCAAGCATAACGGCCTGTTGCCGTGAGCAAAAAAAGAATGACGTTAAGTTACTGAATTGAATATTTAGGTTGATTGCGGCCGGTTTAGTATCTCTCGTATTTGAATCTATCGTCACCTCATCTCTCCTTATGAAATGCTCTTATTACTTGATACCCACGTATCTACATTTCTTGTATCTACAGCTGATCCCGTCTCCTCAGATCTAGTCGTAATTATATAATATTCATATTAAGCAATGATTACTGTAAGTTTAAGGCAGTAGATTAAGTAAATAATCATAATAATCGAAAATTAAAGAGTGTGTTATGTTCGCCCTTGGTTCTTTGGTAAAGTGTGTGCCGGAAGCGTAACGTTAATATGTGTTGAACGGAATATTCAAGAATTTGCGTCGGCGTTTAAAACGAATAGGGAATTACTAGCACTTCGATGCCAGGAGATCTGATCATGGCAGCCCACCGCAGCGTATGGATTGCGATTGGGATTGCGATAACCCAGAAACACATCTTACAAACCAGAAGTTTTCCATAGGTTCCAGTAGGTTTCAACATTAGTGCGATGTTCTCGAATACACATAAAACATACGCATACTTCGGAGAAGGGGGGGTCACGTGCCGATCACCGGGAGTCGGGGATCGATAAAATTATTGACGCGCGTATAGGTCTCGCGCAGCGAGGTTACGAGGATGCTCGATGATAGCCGAAGGGCTGTTCGCGTGCTGTCGGTGCTTGATGCGTGTAATGTGTGTGTGTTTCACTGT